>NC_085055.1:26142052-26742052 GCF_963662255.1 Cinclus cinclus | reverse complement strand
CTGTCAGAGTTCATCCGTGGTCCTTTTTCGCGCCCTGGTGTCAAAAGGGATCATTGGATTGTTAGCCTGCATTGGGTCACAATGGTTCCTTGCTTCTCTTAGCCCCTGTTGTGTCACAATGCATCCCATGTCCTTTTAGGCCACTTGATGTCACAATGAATCATTTGAGTCTTGGCCTCCATGGTGGCGTAATTGTACCAGGTTTTTATTGGGCCCCATGCTTTCACAATTCATCCCTGGACCTATTAAAACCCCTGGTGTCACAAGGGATCATTAGATTGATAGCCTGCATTGGGTCACAATGGATCCTTGCTTCTCTTAACCCCTGTGGAGTCACAATGCATCCCATGCCCTTTTAGGCCACTTGATGTCACAATGAATCATTAGATTATTGGCCTCCACGGTGGCATAATATTTCCATGTTTTTATTGCGCCCCATGCTTTCACAATTCATCCCTGGCCCTATTACAACACCTGGTGTGACAATGGATCACCAGATTGTTAGCCTGCAATGGGTAACAATGGTTCCTTGCTTCTTTTAGCCCCTGTGGTGTCACAATGCATCCCATGCCCTTTTAGGCCACTTGATGTCACAATGAATCATTTGATTCTTGGCCTCCATGGTGGCATAATAGATCCTTGCTTCTATTGGTCCCCGTGCTGTAACAATCCATCCCTGGCCCTTTTTATACCCCCTGGTGCCACAAGGGATCATTAGATTGTTAGCCTGCATTGGGTCACAATGGTTCCTTGCTTCTCTTTACCTCTGTGGTGCCACAATGCATCCCATGTCCTTTTAGGATACTTGATGTCACAATGAATCATTTCATTCTTGGCCTCCATGGTGTCATAATGGCTCTTTGTTTCTATAGGGCCCCATGCAGTCACAATTCATATCTGGCCCTTTTGGGCCCCCTGGTGTCTCAAGGGATCATTAGATTGTTAGCCTCCCTTGGGTCACAATGGATCCTTGCTTCTCTTAACCCCTGTGGTGTCACAATGCATCCCATGCCCTTTTAGGCCACTTGATGTCACAATGAATCATTTGATTCTTGGCCTCCATGGTGGCATAATAGATGCTTGCTTGTATTGGTCCCCGTGATGTAACAATCCATCCCTGGCTCTTTTTATACCCCCTGGTGCCACAAGGGATCATTAGATTGTTAGCCTGCATTGGGTCACAATGGTTCCTTGCTTCTCTTAACCTCTGTGGTGTCACAATGCATTCCAAGCCCTTTTAGGCCACTTGATGTCACAATGAACCATTTGATTCTTGGCCTTCATGGTGTCATAATGGTTCCTTGCTTCTATAGGTCCCCATGCTGTCAGAGTTCATCTGTGGTCCTTTTACGCCCCCTGGTGTCAAAAGGTATTCTAAGATTGTTAGCCTGCATTGGGTCACAATGGTTCCTTGCTTCTCTTAACCTCTGTGGTGTCACAATGCATCCCATGCCCTTTTAGGCCACTTGATGTCACAATGAATCATTTGATTCTTGGCCTCCATGGTGGCGTAATTGTACCAGGTTTTAATTGGGCCCCATGCTTTCACAATACATCCCTGCCACTTTTAGGCCCATTGGTGTCCAAAGGGATCATTAGATTGTTAACCGCCATTGGGTCACAATGGATCCTTGTTTCTCTTAACCCCTGTGCTGTCACAATGCATCCCATGCCCTTTTAGGCCACATGATGTCACAATGAATTATTTGAATCTTGGCCTCCACGGTGGCATGATATATCCTTGCTTCTATTGGTCCCCGTGCTGTAACAATCCATCCCTGGCCCTTTTTATAACCCCTGGTGCCACAAGGGTTCATTAGATTGTTAGACTGCATTGAGTCACAATGGTTCCTTGCTTCTCTTAACCCCTGTGGTGTCACAATGCATCCCATGCCCTTTTAGGCTACTTGATGTCACAATGAATCATTTGATCCTTGGCCTCCATGTTGTCATAATGGTTCTTTGTTTCTATTGGCCCCCATGCTGTCACAATTCATCCCTGGCCCTTTTGGGCCCCCTGGTGTCTCAAGGGATCATTAGATTGTTAGCCTCCCTTGGGTCACAATGGATCCTTGCTTCTCTTAACCCCTGTGCTGTCACAATGCATCCCATGCCCTTTTAGGCCACTTGATGTCACAATGAATCATTTGATTCTTGGCCTCCATGGTGGCATAATAGATCCTTGCTTCTATTGGTCCCCGTGCTGTAACAATCCATCCCTGGCCCTTTTTATACACCCTGGTGTCAAAAGGGATTCTTACATTGTTATCCTGCATTGGGTCACAATGGTTCCTTGCTTCTCTTAGCCCCTGTGGTGTCACAATGCATCCCGTGCCCTTTTAGGCCACTTGGTGTTACAATGAATTATTTGATTCATGGCCTCTATGGTGTCATAATATTTCCATGTTTTTATTGTGCCCCATGCTTTCACAATTCATCCCTGGCCCTATTACAACCCCTGGTGTGACAATGGATCACTATATTGTTAGCCTGCATTGGGGCACAATGGTTCCTTGCTTCTCTTAACCCCTGTGGTGTCACAATGCATTCCAAGCCCTTTTAGGCCACTTGATGTCACAATGAATCATTTGATTCTTGGCCTCCATGGTGGCATAATGGATCCTTGCTTCTATTGGTCCCCGTGCTGTAACAATCCATCCCTGGCCCTTTTTATACACCCTGGTGTCAAAAGGGATTCTTAGATTGGTAGCCTGCATTGGGTCACAATGGTTCCTTGCTTCTCTTAACCCCTGTGGTGTCACAATGCATTCCAAGCCCTTTTAGGCCACTTGATGTCACAATGAATCATTTGATTCTTGGCCTCCATGGTGGCATAATAGATCCTTGCTTCTATTGGTCCCCGTGCTGTAACAATCCATCCCTGGCCCTTTTTATACCCCCTGGTGCCACAAGGGATCATTAGATTGTTAGCCTGCATTGGGTCACAATGGTTCCTTGCTTCTCTTAACCTCTGTGGTGTCACAATGCATTCCAAGCCCTTTTAGGCCACTTGGTCTTACAATGAACCATTTGATTCTTGGCCTTCATGGTGTCATAATGGTTCCTTGCTTCTATAGGTCCCCATGCTGTCACAGTTCATCCGTGGTCCTTTTGCGCCCCCTGGTGTCAAAAGGGATTCTTTGATTGTTAGCCTGCATTGGGTCACAATGGTTCCTTGCTTCTCTTAACCTCTGTGGTGTCACAATGCATTCCATGCCCTTTTAGGCCACTTGATGTCACAATGAATCATTTGATTCTTGGCCTCCATGGTGGCATAATGGTTTCTTGATTCTATTGGGCCCCATGCTTTCACAATTCATCCCTGCCCCTTATAGGCCCATTTGTGTCTCAAGGAATCATTAGATTGTTAGCCTCCATTGGGTCACAATGGTTGCTTGCTTCTCTTTACCACTGTGCTGTCACAATGCATTCCATGCCCTTTTAGGCCACTTGGTCTTACAATGAACCATTTGATTCTTGGCCTTCATGGTGTCATAATGGTTACTTGCTTCTATAGGTCCCCATGCTGTCACAGTTCATCCGTGGTCCTTTTACAACCCCTTGTGTGACAAGGGATCATTAGATTGTTAGCCTCCATTGGGTCACAATGGTTCCTTGCTTCTCTTAACCCCTGTGGAGTCACAATGCATCCCATGCCCTTTTAGGCCACTTGATGTCACAATGAATCATTTGATTCTTGGCCTCCATGGTGGCATAATTGTACCAGGTTTTACTAGGGCCCCATGCTATCACAATTCATCCCTGGCCCTTTTGGGCCCCCTGGTGTCTCAAGGGATCATTAGATTGTTAGCATCCCTTCGGTCACAATGGACCCTTGCTTCTCTTAACCTCTGTGGTGTCACAATGCATCCCATGCCCTTTTAGGCCACTTGATGTCACAATGAATCATTTGATTCTTGGCCTCCACGGTGGCATAATAGATCCTTGTTTCTATTGGTCCCCGTGCCGTAACAATCCATCCCTGGCCCTTTTTATACCCCCTGGTGCCACAAGGGATCATTAGATTGTTAGCCTGCATTGGGTCACAATGGTTCCTTGCTTCTCTTAACACCTGTGCTGTCACAATGCATTCCATGCCCTTTTAGGCCACTTGATGTCACAATGAAGCATTTGATTCTTGGCCTCCATGGTGGCGTAATTGTACCAGGTTTTAATTGGGCCCCATGCTTTCACAATACATCCCTGCCCTTTTTAGGCCCATTGGTGTCCAAAGGGATCATTAGATTGTTAGCCTGCATTGGGTCACAATGGATCCTTGCTTCTCTTAACCTCTGTGGTGTCACAATGCATCCCATGCCCTTTTAGGCCACTTGATGTCACAATGAATCATTTGATTCTTGGCCTCCATGGTGTCATAATGGTTCCTTGTTTCTATTGGGCCCCATGCTGTCGCAATTCATCCTTGGCCCTTTTACGCCTCCTGGTGTCAAATGGGACCCTGGTATTATTAGCCTCCTTTGGGTCACAATGGATCCTTGCTTCTCTTAACCCCTGTGGTGTCACAAGGCATCCCATGCCCTTTTAGGCCACATGATGTCACAATGAATCATTTGATTCTTGGCCTCCATGGTGGCATAATAGATCCTTGCTACTATTCGTCCCCGTGCTGTAACAATCCATCCCTGGATCTTTTTATACCCCCTGGTGCCACAAGGGATCATTAGATTGTTAGCCTGCATTGGGTCGCAATGGTTCCTTGCTTCTCTTAACCTCTGTGGTGTCACAATGCATTCCAAGCCCTTTTAGGCCACTTGATGTCACAATGAACCATTTGATTCTTGGCCTCCATGGTGTCATAATGGTTCCTTGCTTCTATAGGTCCCCATGCTGTCAGAGTTCATCCGTGGTCCTTTTTCGCGCCCTGGTGTCAAAAGGGATCATTGGATTGTTAGCCTGCATTGGGTCACAATGGTTCCTTGCTTCTCTTAGCCCCTGTTGTGTCACAATGCATCCCATGTCCTTTTAGGCCACTTGATGTCACAATGAATCATTTGAGTCTTGGCCTCCATGGTGGCGTAATTGTACCAGGTTTTTATTGGGCCCCATGCTTTCACAATTCATCCCTGGACCTATTAAAACCCCTGGTGTCACAAGGGATCATTAGATTGATAGCCTGCATTGGGTCACAATGGATCCTTGCTTCTCTTAACCCCTGTGGAGTCACAATGCATCCCATGCCCTTTTAGGCCACTTGATGTCACAATGAATCATTAGATTATTGGCCTCCACGGTGGCATAATATTTCCATGTTTTTATTGCGCCCCATGCTTTCACAATTCATCCCTGGCCCTATTACAACACCTGGTGTGACAATGGATCACCAGATTGTTAGCCTGCAATGGGTAACAATGGTTCCTTGCTTCTTTTAGCCCCTGTGGTGTCACAATGCATCCCATGCCCTTTTAGGCCACTTGATGTCACAATGAATCATTTGATTCTTGGCCTCCATGGTGGCATAATAGATCCTTGCTTCTATTGGTCCCCGTGCTGTAACAATCCATCCCTGGCCCTTTTTATACCCCCTGGTGCCACAAGGGATCATTAGATTGTTAGCCTGCATTGGGTCACAATGGTTCCTTGCTTCTCTTTACCTCTGTGGTGCCACAATGCATCCCATGTCCTTTTAGGATACTTGATGTCACAATGAATCATTTCATTCTTGGCCTCCATGGTGTCATAATGGCTCTTTGTTTCTATAGGGCCCCATGCAGTCACAATTCATATCTGGCCCTTTTGGGCCCCCTGGTGTCTCAAGGGATCATTAGATTGTTAGCCTCCCTTGGGTCACAATGGATCCTTGCTTCTCTTAACCCCTGTGGTGTCACAATGCATCCCATGCCCTTTTAGGCCACTTGATGTCACAATGAATCATTTGATTCTTGGCCTCCATGGTGGCATAATAGATGCTTGCTTGTATTGGTCCCCGTGATGTAACAATCCATCCCTGGCTCTTTTTATACCCCCTGGTGCCACAAGGGATCATTAGATTGTTAGCCTGCATTGGGTCACAATGGTTCCTTGCTTCTCTTAACCTCTGTGGTGTCACAATGCATTCCAAGCCCTTTTAGGCCACTTGATGTCACAATGAACCATTTGATTCTTGGCCTTCATGGTGTCATAATGGTTCCTTGCTTCTATAGGTCCCCATGCTGTCAGAGTTCATCTGTGGTCCTTTTACGCCCCCTGGTGTCAAAAGGTATTCTAAGATTGTTAGCCTGCATTGGGTCACAATGGTTCCTTGCTTCTCTTAACCTCTGTGGTGTCACAATGCATCCCATGCCCTTTTAGGCCACTTGATGTCACAATGAATCATTTGATTCTTGGCCTCCATGGTGGCGTAATTGTACCAGGTTTTAATTGGGCCCCATGCTTTCACAATACATCCCTGCCACTTTTAGGCCCATTGGTGTCCAAAGGGATCATTAGATTGTTAACCGCCATTGGGTCACAATGGATCCTTGTTTCTCTTAACCCCTGTGCTGTCACAATGCATCCCATGCCCTTTTAGGCCACATGATGTCACAATGAATTATTTGAATCTTGGCCTCCACGGTGGCATGATATATCCTTGCTTCTATTGGTCCCCGTGCTGTAACAATCCATCCCTGGCCCTTTTTATAACCCCTGGTGCCACAAGGGTTCATTAGATTGTTAGACTGCATTGAGTCACAATGGTTCCTTGCTTCTCTTAACCCCTGTGGTGTCACAATGCATCCCATGCCCTTTTAGGCTACTTGATGTCACAATGAATCATTTGATCCTTGGCCTCCATGTTGTCATAATGGTTCTTTGTTTCTATTGGCCCCCATGCTGTCACAATTCATCCCTGGCCCTTTTGGGCCCCCTGGTGTCTCAAGGGATCATTAGATTGTTAGCCTCCCTTGGGTCACAATGGATCCTTGCTTCTCTTAACCCCTGTGCTGTCACAATGCATCCCATGCCCTTTTAGGCCACTTGATGTCACAATGAATCATTTGATTCTTGGCCTCCATGGTGGCATAATAGATCCTTGCTTCTATTGGTCCCCGTGCTGTAACAATCCATCCCTGGCCCTTTTTATACACCCTGGTGTCAAAAGGGATTCTTACATTGTTATCCTGCATTGGGTCACAATGGTTCCTTGCTTCTCTTAGCCCCTGTGGTGTCACAATGCATCCCGTGCCCTTTTAGGCCACTTGGTGTTACAATGAATTATTTGATTCATGGCCTCTATGGTGTCATAATATTTCCATGTTTTTATTGTGCCCCATGCTTTCACAATTCATCCCTGGCCCTATTACAACCCCTGGTGTGACAATGGATCACTATATTGTTAGCCTGCATTGGGGCACAATGGTTCCTTGCTTCTCTTAACCCCTGTGGTGTCACAATGCATTCCAAGCCCTTTTAGGCCACTTGATGTCACAATGAATCATTTGATTCTTGGCCTCCATGGTGGCATAATAGATCCTTGCTTCTATTGGTCCCCGTGCTGTAACAATCCATCCCTGGCCCTTTTTATACACCCTGGTGTCAAAAGGGATTCTTAGATTGGTAGCCTGCATTGGGTCACAATGGTTCCTTGCTTCTCTTAACCCCTGTGGTGTCACAATGCATTCCAAGCCCTTTTAGGCCACTTGATGTCACAATGAATCATTTGATTCTTGGCCTCCATGGTGGCATAATAGATCCTTGCTTCTATTGGTCCCCGTGCTGTAACAATCCATCCCTGGCCCTTTTTATACCCCCTGGTGCCAAAAGGGATCATTAGATTGTTAGCCTGCATTGGGTCACAATGGTTCCTTGCTTCTCTTTACCTCTGTGGTGTCACAATGCATTCCAAGCCCTTTTAGGCCACTTGGTCTTACAATGAACCATTTGATTCTTGGCCTTCATGGTGTCATAATGGTTCCTTGCTTCTATAGGTCCCCATGCTGTCAGAGTTCATCCGTGGTCCTTTTGCGCCCCCTGGTGTCAAAAGGGATTCTTAGATTGTTAGCCTGCATTGGGTCACAATGGTTCCTTGCTTCTCTTAACCCCTGTGGTGTCACAATGCATCCCATGCCCTTTTAGGCCACTTGATGTCACAATGAATCATTTGATTCTTGGCCTCCATGGTGGCATAATAGATGCTTGCTTCTATTGGTCCCCGTGATGTAACAATCCATCCCTGGCTCTTTTTATACCCCCTGGTGCCACAAGGGATCATTAGATTGTTAGCCTGCATTGGGTCGCAATGGTTCCTTGCTTCTCTTAACCCCTGTGCTGTCACAATGCATCCCATGCCCTTTTAGGCCACATGATGTCACAATGAATTATTTGAATCTTGGCCTCCACGGTGGCATGATATATCCTTGCTTCTATTGGTCCCCGTGCAGTAACAATCCATCCCTGGCCCTTTTTATACCCCCTGGTGCCACAAGGGATCATTAGATTGTTAGCCTGCATTGGGTCACAATGGTTCCTTGCTTCTCTTTACCTCTGTGGTGTCACAATGCATTCCAAGCCCTTTTAGGCCACTTGGTCTTACAATGAACCATTTGATTCTTGGCCTTCATGGTGTCATAATGGTTCCTTGCTTCTATAGGTCCCCATGCTGTCAGAGTTCATCCGTGGTCCTTTTGCGCCCCCTGGTGTCAAAAGGGATTCTTAGATTGTTAGCCTGCATTGGGTCACAATGGTTCCTTGCTTCTCTTAACCTCTGTGGTGTCACAATGCATTCCATGCCCTTTTAGGCCACTTGATGTCACAATGAATCATTTGATTCTTGGCCTCCATGGTGGCATAATGGTTTCTTGATTCTATTGGGCCCCATGCTTTCACAATTCATCCCTGCCCCTTTTAGGCCCATTTGTGTCTCAAGGAATCATTAGATTGTTAGCCTCCATTGGGTCACAATGGTTGCTTGCTTCTCTTTACCACTGTGCTGTCACAATGCATTCCATGCCCTTTTAGGCCACTTGGTCTTACAATGAACCATTTGATTCTTGGCCTTCATGGTGTCATAATGGTTCCTTGCTTCTATAGGTCCCCATGCTGTCAGAGTTCATCCGTGGTCCTTTTGCGCCCCCTGGTGTCAAAAGGGATATTTAGATTGTTAGTCTGCTTTGGGTCACAATGGTTCCTTGCTTCTCTTTGCCACTGTGGTGTCACAATGCATCCCATGCCCTTTTAGGCCACTTGATGTCACAATGAATCATTTGATTCTTGGCCTTGATGGTGTCATAATGGTTCCTTGCTTCTATAGGTCCCCATGCTGTCAGAGTTCATCTGTGGTCCTTTTACGCCCCCTGGTGTCAAAAGGTATTCTAAGATTGTTAGCCTGCATTGGGTCACAATGGTTCCTTGCTTCTCTTAACCTCTGTGGTGTCACAATGCATCCCATGCCCTTTTAGGCCACTTGATGTCACAATGAATCATTTGATTCTTGGCCTCCATGGTGGCGTAATTGTACCAGGTTTTAATTGGGCCCCATGCTTTCACAATACATCCCTGCCACTTTTAGGCCCATTGGTGTCCAAAGGGATCATTAGATTGTTAACCGCCATTGGGTCACAATGGATCCTTGTTTCTCTTAACCCCTGTGCTGTCACAATGCATCCCATGCCCTTTTAGGCCACTTGATGTCACAATGAATCATTTGAATCTTGGCCTCCACGGTGGCATGATATATCCTTTCTTCTATTGGTCCCCGTGCTGTAACAATCTATCCCTGGCCCTTTTTATAACCCCTGGTGCCACAAGGGTTCATTAGATTGTTAGACTGCATTGAGTCACAATGGTTCCTAGCTTCTCTTAACCTCTGTGGTGTCACAATGCATTCCAAGCCCTTTTAGGCCACTTGGTCTTACAATGAACCATTTGATTCTTGGCCTTCATGGTGTCATAATGGTTCCTTGCTTCTATAGGTCCCCATGCTGTCAGAGTTCATCCGTGGTCCTTTTGCGCCCCCTGGTGTCAAAAGGGATTCTTTGATTGTTAGCCTGCATTGGGTCACAATGGTTCCTTGCTTCTCTTAACCTCTCTGGTGTCACAATGCATTCCAAGCCCTTTTAGGCCACTTGATGTCACAATGAATCATTTGATTCTTGGCCTCCATGGTGGCAAACTTGTACCATGTTTTACTTGGGCCCCATGCTTTCACAATTCATCCCTGGCCCTTTTAGGCCCATTGGTGTCACAAGGGATCATTAGATTGTTAGCCTGCATTGGGTCACAATAGTTCCTTGCTTCTCTTAACCTCTGTGGTGTCACAATGCATCCCATGCCCTTTTAGGCCACTTGATGTCACAATGAATCATTTCATTCTTGGCCTCCATGGTGTCATAATGGCTCTTTGTTTCTATAGGGCCCCATGCAGTCAAAATTCATCCCTGGCCCTTTTGGGCCCCCTGGTGTCTCAAGGGATCATTAGATTGTTAGCCTCCCTTGGGTCACAATGGATCCTTGCTTCTCTTAACCCCTGTGCTGTCACAATGCATCCCATGCCCTTTTAGGCCACTTGATGTCACAATGAATCATTTGATTCTTGGCCTCCATGGTGGCATAATAGATGCTTGCTTCTATTGGTCCCCGTGATGTAACAATCCATCCCTGGCTCTTTTTATACCCCCTGGTGCCACAAGGGATCATTAGATTGTTAGCCTGCATTGGGTCACAATGGTTCCTTCCTTCTCTTAACCTCTGTGGTGTCACAATGCATTCCAAGCCCTTTTAGGCCACTTGATGTCACAATGAACCATTTGATTCTTGGCCTTCATGGTGTCATAATGGTTCCTTGCTTCTATAGGTCCCCATGCTGTCAGAGTTCATCCGTGGTCCTTTTGCGCCCCCTGGTGTCAAAAGGGATATTTAGATTGTTAGTCTGCTTTGGGTCACAATGGTTCCTTGCTTCTCTTTGCCACTGTGGTGTCACAATGCATCCCATGCCCTTTTAGGCCACTTGATGTCACAATGAATCATTTGATTCTTGGCCTTGATGGTGTCATAATGGTTCCTTGCTTCTATAGGTCCCCATGCTGTCAGAGTTCATCTGTGGTCCTTTTACGCCCCCTGGTGTCAAAAGGTATTCTAAGATTGTTAGCCTGCATTGGGTCACAATGGTTCCTTGCTTCTCTTAACCTCTGTGGTGTCACAATGCATCCCATGCCCTTTTAGGCCACTTGATGTCACAATGAATCATTTGATTCTTGGCCTCCATGGTGGCGTAATTGTACCAGGTTTTAATTGGGCCCCATGCTTTCACAATACATCCCTGCCACTTTTAGGCCCATTGGTGTCCAAAGGGATCATTAGATTGTTAACCGCCATTGGGTCACAATGGATCCTTGTTTCTCTTAACCCCTGTGCTGTCACAATGCATCCCATGCCCTTTTAGGCCACTTGATGTCACAATGAATCATTTGAATCTTGGCCTCCACGGTGGCATGATATATCCTTTCTTCTATTGGTCCCGGTGCTGTAACAATCTATCCCTGGCCCTTTTTATAACCCCTGGTGCCACAAGGGTTCATTAGATTGTTAGACTGCATTGAGTCACAATGGTTCCTTGCTTCTCTTAACCTCTGTGGTGTCACAATGCATTCCAAGCCCTTTTAGGCCACTTGGTCTTACAATGAACCATTTGATTCTTGGCCTTCATGGTGTCATAATGGTTCCTTGCTTCTATAGGTCCCCATGCTGTCAGAGTTCATCCGTGGTCCTTTTGCGCCCCCTGGTGTCAAAAGGGATTCTTTGATTGTTAGCCTGCATTGGGTCACAATGGTTCCTTGCTTCTGTTAACCTCTCTGGTGTCACAATGCATTCCAAGCCCTTTTAGGCCACTTGATGTCACAATGAATCATTTGATTCTTGGCCTCCATGGTGGCAAACTTGTACCATGTTTTACTTGGGCCCCATGCTTTCACAATTCATCCCTGGCCCTTTTAGGCCCATTGGTGTCACAAGGGATCATTAGATTGTTAGCCTGCATTGGGTCACAATAGTTCCTTGCTTCTCTTAACCTCTGTGGTGTCACAATGCATCCCATGCCCTTTTAGGCCACTTGATGTCACAATGAATCATTTGATTCTTGGCCTCCATGGTGTCATAATGGTTCCTTGTTTCTATTGGGCCCCATGCTGTCACAATTCATCCCTGGCCCTTTTACGCCCCCTGGTGTCAAATGGGATCCTGGGATTATTAGCTTCCATTGGGTCACAATGGATCCTTGCTTCTCTTAACCCCTGTGGTGTCACAATGCATCCCATGCCCTTTTAGGCCACTTCATGTCACAATGAATCATTTGATTCTTGGCCTCCATGGTGGCAAAATTGTGCCAGGTTTTACTTGGGCCCCATGCTTTCACAATTCATCCCTGCCCCTTTTAGGCCCATTGGTGTCACAAGGGATCATTAGATTGTTAGCCACCATTGGGTCACAATGGAGCCTTGCTTCTCTTAACCCCAGTGGTGTCACAATGCATTCCAAGCCCTTTTAGGCCACTTGATCTTACAATGAACCATTTGATTCTTGGCCTTCATGGTGTCATAATGGTTCCTTGCTTCTATAGGTCCCTATGCTGTCAGATTTCATCCGAGGTCCTTTTGCGCCCCCTGGTGTCAAAAGGGAGATTTAGATTGTTAGTCTGCATTGGGTCACAATGGTTCCTTGCTTCTCTTAGCCCCTGTGGTGTCACAATGCATTCCAAGCCCTTTTAGGCCACTTGGTGTTACAATGAATCATTTGATTCATGGCCTCTATGGTGTCATAATATTTCCATGTTTTTATTGTGCCCCATGCTTTCACAATTCATCCCTGGCCCTATTACAACACCTGGTGTGTCAATGGATCACTATATTGTTAGCCTGCATTGTGTCACAATGGTTCCTTGCTTCTCTTAACCTCTGTGGTGTCACAATGCATTCCAAGCCCTTTTAGGCCACTTGATGTCACAATGAATCATTTGATTCTTGGCCTTCATGGTGTCATAATAGATCCTTGCTTCTATAGGTCCCCATGCTGTCAGAGTTCATCCGTGGTCCTTTTGTGCCCCCTGGTGTCAAAAGGGATTCTTAGATTGTTAGCCTGCATTGGGTCACAATGGTTCCTTGTTTCTCTTAACCCCTGTGGTGTCACAATGCATCCCATGCCCTTTTAGGCCACTTGATGTCACAATGAATCATTTGATTCTTGGCCTCCATGGTGGCATAATAGATCCTTGCTTCTATTGGTCCCCGTGCTGTAACAATCCATCCCTGGCCCTTTTTATACCCCCTGGTGCCACAAGGGATCATTAGATTGTTAGCCTGCATTGGGTCACAATGGTTCCTTGCTTCTCTTAACCTCTGTGGTGTCACAATGCATTCCAAGCCCTTTTAGGCCACTTGGTCTTACTATGAACCATTTGATTCTTGGCCTTCATGGTGTCATAATAGATCCTTGCTTCTATAGGTCCCCATGCTGTCAGAGTTCATCCGTGGTCCTTTTGTGCCCCCTGGTGTCAAAAGGGATTCTTAGATTGTTAGCCTGCATTGGGTCACAATGGTTCCTTTCTTCTCTTAACCCCTGTGGTGTCACAATGCATCCCATGCCCTTTTAGGCCACTTGATGTCACAATGAATCATTTGATTCTTGGCCTCCATGGTGGCATAATAGATCCTTGCTTCTATTGGTCCCCGTGCTGTAACAATCCATCCCTGGCCCTTTTTATACCCCCTGGTGCCACAAGGGATCATTAGATTGTTAGCCTGCATTGGGTCACAATGGTTCCTTGCTTCTCTTAACCTCTGTGGTGTCACAATGCATCCCATGCCCTTTTAGGCCACTTGAAGACACAATGAATCATTTGATTCTTGGCCTCCATGGGGGCATAATGGTTTCTTGTTTCTATTGGGCCCCATGCTTTGACAATTCATCCCTGCCCCTTTTAGGCCCATTTGTGTCACAAGGGATCATTAGATTGTTAGCCTCCATTGGGTCACAATGGTTGCTTGCTTCTCTTAACCCCTGTGGTGTCACAATGCATCCCATGCCCTTTTAGGCCACTTGATGTCACAATGAAGCATTTGATTCTTGGCCTCCATGGTGGCATAATTGTAACAGGCTTTAATTGGGCCCCATGCTTTCACAATACATCCCTGCCCCTTTTAGGCCCATTGGTGTCCAAAGGGATCATTAGATTGTTAACCGCCATTGGGTCACAATGGATCCTTGCTTCTCTTAACCCCTGTGGAGTCACAATGCATCCCATGCCCTTTTAGGCCACTTGATGTCACAATGAATCTTTTGATTCTTGGCCTCCATGGTGTTATAATGGTTCTTTGTTTCTATTGGCCCCCATGCTGTCACAATTCATCCCTGGCCGTTTTGGGCCCCCTGGTGTCTCAAGGGATCATTAGATTGTTAGCCTCCCTTGGGTCACAATGGATCCTTGCTTCTCTTAACCCCTGTGGTGTCACAAGGCATCCCATGCCCTTTTAGGCCACTTGATGTCAGAATGAATCATTTGATTCTTGGCCTCCATGATGGCATAATAGATCCTTGCTTCTATTGGTCCCCGTGCTGTAACAATCCATCCCTGGCCCTTTTTATACCCCCTGGTGCCACAAGGGATCATTAGATTGTTAGCCTGCATTGGGTCACAATGGTTCCTTGCTTCTCTTTACCTCTGTGGTGTCACAATGCATTCCAAGCCCTTTTAGGCCACTTGGTCTTACAATGAACCATTTGATTCTTGGCCTTCATGGTGTCATAATGGTTCCTTGCTTCTATAGGTCCCCATGTTGTCAGAGTTCATCCGTGGTCCTTTTGCGCCCCCTGGTGTCAAAAGGGATTCTTAGATTGTTAGCCTGCATTGGGTCACAATGGTTCCTTGCTTCTCTTAACCTCTGTGGTGTCACAATTCATTCCAAGCCCTTTTAGGCCACTTGATGTCACAATGAAGCATTTGATTCTTGGCCTCCATGGTGGCGTAATTGTACCAGGTTTTAATTGGGCCCCATGCTTTCACAATACATCCCTGCCCCTTTTAGGCCCATTGGTGTCCAAAGGGATCATTAGATTGTTAACCGCCATTGGGTCACAATGGATCCTTGCTTCTCTTAACCTCTGTGGTGTCACAATGCATCCAATGCCCTTTTAGGCCACTTGATGTCACAATGAACCATTTGATTCTTGGCCTCCATGGTGTCATAATGGTTCCTTGTTTCTATTGGGCCCCATGCTGTCACAATTCATCCCTGCCCCTTTTACGCCCCCTGGTGTCAAATGGGATCCTGGGATTATTAGCCTCCATTGGGTCACAATGGATCCTTGCTTCTCTTAACCCCTGTGCTCTGACAATGCATCCCATGCCCTTTTAGGCCACATGATGTCACAATGAATCATTTGATTCTTGGCCTCCACGGTGGCATAATAGATCCTTGCTTCTATTGGTCCCCGTGCTGAAACAATCCATCCCTGGCCCTTTTTATACCCCCTGGTGCCACAAGGGATCATTAGATTGTTAGCCTGCATTGGGTCACAATGGTTCCTTGCTTCTCTTAACCTCTGTGGTGTCACAATGCATTCCAAGCCCTTTTAGGCCACTTGATGTCACAATGAACCATTTGATTCTTGGCCTTCATGGTGTCATAATGGTTCCTTGCTTCTATAGGTGCCCATGCTGTCAGAGTTCATCCGTGGTCCTTTTGCGCCCCCTGGTGTCAAAAGGGATATTTAGATTGTTAGTCTGCTTTGGGTCACAATGGTTCCTTGCTTCTCTTAGCCCCTGTGGTGTCACAATGCATCCCATGCCCTTTTAGGACACTTGATGTCACAATGAATCATTTGATTCTTGGCCTTCATGGTGTCATAATGGTTCCTTGCTTCTATAGGTCCCCATGCTGTCAGAGTTCAACCGTGGTCCTTTTGCGCCCCCTGGTGTCAAAAGGGATTCTTAGATTGTTAGCCTGCATTGGGTCACAATGGTTCCTTGCTTCTCTTAACCCCTGTGGTGTCACAATGCATCCCATGCCCTTTTAGGCCACTTGATGTCACAATGAAGCATTTGATTCTTGGCCTCCATGGTGGCATAATTGTACCAGGCTTTAATTGGGCCCCATGCTTTCACAATACATCCCTGCCCCTTTTAGGCCCATTGGTGTCCAAAGGGATCATTAGATTGTTAACCGCCATTGGGTCACAATGGATCCTTGCTTCTCTTAACCCCTGTGCTGTCACAATGCATCCCATGCCCTTTTAGGCCACATGATGTCACAATGAATTATTTGATTCTTGGCCTCCATGGTGTCATAATAGATCCTTGATTCTATTGGTCCCCGTGCTGTAACAATTCATCCCTGGCCCTTTTAGGCCCATTGGTGTCACAAGGGATCATTAGATTGTTAGCCTGCATTGGGTCACAATGGTTCCTTGCTTCTCTTAGTCTCTGTGGTGTCACAATGCATCCCATGCCCTTTTAGGCCACTTGATGTCACAATGAATCATTTGATTCTTGGCCTCCAAGGTGTCATAATGGTTCCTTGTTTCTATTGGGCCCCATGCTGTCACAATTCATCCCTGGCCCTTTTACGCCCCCTGGTGTCAAATGGGATCCTGGGATTATTAGCCTCCATTGGGTCACAATGGTTCCTTGCTTCTCTTACCCCCTGTGGTGTCACAATGCATCCCATGCCCTTTTAGGCCACTTGATGTCACAATGAATCATTTGATTCTTGGCCTCCATGGTGACATAATAGATTCTTGTTTCTATTGGTCCCCGTGCTGTAACAATCCATCCCTGGCCCTTTTTATACCCCCTGGTGCCACAAGGGATTCTTAGATTGTTAGCCTGCATTGGGTCACAATGGTTCCTTGCTTCTCTTAACCTCTGTGGTGTCACAATGCATTCCAAGCCCTTTTAGGCCACTTGATGTCACAATGAATCTTTTGATTCTTGGCCTCCATGGTGTTATAATGGTTCTTTGTTTCTATTGGCCCCCATGCTGTCACAATTCATCCCTGGCCGTTTTGGGCCCCCTGGTGTCTCAAGGGATCATTAGATTGTTAGCCTCCCTTGGGTCACAATGGATCCTTGCTTCTCTTAACCCCTGTGGTGTCACAAGGCATCCCATGCCCTTTTAGGCCACTTGATGTCAGAATGAATCATTTGATTCTTGGCCTCCATGATGGCATAATAGATCCTTGCTTCTATTGGTCCCCGTGCTGTAACAATCCATCCCTGGCCCTTTTTATACCCCCTGGTGCCACAAGGGATCATTAGATTGTTAGCCTGCATTGGGTCACAATGGTTCCTTGCTTCTCTTTACCTCTGTGGTGTCACAATGCATTCCAAGCCCTTTTAGGCCACTTGGTCTTACAATGAACCATTTGATTCTTGGCCTTCATGGTGTCATAATGGTTCCTTGCTTCTATAGGTCCCCATGTTGTCAGAGTTCATCCGTGGTCCTTTTGCGCCCCCTGGTGTCAAAAGGGATTCTTAGATTGTTAGCCTGCATTGGGTCACAATGGTTCCTTGCTTCTCTTAACCTCTGTGGTGTCACAATTCATTCCAAGCCCTTTTAGGCCACTTGATGTCACAATGAAGCATTTGATTCTTGGCCTCCATGGTGGCGTAATTGTACCAGGTTTTAATTGGGCCCCATGCTTTCACAATACATCCCTGCCCCTTTTAGGCCCATTGGTGTCCAAAGGGATCATTAGATTGTTAACCGCCATTGGGTCACAATGGATCCTTGCTTCTCTTAACCTCTGTGGTGTCACAATGCATCCAATGCCCTTTTAGGCCACTTGATGTCACAATGAACCATTTGATTCTTGGCCTCCATGGTGTCATAATGGTTCCTTGTTTCTATTGGGCCCCATGCTGTCACAATTCATCCCTGCCCCTTTTACGCCCCCTGGTGTCAAATGGGATCCTGGGATTATTAGCCTCCATTGGGTCACAATGGATCCTTGCTTCTCTTAACCCCTGTGCTCTGACAATGCATCCCATGCCCTTTTAGGCCACATGATGTCACAATGAATCATTTGATTCTTGGCCTCCACGGTGGCATAATAGATCCTTGCTTCTATTGGTCCCCGTGCTGAAACAATCCATCCCTGGCCCTTTTTATACCCCCTGGTGCCACAAGGGATCATTAGATTGTTAGCCTGCATTGGGTCACAATGGTTCCTTGCTTCTCTTAACCTCTGTGGTGTCACAATGCATTCCAAGCCCTTTTAGGCCACTTGATGTCACAATGAACCATTTGATTCTTGGCCTTCATGGTGTCATAATGGTTCCTTGCTTCTATAGGTGCCCATGCTGTCAGAGTTCATCCGTGGTCCTTTTGCGCCCCCTGGTGTCAAAAGGGATATTTAGATTGTTAGTCTGCTTTGGGTCACAATGGTTCCTTGCTTCTCTTAGCCCCTGTGGTGTCACAATGCATCCCATGCCCTTTTAGGCCACTTGATGTCACAATGAATCATTTGATTCTTGGCCTTCATGGTGTCATAATGGTTCCTTGCTTCTATAGGTCCCCATGCTGTCAGAGTTCAACCGTGGTCCTTTTGCGCCCCCTGGTGTCAAAAGGGATTCTTAGATTGTTAGCCTGCATTGGGTCACAATGGTTCCTTGCTTCTCTTAACCCCTGTGGTGTCACAATGCATCCCATGCCCTTTTAGGCCACTTGATGTCACAATGAAGCATTTGATTCTTGGCCTCCATGGTGGCATAATTGTACCAGGCTTTAATTGGGCCCCATGCTTTCACAATACATCCCTGCCCCTTTTAGGCCCATTGGTGTCCAAAGGGATCATTAGATTGTTAACCGCCATTGGGTCACAATGGATCCTTGCTTCTCTTAACCCCTGTGCTGTCACAATGCATCCCATGCCCTTTTAGGCCACATGATGTCACAATGAATTATTTGATTCTTGGCCTCCATGGTGTCATAATAGATCCTTGATTCTATTGGTCCCCGTGCTGTAACAATTCATCCCTGGCCCTTTTAGGCCCATTGGTGTCACAAGGGATCATTAGATTGTTAGCCTGCATTGGGTCACAATGGTTCCTTGCTTCTCTTAGTCTCTGTGGTCTCACAATGCATCCCATGCCCTTTTAGGCCACTTGATGTCACAATGAATCATTTGATTCTTGGCCTCCAAGGTGTCATAATGGTTCCTTGTTTCTATTGGGCCCCATGCTGTCACAATTCATCCCTGGCCCTTTTACGCCCCCTGGTGTCAAATGGGATCCTGGGATTATTAGCCTCCATTGGGTCACAATGGTTCCTTGCTTCTCTTACCCCCTGTGGTGTCACAATGCATCCCATGCCCTTTTAGGCCACTTGATGTCACAATGAATCATTTGATTCTTGGCCTCCATGGTGACATAATAGATTCTTGTTTCTATTGGTCCCCGTGCTGTAACAATCCATCCCTGGCCCTTTTTATACCCCCTGGTGCCACAAGGGATTCTTAGATTGTTAGCCTGCATTGGGTCACAATGGTTCCTTGCTTCTCTTAACCTCTGTGGTGTCACAATGCATTCCAAGCCCTTTTAGGCCACTTGATGTCACAATGAATCTTTTGATTCTTGGCCTCCATGGTGTTATAATGGTTCTTTGTTTCTATTGGCCCCCATGCTGTCACAATTCATCCCTGGCCGTTTTGGGCCCCCTGGTGTCTCAAGGGATCATTAGATTGTTAGCCTCCCTTGGGTCACAATGGATCCTTGCTTCTCTTAACCCCTGTGGTGTCACAAGGCATCCCATGCCCTTTTAGGCCACTTGATGTCAGAATGAATCATTTGATTCTTGGCCTCCATGGTGGCATAATAGATCCTTGCTTCTATTGGTCCCCGTGCTGTAACAATCCATCCCTGGCCCTTTTTATACCCCCTGGTGCCACAAGGGATCATTAGATTGTTAGCCTGCATTGGGTCACAATGGTTCCTTGCTTCTCTTTACCTCTGTGGTGTCACAATGCATTCCAAGCCCTTTTAGGCCACTTGGTCTTACAATGAACCATTTGATTCTTGGCCTTCATGGTGTCATAATGGTTCCTTGCTTCTATAGGTCCCCATGTTGTCAGAGTTCATCCGTGGTCCTTTTGCGCCCCCTGGTGTCAAAAGGGATTCTTAGATTGTTAGCCTGCATTGGGTCACAATGGTTCCTTGCTTCTCTTAACCTCTGTGGTGTCACAATTCATTCCAAGCCCTTTTAGGCCACTTGATGTCACAATGAATCATTTGATTCTTGGCCTCCATGGTGGCATACTTGTACCAGGTTTTACTTGGGCCCCATGCTTTCACACTTCATTCCTGCCCCTTTTAGGCCTATTTGTGTCACAAGGGATCATTAGATTGTTAGCCTGCATTGGGTCACAATGGTTGCTTGCTTCTCTTAACCCCTGTGGTGTCACAATGCATCCCATGCCCTTTTAGGCCACTTGATGTCACAATGAAGCATTTGATTCTTGGCCTCCATGGTGGCGTAATTGTACCAGGTTTTAATTGGGCCCCATGCTTTCACAATACATCCCTGCCCCTTTTAGGCCCATTGGTGTCCAAAGGGATCATTAGATTGTTAACCGCCATTGGGTCACAATGGATCCTTGCTTCTCTTAACCTCTGTGGTGTCACAATGCATCCCATGCCTTTTTAGGCCACTTGATGTCACAATGAACCATTTGATTCTTGGCCTCCATGGTGTCATAATGGTTCCTTGTTTCTATTGGGCCCCATGCTGTCACAATTCATCCCTGCCCCTTTTACGCCCCCTGGTGTCAAATGGGATCCTGGGATTATTAGCCTCCATTGGGTCACAATGGATCCTTGCTTCTCTTAACCCCTGTGCTCTGACAATGCATCCCATGCCCTTTTAGGCCACTTGATGTCACAATGAATCATTTGATTCTTGGCCTCCACGGTGGCATAATAGATCCTTGCTTCTATTGGTCCCCGTGCTGTAACAATCCATCCCTGGCCCTTTTTATACCCCCTGGTGCCACAAGGGATCATTAGATTGTTAGCCTGCATTGGGTCACAATGGTTCCTTGCTTCTCTTTACCTCTGTGGTGTCACAATGCATTCCAAGCCCTTTTAGGCCACTTGATGTCACAATGAACCATTTGATTCTTGGCCTTCATGGTGTCATAATGGTTCCTTGCTTCTATAGGTGCCCATGCTGTCAGAGTTCATCCGTGGTCCTTTTGCGCCCCCTGGTGTCAAAAGGGATATTTAGATTGTTAGTCTGCTTTGGGTCAAAATGGTTCCTTGCTTCTCTTAGCCCCTGTGGTGTCACAATGCATCCCATGCCCTTTTAGGCCACTTGATGTCACAATGAATCATTTGATTCTTGGCCTTCATGGTGTCATAATGGTTCCTTGCTTCTATAGGTCCCCATGCTGTCAGAGTTCAACCGTGGTCCTTTTGCGCCCCCTGGTGTCAAAAGGGATTCTTAGATTGTTAGCCTGCATTGGGTCACAATGGTTCCTTGCTTCTCTTAACCCCTGTGGTGTCACAATGCATCCCATGCCCTTTTAGGCCACTTGATGTCACAATGAAGCATTTGATTCTTGGCCTCCATGGTGGCATAATTGTACCAGGCTTTAATTGGGCCCCATGCTTTCACAATACATCCCTGCCCCTTTTAGGCCCATTGGTGTCCAAAGGGATCATTAGATTGTTAACCGCCATTGGGTCACAATGGATCCTTGCTTCTCTTAACCCCTGTGGAGTCACAATGCATCCCATGCCCTTTTAGGCCACTTGATGTCACAATGAATCATTTGATTCTTGGCCTCTATGGTGTCATAATATTTCCATGATTTTACTGTGCCCCATGCTTTCACAATTCATCCCTGGCCCTATTACAACCCCTGGTGTCACAATGGATCATTAGATTGTTAGCCTGCATTGGGTCACAATGGTTCGATGCTTCTCTTAACCCCTGTGGTGTCACAATGCATCCCATGCCCTTTTAAGTCACTTGATGTCACAATGAATCATTTGATTCTTGGCCTCCATGGTGGCATAATAGATCCTTGCTTCTATTGGTCCCCGTGCTGTAACAATTCATCCCTGGCCGTTTTGGGCCCCCTGGTGCCACAAGGGATCATTAGATTGTTAGCCTGCCTTGGGTCACAATGGTTCCTTGCTTCTCTTTACCTCTGTGGTGTCACAATGCATTCCAAGCCCTTTTAGGCCACTTGATGTCACAATGAACCATTTGATTCTTGGCCTTCTTGGTGTCATAATGGTTCCTTGCTTCTATAGGTCCCCATGCTGTCAGAGTTCATCCGTGGTCCTTTTGCGCCCCCTGGTGTCAAAAGGGATATTTAGATTCTTAGTCTGCTTTGGGTCACAATGGTTCCTTGCTTCTCTTAACCCCTGTGATGTCACAATGCATCCCATGCCCTTTTAGGCCACTTGATGTCACAATGAACCATTTGATTCTTGGCCTTCATGGTGTCATAATGGTTCCTTGCTTCTATAGGTCCCCATGCTGTCAGAGTTCATCCGTGGTCCTTTTGCGCCCCCTGGTGTCAAAAGGGATTCTTAGATTGTTAGCCTGCATTGGGTCACAATGGTTCCTTGCTTCTCTTAACCCCTGTGGTGTCACAATGCATCCCATGCCCTTTTAGGCCACTTGATGTCACAATGAAGCATTTGATTCTTGGCCTCCATGGTGGCGTAATTGTACCAGGTTTTAATTGGGCCCCATGCTTTCACAATACATCCCTGCCCCTTTTAGGCCCATTGGTGTCCAAAGGGATCATTAGATTGTTAACCGCCATTGGGTAACAATGGATCCTTGCTTCTCTTAACCCCTGTGCTGTCACAATGCATCCCATGCCCTTTTAGGCCACATGATGTCACAATGAATTATTTGATTCTTGGCCTCCATGGTGTCATAATAGATCCTTGATTCTATTGGTCCCCGTGCTGTAACAATTCATCCCTGGCCCTTTTAGGCCCATTGGTGTCACAAGGGATCATTAGATTGTTAGCCTGCATTGGGTCACAATGGTTCCTTGCTTCTCTTAGTCTCTGTGGTGTCACAATGCATCCCATGCCCTTTTAGGCCACTTGATGTCACAATGAATCATTTGATTCTTGGCCTCCAAGGTGTCATAATGGTTCCTTGTTTCTATTGGGCCCCATGCTGTCACAATTCATCCCTGGCCCTTTTACGCCCCCTGGTGTCAAATGGGATCCTGGGATTATTAGCCTCCATTGGGTCACAATGGTTCCTTGCTTCTCTTACCCCCTGTGGTGTCACAATGCATCCCATGCCCTTTTAGGCCACTTGATGTCACAATGAATCATTTGATTCTTGGCCTCCATGGTGACATAATAGATTCTTGTTTCTATTGGTCCCCGTGCTGTAACAATCCATCCCTGGCCCTTTTTATACCCCCTGGTGCCACAAGGGATTCTTAGATTGTTAGCCTGCATTGGGTCACAATGGTTCCTTGCTTCTCTTAACCTCTGTGGTGTCACAATGCATTCCAAGCCCTTTTAGGCCACTTGATGTCACAATGAATCTTTTGATTCTTGGCCTCCATGGTGTTATAATGGTTCTTTGTTTCTATTGGCCCCCATGCTGTCACAATTCATCCCTGGCCGTTTTGGGCCCCCTGGTGTCTCAAGGGATCATTAGATTGTTAGCCTCCCTTGGGTCACAATGGATCCTTGCTTCTCTTAACCCCTGTGGTGTCACAAGGCATCCCATGCCCTTTTAGGCCACTTGATGTCAGAATGAATCTTTTGATTCTTGGCCTCCATGATGGCATAATAGATCCTTGCTTCTATTGGTCCCCGTGCTGTAACAATCCATCCCTGGCCCTTTTTATACCCCCTGGTGCCACAAGGGATCATTAGATTGTTAGCCTGCATTGGGTCACAATGGTTCCTTGCTTCTCTTTACCTCTGTGGTGTCACAATGCATTCCAAGCCCTTTTAGGCCACTTGGTCTTACAATGAACCATTTGATTCTTGGCCTTCATGGTGTCATAATGGTTCCTTGCTTCTATAGGTCCCCATGTTGTCAGAGTTCATCCGTGGCCCTTTTGCGCCCCCTGGTGTCAAAAGGGATTCTTAGATTGTTAGCCTGCATTGGGTCACAATGGTTCCTTGCTTCTCTTAACCTCTGTGGTGTCACAATTCATTCCAAGCCCTTTTAGGCCACTTGATGTCACAATGAATCATTTGATTCTTGGCCTCCATGGTGGCATACTTGTACCAGGTTTTACTTGGGCCCCATGCTTTCACACTTCATTCCTGCCCCTTTTAGGCCTATTTGTGTCACAAGGGATCATTAGATTGTTAGCCTGCATTGGGTCACAATGGTTGCTTGCTTCTCTTAACCCCTGTGGTGTCACAATGCATCCCATGCCCTTTTAGGCCACTTGATGTCACAATGAAGCATTTGATTCTTGGCCTCCATGGTGGCGTAATTGTACCAGGTTTTAATTGGGCCCCATGCTTTCACAATACATCCCTGCCCCTTTTAGGCCCATTGGTGTCCAAAGGGATCATTAGATTGTTAACCGCCATTGGGTCACAATGGATCCTTGCTTCTCTTAACCTCTGTGGTGTCACAATGCATCCCATGCCTTTTTAGGCCACTTGATGTCACAATGAACCATTTGATTCTTGGCCTCCATGGTGTCATAATGGTTCCTTGTTTCTATTGGGCCCCATGCTGTCACAATTCATCCCTGCCCCTTTTACGCCCCCTGGTGTCAAATGGGATCCTGGGATTATTAGCCTCCATTGGGTCACAATGGATCCTTGCTTCTCTTAACCCCTGTGCTCTGACAATGCATCCCATGCCCTTTTAGGCCACTTGATGTCACAATGAATCATTTGATTCTTGGCCTCCACGGTGGCATAATAGATCCTTGCTTCTATTGGTCCCCGTGCTGTAACAATCCATCCCTGGCCCTTTTTATACCCCCTGGTGCCACAAGGGATCATTAGATTGTTAGCCTGCATTGGGTCACAATGGTTCCTTGCTTCTCTTTACCTCTGTGGTGTCACAATGCATTCCAAGCCCTTTTAGGCCACTTGATGTCACAATGAACCATTTGATTCTTGGCCTTCATGGTGTCATAATGGTTCCTTGCTTCTATAGGTGCCCATGCTGTCAGAGTTCATCCGTGGTCCTTTTGCGCCCCCTGGTGTCAAAAGGGATATTTAGATTGTTAGTCTGCTTTGGGTCACAATGGTTCCTTGCTTCTCTTAGCCCCTGTGGTGTCACAATGCATCCCATGCCCTTTTAGGCCACTTGATGTCACAATGAATCATTTGATTCTTGGCCTTCATGGTGTCATAATGGTTCCTTGCTTCTATAGGTCCCCATGCTGTCAGAGTTCAACCGTGGTCCTTTTGCGCCCCCTGGTGTCAAAAGGGATTCTTAGATTGTTAGCCTGCATTGGGTCACAATGGTTCCTTGCTTCTCTTAACCCCTGTGGTGTCACAATGCATCCCATGCCCTTTTAGGCCACTTGATGTCACAATGAAGCATTTGATTCTTGGCCTCCATGGTGGCATAATTGTACCAGGCTTTAATTGGGCCCCATGCTTTCACAATACATCCCTGCCACTTTTAGGCCCATTGGTGTCCAAAGGGATCATTAGATTGTTAACCGCCATTGGGTCACAATGGATCCTTGCTTCTCTTAACCCCTGTGGAGTCACAATGCATCCCATGCCCTTTTAGGCCACTTGATGTCACAATGAATCATTTGATTCTTGGCCTCTATGGTGTCATAATATTTCCATGATTTTACTGTGCCCCATGCTTTCACAATTCATCCCTGGCCCTATTACAACCCCTGGTGTCACAATGGATCATTAGATTGTTAGCCTGCATTGGGTCACAATGGTTCGATGCTTCTCTTAACCCCTGTGGTGTCACAATGCATCCCATGCCCTTTTAAGTCACTTGATGTCACAATGAATCATTTGATTCTTGGCCTCCATGGTGGCGTAATTGTACCAGGTTTTAATTGGGCCCCATGCTTTCACAATACATCCCTGCCCCTTTTAGGCCCATTGGTGTCCAAAGGGATCATTAGATTGTTAACCGCCATTGGGTAACAATGGATCCTTGCTTCTCTTAACCCCTGTGCTGTCACAATGCATCCCATGCCCTTTTAGGCCACATGATGTCACAATGAATTATTTGATTCTTGGCCTCCATGGTGTCATAATAGATCCTTGATTCTATTGGTCCCCGTGCTGTAACAATTCATCCCTGGCCCTTTTAGGCCCATTGGTGTCACAAGGGATCATTAGATTGTTAGCCTGCATTGGGTCACAATGGTTCCTTGCTTCTCTTAGTCTCTGTGGTGTCACAATGCATCCCATGCCCTTTTAGGCCACTTGATGTCACAATGAATCATTTGATTCTTGGCCTCCAAGGTGTCATAATGGTTCCTTGTTTCTATTGGGCCCCATGCTGTCACAATTCATCCCTGGCCCTTTTACGCCCCCTGGTGTCAAATGGGATCCTGGGATTATTAGCCTCCATTGGGTCACAATGGTTCCTTGCTTCTCTTACCCCCTGTGGTGTCACAATGCATCCCATGCCCTTTTAGGCCACTTGATGTCACAATGAATCATTTGATTCTTGGCCTCCATGGTGACATAATAGATTCTTGTTTCTATTGGTCCCCGTGCTGTAACAATCCATCCCTGGCCCTTTTTATACCCCCTGGTGCCACAAGGGATTCTTAGATTGTTAGCCTGCATTGGGTCACAATGGTTCCTTGCTTCTCTTAACCTCTGTGGTGTCACAATGCATTCCAAGCCCTTTTAGGCCACTTGATGTCACAATGAATCTTTTGATTCTTGGCCTCCATGGTGTTATAATGGTTCTTTGTTTCTATTGGCCCCCATGCTGTCACAATTCATCCCTGGCCGTTTTGGGCCCCCTGGTGTCTCAAGGGATCATTAGATTGTTAGCCTCCCTTGGGTCACAATGGATCCTTGCTTCTCTTAACCCCTGTGGTGTCACAAGGCATCCCATGCCCTTTTAGGCCACTTGATGTCAGAATGAATCTTTTGATTCTTGGCCTCCATGATGGCATAATAGATCCTTGCTTCTATTGGTCCCCGTGCTGTAACAATCCATCCCTGGCCCTTTTTATACCCCCTGGTGCCACAAGGGATCATTAGATTGTTAGCCTGCATTGGGTCACAATGGTTCCTTGCTTCTCTTTACCTCTGTGGTGTCACAATGCATTCCAAGCCCTTTTAGGCCACTTGGTCTTACAATGAACCATTTGATTCTTGGCCTTCATGGTGTCATAATGGTTCCTTGCTTCTATAGGTCCCCATGTTGTCAGAGTTCATCCGTGGTCCTTTTGCGCCCCCTGGTGTCAAAAGGGATTCTTAGATTGTTAGCCTGCATTGGGTCACAATGGTTCCTTGCTTCTCTTAACCTCTGTGGTGTCACAATTCATTCCAAGCCCTTTTAGGCCACTTGATGTCACAATGAATCATTTGATTCTTGGCCTCCATGGTGGCATACTTGTACCAGGTTTTACTTGGGCCCCATGCTTTCACACTTCATTCCTGCCCCTTTTAGGCCTATTTGTGTCACAAGGGATCATTAGATTGTTAGCCTGCATTGGGTCACAATGGTTGCTTGCTTCTCTTAACCCCTGTGGTGTCACAATGCATCCCATGCCCTTTTAGGCCACTTGATGTCACAATGAAGCATTTGATTCTTGGCCTCCATGGTGGCGTAATTGTACCAGGTTTTAATTGGGCCCCATGCTTTCACAATACATCCCTGCCCCTTTTAGGCCCATTGGTGTCCAAAGGGATCATTAGATTGTTAACCGCCATTGGGTCACAATGGATCCTTGCTTCTCTTAACCTCTGTGGTGTCACAATGCATCCCATGCCTTTTTAGGCCACTTGATGTCACAATGAACCATTTGATTCTTGGCCTCCATGGTGTCATAATGGTTCCTTGTTTCTATTGGGCCCCATGCTGTCACAATTCATCCCTGCCCCTTTTACGCCCCCTGGTGTCAAATGGGATCCTGGGATTATTAGCCTCCATTGGGTCACAATGGATCCTTGCTTCTCTTAACCCCTGTGCTCTGACAATGCATCCCATGCCCTTTTAGGCCACTTGATGTCACAATGAATCATTTGATTCTTGGCCTCCACGGTGGCATAATAGATCCTTGCTTCTATTGGTCCCCGTGCTGTAACAATCCATCCCTGGCCCTTTTTATACCCCCTGGTGCCACAAGGGATCATTAGATTGTTAGCCTGCATTGGGTCACAATGGTTCCTTGCTTCTCTTTACCTCTGTGGTGTCACAATGCATTCCAAGCCCTTTTAGGCCACTTGATGTCACAATGAACCATTTGATTCTTGGCCTTCATGGTGTCATAATGGTTCCTTGCTTCTATAGGTGCCCATGCTGTCAGAGTTCATCCGTGGTCCTTTTGCGCCCCCTGGTGTCAAAAGGGATATTTAGATTGTTAGTCTGCTTTGGGTCACAATGGTTCCTTGCTTCTCTTAGCCCCTGTGGTGTCACAATGCATCCCATGCCCTTTTAGGCCACTTGATGTCACAATGAATCATTTGATTCTTGGCCTTCATGGTGTCATAATGGTTCCTTGCTTCTATAGGTCCCCATGCTGTCAGAGTTCAACCGTGGTCCTTTTGCGCCCCCTGGTGTCAAAAGGGATTCTTAGATTGTTAGCCTGCATTGGGTCACAATGGTTCCTTGCTTCTCTTAACCCCTGTGGTGTCACAATGCATCCCATGCCCTTTTAGGCCACTTGATGTCACAATGAAGCATTTGATTCTTGGCCTCCATGGTGGCATAATTGTACCAGGCTTTAATTGGGCCCCATGCTTTCACAATACATCCCTGCCCCTTTTAGGCCCATTGGTGTCCAAAGGGATCATTAGATTGTTAACCGCCATTGGGTCACAATGGATCCTTGCTTCTCTTAACCCCTGTGGAGTCACAATGCATCCCATGCCCTTTTAGGCCACTTGATGTCACAATGAATCATTTGATTCTTGGCCTCTATAATGTCATAATATTTCCATGATTTTACTGTGCCCCATGCTTTCACAATTCATCCCTGGCCCTATTACAACCCCTGGTGTCACAATGGATCATTAGATTGTTAGCCTGCATTGGGTCACAATGGTTCGATGCTTCTCTTAACCCCTGTGGTGTCACAATGCATCCCATGCCCTTTTAGGCCACTTGATGTCACAATGAATCATTTGATTCTTGGCCTCCATGGTGGCATAATAGATCCTTGCTTCTATTGGTCCCCGTGCTGTAACAATTCATCCCTGGCCGTTTTGGGCCCCCTGGTGCCACAAGGGATCATTAGATTGTTAGCCTGCCTTGGGTCACAATGGTTCCTTGCTTCTCTTTACCTCTGTGGTGTCACAATGCATTCCAAGCCCTTTTAGGCCACTTGATGTCACAATGAACCATTTGATTCTTGGCCTTCTTGGTGTCATAATGGTTCCTTGCTTCTATAGGTCCCCATGCTGTCAGAGTTCATCCGCGGTCCTTTTGCGCCCCCTGGTGTCAAAAGGGATATTTAGATTCTTAGTCTGCTTTGGGTCACAATGGTTCCTTGCTTCTCTTAACCCCTGTGATGTCACAATGCATCCCATGCCCTTTTAGGCCACTTGATGTCACAATGAATCATTTGATTCTTGGCCTTCATGGTGTCATAATGGTTCCTTGCTTCTATAGGTCCCCATGCTCTCAGAGTTCATCCGTGGTCCTTTTGCGCCCCCTGGTGTCAAAAGGGATTCTTAGATTGTTAGCCTGCATTGGGTCACAATGGTTCCTTGCTTCTCTTAACCTCTGTGGTGTCACAATGCATCCCATGCCCTTTTAGGCCACTTGATGTCACAATGAATCATTTGATTCTTGGCCTCCATGGTGGCGTAATTGTACCAGGTTTTAATTGGGCCCCATGCTTTCACAATACATCCCTGCCCCTTTTAGGCCCATTGGTGTCCAAAGGGATCATTAGATTGTTAACCGCCATTGGGTAACAATGGATCCTTGCTTCTCTTAACCCCTGTGCTGTCACAATGCATCCCATGCCCTTTTAGGCCACATGATGTCACAATGAATTATTTGATTCTTGGCCTCCATGGTGTCATAATAGATCCTTGATTCTATTGGTCCCCGTGCTGTAACAATTCATCCCTGGCCCTTTTAGGCCCATTGGTGTCACAAGGGATCATTAGATTGTTAGCCTGCATTGGGTCACAATGGTTCCTTGCTTCTCTTAGTCTCTGTGGTGTCACAATGCATCCCATGCCCTTTTAGGCCACTTGATGTCACAATGAATCATTTGATTCTTGGCCTCCAAGGTGTCATAATGGTTCCTTGTTTCTATTGGGCCCCATGCTGTCACAATTCATCCCTGGCCCTTTTACGCCCCCTGGTGTCAAATGGGATCCTGGGATTATTAGCCTCCATTGGGTCACAATGGTTCCTTGCTTCTCTTACCCCCTGTGGTGTCACAATGCATCCCATGCCCTTTTAGGCCACTTGATGTCACAATGAATCATTTGATTCTTGGCCTCCATGGTGACATAATAGATTCTTGTTTCTATTGGTCCCCGTGCTGTAACAATCCATCCCTGGCCCTTTTTATACCCCCTGGTGCCACAAGGGATTCTTAGATTGTTAGCCTGCATTGGGTCACAATGGTTCCTTGCTTCTCTTAACCTCTGTGGTGTCACAATGCATTCCAAGCCCTTTTAGGCCACTTGATGTCACAATGAATCTTTTGATTCTTGGCCTCCATGGTGTTATAATGGTTCTTTGTTTCTATTGGCCCCCATGCTGTCACAATTCATCCCTGGCCGTTTTGGGCCCCCTGGTGTCTCAAGGGATCATTAGATTGTTAGCCTCCCTTGGGTCACAATGGATCCTTGCTTCTCTTAACCCCTGTGGTGTCACAAGGCATCCCATGCCCTTTTAGGCCACTTGATGTCAGAATGAATCATTTGATTCTTGGCCTCCATGATGGCATAATAGATCCTTGCTTCTATTGGTCCCCGTGCTGTAACAATCCATCCCTGGCCCTTTTTATACCCCCTGGTGCCACAAGGGATCATTAGATTGTTAGCCTGCATTGGGTCACAATGGTTCCTTGCTTCTCTTTACCTCTGTGGTGTCACAATGCATTCCAAGCCCTTTTAGGCCACTTGGTCTTACAATGAACCATTTGATTCTTGGCCTTCATGGTGTCATAATGGTTCCTTGCTTCTATAGGTCCCCATGTTGTCAGAGTTCATCCGTGGTCCTTTTGCGCCCCCTGGTGTCAAAAGGGATTCTTAGATTGTTAGCCTGCATTGGGTCACAATGGTTCCTTGCTTCTCTTAACCTCTGTGGTGTCACAATTCATTCCAAGCCCTTTTAGGCCACTTGATGTCACAATGAATCATTTGATTCTTGGCCTCCATGGTGGCATACTTGTACCAGGTTTTACTTGGGCCCCATGCTTTCACACTTCATTCCTGCCCCTTTTAGGCCTATTTGTGTCACAAGGGATCATTAGATTGTTAGCCTGCATTGGGTCACAATGGTTGCTTGCTTCTCTTAACCCCTGTGGTGTCACAATGCATCCCATGCCCTTTTAGGCCACTTGATGTCACAATGAAGCATTTGATTCTTGGCCTCCATGGTGGCGTAATTGTACCAGGTTTTAATTGGGCCCCATGCTTTCACAATACATCCCTGCCCCTTTTAGGCCCATTGGTGTCCAAAGGGATCATTAGATTGTTAACCGCCATTGGGTCACAATGGTTCCTTGCTTCTCTTAACCTCTGTGGTGTCACAATGCATCCCATGCCCTTTTAGGCCACTTGATGTCACAATGAACCATTTGATTCTTGGCCTCCATGGTGTCATAATGGTTCCTTGTTTCTATTGGGCCCCATGCTGTCACAATTCATCCCTGCCCCTTTTACGCCCCCTGGTGTCAAATGGGATCCTGGGATTATTAGCCTCCATTGGGTCACAATGGATCCTTGCTTCTCTTAACCCCTGTGCTCTGACAATGCATCCCATGCCCTTTTAGGCCACTTGATGTCACAATGAATCATTTGATTCTTGGCCTCCACGGTGGCATAATAGATCCTTGCTTCTATTGGTCCCCGTGCTGTAACAATCCATCCCTGGCCCTTTTTATACCCCCTGGTGCCACAAGGGATCATTAGATTGTTAGCCTGCATTGGGTCACAATGGTTCCTTGCTTCTCTTAACCTCTGTGGTGTCACAATGCATTCCAAGCCCTTTTAGGCCACTTGATGTCACAATGAACCATTTGATTCTTGGCCTTCATGGTGTCATAATGGTTCCTTGCTTCTATAGGTGCCCATGCTGTCAGAGTTCATCCGTGGTCCTTTTGCGCCCCCTGGTGTCAAAAGGGATATTTAGATTGTTAGTCTGCTTTGGGTCACAATGGTTCCTTGCTTCTCTTAGCCCCTGTGGTGTCACAATGCATCCCATGCCCTTTTAGGCCACTTGATGTCACAATGAATCATTTGATTCTTGGCCTTCATGGTGTCATAATGGTTCCTTGCTTCTATAGGTCCCCATGCTGTCAGAGTTCAACCGTGGTCCTTTTGCGCCCCCTGGTGTCAAAAGGGATTCTTAGATTGTTAGCCTGCATTGGGTCACAATGGTTCCTTGCTTCTCTTAACCTCTGTGGTGTCACAATGCATCCCATGCCCTTTTAGGCCACTTGATGTCACAATGAATCATTTGATTCTTGGCCTCCATGGTGGCGTAATTGTACCAGGTTTTAATTGGGCCCCATGCTTTCACAATACATCCCTGCCCCTTTTAGGCCCATTGGTGTCCAAAGGGATCATTAGATTGTTAACCGCCATTGGGTCACAATGGATCCTTGCTTCTTTTAACCCCTGTGCTGTCACAATGCATCCCATGCCCTTTTAGGCCACATGATGTCACAATGAAACATTTGATTCTTGGCCTCCACGGTGGCATAATAGATCCTTGATTCTCTTGGTCCCCGTGCTGTAACAATTCATCCCTGGCCCTTTTAGGGCCATTGGTGTCCAAGGGGATCATTAGATTTTTAACCGCCATTGGGTCACAATGGATCCTTGCTTCTCTTAACCTCTGTGGTGTCACAATGCATCCCATGCCCTTTTAGGCCACTTGATGTCGCAATGAATCATTTGATTCTTGGCCTCCATGGTGTCATAATGGTTCCTTGTTTCTATTGGGCCCCATGCTGTCACAATTCATCCCTGGCCCTTTTACGCCCCCTGGTGTCAAATGGGATCCTGGGATTATTAGCCTCCATTGGGTCACAATGGATCCTTGCTTCTCTTAACCCCTGTGGTGTCACAATGCATCCCATGCCCTTTTAGGCCACTTGATGACACAATGAATCATTGGATTCTTGGCCTCCATGTTGGCATAATAGATCCTTGCTTCTATTGGTCCCCGTGCTGTAACAATCCATCCCTGGCCCTTTTTATACCCCCTGGTGCCACAAGGGATCATTAGATTGTTAGCCTGCATTGGGTCACAATGGTTCCTTGCTTCTCTTAACCTCTGTGGTGTCACAATGCATTCCAAGCCCTTTTAGGCCACTTGATGTCACAATGAACCATTTGATTCTTGGCCTTCTTGGTGTCATAATGGTTCCTTGCTTCTATAGGTCCCCATGCTGTCAGAGTTCATCCGTGGTCCTTTTGCGCCCCCTGGTGTCAAAAGGGATTCTTAGATTGTTAGCCTGCATAGGGTCACAATGGTTCCTTGCTTCTCTTAACCACTGTGGTGTCACAATGCATTCCATGCCCTTTTAGGCCACTTGATGTCACAATGAATCATTTGACTCTTGGCCTTCATGGTGGCATAATAGATCCTTGCTTCTATTGGTCCGCGTGCTGTAACAATCCATCCCTGGCCCTTTTTATATCCCCTGGTGCCACAAGGGATCATTAGATTGTTAGCCTGCATTGGGTCACAATGGTTCCTTGCTTCTCTTAACCTCTGTGGTGTCACAATGCATTCCAAGCCCTTTTAGGCCACTTGGTCTTACAATGAACCATTTGATTCTTGGCCTTCATGGTGTCATAATGGTTCCTTGCTTCTATAGGTCCCCATGCTGTCAGAGTTCATCCGTGGTCCTTTTGCGCCCCCTGGTGTCAAAAGGGATTCTTTGATTGTTAGCCTGCATTGGGTCACAATGGTTCCTTGCTTCTCTTAACCTCTGTGGTGTCACAATGCATTCCAAGCCCTTTTAGGCCACTTGATGTCACAATGAATCATTTGATTCTTGGCCTCCATGGTGGCATACTTGTACCAGGTTTTACTTGGGCCCCATGCTTTCACAAATCATCCCTGGACCTTTTAGGCCCATTGGTGTCACAAGGGATCATTAGATTGTTAGCCTGCATTGGGTCACAATGGTTGCTTGCTTCTCTTAACCCCTGTGGTGTCACAATGCATCCCATGCCCTTTTAGGCCACTTGATGTCACAATGAAGCATTTGATTCTTGGCCTCCATGGTGGCGTAATTGTACCAGGTTTTAATTGGGCCCCATGCTTTCACAATACATCCCTGCCCCTTTTAGGCCCATTGGTGTCCAAAGGGATCATTAGATTGTTAACCGCCATTGGGTCACAATGGATCCTTGCTTCTCTTAACCCCTGTGCTGTCACAATGCATCCCATGCCCTTTTAGGCCACATGATGTCACAATGAATTATTTGATTCTTGGCCTCCACGGTGGCATAATAGATCCTTGATTCTATTGGTCCCCGTGCTGTAACAATCCATCCCTGGTCCTTTTAGGCCCATTGGTGTCACAAGGGATCATTAGATTGTTAGCCTGCATTGGGTCACAATGGTTCCTTGCTTCTCTTAACCTCTGTGGTGTCACAATGCATTCCATGCCCTTTTAGGCCACTTGATGTCACAATGAATCATTTGATTCTTGGCCTTCATGGTGTCATAATGGTTCCTTGCTTCTATAGGTCCCCATGCTGTCACAGTTCATCCGTGGTCCTTTTGCGCCCCCTGGTGTCAAAAGCGATATTTAGATCGTTAGTCTGCTTTGGGTCACAATGGTTCCTTGCTTCTCTTAGCCCCTGTGGTGTCACAATGCATCCCATGCCCTTTTAGGCCACTTGATGTCACAATGAATCATTTGATTCTTGGCCTTCATGGTGTCATAATGGTTCCTTGCTTCTATAGGTCCCCATGCTGTCAGAGTTCATCCGTGGTCCTTTTTCGCCCCCTGGTGTCAAAAGGGATTCTTAGATTGTTAGCCTGCATAGGGTCACAATGGTTCCTTGCTTCTCTTAACCTCTGTGGTGTCACAATGCATCCCATGCCCTTTCAGGCCACTTGATGTCACAATGAATCATTTGATTCTTGGCCTCCACAGTGGCATAATAGATCCTTGCTTCTATTGGTCCCCGTGCTGTAACAATTCATCCCTGGCCCTTTTAGGCCCATTGGTGTCCAAGGGGATCATTAGATTTTTAACCGCCATTGGGTCACAATGGATCCTTGCTTCTCTTAACCTCTGTGGTGTCACAATGCATCCCATGCCCTTTTAGGCCACTTGATGTCACAATGAATCATTTGATTCTTGGCCTCCATGGTGTCATAATGGTTCCTTGTTTCTATTGGGCCCCATGCTGTCACAATTCATCCCTGGCCCTTTTACGCCCTATGGTGTCAAATGGGATCCTGGGATTATTAGCCTCCATTGGGTCACAATGGATCCTTGCTTCTCTTAACCCCTGTGGTGTCACAATGCATCCCATGCCCTTTTAGGCCACTTGATGTCACAATGAATCATTTGATTCTTGGCCTCCATGGTGGCATAATAGATCCTTGCTTCTATTGGTCCCCGTGCTGTAACAATACATCCCTGGCTCTTTTTATACCCCCTGGTGCCACAAGGGATCATTAGATTGTTAGCCTGCATTGGGTCACAATGGTTCCTTGCTTCTCTTAACCTCTGTGGTGTCACATTGCATTCCAAGCCCTTTTAGGCCACTTGATGTCACAATGAACCATTTGATTCTTGGCCTTCATGGTGTCATAATGGTTCCTTGCTTCTATAGGTCCCCATGCTGTCAGAGTTCATCCGTGGTCCTTTTGCGCCCCCTGGTGTCAAAAGGGATATTTAGATTGTTAGTCTTCTTTGGGTCACAATGGTTCCTTGCTTCTCTTAACCTCTGTGGTGTCACAATGCATTCCAAGCCCTTTTAGGCCACTTGATGTCACAATGAATCATTTGATTCTTGGCCTCCATGGTGGCATACTTGTACCAGGTTTTAATTGGGCCCCATGCTTTCACAATTCATCCCTGGCCCTTTTAGGCCCATTGGTGTCACAAGGGATCATTAGACTGTTAGCCTGCAGTTGGTCACAATGGTTGCTTGCTTCACTTAACCCCTGTGGTGTCACAATGCATTCCATGCCCTTTTAGGCCACTTGATGTCACAATGAATCATTTGACTCTTGGCCTTCATGGTGGCATAATAGATCCTTGCTTCTATTGGTCCCCGTGCTCTAACCATCCATCCCTGGCCCTTTTTATACCCCCTGGTGCCACAAGGGATCATTAGATTGTTAGCCTGCATTGGGTCACAATGGTTCCTTGCTTCTCTTAACCTCTGTGGTGTCACAATGCATTCCAAGCCCTTTTAGGCCACTTGGTCTTACAATGAACCATTTGATTCTTGGCCTTCATGGTGTCATAATGGTTCCTTGCTTCTATAGGTCCCCATGCTGTCAGAGTTCATCCGTGGTCCTTTTGCGCCCCCTGGTGTCAAAAGGGATTCTTAGATTGTTAGCCTGCATTGGGTCACAATGGTTCCTTGCTTCTCTTAACCTCTGTGGTGTCACAATGCATTCCAAGCCCTTTTAGGCCACTTGATGTCACAATGAATCATTTGATTCTTGGCCTCCATGGTGGCATACTTGTACCAGGTTTTACTTGGGCCCCATGCTTTCACAATTCATCCCTGGCCCTTTTAGGCCCATTGGTGTCACAAGGGATCATTAGATTGTTAGCCTGCATTGGGTCACAATGGTTGCTTGCTTCTCTTAACCCCTGTGGTGTCACAATGCATCCCATGCCCTTTTAGGCCACTTGATGTCACAATGAAGCATTTGATTCTTGGCCTCCATGGTGGCGTAATTGTACCAGGTTTTAATTGGGCCCCATGCTTTCACAATACATCCCTGCCCCTTTTAGGCCCATTGGTGTCCAAAGGGATCATTAGATTGTTAGCCTGCATTGGGTCACAATGGTTCCTTGCTTCTCTTAACCTCTGTGGTGTCACAATGCATCCCATTCCCTTTTAGGCCACTTGATGTCACAATGAATCATTTGATTCTTGGCCTCCATGGTGTCATAATGGTTCCTTGTTTCTATTGGGCCCCATGCTGTCACAATTCATCCCTGGCCCTTTTACGCCCCCTGGTGTCAAATGGGATCCTGGGATTATTAGCCTCCATTGGGTCACAATGGATCCTTGCTTCTCTTAACCCCTGTGCTGTCACAATGCATCCCATGCCCTTTTAGGCCATTTGATGTCACAATGAATCATTTGATTCTTGGCCTCCATGGTGGCATAATAGATCCTTGCTTCTATTGGTCCGCGTGCTGTAACAATCCATCCCTGGCCCTTTTTTATACCCCCTGGTGCCACAAGGGATCATTAGATTGTTAGCCTGCATTGGGTCACAATGGTTCCTTGCTTCTCTTAACCTCTGTGGTGTCACAATGCATTCCAAGCCCGTTTAGGCCACTTGATGTCACAATGAATCTTTTGATTCTTGGCCTCCATGGTGTCATAATGGTTCTTTGTTTCTATTGGCCCCCATGCTGTCACAATTCATCCCTGGCCGTTTTGGGCCCCCTGGTGTCCCAAGGGATCATTAGATTGTTAGCCTCCCTTGGGTCACAATGGATCCTTGCTTCTCTTAACCCCTGTGCTGTCACAATGCATCCCATGCCCTTTTAGGCCACTTGCTGTCAGAATGAATCATTTGATTCTTGGCCTCCATGGTGGCATAATAGATCCTTGCTTCTATTGGTCCCCGTGCTGTAACAATCCATCCCTGGCCCTTTTTATACCCCCTGGTGCCACAAGGGATCATTAGATTGTTAGCCTGCATTGGGTCACAATGGTTCCTTGCTTCTCTTAACCTCTGTGGTGTCACAATGCATTCCAAGACCTTTTAGGCCACTTGGTCTTAGAATGAACCATTTGATTCTTGGCCTTCATGGTGTCATAATGGTTCCTTGCTTCTATAGGTCCCCATGCTGTCACAGTTCATCCGTGGTCCTTTTGCGCCCCCTGGTGTCAAAAGGGATATTTAGATTGTTAGTCTTCTTTGGGTCACAATGGTTCCTTGCTTCTCTTAACCTCTGTGGTGTCACAATGCATTCCAAGCCCTTTTAGGCCACTCGATGTCACAATGAATCATTTGATTCTTGGCCTCCATGGTGTCATACTTCTACCAGGTTTTACTTGGGCCCCATGCTTTCACAATTCATCCCTGCCCCTTTTAGGCCCATTTGTGTCTCAAGGGATCATTAGATTGTTAGCCTGCATTGGGTCACAATGGTTCCTTGCTTCTCTTAACCCCTGTGGTGTCACAATGCATCCCATGCCCTTTTAGGCCACTTGATGTCACAATGAAGCATTTGATTCTGGGCCTCCATGGTGGCGTAATTGTACCAGGTTTTAATTGGGCCCCATTCTTTCACAATACATCCCTGCCCCTTTTAGGCCCATTGGTGTCCAAAGGGATCATTACATTGTTAACCGCCATTGGGTCACAATGGTTCCTTGCTTCTCTTAACCTCTGTCGTGTCACATTGCATTCCAAGCCCTTTTAGGCCACTTGATGTCACAATGAATCATTTGATTCTTGGCCTCCATGGTGTCATAATGGTTCCTTGTTTCTATTGGGCCCCATGCTGTCACAATTCATCCCTGGCCCTTTTACGCCCCCTGGTGTCAAATGGGATCCTGGGATTATTAGCCTCCATTGGGTCACAATGGATCCTTGCTTCTCTTAAGCCCTGTGCTCTGACAATGCATCCCATGCCCTTTTAGGCCACTTGATGTCACAATGAATCATTTGATTCTTGGCCTCCACGGTGGCATAATACATGCTTGCTTCTATTGGTCCCTGTGCTGTAACAATCCATCCCTGGCCCTTTTTATACCCCCTGGTGCCACAAGGGATCATTAGATTGTTAGCCTGCATTGGGTCACAATGGTTCCTTGCTTCTCTTAACCTCTGTGGTGTCACAATGCATTCCAAGCCCTTTTCGGCCACTTGATGTCACAATGAACCATTTGATTCTTGGCCTTCATGGTGTCATAATGGTTCCTTGCTTCTATAGGTCCCCATGCTGTCAGAGTTCATCCGTGGTCCTTTTGCGCCCCCTGGTGTCAAAAGGGATATTTTGATTGTTAGTCTGCTTTGGGTCACAATGGTTCCTTGCTTCTCTTAGCCCCTGTGGTGTCACAATGCATCCCATGCCCTTTTAGGCCACTTGATGTCACAATGAATCATTTGATTCTTGGCCTTCATGGTGTCATAATGGTTCCTTGCTTCTATAGGTCCCCATGCTGTCCGAGTTCATCCGTGGTCCTTTTGCGCCCCCTGGTGTCAAAAGGGATTCTTAGATTGTTAGCCTGCATTGGGTCACAGTGGTTCCTTGCTTCTCTTAACCTCTGTGGTGTCACAATGCATCCCATGCCCTTTTAGGCCACTTGATGTCACAATGAATCATTTGATTCTTGGCCTCCATGGTGGCGTAATTGTACCAGGTTTTAATTGGGCCCCATGCTTTCACAATTCATCCCTGGCCCTTTTAGGCCCATTGGTGTCACAAGGGATCATTAGATTGTTAGCCTGCATTGGGTCACAATGGTTCCTTGCTTCTCTTAACCTCTGTGGTGTCACAATGCATCCCATGCCCTTTTAGGCCACTTGATGTCACAATGAATCATTTGATTCTTGGCCTCCATGGTGTCATAATGGTTCCTTGTTTCTATTGGGCCCCATGCTGTCACAATTCATCCCTGCCCCTTTTACGCCCCCTGGTGTCAAATGGGATCCTGGGATTATTAGCCTCCATTGGGTCACAATGGATCCTTGCTTCTCTTAACCCCTGTGGTGTCACAATGCATCCCATGCCCTTTTAGGCCACTTGATGTCACAATGAATCATTTGATTCTTGGCCTCCATGGTGGCTGTACTGGTTTGAAAAGCAAAACCCGTGAGACTTCAAGTCAGTAATACAATTTTTAATAGGGAAGAGGAAAAAAAAGAAGAAAAAAAACAAAATACATGCAATAATAAAAATAAAACCACTGACAGAGTCAGAATACAACCTGATACCCTGTCAGTCAGGGTGCTGGTGCAGTTTTCCTCCAAAGGGTCCAGCGATGATGTGGATAAGAACCTGGTTCTTCCTCTGGAATCCAGTGGAGAAAGGCTGCCTTTGGCGTTCTAAACCTCAGTTTTTATCTAGGTAGGAAAGGCTTGGCTCATCCTCCTGGCTGGAGCATCTCCCAATGGGATGAAGTAATCTTATCAGTTCTATAGTAGGACTCAATGGCCCATTAACAGAAGATACTTCCCACAGAGATAAGGATGATCACACTTCTCAGATTGTAATAGAATATGTATGTTGTATTGTAAACCAGGACATAATCCACCCCTTATTCTATTACCATCTACATTATACCCAAACCAATACCCTATATATTTACATATAATACAGAATGAAACCCTACACACAGTTCTCTCTTAAAATAAGGTTTCCTTGCGGTACACAGCGGGTTTCTCCATCTTTCTGCATTACCCACCAAGTGTAACCAGGTCCTTGAGCAAAAACAATCCCACTGATTGGTTTGCCTTTGCCTGTGGTGGGATTGATCCAAACAGTCTTTCCTAAAATACCTTTCATGTGTACCACAGGGATTTTGTCTCCATCCACTGTGTGCAGGGGTTCAGATTGGGCAGGACCGGCTCGATTGATGGACCCTCTGGTGTTGACCATCCAGGTGGCTTTTGCCAAGTTCATTTCCCAATTTCTGAAGGTTCCCCCACCGAGTGCCTTCAGGGTAGTTTTAAGGAGTCCATTGCACCGTTCAACTTTCCCGGCAGCTGGTGCGTGGTAAGGGATATGATATATCCATTCAATACCATGTTCTCTGGCCCAGGTGTTGATAAGGCTGTTCTTGAAATGGGTTCCGTTGTCTGACTCAATTCTTTCGGGGGTACCATGCCTCCAAAGGACTTGTTTTTCTAGGCCCAAGATGGTGTTGCGGGCAGTAGCATGAGGCACAGGGTAGGTTTCCAACCATCCTGTGGTTGCTTCCACCATGGTCAGTACGTAGCGCTTGCCTTGGCGGGTTTGGGGAAGGGTGATGTAGTCAATTTGCCAGGCTTCCCCATACCTGTACTTTGACCATCGTCCACCGTACCACAGAGGCTTCACCCGCTTGGCCTGTTTGATTGTGGCACAGGTCTCACAGTTCTGGATGACCTGTGAGATGCTGTCCATAGTAAGGTCCACCCCTCGGTCACGGGCCCATCGGTATGTTGCATCTCTCCCCTGATGACCAGAGGCATCATGGGCCCAACGAGCTAGGAATAATTCTCCCTTGTGCTGCCAGTCTAGATCCACTTGTGATATTTTTACCTTGGCAGCTCGGTCCACCTGCTCGTTGTTGTGATGCTCTTCATTAGCTCGACTCTTAGGTACATGCGCATCCACATGTCGAACCTTCACGGTTAGCTTCTTTACTCGGGTGGCAATGTCCTGCCAAATCTCAGCAGCCCAGATGGGTTTCCCTCTGCGCTGCCAGTTGGCCTTTTTCCAGCGATCCAACCATCCCCACAGAGCATTAGCTACCATCCATGAGTCAGTGTAGAGATAGAGCTTTGACCACTTCTCCCGTTCGGCAATATCTAAAGCCAGCTGGATGGCTTTTAACTCTGCAACCTGACTCGATCCACCTTGTCCCTCGGTAGCTTGTGCAACTTGTCGTGTGGGGCTCCATACTGCAGCTTTCCATTTTCGGTTAGTGCCTACAACTCCGCAGGAACCATCAGTGAAGAGGGCATATCGTCTTTCAGTCTCCGGTAGCTCATTGTATGGTGGGGCTTCCTCGGCACGTGCCACTTGCTCCTCCTCTTCAGAAGATAACCCAAAAGTCTCACCTTCCGGCCAGTTTGTAATTATTTCCAGAATCCCAGGGCGATTCGGATTTCCAATACGGGCGCGCTGAGTGAGGAGGGCAATCCATTTGCTCCATGTAGTGTCAGTGGCATGATGTGTGGAAGGAACCTTTCCCTTGAACATCCAGCCCAGTACCGGTAGTCGAGGTGCTAGAAGCAGCTGTGTTTCAGTGCCAATTACTTCAGAGGCTGCTTGAACTCCTTCATAGGCAGCCAAAATTTCTTTCTCTGTGGGAGTGTAGTTGTTTTCAGACCCTTTGTAGCTTCTGCTCCAGAATCCCAGTGGTCGACCCCGAGTCTCACCAGGTACCTTCTGCCAAAGGCTCCAGGATAGACCATGATTTCCAGCTGCAGAGTAGAGCACGTTCTTTACCTCTGGTCCTGTCCTGACTGGACCAAGGGCTACCGCATGAGCGATCTCTTGCTTGATCTGGGTGAAGGCTTGCTGTTGTTCAGGGCCCCAGTGGAAATCATTCTTCTTGCGGGTAACCAGGTAGAGAGGGCTCACAATCTGGCTGTACTCAGGGATGTGCATTCTCCAAAAGCCTATGGCACCTAGGAAAGCTTGTGTTTCCTTCTTGTTGGTTGGTGGAGACATAGCGGTGATCTTGTTAATTACCTCTGTTGGGATCTGACGACGTCCATCTTGCCATTTGACTCCTAGAAACTGAATTTCCTGAGCTGGTCCCTTTACCTTACTTTGCTTAATGGCAAAACCAGCCTTCAGCAGAATCTGAATAATCTTCTCTCCTTTCTCGAAGACTTCCCCTGCTGTGCTCCCCCATACAATGATGTCATCGATATACTGTAGATGTTCAGGAGCCTCACCCTTTTCCAGTGCAGCCTGGATCAGTCCATGGCAGATGGTGGGACTGTGTTTCCACCCCTGGGGCAGTCGGTTCCAGGTGTACTGCACCCCCCTCCAGGTGAAAGCAAACTGAGGCCTGCACTCTGCTGCCAGAGGAATGGAGAAAAATGCATTGGCAATGTCAATGGTGGCGTACCACTTTGCTGCCTTGGACTCCAGCTCGTACTGAAGTTCCAGCATATCTGGCACGGCAGCGCTCAGCGGTGGAGTCACTTCATTCAATGCACGATAGTCCACAGTCAATCTCCATTCTCCATCAGACTTGCGCACAGGCCAGATGGGGCTGTTGAAGGGTGAGTGGGTTTTGCTGACCACCCCTTGGCTTTCCAGTTTACGAATCATCTCATGGATGGGAGTCACAGAGTCTCTGTCGGTACGGTATTGCCGACGGTGTACTGTTGTTGTGGCGATTGGTACCTGTTGCTCTTCAACTCTCAATAGTCCCACAGCAGAGGGGTCATCTGAGAGACCAGGTAAGGTATTCAGTTTTCTGATGTCTTCTGTCTCTACAGAAGCTATCCCAAAAGCCCAGCGATATCCCTTTGGGTCTTTGAAATACCCATTTCGAAGATAGTCTATGCCGAGGATGCATGGGGCCTCTGGGCCAGTCACGATGGGGTGTTTCTGCCACCCTTTCCCAGTTAAACTCACTTCGGCCTCTACTACAGTCAGCTGCTGGGATCCTCCTGTTACCCCAGAAATAGAGATTGACTCTTCTCCTACATACCTTGATGGCATCAGGGTACATTGGGCGCCGGTGTCAACCAAAGCCTTATGTTTTTGTGGGTCGGATGTGCCAGGCCATCGGATCCACACAGTCCAGTAGATCCGATTGTCCCTCTCCTCTACCTGGCTAGAGGCAGGGCTCCTCTATTCCTGGTCTTGGTACACGTTGCTCTCTTCCTGTAGATAGGTTCTTGAGGTCCCTTCAAGAGGATCAGTCATATCATCGTTCTGATACTGTTTGGAGTTCTGTGCACGAGAGACTGGAGCAGCGTTGACTCTAGGTGAGCTTCTTATGTTCGGTGTCCCTCTTTTCAGTTCACGTACCCGGGCTGCTAAGGAGGAGGTGGGTTTTCTATCCCACTTCCTCATGTCTTCTCCATGCTCCTGAAGGAAAAACCAGAGCTTACCTCGTGGAGTGTGTCCTTTCTCCCTGGCTGGGAAACGCCGGCTCCTAATGGCAGAGACTCTTGTTGGTTCTGGTGAGATCTGGTAGTTTTCTGCCTTAAGTTCTTTTTTAAGCTTCTGATGGCCCTCTTCAATCAAGCTCCGGACTTGCTCAACCAGCCTTGTTTCCACGGTTGAGACATGGGTACGAAATGGGGCAGTGACAGTGTCCTCATAAATTCTTAGTTTATTGGCCAAGACGCCTACCATGTCCTCACCTTCCCTCCATTGCAGTGTTGCCAGGTAACGGGAGTATATCTCTGGTCCAAGCCGTGCGAATCTCAACCACATCTGTGAGGTGCACCGGACACAGTCTGGGCTCTTAGGAAATCTCTCATCTTCTGAGAAAATGATCTCCAGCACAGCCAATTCCCTCAGGCATCGGATACCTTGTTCCATTGTGCTCCATTTTCCTTGGTGCACCTGGAGATCTTCTTTACAAAGGTATCTGTCCTTCACACTTGTCAACAGTCGCCGCCAGAGGCTGAGGGTTTCTTGGGTTTTCCCGATCCCCTGGTCAATGACCACATCCCGGGACAGAGATCCCAGTTGCCTGGCCTCACTTCCATCCAGAACTGTGTCATTGGCTGCAGCGTCCCAGATGCGGAGCAGCCAGGTCAGGATGGACTCGTTTGCCTGGCGGGTGAATTCCCTCCGCAGGTCACGCAGCTCACCCAGGGATAGAGAGCGAGTGATGATTTCTGGCTCTGTCTCTTCTGCTGGGTGCGAAGGTCCTGCCACATCCTCATCAGTGACTATGCGAACTGATTTGCTCTTTGATTTCTTCTTCTGAACGGGGGCAACTGCTACTGGTCTGGGCTGTTCTGGTTCGGTGACAGTTTGTGTGGAGATGCTGGTGGCACTTTTGGTTCCTTCTTCCTGGATAAAAGTCTGTGTAGAGACGGATGCTGTTGCTTTTCTTTTGGCTCTTTTCTCCTTTGTGACAGTCTGTGCAGACATGGACGCAGTAGATTTGTTTCTTTTTTCCTCTTCCTCAAGAATACGCTGCACTATACCATGTAGTGTTTTGTTTCTAAGCATGTTGCAGGCTGTGAAGGCTGTGCAGAGAAGACAAAGCAGAACTAACAACAATATTATGCTGTCCTTGGCATCCAGAGAGAACTCAACATTTCCAAAAACTGCTGTGCCATGCCTGAAAGATTGGAAAAAATCATCCTTTTCCCCTCCCCCCAGGGGCTGGGTGCGATTGTTGAGACCCCAGATGTAGCAGCCTAGACTAGGACAAACAAACAAAGTTGAGTATATATTCCGAATGATGTTCATTGCCTCAGAGGTTATCATGCAATAGACATAATAGACCAATAAAGCAATTTTAATACCATACCCTGGTCTACACAGGAGCATTACAACCGGCAGATAGTTCCCCATGTGCGGAAAAATATAGAGAGTAAGATATAAAACCCACGTAAGCATGTTGAGAATCATGGTGAATAGGTGGCTGGCAAAATTCAAAATTGTAATGCTGACTTTTTCTCAGTACCTTCTTGCCCCACGTTGGGCGCCAATAAATGTACTGGTTTGAAAAGCAAAACCAGTGAGACTTCAAGTCAGTAATACAATTTTTAATAGGGAAGAGGAAAAAAAAGAAGAAAAAAAACAAAATACATGCAATAATAAAAATAAAACCACTGACAGAGTCAGAATACAACCTGATACCCTGTCAGTCAGGGTGCTGGTGCAGTTTTCCTCCAAAGGGTCCAGCGATGATGTGGATAAGAACCTGGTTCTTCCTCTGGAATCCAGTGGAGAAAGGCTGCCTTTGGCGTTCTAAACCTCAGTTTTTATCTAGGTAGGAAAGGCTTGGCTCATCCTCCTGGCTGGAGCATCTCCCAATGGGATGAAGTAATCTTATCAGTTCTATAGTAGGACTCAATGGCCCATTAACAGAAGATACTTCCCACAGAGATAAGGATGATCACACTTCTCAGATGGTAATAGAATATGTATGTTGTATTGTAAACCAGGACAGTGGCATAATAGATCCTTGCTTCTATTGGTCCCCGTGCTGTAACAATCCATCCCTGGCCCTTTTTATACCCCCTGGTGCCACAAGGGATCATTAGATTGTTAGCCTGCATTGGGTCACAATGGTTCCTTGCTTCTCTTAACCTCTGTGGTGTCACAATGCATTCCAAGCCCTTTTAGGCCACTTGATGTCACAATGAATCATTTGATTCTTGGCCTTCATGGTGTCATAATGGTTCCTTGCTTCTATAGGTCCCCATGCTGTCAGAGTTCATCCGTGGTCCTTTTGCGCCCCCTGGTGTCAAAAGGGATTCTTAGATTGTTAGCCTGCATTGGGTCACAATGGTTCCTTGCTTCTCTTAACCTCTGTGGTGTCACAATTCATTCCAAGCCCTTTTAGGCCACTTGATGTCACAATGAATCATTTGATTCTTGGCCTCCATGGTGGCATACTTGTACCAGGTTTTACTTGGGCCCCATGCTTTCACAATTCATCCCTGCCCCTTTTAGGCCCATTTGTGTCACAAGGGATCATTAGATTGTTAGCCTGCATTGGGTCACAATGGTTCCTTGCTTCTCTTAACCCCTGTGGTGTCACAATGCATCCCATGCCCTTTTAGGCCACTTGATGTCACAATGAATAATTTGATTCTTGGCCTCCATGGTGGCGTAATTGTACCAGGTTTTAATTGGGCCCAATGCTTTCACAATACATCCCTGCCCCTTTTAGGCCCATTGGTGTCCAAAGGGATCATTAGATTGTTAACCGCCATTGGGTCACAATGGATCCTTGCTTCTCTTAGCCCCTGTGCTGTCACAATGCATCCCATGCCCTTTTAGGCCACATGATGTCACAATGAATTATTTGATTCTTGGCCTCCACGGTGGCATAATAGATCCTTGATTCTATTGGTCCCCGTGCTGTAACAATTCATCCCTGGCCCTTTTAGGCCCATTGGTGTCACAAGGGATCATTAGATTGTTAGTCTGCATTGGGTCACAATGGTTCCTTGCTTCTCTTAACCTCTGTGGTGTCACAATGCATCCCATGCCCTTTTAGGCCACTTGATGTCACAATGAATCATTTGATTCTTGGCCTTCATGGTGGCATAATAGATCCTTGATTCTATTGGTCCCCGTGCTGTAACAATTCATCCCTGGCCCTTTTAGGCCCATTGGTGCCACAAGGGATCATTAGATTGTTAGCCTGCATTGGGTCACAGTGGTTCCTTGCTTCTCTTTACCTCTGTGGTGTCACAATGCATCCCAAGCCCTTTTAGGTCACTTGATGTCACAATGAATCATTTGCGTCTTGGCCTCTAGGGTGTCATAATATTTCCATGTTTTTACTGTGCCCCATGCTTTCACAATTCATCCCTGGCCCTATTACAACACCTGGTGTCACAATGCATCATTAGATTGTTAGCCTGCATTGGGTCACAATGGTTCCTTGCTTCTCTTAACCCCTGTGGTGTCACAATGCATCCCATGCCCTTTTAGGCCACTTGAAGTCACAATGAATCATTTGATTCTTGGCCTCCATGGTGGCATAATAGATCCTTGCTTCTATTGGTCCCCGTGCTGTAACAATCCATCCCTGGCCCTTTTTATACCCCCTGGTGCCACAAGGGATCATTAGATTGTTAGCCTGCATTGGGTCACAATGGTTCCTTGCTTCTCTTAACCTCTGTGGTGTCACAATGCATTCCAAGCCCTTTTAGGCCACTTGATGTCACAATGAACCATTTGATTCTTGGCCTCCATGGTGTCATAATGGTTCCTTGCTTCTATAGGTCCCCATGCTGTCAGAGTTCATCCGTGGTCCTTTTGCGACCCCTGGTGTCAAAAGGGATTCTTAGATTGTTAGCCTGCATAGGGTCACAATGGTTCCTTGCTTCTTTTAACCTCTGTGGTGTCACAATGCATTCCATGCCTTTTAGGCCACTTGATGTCACAGTGAATCATTTGATTCTTGGCCTTCATGGTGGCATAATAGATCCTTGATTCTATTGGTCCCCGTGCTGTAACAATTCATCCCTGGCCCTTTTAGGCCCATTGGTGCCACAAGGGATCATTAGATTGTTAGCCTGCATTGGGTCACAGTGGTTCCTTGCTTCTCTTTAGCTCTGTGGTGTCACAATGCATTCCAAGACCTTTTAGGCCACTTGATGTCACAATGAATCATTTGATTCTTGGCCTCCATGGTGACATAATAGATTCTTGTTTCTATTGGTCCCCGTGCTGTAACAATCCATCCCTGGCCCTTTTTATACCCCCTGGTGCCACAAGGGATTCTTAGATTGTTAGCCTGCATTGGGTCACAATGGTTCCTTGCTTCTCTTAACCTCTGTGGTGTCACAATGCATTCCAAGCCCTTTTAGGCCACTTGATGTCACAATGAATCTTTTGATTCTTGGCCTCCATGGTGTTATAATGGTTCTTTGTTTCTATTGGCCCCCATGCTGTCACAATTCATCCCTGGCCGTTTTGGGCCCCCTGGTGTCTCAAGGGATCATTAGATTGTTAGCCTCCCTTGGGTCACAATGGATCCTTGCTTCTCTTAACCCCTGTGGTGTCACAAGGCATCCCATGCCCTTTTAGGCCACTTGATGTCAGAATGAATCTTTTGATTCTTGGCCTCCATGATGGCATAATAGATCCTTGCTTCTATTGGTCCCCGTGCTGTAACAATCCATCCCTGGCCCTTTTTATACCCCCTGGTGCCACAAGGGATCATTAGATTGTTAGCCTGCATTGGGTCACAATGGTTCCTTGCTTCTCTTTACCTCTGTGGTGTCACAATGCATTCCAAGCCCTTTTAGGCCACTTGGTCTTACAATGAACCATTTGATTCTTGGCCTTCATGGTGTCATAATGGTTCCTTGCTTCTATAGGTCCCCATGTTGTCAGAGTTCATCCGTGGTCCTTTTGCGCCCCCTGGTGTCAAAAGGGATTCTTAGATTGTTAGCCTGCATTGGGTCACAATGGTTCCTTGCTTCTCTTAACCTCTGTGGTGTCACAATTCATTCCAAGCCCTTTTAGGCCACTTGATGTCACAATGAATCATTTGATTCTTGGCCTCCATGGTGGCATACTTGTACCAGGTTTTACTTGGGCCCCATGCTTTCACACTTCATTCCTGCCCCTTTTAGGCCTATTTGTGTCACAAGGGATCATTAGATTGTTAGCCTGCATTGGGTCACAATGGTTGCTTGCTTCTCTTAACCCCTGTGGTGTCACAATGCATCCCATGCCCTTTTAGGCCACTTGATGTCACAATGAAGCATTTGATTCTTGGCCTCCATGGTGGCGTAATTGTACCAGGTTTTAATTGGGCCCCATGCTTTCACAATACATCCCTGCCCCTTTTAGGCCCATTGGTGTCCAAAGGGATCATTAGATTGTTAACCGCCATTGGGTCACAATGGATCCTTGCTTCTCTTAACCTCTGTGGTGTCACAATGCATCCCATGCCTTTTTAGGCCACTTGATGTCACAATGAACCATTTGATTCTTGGCCTCCATGGTGTCATAATGGTTCCTTGTTTCTATTGGGCCCCATGCTGTCACAATTCATCCCTGCCCCTTTTACGCCCCCTGGTGTCAAATGGGATCCTGGGATTATTAGCCTCCATTGGGTCACAATGGATCCTTGCTTCTCTTAACCCCTGTGCTCTGACAATGCATCCCATGCCCTTTTAGGCCACTTGATGTCACAATGAATCATTTGATTCTTGGCCTCCACGGTGGCATAATAGATCCTTGCTTCTATTGGTCCCCGTGCTGTAACAATCCATCCCTGGCCCTTTTTATACCCCCTGGTGCCACAAGGGATCATTAGATTGTTAGCCTGCATTGGGTCACAATGGTTCCTTGCTTCTCTTTACCTCTGTGGTGTCACAATGCATTCCAAGCCCTTTTAGGCCACTTGATGTCACAATGAACCATTTGATTCTTGGCCTTCATGGTGTCATAATGGTTCCTTGCTTCTATAGGTGCCCATGCTGTCAGAGTTCATCCGTGGTCCTTTTGCGCCCCCTGGTGTCAAAAGGGATATTTAGATTGTTAGTCTGCTTTGGGTCACAATGGTTCCTTGCTTCTCTTAGCCCCTGTGGTGTCACAATGCATCCCATGCCCTTTTAGGCCACTTGATGTCACAATGAATCATTTGATTCTTGGCCTTCATGGTGTCATAATGGTTCCTTGCTTCTATAGGTCCCCATGCTGTCAGAGTTCAACCGTGGTCCTTTTGCGCCCCCTGGTGTCAAAAGGGATTCTTAGATTGTTAGCCTGCATTGGGTCACAATGGTTCCTTGCTTCTCTTAACCCCTGTGGTGTCACAATGCATCCCATGCCCTTTTAGGCCACTTGATGTCACAATGAAGCATTTGATTCTTGGCCTCCATGGTGGCATAATTGTACCAGGCTTTAATTGGGCCCCATGCTTTCACAATACATCCCTGCCCCTTTTAGGCCCATTGGTGTCCAAAGGGATCATTAGATTGTTAACCGCCATTGGGTCACAATGGATCCTTGCTTCTCTTAACCCCTGTGGAGTCACAATGCATCCCATGCCCTTTTAGGCCACTTGATGTCACAATGAATCATTTGATTCTTGGCCTCTATAATGTCATAATATTTCCATGATTTTACTGTGCCCCATGCTTTCACAATTCATCCCTGGCCCTATTACAACCCCTGGTGTCACAATGGATCATTAGATTGTTAGCCTGCATTGGGTCACAATGGTTCGATGCTTCTCTTAACCCCTGTGGTGTCACAATGCATCCCATGCCCTTTTAGGCCACTTGATGTCACAATGAATCATTTGATTCTTGGCCTCCATGGTGGCATAATAGATCCTTGCTTCTATTGGTCCCCGTGCTGTAACAATTCATCCCTGGCCGTTTTGGGCCCCCTGGTGCCACAAGGGATCATTAGATTGTTAGCCTGCCTTGGGTCACAATGGTTCCTTGCTTCTCTTTACCTCTGTGGTGTCACAATGCATTCCAAGCCCTTTTAGGCCACTTGATGTCACAATGAACCATTTGATTCTTGGCCTTCTTGGTGTCATAATGGTTCCTTGCTTCTATAGGTCCCCATGCTGTCAGAGTTCATCCGCGGTCCTTTTGCGCCCCCTGGTGTCAAAAGGGATATTTAGATTCTTAGTCTGCTTTGGGTCACAATGGTTCCTTGCTTCTCTTAACCCCTGTGATGTCACAATGCATCCCATGCCCTTTTAGGCCACTTGATGTCACAATGAATCATTTGATTCTTGGCCTTCATGGTGTCATAATGGTTCCTTGCTTCTATAGGTCCCCATGCTCTCAGAGTTCATCCGTGGTCCTTTTGCGCCCCCTGGTGTCAAAAGGGATTCTTAGATTGTTAGCCTGCATTGGGTCACAATGGTTCCTTGCTTCTCTTAACCTCTGTGGTGTCACAATGCATCCCATGCCCTTTTAGGCCACTTGATGTCACAATGAATCATTTGATTCTTGGCCTCCATGGTGGCGTAATTGTACCAGGTTTTAATTGGGCCCCATGCTTTCACAATACATCCCTGCCCCTTTTAGGCCCATTGGTGTCCAAAGGGATCATTAGATTGTTAACCGCCATTGGGTAACAATGGATCCTTGCTTCTCTTAACCCCTGTGCTGTCACAATGCATCCCATGCCCTTTTAGGCCACATGATGTCACAATGAATTATTTGATTCTTGGCCTCCATGGTGTCATAATAGATCCTTGATTCTATTGGTCCCCGTGCTGTAACAATTCATCCCTGGCCCTTTTAGGCCCATTGGTGTCACAAGGGATCATTAGATTGTTAGCCTGCATTGGGTCACAATGGTTCCTTGCTTCTCTTAGTCTCTGTGGTGTCACAATGCATCCCATGCCCTTTTAGGCCACTTGATGTCACAATGAATCATTTGATTCTTGGCCTCCAAGGTGTCATAATGGTTCCTTGTTTCTATTGGGCCCCATGCTGTCACAATTCATCCCTGGCCCTTTTACGCCCCCTGGTGTCAAATGGGATCCTGGGATTATTAGCCTCCATTGGGTCACAATGGTTCCTTGCTTCTCTTACCCCCTGTGGTGTCACAATGCATCCCATGCCCTTTTAGGCCACTTGATGTCACAATGAATCATTTGATTCTTGGCCTCCATGGTGACATAATAGATTCTTGTTTCTATTGGTCCCCGTGCTGTAACAATCCATCCCTGGCCCTTTTTATACCCCCTGGTGCCACAAGGGATTCTTAGATTGTTAGCCTGCATTGGGTCACAATGGTTCCTTGCTTCTCTTAACCTCTGTGGTGTCACAATGCATTCCAAGCCCTTTTAGGCCACTTGATGTCACAATGAATCTTTTGATTCTTGGCCTCCATGGTGTTATAATGGTTCTTTGTTTCTATTGGCCCCCATGCTGTCACAATTCATCCCTGGCCGTTTTGGGCCCCCTGGTGTCTCAAGGGATCATTAGATTGTTAGCCTCCCTTGGGTCACAATGGATCCTTGCTTCTCTTAACCCCTGTGGTGTCACAAGGCATCCCATGCCCTTTTAGGCCACTTGATGTCAGAATGAATCATTTGATTCTTGGCCTCCATGATGGCATAATAGATCCTTGCTTCTATTGGTCCCCGTGCTGTAACAATCCATCCCTGGCCCTTTTTATACCCCCTGGTGCCACAAGGGATCATTAGATTGTTAGCCTGCATTGGGTCACAATGGTTCCTTGCTTCTCTTTACCTCTGTGGTGTCACAATGCATTCCAAGCCCTTTTAGGCCACTTGGTCTTACAATGAACCATTTGATTCTTGGCCTTCATGGTGTCATAATGGTTCCTTGCTTCTATAGGTCCCCATGTTGTCAGAGTTCATCCGTGGTCCTTTTGCGCCCCCTGGTGTCAAAAGGGATTCTTAGATTGTTAGCCTGCATTGGGTCACAATGGTTCCTTGCTTCTCTTAACCTCTGTGGTGTCACAATTCATTCCAAGCCCTTTTAGGCCACTTGATGTCACAATGAATCATTTGATTCTTGGCCTCCATGGTGGCATACTTGTACCAGGTTTTACTTGGGCCCCATGCTTTCACACTTCATTCCTGCCCCTTTTAGGCCTATTTGTGTCACAAGGGATCATTAGATTGTTAGCCTGCATTGGGTCACAATGGTTGCTTGCTTCTCTTAACCCCTGTGGTGTCACAATGCATCCCATGCCCTTTTAGGCCACTTGATGTCACAATGAAGCATTTGATTCTTGGCCTCCATGGTGGCGTAATTGTACCAGGTTTTAATTGGGCCCCATGCTTTCACAATACATCCCTGCCCCTTTTAGGCCCATTGGTGTCCAAAGGGATCATTAGATTGTTAACCGCCATTGGGTCACAATGGTTCCTTGCTTCTCTTAACCTCTGTGGTGTCACAATGCATCCCATGCCCTTTTAGGCCACTTGATGTCACAATGAACCATTTGATTCTTGGCCTCCATGGTGTCATAATGGTTCCTTGTTTCTATTGGGCCCCATGCTGTCACAATTCATCCCTGCCCCTTTTACGCCCCCTGGTGTCAAATGGGATCCTGGGATTATTAGCCTCCATTGGGTCACAATGGATCCTTGCTTCTCTTAACCCCTGTGCTCTGACAATGCATCCCATGCCCTTTTAGGCCACTTGATGTCACAATGAATCATTTGATTCTTGGCCTCCACGGTGGCATAATAGATCCTTGCTTCTATTGGTCCCCGTGCTGTAACAATCCATCCCTGGCCCTTTTTATACCCCCTGGTGCCACAAGGGATCATTAGATTGTTAGCCTGCATTGGGTCACAATGGTTCCTTGCTTCTCTTAACCTCTGTGGTGTCACAATGCATTCCAAGCCCTTTTAGGCCACTTGATGTCACAATGAACCATTTGATTCTTGGCCTTCATGGTGTCATAATGGTTCCTTGCTTCTATAGGTGCCCATGCTGTCAGAGTTCATCCGTGGTCCTTTTGCGCCCCCTGGTGTCAAAAGGGATATTTAGATTGTTAGTCTGCTTTGGGTCACAATGGTTCCTTGCTTCTCTTAGCCCCTGTGGTGTCACAATGCATCCCATGCCCTTTTAGGCCACTTGATGTCACAATGAATCATTTGATTCTTGGCCTTCATGGTGTCATAATGGTTCCTTGCTTCTATAGGTCCCCATGCTGTCAGAGTTCAACCGTGGTCCTTTTGCGCCCCCTGGTGTCAAAAGGGATTCTTAGATTGTTAGCCTGCATTGGGTCACAATGGTTCCTTGCTTCTCTTAACCTCTGTGGTGTCACAATGCATCCCATGCCCTTTTAGGCCACTTGATGTCACAATGAATCATTTGATTCTTGGCCTCCATGGTGGCGTAATTGTACCAGGTTTTAATTGGGCCCCATGCTTTCACAATACATCCCTGCCCCTTTTAGGCCCATTGGTGTCCAAAGGGATCATTAGATTGTTAACCGCCATTGGGTCACAATGGATCCTTGCTTCTTTTAACCCCTGTGCTGTCACAATGCATCCCATGCCCTTTTAGGCCACATGATGTCACAATGAAACATTTGATTCTTGGCCTCCACGGTGGCATAATAGATCCTTGATTCTCTTGGTCCCCGTGCTGTAACAATTCATCCCTGGCCCTTTTAGGGCCATTGGTGTCCAAGGGGATCATTAGATTTTTAACCGCCATTGGGTCACAATGGATCCTTGCTTCTCTTAACCTCTGTGGTGTCACAATGCATCCCATGCCCTTTTAGGCCACTTGATGTCGCAATGAATCATTTGATTCTTGGCCTCCATGGTGTCATAATGGTTCCTTGTTTCTATTGGGCCCCATGCTGTCACAATTCATCCCTGGCCCTTTTACGCCCCCTGGTGTCAAATGGGATCCTGGGATTATTAGCCTCCATTGGGTCACAATGGATCCTTGCTTCTCTTAACCCCTGTGGTGTCACAATGCATCCCATGCCCTTTTAGGCCACTTGATGACACAATGAATCATTGGATTCTTGGCCTCCATGTTGGCATAATAGATCCTTGCTTCTATTGGTCCCCGTGCTGTAACAATCCATCCCTGGCCCTTTTTATACCCCCTGGTGCCACAAGGGATCATTAGATTGTTAGCCTGCATTGGGTCACAATGGTTCCTTGCTTCTCTTAACCTCTGTGGTGTCACAATGCATTCCAAGCCCTTTTAGGCCACTTGATGTCACAATGAACCATTTGATTCTTGGCCTTCTTGGTGTCATAATGGTTCCTTGCTTCTATAGGTCCCCATGCTGTCAGAGTTCATCCGTGGTCCTTTTGCGCCCCCTGGTGTCAAAAGGGATTCTTAGATTGTTAGCCTGCATAGGGTCACAATGGTTCCTTGCTTCTCTTAACCACTGTGGTGTCACAATGCATTCCATGCCCTTTTAGGCCACTTGATGTCACAATGAATCATTTGACTCTTGGCCTTCATGGTGGCATAATAGATCCTTGCTTCTATTGGTCCGCGTGCTGTAACAATCCATCCCTGGCCCTTTTTATATCCCCTGGTGCCACAAGGGATCATTAGATTGTTAGCCTGCATTGGGTCACAATGGTTCCTTGCTTCTCTTAACCTCTGTGGTGTCACAATGCATTCCAAGCCCTTTTAGGCCACTTGGTCTTACAATGAACCATTTGATTCTTGGCCTTCATGGTGTCATAATGGTTCCTTGCTTCTATAGGTCCCCATGCTGTCAGAGTTCATCCGTGGTCCTTTTGCGCCCCCTGGTGTCAAAAGGGATTCTTTGATTGTTAGCCTGCATTGGGTCACAATGGTTCCTTGCTTCTCTTAACCTCTGTGGTGTCACAATGCATTCCAAGCCCTTTTAGGCCACTTGATGTCACAATGAATCATTTGATTCTTGGCCTCCATGGTGGCATACTTGTACCAGGTTTTACTTGGGCCCCATGCTTTCACAAATCATCCCTGGACCTTTTAGGCCCATTGGTGTCACAAGGGATCATTAGATTGTTAGCCTGCATTGGGTCACAATGGTTGCTTGCTTCTCTTAACCCCTGTGGTGTCACAATGCATCCCATGCCCTTTTAGGCCACTTGATGTCACAATGAAGCATTTGATTCTTGGCCTCCATGGTGGCGTAATTGTACCAGGTTTTAATTGGGCCCCATGCTTTCACAATACATCCCTGCCCCTTTTAGGCCCATTGGTGTCCAAAGGGATCATTAGATTGTTAACCGCCATTGGGTCACAATGGATCCTTGCTTCTCTTAACCCCTGTGCTGTCACAATGCATCCCATGCCCTTTTAGGCCACATGATGTCACAATGAATTATTTGATTCTTGGCCTCCACGGTGGCATAATAGATCCTTGATTCTATTGGTCCCCGTGCTGTAACAATCCATCCCTGGTCCTTTTAGGCCCATTGGTGTCACAAGGGATCATTAGATTGTTAGCCTGCATTGGGTCACAATGGTTCCTTGCTTCTCTTAACCTCTGTGGTGTCACAATGCATTCCATGCCCTTTTAGGCCACTTGATGTCACAATGAATCATTTGATTCTTGGCCTTCATGGTGTCATAATGGTTCCTTGCTTCTATAGGTCCCCATGCTGTCACAGTTCATCCGTGGTCCTTTTGCGCCCCCTGGTGTCAAAAGCGATATTTAGATCGTTAGTATGCTTTGGGTCACAATGGTTCCTTGCTTCTCTTAGCCCCTGTGGTGTCACAATGCATCCCATGCCCTTTTAGGCCACTTGATGTCACAATGAATCATTTGATTCTTGGCCTTCATGGTGTCATAATGGTTCCTTGCTTCTATAGGTCCCCATGCTGTCAGAGTTCATCCGTGGTCCTTTTTCGCCCCCTGGTGTCAAAAGGGATTCTTAGATTGTTAGCCTGCATAGGGTCACAATGGTTCCTTGCTTCTCTTAACCTCTGTGGTGTCACAATGCATCCCATGCCCTTTCAGGCCACTTGATGTCACAATGAATCATTTGATTCTTGGCCTCCACAGTGGCATAATAGATCCTTGCTTCTATTGGTCCCCGTGCTGTAACAATTCATCCCTGGCCCTTTTAGGCCCATTGGTGTCCAAGGGGATCATTAGATTTTTAACCGCCATTGGGTCACAATGGATCCTTGCTTCTCTTAACCTCTGTGGTGTCACAATGCATCCCATGCCCTTTTAGGCCACTTGATGTCACAATGAATCATTTGATTCTTGGCCTCCATGGTGTCATAATGGTTCCTTGTTTCTATTGGGCCCCATGCTGTCACAATTCATCCCTGGCCCTTTTACGCCCTATGGTGTCAAATGGGATCCTGGGATTATTAGCCTCCATTGGGTCACAATGGATCCTTGCTTCTCTTAACCCCTGTGGTGTCACAATGCATCCCATGCCCTTTTAGGCCACTTGATGTCACAATGAATCATTTGATTCTTGGCCTCCATGGTGGCATAATAGATCCTTGCTTCTATTGGTCCCCGTGCTGTAACAATACATCCCTGGCTCTTTTTATACCCCCTGGTGCCACAAGGGATCATTAGATTGTTAGCCTGCATTGGGTCACAATGGTTCCTTGCTTCTCTTAACCTCTGTGGTGTCACATTGCATTCCAAGCCCTTTTAGGCCACTTGATGTCACAATGAACCATTTGATTCTTGGCCTTCATGGTGTCATAATGGTTCCTTGCTTCTATAGGTCCCCATGCTGTCAGAGTTCATCCGTGGTCCTTTTGCGCCCCCTGGTGTCAAAAGGGATATTTAGATTGTTAGTCTTCTTTGGGTCACAATGGTTCCTTGCTTCTCTTAACCTCTGTGGTGTCACAATGCATTCCAAGCCCTTTTAGGCCACTTGATGTCACAATGAATCATTTGATTCTTGGCCTCCATGGTGGCATACTTGTACCAGGTTTTAATTGGGCCCCATGCTTTCACAATTCATCCCTGGCCCTTTTAGGCCCATTGGTGTCACAAGGGATCATTAGACTGTTAGCCTGCAGTTGGTCACAATGGTTGCTTGCTTCACTTAACCCCTGTGGTGTCACAATGCATTCCATGCCCTTTTAGGCCACTTGATGTCACAATGAATCATTTGATTTTTGGCCTTCATGGTGGCATAATAGATCCTTGCTTCTATTGGTCCCCGTGCTCTAACCATCCATCCCTGGCCCTTTTTATACCCCCTGGTGCCACAAGGGATCATTAGATTGTTAGCCTGCATTGGGTCACAATGGTTCCTTGCTTCTCTTAACCTCTGTGGTGTCACAATGCATTCCAAGCCCTTTTAGGCCACTTGGTCTTACAATGAACCATTTGATTCTTGGCCTTCATGGTGTCATAATGGTTCCTTGCTTCTATAGGTCCCCATGCTGTCAGAGTTCATCCGTGGTCCTTTTGCGCCCCCTGGTGTCAAAAGGGATTCTTAGATTGTTAGCCTGCATTGGGTCACAATGGTTCCTTGCTTCTCTTAACCTCTGTGGTGTCACAATGCATTCCAAGCCCTTTTAGGCCACTTGATGTCACAATGAATCATTTGATTCTTGGCCTCCATGGTGGCATACTTGTACCAGGTTTTACTTGGGCCCCATGCTTTCACAATTCATCCCTGGCCCTTTTAGGCCCATTGGTGTCACAAGGGATCATTAGATTGTTAGCCTGCATTGGGTCACAATGGTTGCTTGCTTCTCTTAACCCCTGTGGTGTCACAATGCATCCCATGCCCTTTTAGGCCACTTGATGTCACAATGAAGCATTTGATTCTTGGCCTCCATGGTGGCGTAATTGTACCAGGTTTTAATTGGGCCCCATGCTTTCACAATACATCCCTGCCCCTTTTAGGCCCATTGGTGTCCAAAGGGATCATTAGATTGTTAGCCTGCATTGGGTCACAATGGTTCCTTGCTTCTCTTAACCTCTGTGGTGTCACAATGCATCCCATTCCCTTTTAGGCCACTTGATGTCACAATGAATCATTTGATTCTTGGCCTCCATGGTGTCATAATGGTTCCTTGTTTCTATTGGGCCCCATGCTGTCACAATTCATCCCTGGCCCTTTTACGCCCCCTGGTGTCAAATGGGATCCTGGGATTATTAGCCTCCATTGGGTCACAATGGATCCTTGCTTCTCTTAACCCCTGTGCTGTCACAATGCATCCCATGCCCTTTTAGGCCATTTGATGTCACAATGAATCATTTGATTCTTGGCCTCCATGGTGGCATAATAGATCCTTGCTTCTATTGGTCCGCGTGCTGTAACAATCCATCCCTGGCCCTTTTTTATACCCCCTGGTGCCACAAGGGATCATTAGATTGTTAGCCTGCATTGGGTCACAATGGTTCCTTGCTTCTCTTAACCTCTGTGGTGTCACAATGCATTCCAAGCCCGTTTAGGCCACTTGATGTCACAATGAATCTTTTGATTCTTGGCCTCCATGGTGTCATAATGGTTCTTTGTTTCTATTGGCCCCCATGCTGTCACAATTCATCCCTGGCCGTTTTGGGCCCCCTGGTGTCCCAAGGGATCATTAGATTGTTAGCCTCCCTTGGGTCACAATGGATCCTTGCTTCTCTTAACCCCTGTGCTGTCACAATGCATCCCATGCCCTTTTAGGCCACTTGCTGTCAGAATGAATCATTTGATTCTTGGCCTCCATGGTGGCATAATAGATCCTTGCTTCTATTGGTCCCCGTGCTGTAACAATCCATCCCTGGCCCTTTTTATACCCCCTGGTGCCACAAGGGATCATTAGATTGTTAGCCTGCATTGGGTCACAATGGTTCCTTGCTTCTCTTAACCTCTGTGGTGTCACAATGCATTCCAAGACCTTTTAGGCCACTTGGTCTTAGAATGAACCATTTGATTCTTGGCCTTCATGGTGTCATAATGGTTCCTTGCTTCTATAGGTCCCCATGCTGTCACAGTTCATCCGTGGTCCTTTTGCGCCCCCTGGTGTCAAAAGGGATATTTAGATTGTTAGTCTTCTTTGGGTCACAATGGTTCCTTGCTTCTCTTAACCTCTGTGGTGTCACAATGCATTCCAAGCCCTTTTAGGCCACTCGATGTCACAATGAATCATTTGATTCTTGGCCTCCATGGTGTCATACTTCTACCAGGTTTTACTTGGGCCCCATGCTTTCACAATTCATCCCTGCCCCTTTTAGGCCCATTTGTGTCTCAAGGGATCATTAGATTGTTAGCCTGCATTGGGTCACAATGGTTCCTTGCTTCTCTTAACCCCTGTGGTGTCACAATGCATCCCATGCCCTTTTAGGCCACTTGATGTCACAATGAAGCATTTGATTCTGGGCCTCCATGGTGGCGTAATTGTACCAGGTTTTAATTGGGCCCCATTCTTTCACAATACATCCCTGCCCCTTTTAGGCCCATTGGTGTCCAAAGGGATCATTACATTGTTAACCGCCATTGGGTCACAATGGTTCCTTGCTTCTCTTAACCTCTGTCGTGTCACATTGCATTCCAAGCCCTTTTAGGCCACTTGATGTCACAATGAATCATTTGATTCTTGGCCTCCATGGTGTCATAATGGTTCCTTGTTTCTATTGGGCCCCATGCTGTCACAATTCATCCCTGGCCCTTTTACGCCCCCTGGTGTCAAATGGGATCCTGGGATTATTAGCCTCCATTGGGTCACAATGGATCCTTGCTTCTCTTAAGCCCTGTGCTCTGACAATGCATCCCATGCCCTTTTAGGCCACTTGATGTCACAATGAATCATTTGATTCTTGGCCTCCACGGTGGCATAATACATGCTTGCTTCTATTGGTCCCTGTGCTGTAACAATCCATCCCTGGCCCTTTTTATACCCCCTGGTGCCACAAGGGATCATTAGATTGTTAGCCTGCATTGGGTCACAATGGTTCCTTGCTTCTCTTAACCTCTGTGGTGTCACAATGCATTCCAAGCCCTTTTCGGCCACTTGATGTCACAATGAACCATTTGATTCTTGGCCTTCATGGTGTCATAATGGTTCCTTGCTTCTATAGGTCCCCATGCTGTCAGAGTTCATCCGTGGTCCTTTTGCGCCCCCTGGTGTCAAAAGGGATATTTTGATTGTTAGTCTGCTTTGGGTCACAATGGTTCCTTGCTTCTCTTAGCCCCTGTGGTGTCACAATGCATCCCATGCCCTTTTAGGCCACTTGATGTCACAATGAATCATTTGATTCTTGGCCTTCATGGTGTCATAATGGTTCCTTGCTTCTATAGGTCCCCATGCTGTCCGAGTTCATCCGTGGTCCTTTTGCGCCCCCTGGTGTCAAAAGGGATTCTTAGATTGTTAGCCTGCATTGGGTCACAGTGGTTCCTTGCTTCTCTTAACCTCTGTGGTGTCACAATGCATCCCATGCCCTTTTAGGCCACTTGATGTCACAATGAATCATTTGATTCTTGGCCTCCATGGTGGCGTAATTGTACCAGGTTTTAATTGGGCCCCATGCTTTCACAATTCATCCCTGGCCCTTTTAGGCCCATTGGTGTCACAAGGGATCATTAGATTGTTAGCCTGCATTGGGTCACAATGGTTCCTTGCTTCTCTTAACCTCTGTGGTGTCACAATGCATCCCATGCCCTTTTAGGCCACTTGATGTCACAATGAATCATTTGATTCTTGGCCTCCATGGTGTCATAATGGTTCCTTGTTTCTATTGGGCCCCATGCTGTCACAATTCATCCCTGCCCCTTTTACGCCCCCTGGTGTCAAATGGGATCCTGGGATTATTAGCCTCCATTGGGTCACAATGGATCCTTGCTTCTCTTAACCCCTGTGGTGTCACAATGCATCCCATGCCCTTTTAGGCCACTTGATGTCACAATGAATCATTTGATTCTTGGCCTCCATGGTGGCTGTACTGGTTTGAAAAGCAAAACCCGTGAGACTTCAAGTCAGTAATACAATTTTTAATAGGGAAGAGGAAAAAAAAGAAGAAAAAAAACAAAATACATGCAATAATAAAAATAAAACCACTGACAGAGTCAGAATACAACCTGATACCCTGTCAGTCAGGGTGCTGGTGCAGTTTTCCTCCAAAGGGTCCAGCGATGATGTGGATAAGAACCTGGTTCTTCCTCTGGAATCCAGTGGAGAAAGGCTGCCTTTGGCGTTCTAAACCTCAGTTTTTATCTAGGTAGGAAAGGCTTGGCTCATCCTCCTGGCTGGAGCATCTCCCAATGGGATGAAGTAATCTTATCAGTTCTATAGTAGGACTCAATGGCCCATTAACAGAAGATACTTCCCACAGAGATAAGGATGATCACACTTCTCAGATTGTAATAGAATATGTATGTTGTATTGTAAACCAGGACATAATCCACCCCTTATTCTATTACCATCTACATTATACCCAAACCAATACCCTATATATTTACATATAATACAGAATGAAACCCTACACACAGTTCTCTCTTAAAATAAGGTTTCCTTGCGGTACACAGCGGGTTTCTCCATCTTTCTGCATTACCCACCAAGTGTAACCAGGTCCTTGAGCAAAAACAATCCCACTGATTGGTTTGCCTTTGCCTGTGGTGGGATTGATCCAAACAGTCTTTCCTAAAATACCTTTCATGTGTACCACAGGGATTTTGTCTCCATCCACTGTGTGCAGGGGTTCAGATTGGGCAGGACCGGCTCGATTGATGGACCCTCTGGTGTTGACCATCCAGGTGGCTTTTGCCAAGTTCATTTCCCAATTTCTGAAGGTTCCCCCACCGAGTGCCTTCAGGGTAGTTTTAAGGAGTCCATTGCACCGTTCAACTTTCCCGGCAGCTGGTGCGTGGTAAGGGATATGATATATCCATTCAATACCATGTTCTCTGGCCCAGGTGTTGATAAGGCTGTTCTTGAAATGGGTTCCGTTGTCTGACTCAATTCTTTCGGGGGTACCATGCCTCCAAAGGACTTGTTTTTCTAGGCCCAAGATGGTGTTGCGGGCAGTAGCATGAGGCACAGGGTAGGTTTCCAACCATCCTGTGGTTGCTTCCACCATGGTCAGTACGTAGCGCTTGCCTTGGCGGGTTTGGGGAAGGGTGATGTAGTCAATTTGCCAGGCTTCCCCATACCTGTACTTTGACCATCGTCCACCGTACCACAGAGGCTTCACCCGCTTGGCCTGTTTGATTGTGGCACAGGTCTCACAGTTCTGGATGACCTGTGAGATGCTGTCCATAGTAAGGTCCACCCCTCGGTCACGGGCCCATCGGTATGTTGCATCTCTCCCCTGATGACCAGAGGCATCATGGGCCCAACGAGCTAGGAATAATTCTCCCTTGTGCTGCCAGTCTAGATCCACTTGTGATATTTTTACCTTGGCAGCTCGGTCCACCTGCTCGTTGTTGTGATGCTCTTCATTAGCTCGACTCTTAGGTACATGCGCATCCACATGTCGAACCTTCACGGTTAGCTTCTTTACTCGGGTGGCAATGTCCTGCCAAATCTCAGCAGCCCAGATGGGTTTCCCTCTGCGCTGCCAGTTGGCCTTTTTCCAGCGATCCAACCATCCCCACAGAGCATTAGCTACCATCCATGAGTCAGTGTAGAGATAGAGCTTTGACCACTTCTCCCGTTCGGCAATATCTAAAGCCAGCTGGATGGCTTTTAACTCTGCAACCTGACTCGATCCACCTTGTCCCTCGGTAGCTTGTGCAACTTGTCGTGTGGGGCTCCATACTGCAGCTTTCCATTTTCGGTTAGTGCCTACAACTCCGCAGGAACCATCAGTGAAGAGGGCATATCGTCTTTCAGTCTCCGGTAGCTCATTGTATGGTGGGGCTTCCTCGGCACGTGCCACTTGCTCCTCCTCTTCAGAAGATAACCCAAAAGTCTCACCTTCCGGCCAGTTTGTAATTATTTCCAGAATCCCAGGGCGATTCGGATTTCCAATACGGGCGCGCTGAGTGAGGAGGGCAATCCATTTGCTCCATGTAGTGTCAGTGGCATGATGTGTGGAAGGAACCTTTCCCTTGAACATCCAGCCCAGTACCGGTAGTCGAGGTGCTAGAAGCAGCTGTGTTTCAGTGCCAATTACTTCAGAGGCTGCTTGAACTCCTTCATAGGCAGCCAAAATTTCTTTCTCTGTGGGAGTGTAGTTGTTTTCAGACCCTTTGTAGCTTCTGCTCCAGAATCCCAGTGGTCGACCCCGAGTCTCACCAGGTACCTTCTGCCAAAGGCTCCAGGATAGACCATGATTTCCAGCTGCAGAGTAGAGCACGTTCTTTACCTCTGGTCCTGTCCTGACTGGACCAAGGGCTACCGCATGAGCGATCTCTTGCTTGATCTGGGTGAAGGCTTGCTGTTGTTCAGGGCCCCAGTGGAAATCATTCTTCTTGCGGGTAACCAGGTAGAGAGGGCTCACAATCTGGCTGTACTCAGGGATGTGCATTCTCCAAAAGCCTATGGCACCTAGGAAAGCTTGTGTTTCCTTCTTGTTGGTTGGTGGAGACATAGCGGTGATCTTGTTAATTACCTCTGTTGGGATCTGACGACGTCCATCTTGCCATTTGACTCCTAGAAACTGAATTTCCTGAGCTGGTCCCTTTACCTTACTTTGCTTAATGGCAAAACCAGCCTTCAGCAGAATCTGAATAATCTTCTCTCCTTTCTCGAAGACTTCCCCTGCTGTGCTCCCCCATACAATGATGTCATCGATATACTGTAGATGTTCAGGAGCCTCACCCTTTTCCAGTGCAGCCTGGATCAGTCCATGGCAGATGGTGGGACTGTGTTTCCACCCCTGGGGCAGTCGGTTCCAGGTGTACTGCACCCCCCTCCAGGTGAAAGCAAACTGAGGCCTGCACTCTGCTGCCAGAGGAATGGAGAAAAATGCATTGGCAATGTCAATGGTGGCGTACCACTTTGCTGCCTTGGACTCCAGCTCGTACTGAAGTTCCAGCATATCTGGCACGGCAGCGCTCAGCGGTGGAGTCACTTCATTCAATGCACGATAGTCCACAGTCAATCTCCATTCTCCATCAGACTTGCGCACAGGCCAGATGGGGCTGTTGAAGGGTGAGTGGGTTTTGCTGACCACCCCTTGGCTTTCCAGTTTACGAATCATCTCATGGATGGGAGTCACAGAGTCTCTGTCGGTACGGTATTGCCGACGGTGTACTGTTGTTGTGGCGATTGGTACCTGTTGCTCTTCAACTCTCAATAGTCCCACAGCAGAGGGGTCATCTGAGAGACCAGGTAAGGTATTCAGTTTTCTGATGTCTTCTGTCTCTACAGAAGCTATCCCAAAAGCCCAGCGATATCCCTTTGGGTCTTTGAAATACCCATTTCGAAGATAGTCTATGCCGAGGATGCATGGGGCCTCTGGGCCAGTCACGATGGGGTGTTTCTGCCACCCTTTCCCAGTTAAACTCACTTCGGCCTCTACTACAGTCAGCTGCTGGGATCCTCCTGTTACCCCAGAAATAGAGATTGACTCTTCTCCTACATACCTTGATGGCATCAGGGTACATTGGGCGCCGGTGTCAACCAAAGCCTTATGTTTTTGTGGGTCGGATGTGCCAGGCCATCGGATCCACACAGTCCAGTAGATCCGATTGTCCCTCTCCTCTACCTGGCTAGAGGCAGGGCTCCTCTATTCCTGGTCTTGGTACACGTTGCTCTCTTCCTGTAGATAGGTTCTTGAGGTCCCTTCAAGAGGATCAGTCATATCATCGTTCTGATACTGTTTGGAGTTCTGTGCACGAGAGACTGGAGCAGCGTTGACTCTAGGTGAGCTTCTTATGTTCGGTGTCCCTCTTTTCAGTTCACGTACCCGGGCTGCTAAGGAGGAGGTGGGTTTTCTATCCCACTTCCTCATGTCTTCTCCATGCTCCTGAAGGAAAAACCAGAGCTTACCTCGTGGAGTGTGTCCTTTCTCCCTGGCTGGGAAACGCCGGCTCCTAATGGCAGAGACTCTTGTTGGTTCTGGTGAGATCTGGTAGTTTTCTGCCTTAAGTTCTTTTTTAAGCTTCTGATGGCCCTCTTCAATCAAGCTCCGGACTTGCTCAACCAGCCTTGTTTCCACGGTTGAGACATGGGTACGAAATGGGGCAGTGACAGTGTCCTCATAAATTCTTAGTTTATTGGCCAAGACGCCTACCATGTCCTCACCTTCCCTCCATTGCAGTGTTGCCAGGTAACGGGAGTATATCTCTGGTCCAAGCCGTGCGAATCTCAACCACATCTGTGAGGTGCACCGGACACAGTCTGGGCTCTTAGGAAATCTCTCATCTTCTGAGAAAATGATCTCCAGCACAGCCAATTCCCTCAGGCATCGGATACCTTGTTCCATTGTGCTCCATTTTCCTTGGTGCACCTGGAGATCTTCTTTACAAAGGTATCTGTCCTTCACACTTGTCAACAGTCGCCGCCAGAGGCTGAGGGTTTCTTGGGTTTTCCCGATCCCCTGGTCAATGACCACATCCCGGGACAGAGATCCCAGTTGCCTGGCCTCACTTCCATCCAGAACTGTGTCATTGGCTGCAGCGTCCCAGATGCGGAGCAGCCAGGTCAGGATGGACTCGTTTGCCTGGCGGGTGAATTCCCTCCGCAGGTCACGCAGCTCACCCAGGGATAGAGAGCGAGTGATGATTTCTGGCTCTGTCTCTTCTGCTGGGTGCGAAGGTCCTGCCACATCCTCATCAGTGACTATGCGAACTGATTTGCTCTTTGATTTCTTCTTCTGAACGGGGGCAACTGCTACTGGTCTGGGCTGTTCTGGTTCGGTGACAGTTTGTGTGGAGATGCTGGTGGCACTTTTGGTTCCTTCTTCCTGGATAAAAGTCTGTGTAGAGACGGATGCTGTTGCTTTTCTTTTGGCTCTTTTCTCCTTTGTGACAGTCTGTGCAGACATGGACGCAGTAGATTTGTTTCTTTTTTCCTCTTCCTCAAGAATACGCTGCACTATACCATGTAGTGTTTTGTTTCTAAGCATGTTGCAGGCTGTGAAGGCTGTGCAGAGAAGACAAAGCAGAACTAACAACAATATTATGCTGTCCTTGGCATCCAGAGAGAACTCAACATTTCCAAAAACTGCTGTGCCATGCCTGAAAGATTGGAAAAAATCATCCTTTTCCCCTCCCCCCAGGGGCTGGGTGCGATTGTTGAGACCCCAGATGTAGCAGCCTAGACTAGGACAAACAAACAAAGTTGAGTATATATTCCGAATGATGTTCATTGCCTCAGAGGTTATCATGCAATAGACATAATAGACCAATAAAGCAATTTTAATACCATACCCTGGTCTACACAGGAGCATTACAACCGGCAGATAGTTCCCCATGTGCGGAAAAATATAGAGAGTAAGATATAAAACCCACGTAAGCATGTTGAGAATCATGGTGAATAGGTGGCTGGCAAAATTCAAAATTGTAATGCTGACTTTTTCTCAGTACCTTCTTGCCCCACGTTGGGCGCCAATAAATGTACTGGTTTGAAAAGCAAAACCAGTGAGACTTCAAGTCAGTAATACAATTTTTAATAGGGAAGAGGAAAAAAAAGAAGAAAAAAAACAAAATACATGCAATAATAAAAATAAAACCACTGACAGAGTCAGAATACAACCTGATACCCTGTCAGTCAGGGTGCTGGTGCAGTTTTCCTCCAAAGGGTCCAGCGATGATGTGGATAAGAACCTGGTTCTTCCTCTGGAATCCAGTGGAGAAAGGCTGCCTTTGGCGTTCTAAACCTCAGTTTTTATCTAGGTAGGAAAGGCTTGGCTCATCCTCCTGGCTGGAGCATCTCCCAATGGGATGAAGTAATCTTATCAGTTCTATAGTAGGACTCAATGGCCCATTAACAGAAGATACTTCCCACAGAGATAAGGATGATCACACTTCTCAGATGGTAATAGAATATGTATGTTGTATTGTAAACCAGGACAGTGGCATAATAGATCCTTGCTTCTATTGGTCCCCGTGCTGTAACAATCCATCCCTGGCCCTTTTTATACCCCCTGGTGCCACAAGGGATCATTAGATTGTTAGCCTGCATTGGGTCACAATGGTTCCTTGCTTCTCTTAACCTCTGTGGTGTCACAATGCATTCCAAGCCCTTTTAGGCCACTTGATGTCACAATGAATCATTTGATTCTTGGCCTTCATGGTGTCATAATGGTTCCTTGCTTCTATAGGTCCCCATGCTGTCAGAGTTCATCCGTGGTCCTTTTGCGCCCCCTGGTGTCAAAAGGGATTCTTAGATTGTTAGCCTGCATTGGGTCACAATGGTTCCTTGCTTCTCTTAACCTCTGTGGTGTCACAATTCATTCCAAGCCCTTTTAGGCCACTTGATGTCACAATGAATCATTTGATTCTTGGCCTCCATGGTGGCATACTTGTACCAGGTTTTACTTGGGCCCCATGCTTTCACAATTCATCCCTGCCCCTTTTAGGCCCATTTGTGTCACAAGGGATCATTAGATTGTTAGCCTGCATTGGGTCACAATGGTTCCTTGCTTCTCTTAACCCCTGTGGTGTCACAATGCATCCCATGCCCTTTTAGGCCACTTGATGTCACAATGAATAATTTGATTCTTGGCCTCCATGGTGGCGTAATTGTACCAGGTTTTAATTGGGCCCAATGCTTTCACAATACATCCCTGCCCCTTTTAGGCCCATTGGTGTCCAAAGGGATCATTAGATTGTTAACCGCCATTGGGTCACAATGGATCCTTGCTTCTCTTAGCCCCTGTGCTGTCACAATGCATCCCATGCCCTTTTAGGCCACATGATGTCACAATGAATTATTTGATTCTTGGCCTCCACGGTGGCATAATAGATCCTTGATTCTATTGGTCCCCGTGCTGTAACAATTCATCCCTGGCCCTTTTAGGCCCATTGGTGTCACAAGGGATCATTAGATTGTTAGTCTGCATTGGGTCACAATGGTTCCTTGCTTCTCTTAACCTCTGTGGTGTCACAATGCATCCCATGCCCTTTTAGGCCACTTGATGTCACAATGAATCATTTGATTCTTGGCCTTCATGGTGGCATAATAGATCCTTGATTCTATTGGTCCCCGTGCTGTAACAATTCATCCCTGGCCCTTTTAGGCCCATTGGTGCCACAAGGGATCATTAGATTGTTAGCCTGCATTGGGTCACAGTGGTTCCTTGCTTCTCTTTACCTCTGTGGTGTCACAATGCATCCCAAGCCCTTTTAGGTCACTTGATGTCACAATGAATCATTTGCGTCTTGGCCTCTAGGGTGTCATAATATTTCCATGTTTTTACTGTGCCCCATGCTTTCACAATTCATCCCTGGCCCTATTACAACACCTGGTGTCACAATGCATCATTAGATTGTTAGCCTGCATTGGGTCACAATGGTTCCTTGCTTCTCTTAACCCCTGTGGTGTCACAATGCATCCCATGCCCTTTTAGGCCACTTGAAGTCACAATGAATCATTTGATTCTTGGCCTCCATGGTGGCATAATAGATCCTTGCTTCTATTGGTCCCCGTGCTGTAACAATCCATCCCTGGCCCTTTTTATACCCCCTGGTGCCACAAGGGATCATTAGATTGTTAGCCTGCATTGGGTCACAATGGTTCCTTGCTTCTCTTAACCTCTGTGGTGTCACAATGCATTCCAAGCCCTTTTAGGCCACTTGATGTCACAATGAACCATTTGATTCTTGGCCTCCATGGTGTCATAATGGTTCCTTGCTTCTATAGGTCCCCATGCTGTCAGAGTTCATCCGTGGTCCTTTTGCGACCCCTGGTGTCAAAAGGGATTCTTAGATTGTTAGCCTGCATAGGGTCACAATGGTTCCTTGCTTCTTTTAACCTCTGTGGTGTCACAATGCATTCCATGCCTTTTAGGCCACTTGATGTCACAGTGAATCATTTGATTCTTGGCCTTCATGGTGGCATAATAGATCCTTGATTCTATTGGTCCCCGTGCTGTAACAATTCATCCCTGGCCCTTTTAGGCCCATTGGTGCCACAAGGGATCATTAGATTGTTAGCCTGCATTGGGTCACAGTGGTTCCTTGCTTCTCTTTAGCTCTGTGGTGTCACAATGCATTCCAAGACCTTTTAGGCCACTTGATGTCACAATGAATCATTTGATTCTTGGCCTTCATGGTGTCATAATGGTTCCTTGCTTCTATAGGTCCCATGGTGTCACAATTCATCCCTGGACGTTTTACGCCCCCTGGTGTCAAATGGGATCCCGGGATTATTAGCCTCCAATGGGTCACAATGGATCCTTGCTTCTCTTAACCCCTGTGGTGTCACAATGCATCCCATGCCCTTTTAGGCCACTTGATGTCACAATGAATCATTTGATTCTTGGCCTCCACGGTGGCATAATAGATCCTTGCTTCTATTGGTCCCCGTGCTGTAACAATCCATCCCTGGCCCTTTTTATACCCCCTGGTGCCAAAAGGGATCATTAGATTGTTAGCCTGCATTGGGTCACAATGGTTCCATGCTTCTCTTAACCTCTGTGGTGTCACAATGCATCCCAAGCCCTTTTAGGCCACTTGATGTCACAATGAATCATTTGAGTCTTGGCCTCTATGGTGTCATAATATTTCCATGTTTTTACTGTGCCCCATGCTTTCACAATTCATCCCTGGCCCTATTACAACCCCTGGTGTGACAATGCATCATTAGATTGTTAGCCTGCATTGGGTCACAATGGTTCCTTGCTTCTCTTAACCTCTGTGGTGTCACAATGCATTCCAAGCCCTTTTAGGCCACTTGATGTCACAATGAATCATTTGATTCTTTGCCTTCATGGTGTCTTAATGGTTCCTTGCTTCTATAGGTCCCCATGCTGTCAGAGTTCATCTGTGGTCCTTTTGCGCCCCCTGGTGTCAAAAGGGATTCTTAGATTGTTAGCCTGCATAGGGTCACAATGGTTCCTTGCTTCTCTTAACCTCTGTGGTGTCACAATGCATCCCATGCCCTTTTAGGCCACTTGATGTCACAATGAATCATTTGATTCTTGGCCTTCATGGTGGCATAATAGATCCTTGCTTCTATTGGTCCCCGTGCTCTAACCATCCATCCCTGGCCCTTTTTATACCCCCTGGTGCCACAAGGGATCATTAGATTGTTAGCCTGCATTGGGTCACAATGGTTCCTTGCTTCTCTTAACCTCTGTGGTGTCACAATGCATTCCAAGCCCTTTTAGGCCACTTGGTCTTACAATGAACCATTTGATTCTTGGCCTTCATGGTGTCATAATGGTTCCTTGCTTCTATAGGTCCCCATGCTGTCAGAGTTCATCCGTGGTCCTTTTGCGCCCCCTGGTGTCAAAAGGGATTCTTAGATTGTTAGCCTGCATTGGGTCACAATGGTTCCTTGCTTCTCTTAACCTCTGTGGTGTCACAATGCATTCCAAGCCCTTTTAGGCCACTCGATGTCACAATGAATCATTTGATTCTTGGCCTCCATGGTGGCATCATTGAACCAGGTTTTACTTGGGCCCCATGCTTTCACAATTCATCCCTGGCCCTATTACAACCCCTGGTGTCACAATGCATCATTAGATTGTTAGCCTGCATTGGGTCACAATGGTTCCTTGCTTCTCTTAACCCCTGTGGTGTCACAATGCATTCCAAGCCCTTTTAGGCCACTTGATGTCACAATGAATCATTTGATTCTTGGCCTCCATGGTGGCATACTTCTACCAGGTTTTACTTGGGCCCCATGCTTTCACACTTCATCCCTGCCCCTTTTAGGCCCATTTGTGTCTCAAGGGATCATTAGATTGTTAGCCTGCATTGGGTCACAATGGATCCTTCCTTCTCTTAACCCCTGTGGTGTCACAATGCATCCCATGCACTTTTAGGCCACTTGATGTCACAATGAAACATTTGATTCTGGGCCTCCATGGTGGCGTAATGGTTCCTTGTTTCTATTGGGCCCCATGCTGTCACAATTCATCCCTGGCCCTTTTACGCCCCCTGGTGTCAAATGGGATCCTGGGATTATTAGCCTCCATTGGGTCACAATGGATCCTTGCTTCTCTTAACCCCTGTGCTCTGACAATGCATCCCATACCCTTTTAGGCCACTTGATGACACAATGAATCATTTGATTCTTGGCCTCCATGGTGGCATAATAGATCCTTGCTTCTATTGGTCCCCGTGCTGTAACAATCCATCCCTGGCCCTTTTTATACCCCCTGGTGCCACAAGGGATCATTAGATGGTTATCCTGCATTGGGTCACAATGGTTCCTTGCTTCTCTTTACCTCTGTGGTGTCACAATGCATTCCAAGCCCTTTTAGGCCACTTGATGTCACAATGAACCATTTGATTCTTGGCCTTCATGGTGTCATAATGGTTCCTTGCTTCTATTGGTCCCCATGCTGTCAGAGTTCATCCGTGGTCCTTTTGCGACCCCTGGTGTCAAAAGGGATTCTTAGATTGTTAGCCTGCATAGGGTCACAATGGTTCCTTGCTTCTCTTAACCTCTGTGGTGTCACAATGCATCCCATGCCCTTTTAGGCCACTTGATGTCAGAATGAATCATTTGATTCTTGGCCTTCATGGTGGCATAATAGATCCTTTCTTCTATTGGTCCCCGTGCTCTAACCATCCATCCCTGGCCCTTTTTATACCCCCTGGTGCCACAAGGGATCATTAGATTGTTAGCCTGCATTGGGTCACAATGGTTCCTTGCTTCTCTTTACCTCTGTGGTGTCACAATGCATTCCAAGCCCTTTTAGGCCACTTGGTCTTACAATGAACCATTTGATTCTTGGCCTTCATGGTGTCATAATGGTTCCTTGCTTCTATAGGTCCTCATGCTGTTAGAGTTCATCCGTGGTCCTTTTGCGCCCCCTGGTGTCAAAAGGGATTCTTAGATTGTTAGCCTGCATTGGGTCACAATGGTTCCTTGCTTCTCTTAACCTCTGTGGTGTCACAATGCATTCCAAGCCCTTTTAGGCCACTTGATGTCACAATGAATCATTTGATTCTTGGCCTCCATGGTGGCATGCTTGTACCAGGTTTTAATTGGGCCCCATGTTTTCACACTTCATCCCTGCCCCTTTTAGGCCCATTTGTGTCTCAAGGGATCATTAGATTGTTAGCCTCCATTGGGTCACAATGGATCCTTGCTTCTCTTAACCCCTGTGGTGTCACAATGCATCCCATGCCCTTTTAGGCCACTTGATGTCACAATGAATCATTTGATTCTTGGCCTCCATGGTGGCGTAATTGTACCAGGTTTTAATTGGGCCCCATGCTTTCACAATACATCCCTGCCCCTTTTAGGCCCATTGGTGTCCAAAGGGATCATTAGATTGTTAACCGCCATTGGGTCACAATGGATCCTTGCTTCTCTTAACCTCTGTGGTGTCACAATGCATCCCATGCCCTTTTAGGCCACTTGATGTCACAATGAATCATTTGATTCTTGGCCTCCATGGTGTCATAATGGTTCCTTGTTTCTATTGGGCCCCATGCTGTCACAATTCATCCCTGGCCCTTTTACGCCCCCTGGTGTCAAATGGGATCCTGGGATTATTAGCCTCCATTGGGTCACAATGGATCCTTGCTTCTCTTAACCCCTGTGCTCTGACAATGCATCCCATACCCTTTTAGGCCACTTGATGACACAATGAATCATTTGATTCTTGGCCTCCATGGTGGCATAATAGATCCTTGCTTCTATTGGTCCCCGTGCTGTAACAATCCATCCCTGGCCCTTTTTATACCCCCTGGTGCCACAAGGGATCATTAGATTGTTAGCCTGCATTGGGTCACAATGGTTCCTTGCTTCTCTTAACATCTGTGGTGTCACAATGCATTCCAAGCCCTTTTAGGCCACTTGATGTCACAATGAACCATTTGATTCTTGGCCTTCATGGTGTCATAATGGTTCCTTGCTTCTATAGGTCCCCATGCTGTCACAGTTCATCCGTGGTCCTTTTGCGCCCCCTGGAGTCAAAAGGGATTCTTAGATTGTTAGCCTGCATTGGGTCACAATGGTTCCTTGCTTCTCTTAACCTCTGTGGTGTCACAATGCATTCCATGCCCTTTTAGGCCACTTGATGTCACAATGAATCATTTGATTCTTGGCCTCCATGGTGGCATAATAGATCCTTGCTTCTATTGGTCCCCGTGCTGTAACAATCCATCCCTGGCCCTTTTTATACCCCCTGGTGCCACAAGGGATCATTAGATTCTTCGACTGCCTTGGGTCACAATGGTTCCTTGCTTCTCTTAACCTCTGTGGTGTCACAATGCATTCCAAGCCCTTTTAGGCCACTTGATGTCACAATGAACCATTTGATTCTTGGCCTTCATGGTGTCATAATGGTTCCTTGCTTCTATAGGTCCCCATGCTGTCAGAGTTCATCCGTGGTCCTTTTGCGACCCCTGGTGTCAAAAGGGATTCTTAGATTGTCAGCCTGCATTGGGTCACAATGGTTCCTTGCTTCTCTTGACCTCTGTGGTGTCACAATGCATCCCATGCCCTTTTAGGCCACTTGATGTCACAATGAATCATTTGATTCTTGGCCTCCATGGTGTCATAATGGTTCCTTGTTTCTATTGGGCCCCATGCTGTCACAATTCATCCCTGCCCCTTTTAAGCCCATTTGTGTCACAAGGGATAATTAGATTGTTAGCCTGCATTGGGTCACAATGGTTCCTTGCTTCTCTTTACCTCTGTGGTGTCACAATGCATTCCAAGACCTTTTAGGCCACTTGGTCTTAGAATGAACCATTTGATTCTTGGCCTTCATGGTGTCATAATGGTTCTTTCTTTGTATTGGGCCCCATGCTGTCACAATTCATCCCTGGCCCTTTTACGCCCCCTGGTGTCAAATGCGATCCCGGGATTATTAGCCTCCATTGGGTCACAATGGATCCTTGCTTCTCTTAACCCCTGTGGTGTCACAATGCATCCCATGCCCTTTTAGGCCACTTGATGTCACAATGAATCATTTGATTCTTGGCCTCCATGGTGGCATAATAGATCCTGGCTTCTATTGGTCCCCGTGCTGTAACAATCCATCCCTGGCCCTTTTTATACCCCCTGGTGCCAAAAGGGATCATTAGATTGTTAGCCTGCATTGGGTCACAATGGTTCCATGCTTCTCTTAACCTCTGTGGTGTCACAATGCATCCCAAGCCCTTTTAGGCCACTTGATGTCACAATGAATCATTTGCGTCTTGGCCTCTATGGTGTCATAATATTTCCATGTTTTTACTGTGCCCCAAGCTTTCACAATTCATCCCTGGCCCTATTACAACCCCTGGTGTCACAATGCATCATTAGATTGTTAGCCTGCATTGGGTCACAATGGTTCCTTGCTTCTCTTAACCCCTGTGGTGTCACAATGCATCCCATGCCCTTTTAGGCCACTTGATGTAACAATGAATCATTTGATTCTTGGCCTCCATGGTGTCATAATGCTTCCTTGTTTCTATTGGGGCCCATGCTGTCACAATTCATCCCTGGCCCTTTTACGCCCCCTGGTGTCAAATGGGATCCTGGGATTATTAGCCTCCATTGGGTCACAATGGATCCTTGCTTCTCTTAACCCCTGTGGTGTCACAATGCATCCCATGCCCTTTTAGGCCACTTGAGGTCACAATGAATCATTTGATTCTTGGCCTCCATGGTGGCATAATAGATCCTTGCTTCTATTGGTCCCCGTGCTGTAACAATCCATCCCTGGCCCATTTTTATACCCCATGGTGCCACAAGGGATTATTAGATTGTTAGCCTGCATTGGGTCACAATGGTTCCTTGCTTCTCTTAACCTCTGTGGTGTCACAATGCATTCCAAGCCCTTTTAGGCCACTTGATGTCACAATGAACCATTTGAATCTTGGCCTTCATGGTGTCCTAATGGTTCCTTGCTTCTATAGGTCCCCATGCTGTCAGAGTTCATCCGTGGTCCTTTTGCGCCCCCTGGTGTCAAAAGGGATCATTAGATTGTCAGCCTGCATTGGGTCACAATGGTTCCTTGCTTCTCTTAACCCCTGTGCTGTCACAATGCATCCCATGCCCTTTTAGGCCACTTGATGTCACAATGAATCATTTGATTCTTGGCCTCCATGGTGTCATTATAGATCCTTGATTCTATTGGTCCCCGGGCTGTAACAATTCATCCCTGGTCCTTTTGCGCCCCCTGGTGTCAAAAGGGATTCTTTGATTGTTAGCCTGCATTGGGTCACAATGTTTCCTTGCTTCTCTTAACCTCTGTGGTGTCACAATGCATCCCATGCCCTTTTAGGCCACTTGATGTCACAATGAACCATTTGATTCTTGGCCTTCATGCTGTCATAATGGTTCCTTGCTTCTATAGGTGCCCATGCTGTCAGAGTTCATCCGTGGTCCTTTTGCGACCCTTGGTGTCAAAAGGGATTCTTAGATTTTTAGCCAGTATTGAGTCACAATGGTTCCTTGCTTCTCTTAACCCCTGAGGTGTCACAATGCATTCCAAGCCCTTTTAGGCCACTCGATGTCACAATGAATCATTTGATTTTTGGCCTCCATGGTGGCGTAATTGTACCAGGTTTTAATTGGGCCCCATGCTTTCACAATACATCCCTGCTCCTTTTAGGCCCATTGGTGTCACAAGGGATCATTAGATTGTTAGTCTGCATTGGGTCACAATGGTTCCTTGCTTCTCTTAACCTCTGTGGTGTCACAATGCATCCCATGCCCTTTTAGGCCACTTGATGTCACAATGAATCATTTGATTCTTGGCCTCCATGGTGTCATAATGGTTCCTTGTTTCTATTGGGCCCCATGCTGTCACAATTCATCCCTGCCCCTTTTAAGCCCATTTGTGTCACAAGGGATAATTAGATTGTTAGCCTGCATTGGGTCACAATGGTTCCTTGCTTCTCTTAACCCCTGTGGTGTCACAATGCATCCCATGCCCTTTTAGGCCACTTGATGTCACAATGAATCATTTGATTCTTGGCCTCCATGGTGGCATAATAGATCCTTGCTTCTATTGGTCCCCGTGCTGTAACAATCCATCCCTGGCCCTTTTTATACCCCCTGGTGCCACAAGGGATCATTAGATTGTTAGCCTGCATTGGGTCACAATGGTTCCTTGCTTCTCTTAACCTCTGTGGTGTCACAATGCATTCCAAGCCCTTTTAGGCCACTTGATGTCACAATGAACCATTTGATTCTTGGCCTTCATGGTGTCATAATGGTTCCTTGCTTCTATAGGTCCCCATGCTGTCACAGTTCATCCGTGGTCCTTTTGCGCCCCCTGGTGTCAAAAGGGCTTCTTAGATTGTTAGCCTGCATTGGGTCACAATGGTTCCTTGCTTCTCTTAACCTCTGTGGTGTCACAATGCATCCCATGCCCTTTTAGGCCACTTGATGTCACAATGAATCATTTGATTCTTGGCCTCCATGGTGTCATAATGGTTCCTTGTTTCTATTGGGCCCCATGCTGTCACAATTCATCCCTGCCCCTTTTAAGACCATTTGTGTCACAAGGGATAATTAGATTGTTAGCCTGCATTTGGTCACAATGGTTCCTTGCTTCTCTTAACCCCTGTGGTGTCACAATGCATCCCATGACCTTTTAGGCCACATGATGTCACAATGAATCATTTGATTCTTGGCCTCCATGGTGTCATAATAGATCCTTGATTCTATTGGTCCCCGTGCTGTAACAATCCATCCCTGGCCCTTTTTATACCCCCTGGTGCCACAAGGGATCATTAGATTGTTAGCCTGCATTGGGTCACAATGGTTCCTTGCTTCTCTTAACCTCTGTGGTGTCACAATGCATCCCATGCCCTTTTAGGCCACTTGATGTCACAATGAATCATTTGATTCTTGGCCTCCATGGTGTCATAATGGTTCCTTGTTTCTATTGGGCCCCATGCTGTCACAATTCATCCCTGCCCCTTTTAAGACCATTGGTGCCACAAGGGATCATTAGATTGTTAGCCTGCATTGGGTCACAATGGTTCCTTGCTTCTCTTTACCTCTGTGGTGTCACAATGCATTGCAAGACCTTTTAGGCCACTTGGTCTTAGAATGAACCATTTGATTCTTGGCCTTCATGTCGTCATAATGGTTCTTTCTTTCTATTGGGCCCCATGCTGTCACAATTCATCCCTGGACGTTTTACGCCCCCTGGTGTCAAATGGGATCCCGGGATTATTAGCCTCCATTGGGTCACAATGGATCCTTGCTTCTCTTAACCCCTGTGGTGTCACAATGCATCCCATGCCCTTTTAGGCCACTTGATGTCACAATGAATCATTTGATTCTTGGCCTCCACGGTGGCACAATAGATCCTTGCTTCTATTGGTCCCCATGCTGTAACAATCCATCCCTGGCCCTTTTTATACCCCCTGGTGCCAAAAGGGATCATTAGATTGTTAGCCTGCATTGGGTCACAATGTTTCCATGCTTCTCTTAACCTCTGTGGTGTCACAATGCATCCCAAGCCCTTTTAGGCCACTTGATGTCACAATGAATAATTTGCGTCTTGGCCTCTATGGTGTCATAATATTTCCATGTTTTTACTGTGCCCCATGCTTTCACAATTCATCCCTGGCCCTATTACAACCCCTGGTGTCACAATGCATCATTAGATTGTTAGCCTGCATTGGGTCACAATGGTTCCTTCTTTCTCTTTACCTCTGTGGTGTCACAATGTATTCCAAGACCTTTCAGGCCACTTGGTCTTAGAATGAACCATTTGATTCTTGGCCTTCATGTTGTCATAATGGTTCTTTCTTTCTATTGGGCCCCATGCTGTCACAATTCATCCCTGGACGTTTTACGCCCCCTGGTGTCAAATGGGATCCCGGGATTATTAGCCTCCATTGGGTCACAATGGATCCTTGCTTCTCTTAACCCCTGTGGTGTCACAATGCATCCCATGCCCTTTTAGGCCACTTGATGTCACAATGAATCATTTGATTCTTGGCCTCCACGGTGGCATAATAGATCCTTGCTTCTATTGGTCCCCGTGCTGTAACAATCCATCCCTGGCCCTTTTTATACCCCCTGGTGCCAAAAGGGATTCCTACATTGTTAGCCTGCATTGGGTCACAATGGTTCCTTGCTTCTCTTAACCTCTGTGGTGTCACAATGCATCCCATGCCCTTTTAGGCCACTTGATGTCACAATGAATCATTTGATTCTTGGCCTCCATGGTGTCATAATGGTTCCTTGTTTCTATTGGGCCCCATGCCGTCACAATTCATCCCTGCCCCTTTTAAGCCCATTTGTGTCACAAGGGATAATTAGATTGTTAGCCTGCATTGGGTCACAATGGTTCCTTGCTTCTCTTAACCCCTGTGGTGTCACAATGCATCCCATGACCTTTTAGGCCACATGATGTCACAATGAATCATTTGATTCTTGGCCTCCATGGTGTCATAATAGATCCTTGATTCTATTGGTCCCCGTGCTGTAACAATTCATCCCTGGCCCTTTTAGGCCCATTGGTGCCACAAGGGATCATTAGATTGTTAGCCTGCATTGGGTCACAATGGTTCCTTGCTTCTCTTTACCTCTGTGGTGTCACAATGCATTCCAAGACCTTTTAGGCCACTTGGTCTTAGAATGAACCATTTGATTCTTGGCCTTCATGTCGTCATAATGGTTCTTTCTTTCTATTGGGCCCCATGCTGTCACAATTCATCCCTGGACGTTTTACGCCCCCTGGTGTCAAATGGGATCCCGGGATTATTAGCCTCCATTGGGTCACAATGGATCCTTGCTTCTCTTAACCCCTGTGGCGTCACAATGCATCCCATGCCCTTTTAGGCCACTTGATGTCACAATGAATCATTTGATTCTTGGCCTCCACGGTGGCATAATAGATCCTTGCTTCTATTGGTCCCCGTGCTGTAACAATCCATCCCTGGCCCTTTTTATACCCCCTGGTGCCACAAGGGATCATTAGATTGTTAGCCTGCATTGGGTCACAATGTTTCCATGCTTCTCTTAACCTCTGTGGTGTCACAATGCATCCCAAGCCCTTTTAGGCCACTTGATGTCACAATGAATCATTTGCGTCTTGGCCTCTATGGTGTCATAATATTTCCATGTTTTTACTGTGCCCCATGCTTTCACAATTCATCCCTGGCCCTATTACAACCCCTGGTGTCACAATGCATCATTAGATTGTTAGCCTGCATTGGGTCACAATGGTTCCTTGCTTCTCTTAACCCCTGTGGTGTCACAATGCATCCCATGCCCTTTTAGGCCACTTGATGTCACAATGAATCATTTGATTCTTGGCCTCCATGGTGGCATAATAGATCCTTGCTTCTATTGGTCCCCGTGCTGTAACAATCCATCCCTGGCCCTTTTTATACCCCCTGGTGCCACAAGGGATCATTAGATTGTTAGCCTGCATTGGGTCACAATGGTTCCTTGCTTCTCTTAACCTCTGTGGTGTCACAATGCATTCCATGCCCTTTTAGGCCACTTGATGTCACAATGAATCATTTGATTCTTGGCCTCCATGGTGTCATAATGGTTCCTTGTTTCTATTGGGCCCCATGCTGTCACAATTCATCCCTGGCCCTTTTACGCCCCCTGGTGTCAAATGGGATCCTGGGATTATTAGCCGCCATTGGGTCACAATGGATCCTTGCTTCTCTTAACCCCTGTGGTGTCACAATGCATCCCATGCCCTTTTAGGCCACTTGATGTCACAATGAATCATTTGATTCTTGGCCTCCATGGTGGCATAATAGATCCTTGCTTCTATTGGTCCCCGTGCTGTAACAATCCATCCCTGGCCCTTTTTTATACCCCCTGGAGCCACAAGGGATTATTAGATTGTTAGCCTGCATTGGGTCACAATGGTTCCTTGCTTCTCTTAACCTCTGTGGTGTCACAATGCATTCCAAGCCCTTTTAGGCCACTTGATGTCACAATGAACCATTTGATTCTTGGCCTTCATGGTGTCCTAATGGTTCCTTGCTTCTATAGGTCCCCATGCTGTCAGAGTTCATCTGTGGTCCTTTTTTCGCCCCCTGGTGTCAAAAGGGATCATTAGATTGTCAGCCTGCATTGGGTCACAATGGTTCCTTGCTTCTCTTAACCCCTGTGGTGCCACAATGCATCCCATGCCCTTTTATGCCACTTGATGTCACAATGAATCATTTGATTCTTGGCCTCCATGGTGTCATTATAGATCCTTGATTCTATTGGTCCCCGTGCTGTAACAATTCATCCCTGGCCCTTTTAGGCCCATTGGTGTCACAAGGGATCATTAGATTGTTAGCCTGCATTGGGTCACAATGTTTCCTTGCTTCTCTTAACCTCTGTGGTGTCACAATGCATCCCATGCCCTTTTAGGCCCCTTGATGCCACAATGAATCATTTGATTCTTGGCCTCCATGGTGGCATAATTGTACCAGGTTTTACTTGGGCCCCATGCTTTCACAATTCATCCCTGGCCCTTTTAGGCCCATTGGTGTCACAAGGGATCATTAGATTGTTAACCGCCATTGGGTCACAATGGATCCTTGCTTCTCTTAACCTCTGTGGTGTCACAATGCATCCCATGCCCTTTTAGGCCACTTGATGTCACAATGAATCATTTGATTCTTGGCCTCCATGGTGTCATAATGGTTCCTTGTTTCTATTGGGCCCCATGCTGTCACAATTCATCCCTGGCCCTTTTACGCCCCCTGGTGTCAAATGGGATCCTGGGATTATTAGCCTCCATTGGGTCACAATGGATCCTTGATTCTCTTAACCCCTGTGCTCTCACAATGCATCCCATGCCCTTTTAGGCCACTTGATGTCACAATGAATCATTTGATTCTTGGCCTCCACGGTGGCATAATAGATCCTTGCTTCTATTGGTCCCCGTGCTGTAACAATCCATCCCTGGCCCTTTTTTATAACCCCTGGTGCCACAAGGGATCATTAGATTGTTAGCCTGCATGGGGTCACAATGGTTCCTTGCTTCTCTTAACATCTGTGGTGTCACAATGCATCCCATGCCCTTTTAGGCCACTTGATGTCACAATGAATCATTTGATTCTTGGCCTCCATGGTGGCGTAAATGTACCAGGTTTTAATTGGGCCCCATGTTTTCACAATTCATCCCTGCCCCTTTTAGGCCCATTGGTGTCACAAGGTATCATTAGATTGTTAGCCTGCATTGGGTCATAATGGTTCCTTGCTTCTCTTAACCCCTGTGCTGTCACAATGCATCACATGCCCTTTTAGGCCACTTGATGTCACAATGAATCATTTGATTCTTGGCCTCCATGGTGGCATAATAGATCCTTGCTTCTATTGGTCCCCGTGCTGTAACAATCCATCCCTGGCCCTTTTTATACCCCCTGGTGCCACAAGGGATCATTAGATTGTTATCCTGCATTGGGTCACAATGGTTCCTTGCTTCTCTTTACCTCTGTGGTGTCACAATGCATTCCAAGCCCTTTTAGGCCACTTGGTCTTGCAATAAACCATTTGATTCTTGGCCTTCATGGTGTCATAATGGTTCCTTGCTTCTATAGGTCCCCATGCTGTCAGAGTTCATCCGTGGTCCTTTTGCGCCCCCTGGTGTCAAAAGGTATATTTAGATTGTTAGTCTGCATTGGGTCACAATGGTTCCTTGCTTCTCTTAGCCCCTGTGGTGTCACAATGCATCCCATGCCCTTTTAGGCCACTTGATGTCACAATGAATCATTTGATTCTTGGCCTCCATGGTGTCATAATGGTTCCTTGTTTCTATTGGGCCCCATGCTGTCACAATTCATCCCTGGCCCTTTTACGCCCCCTGGTGTCAAATGGGATCCTGGGATTATTAGCCTCCATTGGGTCACAATGGATCCTTGCTTCTCTTAACCCCTGTGGTGTCACAATGCATCCCATGCCCTATTAGGCCACTTGATGTCACAATGAATCATTTGATTCTTGGCCTCCATGGTGGCATAATAGATCCTTGCTTCTATTGGTCCCCGTGCTGTAACAATCCATCCCTGGCCCTATTACAACCCCTGGTGTCACAATGGAACATTAGATTTTTAGCCTGCATTGGGTCACAATGGTTCCTTGCTTCTCTTAACCTCTGTGGTGTCACAATGCATCCCATGCCCTTTTAGGACACTTGATGTCACAATGAATCATTTGATTCTTGGCCTCCATGGTGTCATAATGGTTCCTTGTTTCTATTGGGCCCCATGCTGTCACAATTCATCCCTGGCCCTTTTACGCCCCCTGGTGTCAAATGGGATCCTGGAATTATTAGCCTCCATTGGGTCACAATGGATCCTTGATTCTCTTAACCCCTGTGCTCTCACAAGGCATCCCATGCCCTTTTAGGCCACTTGATGTCACAATGAATCATTTGATTCTTGGCCTCCATGGTGGCATAATAGATCCTTGCTTCTATTGGTCCCCGTGCTGTAACAATCCATCCCTGGACCTTTTTATACCCCCTGGTGCCACAAGGGATCATTAGATTCTTCGACTGCATTGGGTCACAATGGTTCCTTGCTTCTCTTAACCTCTGTGGTGTCACAATGCATTCCAAGACATTTTAGGCCACTTGATGTCACAATGAATCATTTGATTCTTGGCCTTCATGGTGTCATAATGGTTCCTTGCTTCTATAGGTCCCTATGCTGTCAGAGTTCATCCGTGGTCCTTTTTCGCCCCCTGGTGTCAAAAGGGATTCTTAGATTGTTAGCCTGCATTGGGTCACAATGGTTCCATGCTTCTCTTAGCCCCTGTGGTGTCACAATGCATCCCATGCACTTTTAGGCCACTTGGTGTTACAATGAATCATTTGAGTCTTGGCATCTATGGTGTCATAATATTTCCATGTTTTTACTGTGCCCCATGCTTTCACAATTCATCCCTGGCCCTATTACAACCCCTGGTGTCACAATGGATCATTAGATTGTTAGCCTGCATTGGGTCACAATGGTTCCTTGCTTCTCTTTACCCCTGTGGTGTCACAATGCATCCCATGCCCTTTTAGGCCACTTGGTGTTACAATGAATCCTTTGAGTCTTGGCCTCTATGGTGTCATAATATTTCCATGTTTTTAGTGTGCCCCATGCTTTCACAATTCGTCCCTGGCCCTATTACAACCCCTGGTGTCACAATGGATTATTAGATTGTTAGCCTGCATTGGGTCACAGTGGTTTCTTGCTTCTCTTAACCCCTGTGTTGTCACAATGCATCCCATGTCCTTTTAGGCCACTTGATGTCACAATGAATCATTTGATTCTTGGCCTTCATGGTGTCATAATGGTTCCTTGTTTCTATTGGGCCCCATGCTGTCACAATTCATCCCTGGCCCTTTTACGCCCCCTGGTGTCAAATGGGATCCTGGGATTATTAGCCTCCATTGGGTCACAATGGATCCTTGCTTCTCTTAACCCCTGTGGTGTCACAATGCATCCCATGCCCTTTTAGGCCACTTGGTGTTACAATGAATTATTTGATTCATGGCCTCTATGGTGTCATAATATTTCCATGTTTTTATTGTGCCCCATGCTTTCACAATTCATCCCTGCCCCTATTACAACCCCTGGTGTGACAATGGATCACTAGATTGTTAGCCTGCATTGGGTCACAATGGTTCCTTGCTTCTCTTAACCCCTGTGGTGCCACAATGCATCCCATGCCCTTTTAGGCCCCTTGATGTCACAATGAATCATTTGATTCTTGGCCTCCACGGTGGCATAATAGATCCTTGCTTCTATTGGTCCCCGTGCTGTAACAATCCATCCCTGGCCCTTTTTATACCCCCTGGTGCCAAAAGGGATCATTAGATTGTTAGCCTGCATTGGGTCACAATGGTTCCTTGCTTCTCTTAAGCTCTGTGGTGTCACAATGCATTCCAAGACCTTTTAGGCCACTTGGTCTTACTATGAACCTTTTGATTCTTGGCCTTCATGGTGTCATAATGTTTCCTTACTTCTATAGGTCCCCATGCTGTCAGAGTTCATCCGTGCTACTTTTGCGCCCCCTGGTGTCAAAAGGGATTCTTAGATTGTTAGCTTGCATTGGGTCACAATGGATCCTTGCTTCTCTTAACCCCTGTGGTGTCACAATGCATCCCATGCCCTTTCAGGCCACTTGATGTCACAATGAATCATTTGATTCTTGGCCTCCATGGTGGCATAATTGTACCAGGTTTTAATTGGGCCCCATGCTTTCACAATACATCCCTGTCCCTTTTAGGCCCATTGGTTTCACAAAGGATCATTAGATTGTTAGCCTGCATTGGGTCACAATGGTTCCTTGCTTCTCTTAACCTCTGTGGTGTCACAATGCATCCCATGCCCTTTTAGGCCACTTGATGTCACAATGAATCATTTGATTCTTGCCCTCCATAGTGTCATAATGGTTCCTTGTTTCTATTGGGCCCCATGCTGTCACAATTCATCCCTGGCCCTTTTTATACCCCCTGGTGTCTCAAGGGATCATTAGATAGTTAGACTCCCTTGGGTCACAATGGATCCTTGATTCTCTTAACCCCTGTGCTGTCACAATGCATCCCATGCACTTTTAGGCCACTTGATGTCACAATGAATCATTTGATTCTTGGCCTCCATGGTGGCATAATAGATCCTTGCTTCTATTGGTCCCCGTGCTGTAACAATCCATCCCTGGCCCTTTTTATACCCCCTGGTGCCACAAGGGATCATTAGATTGTTAGCCTGCATTGGGTCACAATGGTTCCTTGCTTCTCTTAACCTCTGTGGTGTCACAATGCATTCCAAGCCATTCTAGGCCACTTGATGTCACACTGAATCATTTGATTCTTGGCCTTCATGGTGTCATAATGGTTCCTTGCTTCTATAGGTCCCCATGCAGTCAGAGTTCATCCCTGGTCCTTTTGCGCCCCCTGGTGTCAAAAGGGATTCTTAGATTGTTAGCCTGCATTGGGTCACAATGGTTTCTTGCTTCTCTTAACCCCTGTGGTGTCACAATGCATCCCATGCCCTTTTAGGCCACATGATGTCACAATGAATTATTTGATTCTTGGCCTCCATGGTGGCATAATAGATCCTTGCTTCTATTGGTCCCCGTGCAGTAACAATTCATCTCTGGCCCTTTTAGGCCCATTGGTGCCAGAAGGGATCATTAGATTGTTAGCCTGCATTGGGTCACAATGGTTCCTTGCTTCTCTTAACCTCCGTGGGGTCACAATGCATCCCATGCCCTTTTAGGCCACTTGATGTCACAATGAATCTTTTGATTCCTGGCCTCCATGGTGTCATAATGGTTCCTTGTTTCTATTGGGCCCCATGCTGTCACAATTCATCCCTGGCCCTTTTACTCCCCCTGGTGTCAAATGGGATCCTGGGATTATTAGCCTCCATTGGGTCACAACGGATCCTTGCTTCTCTTAACCCCTGTGGTGTCACAATGCATCCCATGCCTTTTAGGCCACTTGATGTCACAATGAATAATTTGATTCTTGGCCTCCATGGTGGCATAATAGATCCTTGCTTCTATTGTTCCCCGTGCTGTAACAATCCATCCCTGGCCCTTTTTATACCCCCTGGTGCCACAAGGGATCATTAGATTGTTAGCCTGCATTGGGTCACAATGGATCCTTGCTTCTCTTAAGACCTGTGGTGTCACAATGCATCCCATACCCTTTTAGGCCACATGATGTCACAATGAATTATTTGATTCTTGGCCTTCAAGGTGGCATAATAGATCCTTGCTTCTATTGGTCCCCGTACTGTAACAATTCATCCCTGGCCCTTTTAGGCCCATTGGTGTCACAAGGGATCATTAGATTGTTAGCCTGCATTGGGTCACAATGGTTCCTTGCTTCTCTTAACCCCTGTGGTGTCACAATGCATCCCATGCCCTTTTAGGCCACTTGATGTCACAATGAATCATTTGATTCTTGGCCTCCATGGTGTCATAATGGTTCCTTGTTTCTATTGGGCCCCATGCTGTCACAATTCATCCCTGGCCCTTTTACGCCCCCTGGTGTCAAATGGGATCCTGGGATTATTAGCCTCCATTGGGTCACAATGGATCCTTGCTTCTCTTAACCCCTGTGCTCTGACAATGCATCCGATGCCCTTTTAGGCCACTTGATGTCACAATGAATCATTTGATTCTTGGCCCCCACGGTGGCATAATATATCCTTGCTTCTATTGGTCCCCGTGTTGTAACAATCCATCCCTGGCCCTTTTTATACCCCCTGGTGCCAAAAGGGATCATTAGAATGTTAGCCTGCATTGGGTCACAATGGTTCCTTGCTTCTCTTAACCTCTGTGGTGTCACAATGCATTCCAAGACCTTTTAGGCCACTTGGTCTTACTATAAACCTTTTGATTCTTGGCCTTCATGGTGTCATAATGTTTCCTTGATTCTATAGGTCCCCATGCTGTCAGAGTTCATCCGTGCTCCTTTTGCGCCCCGTGGTGTCAAAAGGGATTCTTAGATTGTTAGCTTGCCTTGGGTCACAATGGATCCTTGCTTCTCTTAACCCCTGTGGTGTCACAATGCATCCCATGCCCTTTTAGGCCACTTGTTGTCACAATGAATCATTTGATTCTTGCCCTCCATGGTCGCATAATTGTACCAGGTTTTAATTGGGCCCCATGCTTTCACAATACATCCCTGGACCTTTTAGGCCCATTGGTTTCACAAAGGATCATTAGATTGTTAGCCTGCATTGGTTCACAATGGTTCCTTGCTCCTCTTAATCTCTGTGGTGTCACAATGCATTCCAAGCCCTTTTAGGCCACTAGGTCTTACAATGAACCATTTGATTCTTGGCCTTCATGGTGTCATAATGGTTCCTTGCTTCTATAGGTCCCCATGTTGTCACAATTCATCCCTGGCCCTTTTTCGCCCCCTGGTGTCCAAAGGGATCCTGGGATTATTAGCCTCCATTGGGTAACAATGGATCCTTGCTTCTCTTAGCGCCTGTGGTGTCACAATGCATCCCATGCCCTTTTAGGCCACTTGGTGTTACAATGAATCATTTGACTCATGGCATCAATGGTGTCATAATATTTCCATGTTTTTATTGTGCCCCATGCTTTCACAATTCATCCCTGGCCCTATTAAAACCCCTGGTGTGACAATGGATCACTAGATTTTTAGGCTGCATTGGGTCACAATGGTTCCTTGCTCCTCTTAATCTCTGTGGTGTCACAATGCATCCCATGCCCTTTTAGGCCACTTGATGTCACAATGAATCATTTGATTCTTGGCCTCCATGGTGGCATAATATATCCTTGCTTCTATTGGTCCCTGTGGTGTAACAATCCATCCCTGGTCAATTTATACCCCCTGGTGTCACAAGGGATCATTAGATGGTTATCCTGCATTGGGTCACAATGGTTCCTTGCTTCTCTTTACCTCTGTGGTGTCACAATGCATTCCAAGCCCTTTTAGGCCACTTGGTCTTACAATGAACCATTTGATTCTTGGCCTTCATGGTGTCATAATGGTTCCTTGCTTCTATAAGTCCCCATGCTGTCAGAGTTCATCCGTGGTCCTTTTGCGCCCCCTGGTGTCAAAAGGGATTCTTAGATTGTTAGCCTGCATTGGGTCACAATGGTTCCTTTCTTCTCTTAGCCCCTGTGGTGTCACAATGCATTCCATGCCCTTTTAGGCCACTTGGTGTTAGAATGAATCATTTGACTCATGGCATCTATGGTGTCATAATATTTCCATGTTTTTATTGTGCCCCATGCTTTCACAATTCATCCCTGGCCCTATTAAAACCCCTGGTGTGACAATGGATCACTAGGTTGTTAGCCTGCATTGGGTCACAATGGTTCCTTGCTTCTCTTAACCTCTGTGGTGTCACAATGCATCCCATGCCCTTTTAGGCCACTTGATGTCACAATGAATCATTTGATTCTTGGCCTCCACGGTGGCATAATAGATCCTTGTTTCTATTGGTCCCCATGCTGTAACAATCCATCCCTGACCCTTTTTATTCCCACCTGGTGCCACAAGGGATCATTAGATTGTTAGCCTGCATTGGGTCACAGTGGTTCCTTGCTTCTCTTAGCCTCTGTGGTGTCACAATTCATTCCAAGCCCTTTTAGGCCACTTGGTCTTACAATGAACAATTTGATTCTTGGCCTTCATGGTGTCATAATGGTTCCTTGCTTCTATAGGTCCCCATGCTGTCAGAGTTCATCCGTGGTCCTTTTGCGCCCCCTGGTATCAAAAGGGATTCTTAGATTGTTAGCCTGCATTGTTTCACAATGGATCCTTGCTTCTCTTAGCCCCTGAGGTGTCACAATGCATCCCATGCCCTTTTAGGCCACTTGATGTCACAATGAATCATTTGATTCTTGGCCTCCATGGTGGCGTAATTGTACCAGTTTTTAATTGGGCCCCATGCTTTCACAATACATCCCTGCCCCTTTCAGGCCCATTGGTGTCAAAAGGGATCATTAGATTGTTAGCCTCCATTGGGTCACAATGATTCCTTGCTTCTCTTAACCTCTGAGCTGTCACAATGCATCCCATGCACTTTTAGGCCACTTGATGTCACAATGAACCATTTGAGTCTTGGCCTTCATGGTGTCATAATGTTTCCATGTTTTTATTGGTCCCCGTGCTGTAACAGTTCATCCCTGGCCCTATTACAACCCCCGGTGTCACAATGGATCATTAGATTGTTAGCCTCCCTTGGGTCACAATGGTTCTTTGCTTCTCTTAACCTCTGTGGTGTCACAATGCATTCCAAACCCTTTTAGGCCACTTGGTCTTACAATGAATCATTTGATTCTTGGCCTTCATGGTGTCATAATGGTTCCTTGCTTCTATAGGTCCCCATGCTGTTACAGTTCATCCGTGGTCCTTTTGCGCCCTCTGGTGTCAAAAGGGATTCTTAGATTGTTAGCCTCCCTTGGGCCACAATGGTTCCTTGCTTCTCTTAACCCCTGTGGTGTCACAATGCATCCCATGCCCTTTTCGGCCACTTGATGTCACAATGAATCATTTGATTCTTGGCCTCCATGGTGGCATAATTGTACCAGGTTTTAATTGGGCCCCATGCTTTCACAATTCATCCCTGGACCTTTTGGGCCCCCTGGTGTCAAAAGGGATGCTTAGATTGTCAGCCTGCATTGGGACACAATGGATCCTTGCTTCTCTTAAACCCTGTGCTGTCACAATGCATCGCATGCCCTTTTAGGCCACTTGATGTCACAATGAATCATTTGATTCTTGGCCTCCATGGTGGCATAATAGATCCATGCTTCTATTGTTCCCCGTGCTGTAACAATCCATCCCTGGCACTTTTTATAACCCCTGGTACCACAAGGGATCATTAGATTGTTAGCCTGCATTGGGTCACAATGGTTCCTTGCTTCTCTTAACCCCTGTGGTGTCACAATGCATCCCATGCCCTTTTCGGCCACTTGATGTCACAATGAATCATTTGACTCTTGGCCTCCATGGTGGCATAATTGTACCAGGTTTTAATTGGGCCCCATGCTTTCACAATTCATCCCTGGACCTTTTGGGCCCCCTGGTGTCAAAAGGGATGCTTAGATTGTCAGCCTGCATTGGGACACAATGGATCCTTGCTTCTCTTAACCCCTGTGCTGTCACAATGCATCGCATGCCCTTTTAGGCCACTTGATGTCAGAATGAATCATTTGATTCTTGGCCTCCAAGGTGGCATAATAGATCCATGCTTCTATTGTTCCCCGTGCTGTAACAATCCATCCCTGGCACTTTTTATAACCCCTGGTGCCACAAGGGATCATTAGATTGTTAGCCTGCATTGGGTCACAATGGTTCCTTGCTTCTCTTAACCTCTGTGGTGTCACAATGCATTCCAAGACCTTTCAGGCCACTTGGTCTTGCAATGAACCATTTGATTCTTGGCCTTCATGGTGTCATAATGGTTCCTTGCTTCTATAGGTCCCCATGCTGTCAGAGTTCATCCGTGGTCCTTTTGCGCCCCCTGTTGTCAAAAGGGATTCTAAGATTGTTAGCCTGCATTGGGTCACAATGGTTCCTTGCTTCTCTTTACCTCTGTGGTGTCACAATGCATTCCAAGCCCTTTTAGGCCACTTGGTCTTACAATGAACCATTTGATTCTTGGCCTTCATGGTGTCATAATGGTTCATTGCTTCTATAGGTCCCCATGCTGTCAGAGTTCATCCGTGGTCCTTTTGCGCCCCCTGTTGTCAAAAGGGATCCTGGGATTATTAGCCTCCATTGGGTCACAATGGATCCTTGCTTCTCTTAACCCCTGTGGTGTCACAATGCATCCCATGCCCTTTTAGGCCACTTGATGTCACAATGAATCATTTGATTCTTGGCCTCCACGGTGGCATAATAGATCCTTGCTTCTATTGGTCCCCGTGCTGTAACAATCCATCCCTGGCCCTTTTTTATAACCCCTGGTGCCACAAGGGATCATTAGATTGTTAGCCTGCATTGGGTCACAATGGTTCCTTGCTTCTCTTTACCTCTGTGGTGTCACAATGCATTCCAAGCCCTTTTAGGCCACTTGGTCTTACAATGAACCATTTGATTCTTGGCCTTCATGGTGTCATAATGGTTCCTTGCTTCTATAGGTCCCCATGCTGTCAGAGTTCATCCGTGGTCCTTTTGCGCCCCCTGGTGTCAAAAGGGATTCTAAGATTGTTAGCCTGCATTGGGTCACAATGGTTCCTTGCTTCTCTTAACCTCTGAGGTGTCACAATGCATCCCAAGCCCTTTTAGGCCACTTGATGTCACAATGAATCATTTGATTCTTGGCCTCCATGGTGGCAGAATTGTACCAGGTTTTACTTGGGCCCCATGCTTTCACAATTCATCCCTGCCCCTTTTAGGCCCATTGGTGTCACAAGGGATCATTAGATTGTTAGCCTGCATTGGTTCACAATGGTTCCTTGCTCCTCTTAATCTCTGTGGTGTCACAATGCATTCCAAGCCCTTTTAGGCCACTTGGTCTTACAATGAACCATTTGATTCTTGGCCTTCATGGTGTCATAATGGTTCCTTGCTTCTATAGGTCCCCTTGCTGTCAGAGTTCGTCCGTGCTCCTTTTGCGCCCCCTGGTGTCACAATGGATCATTAGATTGTTAGCCTGCATTGGGTCACAATGGTTCTTTGCTTCTCTTAACCTCTGTGGTGCCACAATGCATTCCAAACCCTTTTAGGCCACTTGGTCTTACAATGAATCATTTGATTCTTGGCCTTCATGGTGTCATAATGGTTCCTTGCTTCTATAGGTCCCCATGTTGTCACAATTCATCCCTGGCCCTTTTTCGCCCCCTGGTGTCCAAAGGGATCCTGGGATTATTAGCCTCCATTGGGTAACAATGGATCCTTGCTTCTCTTAGCCCCTGTGGTGTCACAATGCATCCCATGCCCTTTTAGGCCACTTGGTGTTACAATGAATCATTTGACTCACGGCATCAATGGTGTCATAATATTTCCATGTTTTTATTGTGCCCCATGCTTTCACAATTCATCCCTGGCCCTATTAAAACCCCTGGTGTGACAATGGATCACTAGATTTTTAGGCTGCATTGGGTCACAATGGTTCCTTGCTCCTCTTAATCTCTGTGGTGTCACAATGCATCCCATGCCCTTTTAGGCCACTTGATGTCACAATGAATCATTTGATTCTTGGCCTCCATGGTGTCATAATGGTTCCTTGTTTCTATTGGGCCCCATGCTGTCACAATTCCTCCCTGGCCCTTTTACGCCCCCTGGTGTCAAATGGGATCCTGGGATTATTAGCCTCCATTGGGTCACAATGGATCCTTGCTTCTCTTAACCCCTGTGCTGTCACAATGCATCCCATGCCCTTTTAGGCCACTTGATGTCACAATGAATCATTTGATTCTTGGCCTCCATGGTGGCATAATAGAGCCTTGCTTCTATTGGTCCCCGCGCCGTAACAATCCATCCCTGGCTCTTTTTATACCCCCTGGTGCCACAAGGGATCATTAGATTCTTAGCCTGCATTGGGTCACAATGGTTCCATGCTTCTCTTAACCTCTGTGGTGTCACAAAGCATTCCAAGCCCTTTTAGGCCACTTGATGTCACAATGAATCATTTGATTCTTGGCCTCCATGGTGGCATAATATATCCTTGCTTCTATTGGTCCCTGTGGTGTAACAATCCATCCCTGGCCAATTTATACCCCCTGGTGTCACAAGGGATCATTAGATGGTTATCCTGCATTGGGTCACAATGGTTCCTTGCTTCTCTTTACCTCTGTGGTGTCACAATGCATTCCAAGCCCTTTTAGGCCACTTGGTCTTACAATGAACCATTTGATTCTTGGCCTTCATGGTGTCATAATGGTTCCTTGCTTCTATAAGTCCCCATGCTGTCAGAGTTCATCCGTCGTCCTTTTGCGCCCCCTGGTGTCAAAAGGGATTCTTAGATTGTTAGCCTGCATTGGGTCACAATGGTTCCTTTCTTCTCTTAGCCCCTGTGGTGTCACAATGCATTCCATGCCCTTTTAGGCCACTTGGTGTTAGAATGAATCATTTGACTCATGGCATCTATGGTGTCATAATATTTCCATGTTTTTATTGTGCCCCATGCTTTCACAATTCATCCCTGGCCCTATTAAAACCCCTGGTGTGACAATGGATCACTAGGTTGTTAGCCTGCATTGGGTCACAATGGTTCCTTGCTTCTCTTAACCCCTGTGCTGTCACAATGCATCCCATGCCCTTTTAGGCCACTTGATGTCACAATGAATCATTTGATTCTTGGCCTCCATGGTGTCATAATGGTTCCTTGTTTCTATTGGTCCCCGTGTTGTAACAATTCATCCCTGCCCCTTGTAGGCCCATTGGTGTCACAAGGGATCATTAGATTGTTAGCCTGCATTGGGTCACAATGGATCCTTGCTTCTCTTAACCCCTGTGGTGTCACAATGCATCCCATGCCCTTTTAGGCCACTTGATGTCACAATGAATCATTTGATTCTTGGCCTCCATGGTGGCGTAATTGTACCAGTTTTTAATTGGGCCCCATGCTTTCACAATACATCCCTGCCCCTTTCAGGCCCATTGGTGTCAAAAGGGATCATTAGATTGTTAGCCTCCATTGGGTCACAATGGTTCCTTGCTTCTCTTAACCTCTGAGCTGTCACAATGCATCCCATGCCCTTTTAGGCCACTTGATGTCACAATGAACCATTTGAGTCTTGGCCTTCATGGTGTCATAATGTTTCCATGTTTTTATTGCGCCACATGCTGTAACAATTCATCCCTGGCCCTATTACAACCCCCGGTGTCACAATGGATCATTAGATTGTTAGCCTGCATTGGGTCACAATGGTTCCTTGCTTCTCTTAACCTCTGTGGTGTCACAATGCATTCCAAGACCTTTTAGGCCAATTGGTCTTGCAATGAACCATTTGATTCTTGGCCTTCATGGTGTCATAATGGTTCCTTGCTTCTATAGGTCCCCATGCTGTCAGAGTTCATCCGTGGTCCTTTTGCGCCCCCTGTTGTCAAAAGGGATTCTAAGATTGTTAGCCTCCATTGGGTCACAATGGTTCCTTGCTTCTCTTAACCCCTGTGGTGTCACAATGCATCCCATGCCCTTTTAGGCATGACTTGATGTCACAATGAATCATTTGATTCTTGGCCTCCATGGTGTCATAATGGTTCCTTGTTTCTATTGGGCCCCATGCTGTCACAATTCATCCCTGGCCCTTTTACGCCCCCTGGTTTCAAATGGGATCCTGGGATTATTAACCTCCATTGGGTCACAATGGATCCTTGCTTCTCTTAACCCCTGTGGTGTCACAATGCATCCCATGCCCTTTTAGGCCACTTGATGTCACAATGAATCATTTGATTTTTGGCCCCCATGGTGGCATAATTGTACCAGGTTTTAATTGGGCCCCATGCTCTCACAATTCATCCCTGGCCCTTTTAGGCCCATTGGTGTCACAAGGGACCATTAGATTGTTAGCCTCCATTGGGTAACAATGGTTCCTTGCTTCTCTTAACCTCTGTGGTGTCACAATGCATCCCATGCCCTTTTAGGCATGACTTGATGTCACAATGAATCATTTCATTTTTGGCCTCCATGGTGGCATAATTGTACCAGGTTTTAATTGGGCCCCATGCTTTCACAATTCATCCCTGGCCCTTTTAGGCCCATTGGTGTCACAAGGGACCATTAGATTGTTAGCCTCCATTGGGTCACAATGGTTCCTTGCTTCTCTTAACCTCTGTGGTGTCACAATGCATTCCATGCCATTTTAGGCCACTTGATGTCACAATGAATCATTTGATTCTTGGCCTCCATGGTGACATAATAGATCCTTGCTTCTATTGGTCCCCGTGCTGTAACAATCCATCCCTGGCCATTTTAGGCCCCCTGGTGTCTCAAGGGATCATTAGATTGTTAGCCTGCATTGGGTCACAATGGTTCCTTGCTTCTCTTAGCCCCTGTGGTGTCACAATGCATCCCATGCCCTTTTAGGCCACTTGGTGTTACAATGAATCATTTGAGACTTGGTCTCTATTGTGTCATAATATTTCCATGTTTTTATTGTGCCCCATGCTTTCACAATTCATCCCAGGCCCTATTGCAACCCCTGGTGTCACAATGGATCATTAGATTGTTAGCCTGCCTTGGGTCACAATGGTTCCTTGCTTCTCTTAACCCCTGTGGTGTCACAATGCATCCCATGCCATTTTAGGCCACTTGATGTCACAATGAATCATTTGATTCTTGGCCCCCATGGTGGCATAATGGTTCCTTGTTTCTATTGGGCCCCATGCTGTCACAGTTCATCCGTGGTCCTTTTGCGCCCCCTGGTGTCAAATGGGATTCTAAGATTGTTAGTCTGCCTTGGGTCACAATGGTTCCTTGCTTCTCTTAACCCCTGTGGTGTCACAATGCATCCCATGCCCTTTTAGGCCACTTGATGTCACAATGAATCATTTGATTTTTGGCCCCCATGGTGGCATAATTGTACCAGGTTTTAATTGGGCCCCATGCTCTCACAATTCATCCCTGGCCCTTTTAGGCCCATTGGTGTCACAAGGGACCATTAGATTGTTAGCCTCTATTGGGTCACAATGGTTCCTTGCTTCTCTTAACCTCTGTGGTGTCACAATGCATTCCATGCCATTTTAGGCCACTTGATGTCACAATGATTCATTTGATTCTTGGCCTCCATGGTGGCATAATTGTACCAGGTTTTAATTGGGCCCCATGCTTTCACAATCCATCTCTGGCCCTTTTAGGCGCATTGGTGTCACAAGGGACTAATAGATTGTTAGCCTGCCTTGAGTCACAATCGATCCTTGCTTCTCTTAACCTCTGTGGTGTCACAAAGCATTCCATGCCATTTTAGGCCACTTGATGTCACAATGAATCATTTGATTCTTGGCCTCCATGGTGTCATAATAGTTCCTTGTTTCTATTGGCCCCCATGCTGTCACAGTTCATCCGTGGTCCTTTTGCACCCCCTGGTGTCAAAAGGGATTCTAAGATAGTTAGCCTGCCTTGGGTCACAATGGATCCTTGCTTCTCTTAACCCCTGTGGTGTCACAATTCATCCCATGCCCTTTTAGGCCACTTGATGTCACAATGAATCATTTGATTTTTGGCCTCCATGGTGGCATAATTGTACCAGGTTTTAATTGGGCCCCATGATTTCACAATTCATCCCTGGCCCTTTTAGGCTCATTGGTGTCACAAGGGATCATTAGATTGTTAGCCTGCATTGGGTCACAATGGTTCCTTGCTTCTCTTAACCCCTGTGGTGTCACAATGCATCCCATGCCCTTTTAGGCCACTTGATGTCACAATGAATCATTTGATTCTTGGCCTCCATGGTGTCATAATGGTTCCTTGTTTCTATTGGGCCCCATGCTGTCACAATTCATCCCTGGCCCTTTTACGCCCCCTGGTGTCAAATGGGATCCTGGGATTATTAGCCTCCATTGGGTCACAATGGATCCTTGCTTCTCTTAAGCCCTGTGGTGTCACAATGCATCCCATGCCCTTTTAGGCCACTTGATGTCAATGAATCATTTGATTCTTGGCCTCCATGGTGACATAATAGATTCTTGCTTCTATTGGTCCCCGTGCTGTAACAATCCATCCCTGGCCATCATAGGCCCCCTGGTGTCACAAGGGATCATTAGATTGTTAGCCTGCATTGGGTCACAATGGTTCCTTGCTTCTCTTAGCCCCTGTGGTGTCACAAGGCATCCCATGGCCTTTTAGGCCACTTGGTGTTACAATGAATCATTTGAGTCTTGGTCTCTATTGTGTCATAATATTTCCATGTTTTTATTGTGCCCCATGCTTTCACAATTCATCCCTGGCCCTATTGCAACCCCTGGTGTCACAATGGATCATTAGATTGTTCGCCTCCATTGGGTCACAATGGTTCCTTGCTTCTCTTAACCTCTGTGGTGTCGCAATGCATTCCAAGACCTTTTAGGCCACTTGGTCTTACAATGAACCATTTGATTCTTGGCCTTCATGGTGTCATAATGGTTCCTTGCTTCTATAGGTCCCCATGCTGTCACAGTTCATCCGTGGTCCTTTTGCACCCCCTGGTGTCAAAAGGGATTCTAAGATTGTTAGCCGGCCTTGGGTCACAATGGTTCCTTGCTTCTCTTAAGCCCTGTGGTGTCACAATGCATCCCATGCCATTTTAGGCCACTTGATGTCACAATGAATCATTTGATTCTTGGCCTCCATGGTGTCATAATGGTTCCTTGTTTCTATTGGGCCCCATGCTGTCACAATTCATCCCTGGCCCTTTTACGCCCCCTGGTGTCAAATGGGATCCTGGGATTATTAGCCTCCATTGGGTCACAATGGTTCCTTGCTTCTCTTAACCCCTGTGGTGTTACAATGCATCCCATGCCCTTTTAGGCCACTTGATGTCACAATGAATCATTTCATTTTTGGCCTCCATGGTGGCATAATTGTACCAGGTTTTAATTGGGCCCCATGCTTTCACAATACATCCCTGGCCCTTTTAGGCCCATTGGTGTCACAAGGGACCATTAGATTGTTAGCCTCCATTGGGTAACAATGGTTCCTTGCTTCTCTTAACCTCTGTGGTGTCACAATGCATTCCATGCCATTTTAGGCCACTTGATGTCACAATGAATCATTTGATTCTTGGCCTCCATGGTGACATAATAGATCCTTGCTTCTATTGGTCCCCGTGCTGTAACAATTCATCCCTGGCCCTTTTTATACCCCCTGGTGCCACAAGGGATCATTAGATTGTTAGCCTGCATTGGGTCACAATGGTTCCTTGCTTCTGTTAACCTCTGAGGTGTCACAATGCATTCGAAGACCTTTTAGGCCACTTGGTCTTAAAATGAACCATTTGATTCTTGGCCTTCATGGTGTCATAATGGTTCCTTGCTTCTATAGGTCCCCATGCTGTCACAGTTCATCCGTGGTCCTTTTGCGCCCCCTGGTGTCAAAAGGGATTCTTAGATTGTTAGCCTGCATTGGGTCACAATGGTTCCTTGCTTCTCTTAATCTCTCTGTGGTGTCACAATGCATTCCAAGACCTTTTAGGCCACTTGGTCGTACAACGAACCATTTGATTCTTGGCCTCCATGGTGTCATAATGCTTCATTGCTTCTATAGGTCCCCATGCTGTCAGAGTTCATCCGTGGCCCTTTTGTGCCCCCTGGAGTCAAAAGGGATTCTTAGATTGTTAGCATGCATTGGGTAACAATGGTTCCTTGCTTCTCTTACCCCCTGTGGTGTCACAATGCATCTCATGCCCTTTTAGGCCCCTTGATGTCAAAATGAAGCATTTGATTCTTGGTCTCCAAGGTGGCATAATAGATCCTTGCTTCTATTGGTCCCCGTGCTGTAACAATCCATCCCTGGCCCTTTTAGGCTCATTGGTGTCACAAGGGACCATTAGATTGTTAGCCTCCATTGGGTCACAATGGATCCTTGCTTCTCTTAACCCCTGTGGTGTCACAATGCATCCCATGCCCTTTTAGGCCACTTGATGTCAATGAATCATTTGATTCTGGGCCTCCATGGTGACATAATAGATCCTTGCTTCTATTGGTTCCCGTGCTGTAACAATCCATCCCTGGCCATTTTAGGCCCCCTGGTGTCACAAGGGATCATTAGATTGTTAGCCTGCATTGGGTCACAATGGTTCCTTGCTTCTCTTAGCCCCTGTGGTGTCACAATGCATCCCATGCCCTTTTAGGCCACTTGGTGTTACAATGAATCATTTGAGCCTTGGTCTCTATTGTGTCATAATATTTCCATGTTTTTATTGTCCCCTATGCTTTCACAATTCATCCCTGGCCCTATTGCAACCCCTGGTGTCACAATGGATCATTAGATTGTTAGGCTGCCTTGGGTCACAATGGATCCTTGCTTCTCTTAACCTCTGGGGTGTCACAATGCATCCCATGCCCTTTTAGGCCACTTGATGTCACAATGAATCATTTGATTTTTGGCCTCCATGGTGGCATAATTGCACCAGGTTTTAATTGGGCCCCATGCTTTCGCAATTCATCCGTGGCCCTTTTAGGCCCCCTTGTGTCACAAGGGACCATTAGATTGTTAGCCTCCATTGGGTAACAATGGTTCCTTGCTTCTCTTAACCTCTGTGGTGTCACAATGCATCCCATGCCCTTTTAGGCCACTTGATGTCACAATGAATCATTTGATTCTTGGCCTCCATGGTGGCATAATAGATCCTTGTTTCTATTGGTCCCCGAGCTGTAACAATCCATTCCTGGCCATTTTAGGCCCCCTGGTGTCACAAGGGATCATTAGATTGTTAGCCTGCATTGGGTCACAATGGTTCCTTGCTTCTCTTAACCCCTGTGGTGTCACAATGCATCCCATGCCCTTTTAGGCCACTTGGTGTTACAATGAATCATTTGAGTCTTGGTCTCGATTGTGTCATAATATTTCCATGTTTTTATTGCGCCCCATGCTTTCACAATTCATCCCTGGCCCTATTGCAACCCCTGGTGTCACAATGGATCATTAGATTGTTAGCCTGCCTTGTGTCACAATGGTTCCTTGCTTCTCTTAACCCCTGTGGTGTCACAATGCATTCCATGCCATTTTAGGCCACTTGATGTCACAATGAATCATTTGATTCTTGGCCTCCATGGTGTCATAATGGTTCCTTGTTTCTATAGGTCCCCATGATGTCACAGTTCATCCGTGGTCCTTTTGCAACCCCTGGTGTCAAAAGGGATTCTAAGATTGTTAGCCTGCCTTGGGTCACAATGGTTCCTTGCTTCTCTTAACCCCTGTGGTGTCACAATGCATCCCATGCCCTTTTAGGCCACTTGATGTCACAATGAATCATTTGATTTTTGGCCTCCATGGTGGTATAATTGTACCAGGTTTTAATTGGGCCCCATGCTTTCACAATTCATCTCTGGCCCTTTTAGGCTCATTGGTGTCACAAGGGACCATTAGATTGTTAGCCTCCATTGGGTCACAATGGTTCCTTGCTTCTCTTAACCTCTGTGGTGTCACAATGCATTCCATGCCATTTTAGGCCACTTGATGTCACAATGAATCATTTGATTCTTGGCCTCCATGGTGTCATAATGGTTCCTTGTTTCTATTGGGCCCCATGCTGTCACAATTCATCCCTGGCCCTTTTACGCCCCCTGGTGTCAAATGGGATCCTGGGATTATTAGCCTCCATTGGGTCACAATGGATCCTTGCTTCTCTTAACCCCTGTGGTGTCACAATGCATCCCATGCCCTTTTAGGTCACTTGATGTCACAATGAATCATTTGATTCTTGGCCTCCATGGTGACATAATAGATCCTTGCTTCTATTGTTCCCCGTGCTGTAACAATCCATCCCTGGCCATTTTAGGCCCCCTGGTGTCACAGGGGATCATTAGATTGTTAGCCTGCATTGGGTCACAATGGTTCCTTGCTTCTCTTAGCCCCTGTGGTGTCACAATGCATCCCATGCCCTTTTAGGCCACTTGGTGTTACAATGAATCATTTGAGTCTTGGTCTCTATTGTGTCATAATATTTCCATGTTTTTATTGTGCCCCATGCTTTCACAATTCATCCCTGGCCCTATTGCAACCCCTGGTGTCACAATGGATCATTAGATTGTTAGCCTGCCTTGGGTCACAATGGTTCCTTGCTTCTCTTAACCCCTGTGGTGTCACAATGCATCCCATGCCCTTTTAGGCCACTTGATGTCACAATGAATCATTTGATTTTTGGCCTCCATGGTGGCATAATTGTACCAGGTTTTAATTGGGCCCCATGCTTTCACAATTCATCCCTGGCCCTTTTAGGCCCATTGGTGTCACAAGGGACCATTAGATTGTAAGACTCCATTGGGTAACAATGGTTCCTTGCTTCTCTTAAACCCTGTGGTGTCACAATGCATTCCATGCCATTTTAGGCCACTTGATGTCACAATGAATAATTTTATTTTTGGCCTCCATGGTGGCATAATTGTACCAGGTTTTAATTGGGCCCCATGCTTTCACAATTCATCCCTGGCACTTTTAGGCCCATTGGTGTCACAAGGGACCATTAGATTGTTAGCCTCCATTGGGTCACAATGGTTCCTTGCTTCTCTTAACCTCTGTGGTGTCACAATGCATTCCATGCCATTTTAGGCCACTTGATGTCACAATGAATCATTTGATTCTTGGCCTCCATGGTGTCATAATAGTTCCTTGTTTCTATTGGGCCCCATGCTGTCACAATTTATCCGTGGTCCTTTTGCACCCCCTGGTGTCAAAAGGGATTCTAAGATTGTTAGCCTGCCTTGGGTCACAATGGATCCTTGCTTCTCTTAACCCCTGTGGTGTCACAATGCATCCCATGCCCTTTTAGGCCACTTGATGTCACAATGAATCATTTGATTTTTGGCCTCCATGGTGGCATAATTGTACCAGGTTTTAATTGGGCCCCATGCTTTCACAATTCATCCCTGGCCCTTTTATGCCCATTGGTGTCACAAGGGATCAGTAGATTGCTATCCTCCATTGGGTAGCAATGGATCCTTGCTTCTCTTAACCCCTGTGGTGTCACAATGCATCCCATGCCCTTTTAGGCCACTTGATGTCACAATGAATCATTTGATTCTTGGCCTCCATGGTGGCATAATAGATCCTTGTTTCTATTGGTCCCCGTGCTGTAACAATCCATCCCTGGCCATTTTAGGCCCCCGGTGTCAGAAGGGATCATTAGATTGTTAGCCTGCATTGGGTCACAATGGTTCCTTGCTTCTCTTAACCCCTGTGGTGTCACAATGCATCCCATGCCCTTTTAGGCCACTTGGTGTTACAATGAATCATTTGAGACTTGGTCTCTATTGTGTCATAATAATTCCATGTTTTTATTGTGCCCCATGCTTTCACAATTCATCCCTGGCCCTTTTACGCCCCCTCTTGTCAAATGGGATCCTGGGATTATTAGCCTCCATTGGGTCACAATGGATCCTTGCTTCTCTTAACCCCTGTGGTGTGACAATGCATTCCAAGCCCTTTTAGGCGACTTGATGTCACAATGAACCATTTGATTCTTGGCCTTCATGGTGTCATAATGGTTCCTTGTTCTATAGGTCCCCTTGCTGTCAGAGTTCATCCGTGGTCCTTTTGCGACCCCTGGTGTAAAATGGGATCCTGGGATTATTAGCCTCCATTGGGTCACAATGGATCCTTGCTTCTCTTAACCCCTGTGCTGTCACAATGCATCCCATGCCCTTTTAGGCCACATGATGCCACAATGAATTATTTGATTCTTGGCCTCCATGGTGGCATAATAGATCCTTGCTTCTATTGGTCCCCGTGCTGTAACAATCCATCCCTGGCCCTTTTAGGCTCATTGGTGACACAAGGGACCATTAGATTGTTAGCCTCCATTGGGTCACAATGGTTCCTTGCTTCTCTTAACCTCTGTGGTGTCACTATGCATTCCATGCCATTTTAGGCCACTTGATGTCACAATGAATCATTTGATTCTTGGCCTCCATGGTGTCATAATGGTTCCTTGTTTCTATTGGGCCCCATGCTGTCACAATTCATCCCTGGCCCTTTTACGCACCCTGGTGTCAAATGGGATTCTGGGATTATTAGCCTCCATTGGGTCACGATGGATCCTTGCTTCTCTTAACCCCTGTGGTGTCACAATGCATCCCATGCCCTTTTAGGCCACTTGATGTCACAATGAATCATTTCATTCTTGGCCTCCATGGTGTCATAATGCTTCCTTGCTTCTATAGGTCCCCATGCTGTCAGAGTTCATCCGTGGCCCTTTTGTGCCCCCTGGAGTCAAAAGGGATTCTTAGATTGTTAGCATGCATTGGGTAACAATGGTTCCTTGCTTCTCTTACCCCCTGTGGTGTCACAATGCATCTCATGCCCTTTTAGGCCCCTTGATGTCAAAATGAAGCATTTGATTCTTGGTCTCCAAGGTGGCATAATAGATCCTTGCTTCTATTGGTCCCCGTGCTGTAACAATCCATCCCTGGCCCTTTTAGGCTCATTGGTGTCACAAGGGACCATTAGATTGTTAGCCTCCATTGGGTCACAATGGATCCTTGCTTCTCTTAACCCCTGTGGTGTCACAAGGCATCCCATGCCCTTTTAGGCCACTTGATGTCAATGAATCATTTGATTCTGGGCCTCCATGGTGACATAATAGATCCTTGCTTCTATTGGTTCCCGTGCTGTAACAATCCATCCCTGGCCATTTTAGGCCCCCTGGTGTCACAAGGGATCATTAGATTGTTAGCCTGCATTGGGTCACAATGGTTCCTTGCTTCTCTTAGCCCCTGTGGTGTCACAATGCATCCCATGCCCTTTTAGGCCACTTGGTGTTACAATGAATCATTTGAGCCTTGGTCTCTATTGTGTCATAATATTTCCATGTTTTTATTGTCCCCTATGCTTTCACAATTCATCCCTGGCCCTATTGCAACCCCTGGTGTCACAATGGATCATTAGATTGTTAGGCTGCCTTGGGTCACAATGGATCCTTGCTTCTCTTAACCTCTGGGGTGTCACAATGCATCCCATGCCCTTTTAGGCCACTTGATGTCACAATGAATCATTTGATTTTTGGCCTCCATGGTGGCATAATTGCACCAGGTTTTAATTGGGCCCCATGCTTTCGCAATTCATCCGTGGCCCTTTTAGGCCCCCTTGTGTCACAAGGGACCATTAGATTGTTAGCCTCCATTGGGTAACAATGGTTCCTTGCTTCTCTTAACCTCTGTGGTGTCACAATGCATCCCATGCCCTTTTAGGCCACTTGATGTCACAATGAATCATTTGATTCTTGGCCTCCATGGTGGCATAATAGATCCTTGTTTCTATTGGTCCCCGAGCTGTAACAATCCATTCCTGGCCATTTTAGGCCCCCTGGTGTCACAAGGGATCATTAGATTGTTAGCCTGCATTGGGTCACAATGGTTCCTTGCTTCTCTTAACCCCTGTGGTGTCACAATGCATCCCATGCCCTTTTAGGCCACTTGGTGTTACAATGAATCATTTGAGTCTTGGTCTCGATTGTGTCATAATATTTCCATGTTTTTATTGCGCCCCATGCTTTCACAATTCATCCCTGGCCCTATTGCAACCCCTGGTGTCACAATGGATCATTAGATTGTTAGCCTGCCTTGTGTCACAATGGTTCCTTGCTTCTCTTAACCCCTGTGGTGTCACAATGCATTCCATGCCATTTTAGGCCACTTGATGTCACAATGAATCATTTGATTCTTGGCCTCCATGGTGTCATAATGGTTCCTTGTTTCTATAGGTCCCCATGATGTCACAGTTCATCCGTGGTCCTTTTGCAACCCCTGGTGTCAAAAGGGATTCTAAGATTGTTAGCCTGCCTTGGGTCACAATGGTTCCTTGCTTCTCTTAACCCCTGTGGTGTCACAATGCATCCCATGCCCTTTTAGGCCACTTGATGTCACAATGAATCATTTGATTTTTGGCCTCCATGGTGGTATAATTGTACCAGGTTTTAATTGGGCCCCATGCTTTCACAATTCATCTCTGGCCCTTTTAGGCTCATTGGTGTCACAAGGGACCATTAGATTGTTAGCCTCCATTGGGTCACAATGGTTCCTTGCTTCTCTTAACCTCTGTGGTGTCACAATGCATTCCATGCCATTTTAGGCCACTTGATGTCACAATGAATCATTTGATTCTTGGCCTCCATGGTGTCATAATGGTTCCTTGTTTCTATTGGGCCCCATGCTGTCACAATTCATCCCTGGCCCTTTTACGCCCCCTGGTGTCAAATGGGATCCTGGGATTATTAGCCTCCATTGGGTCACAATGGATCCTTGCTTCTCTTAACCCCTGTGGTGTCACAATGCATCCCATGCCCTTTTAGGTCACTTGATGTCACAATGAATCATTTGATTCTTGGCCTCCATGGTGACATAATAGATCCTTGCTTCTATTGTTCCCCGTGCTGTAACAATCCATCCCTGGCCATTTTAGGCCCCCTGGTGTCACAGGGGATCATTAGATTGTTAGCCTGCATTGGGTCACAATGGTTCCTTGCTTCTCTTAGCCCCTGTGGTGTCACAATGCATCCCATGCCCTTTTAGGCCACTTGGTGTTACAATGAATCATTTGAGTCTTGGTCTCTATTGTGTCATAATATTTCCATGTTTTTATTGTGCCCCATGCTTTCACAATTCATCCCTGGCCCTATTGCAACCCCTGGTGTCACAATGGATCATTAGATTGTTAGCCTGCCTTGGGTCACAATGGTTCCTTGCTTCTCTTAACCCCTGTGGTGTCACAATGCATCCCATGCCCTTTTAGGCCACTTGATGTCACAATGAATCATTTGATTTTTGGCCTCCATGGTGGCATAATTGTACCAGGTTTTAATTGGGCCCCATGCTTTCACAATTCATCCCTGGCCCTTTTAGGCCCATTGGTGTCACAAGGGACCATTAGATTGTAAGACTCCATTGGGTAACAATGGTTCCTTGCTTCTCTTAACCCCTGTGGTGTCACAATGCATTCCATGCCATTTTAGGCCACTTGATGTCACAATGAATCATTTCATTTTTGGCCTCCATGGTGGCATAATTGTACCAGGTTTTAATTGGGCCCCATGCTTTCACAATTCATCCCTGGCACTTTTAGGCCCATTGGTGTCACAAGGGACCATTAGATTGTTAGCCTCCATTGGGTCACAATGGTTCCTTGCTTCTCTTAACCTCTGTGGTGTCACAATGCATTCCATGCCATTTTAGGCCACTTGATGTCACAATGAATCATTTGATTCTTGGCCTCCATGGTGTCATAATAGTTCCTTGTTTCTATTGGGCCCCATGCTGTCACAATTTATCCGTGGTCCTTTTGCACCCCCTGGTGTCAAAAGGGATTCTAAGATTGTTAGCCTGCCTTGGGTCACAATGGATCCTTGCTTCTCTTAACCCCTGTGGTGTCACAATGCATCCCATGCCCTTTTAGGCCACTTGATGTCACAATGACTCATTTGATTTTTGGCCTCCATGGTGGCATAATTGTACCAGGTTTTAATTGGGCCCCATGCTTTCACAATTCATCCCTGGCCCTTTTATGCCCATTGGTGTCACAAGGGATCAGTAGATTGCTATCCTCCATTGGGTAGCAATGGATCCTTGCTTCTCTTAACCCCTGTGGTGTCACAATGCATCCCATGCCCTTTTAGGCCACTTGATGTCACAATGAATCATTTGATTCTTGGCCTCCATGGTGGCATAATAGATCCTTGTTTCTATTGGTCCCCGTGCTGTAACAATCCATCCCTGGCCATTTTAGGCCCCCGGTGTCAGAAGGGATCATTAGATTGTTAGCCTGCATTGGGTCACAATGGTTCCTTGCTTCTCTTAACCCCTGTGGTGTCACAATGCATCCCATGCCCTTTTAGGCCATTTGGTGTTACAATGAATCATTTGAGACTTGGTCTCTATTGTGTCATAATAATTCCATGTTTTTATTGTGCCCCATGCTTTCACAATTCATCCCTGGCCCTTTTACGCCCCCTCTTGTCAAATGGGATCCTGGGATTATTAGCCTCCATTGGGTCACAATGGATCCTTGCTTCTCTTAACCCCTGTGGTGTGACAATGCATTCCAAGCCCTTTTAGGCGACTTGATGTCACAATGAACCATTTGATTCTTGGCCTTCATGGTGTCATAATGGTTCCTTGTTCTATAGGTCCCCTTGCTGTCAGAGTTCATCCGTGGTCCTTTTGCGACCCCTGGTGTAAAATGGGATCCTGGGATTATTAGCCTCCATTGGGTCACAATGGATCCTTGCTTCTCTTAACCCCTGTGCTGTCACAATGCATCCCATGCCCTTTTAGGCCACATGATGCCACAATGAATTATTTGATTCTTGGCCTCCATGGTGGCATAATAGATCCTTGCTTCTATTGGTCCCCGTGCTGTAACAATTCATCCCTGGCCCTTTTAGGCCCATTTTTGTCACAAGGGATCATTAGATTGTTAGCCTGCATTGGGTCACAATGGTTCCTTGCTTCTCTTAACCTCTGTGGTGTCACAATGCATTCCAAGCCCTTTTAGGCCACTTGATGTCACAATGAATCATTTGATTCTTGGCCTTCATGGTGTCATAATGTTTCCTTGCTTCTATAGGTCCCCATGCTGTCGGAGTTCATCCGTGGCCCTTTTGCGCCCCCTGAAGTCAAATGGGATTCTTAGATTGTTAGCCTGCATTGGGTCACAATGGTTCCTTGCTTCTCTTAACCCCTGTGGTGTCACAATGCATCCCATGCCCTTTTAGGCCACTTGATGTCACAATGAATCATTTGATTCTTGGCCTCCATGGTGGCATAATAGATCCTTGCTTCTATTGGTCCCCGTGCTGTAACAATCCTTCCGTGGCCCTTTTTATACCCCCTGGTGCCCCAAGGGATCATTAGATTGTTAGACTGCATTGGGTCACAATGGTTCCTTGCTTCTCTTAACCTCTGTGGTGTCACAATGCATTCCAAGCCCTTTCAGGCCACTTGATGTCACAATGAACCATTTGACTCTTGGCCTTCATGGTGTCATAATGTTTCCTTGCTTCTATTGGTCCCCTTGGTGTCAGAGTTCATCCGTGGTCCTTTTGCGTCCCCTGGTGTCAGAAGGGATTCTTAGATTATTAGCCTGCATTGGGTCACAATGTTTCCTTGCTTCTCTTAACCCCTGTGGTGTCACAATGCATCCCATGCCCTTTTAGGCCACTTGATGTCACAATGAATCATTTGATTCTTGGCCTCCATGGTGGCGTAATTGTACCAGGTTTTAATTGGGCCCCATGCTTTCACAATACATCAATGCCCCTTTTAGGCCCATTGGTGTCACAAGGGATCATTAGATTGTTAGCCTGCATTGGGTCACAATGGTTCCTTGCTTCTCTTAGCCCCTGTGGTGTCACAATGCATCCCATGCCCTTTTAGGCTACTTGATGTCACAATGAATCATTTGATTCTTGGCCTCCATGGTGTCATAATGGTTCCTTGTTTCTATTGGGCCCCATGCTGTCACAATTCATCCCTGGCCCTTTTACGCCCCCTGGTGTCAAATGGGATACTGGGATTATTAGCCTGCATTGGGTCACAATGGATCCTTGCTTCTCTTAACCCCTGTGGTTTCACAATGCATCCCATGCCCTTTTAGGCCACTTGATGTCACAATGAATCATTTGATTCTTGGCCTCCATGGTGTCATAATGGTTCCTTGTTTCTATTGGGCCCCATGCTTTCACAATTCATCCCTGCCCCTTTTAAGCCCATTGGTGTCACAAGGGATCATTAGATTGTTAGCCTGCATTGGGTCACAATGGTTCCTAGCTTCTCTTAACCTCTGTGGTGTCACAATGCATCCCATGCCCTTTTAGGCCACTTGATGTCACAATGAATCATTTGATTCTTGGCCTCCATGGTGGCATAATTGTACCAGGTTCTACTGGGGCCCCATGCTTTCACAATTCATCCCTGCCCCTTTTAGGCCCATTGGTGTCACAAGGGATCATTAGATTGTTAGCCTGCATTGGGTCACAATGGTTCCTTGCTTCTCTTAACCTCTGTGGTGGCACAATGCATCCCATGCCCTTTTAGGCCACTTGATGTCACAATGAATCATTTGATTCTTGGCCTCCATGGTGGCATAATGTTTCCTTGCTTGTATAGGTCCCCATGCTGTCAGAGTTCAGCCGTGGTCCTTTTGCGCCCCCTGGTGTCACAAGGGATCATTAGATTGTTAGCCTGCTTTGGGTCACAATGGTTCCTAGCTTCTCTTAACCTCTGTGGTGTCACAATGCATCCCATGTCCTTTTAGGCCACTTGATGTCACAATGAATCATTTGATTCTTGGCCTCCATGGTGTCATAATGGTTCCTTGCTTCTATTGGGCCCCATGCTGTCACAATTCATCCCTGGCCCTTTTAGGCCCATTGGTGTCACAAGGGATCATTAGATTGTTATCCTCCATTGGGTCACAATGGATCCTTGCTTCTCTTAACCCCTGTGCTGTCACAATGCATCCCATGCCCTTTTAGGCCACTTGATGTCACAATGAATCATTTGATTCTTGGCCTCTATGGTGGCATAGTTGTACCAGGTTTTACTTGGGCCCCATGCTTTCACAATTCATCCCTGCCTCTTTTCGGCCCATTGGTGTCACAAGGGATCATTAGATTGTTAGCCTGCATTGGGTCACAATGGTTCCTTGCTTCTCTTAACCTCTGTGGTGTCACAATGCATCCCATGCCCTTTTAGGCCACTTGATGTCACAATGAATCATTTGATTCTTGGCCTCCATGCTGTCATAATGGTTCCTTGTTTCTATTGGGCCCCATGCTGTCAGAGTTCATCCGTGGTCCTTTTGCTACCCCTGGTGTCAAAAGGGATTCTTAGATTGTTAGCCTGCATTGAGTCACAATGGATCCTTGCTTCTCTTAACCCCTGTGCTGTCACAATGCATCCCATGCCCTTTTAGGCCACTTGATGTCACAATGAATCATTTGATTCTTGGCCTCCACGATGGCATAATAGATCCTTGCTTCTATTGGTCCCCGTGCTGTGACAATCGATCCCTGGCCCTTTTTGTACCCCCTGGTGCCACAAGGGGTCATTAGATTGTTAGCCTGCATTGGGTCACAATGGATCCTTGCTTCTCTTAACCTCTGTGGTGTCACAATGCATTCCAAGCCCTTTTAGGCCACTTGATGTCACAATGAACCATTTGATTCTTGGCCTTCATGGTGTCATAATGGTTCCTTGTTCTATAGGTCCCCTTGCTGTCAGAGTTCATCCGTGGTCCTTTTGCGACCCCTGGTGTAAAATGGGATCCTGGGATTATTAGCCTCCATTGGGTCACAATGGATCCTTGCTTCTCTTAACCCCTGTGCTGTCACAATGCATCCCATGCCCTTTTAGGCCACTTGATGTCACAATGAATCATTTGATTCTTGGCCTCTATGGTGGCATAGTTGTACCAGGTTTTACTTGGGCCCCATGCTTTCACAATTCATCCCTGCCTCTTTTCGGCCCATTGGTGTCACAAGGGATCATTAGATTGTTAGCCTGCATTGGGTCACAATGGTTCCTTGCTTCTCTTAACCTCTGTGGTGTCACAATGCATCCCATGCCCTTTTAGGCCACTTGATGTCACAATGAATCATTTGATTCTTGGCCTCCATGGTGTCATAATGGCTCCTTGTTTCTATTGGGCCCCATGCTGTCACAATTCATCCCTGGCCCTTTTACGCCCCCTGGTGTCAAATGGGATCCTGGGATTATTAGCCTCCATTGGGTCACAATGGATCCTTGCATCTCTTAACCCCTGTGCTGTCACAATGCATCCCATGCCCTTTTAGGCCACTTGATGTCACAATGAATCATTTGATTCTTGGCCTCCACGGTGGCATAATAGATCCTTGCTTCTATTGGTCCCCCGGCTGTAACAATGCTTCCGTGGCCCTTTTTATACCTCCTGGTGCCCCAAGGGATCATTAGATTGTTAGACTGCATTGGGTCACAATGGTTCCTTGCTTCTCTTAACCTCTGTGGTGTCACAATGCATTCCAAGCCCTTTCAGGCCACTTGATGTCACAATGAACCCTTTGACTCTTGGCCTTCATGGTGTCATAATGTTTCCTTGCTTCTATTGGTCCCCTTGGTGTCAGAGTTCATCCGTGGTCCTTTTTCGCCCCCTGGTGTCAGAAGGGATTCTTAGATTGTTAGCCTGCATTGGGTCACAATGGTTCCTAGCTTCTCTTAACCTCTGTGGTGTCACAATGCATCCCATGCCCTTTTAGGCCACTTGATGTCACAATGAATCATTTGATTCTTGGCCTCCATGGTGGCGTAATTGTACCAGGTTTTAATTGGGCCCCATGCTTTCACAATACATCAATGCCCCTTTTAGGCCCATTGGTGTCACAAGGGATCATTAGATTGTTAGCCTGCATTGGGTCACAATGGTTCCTTGCTTCTCTTAGCCCCTGTGGTGTCACAATGCATCCCATGCCCTTTTAGGCCACTTGATGTCACAATGAATCATTTGATTCTTGGCCTCCATGGTGGCATAATGTTTCCTTGCTTGTATAGGTCCCCATGCTGTCAGAGTTCAGCCGTGGTCCTTTTGCGCCCCCTGGTGTCGGAAGGGATTCTAAGATTGTTAGTCTGCCTTGGGTCACAATGGTTCCTTGATTCTCTTAACCTCTGTGATGTCAAATTGCATCCCATGCCCTTTTAGGCCACATGATGTCACAATGAATCATTTGATTCTTGGCCTCTATGGTGGCATATTTGTACCAGGTTTTACTTGGGCCCCATGCTTTCACAATTCATCCCTGCCTCTTTTCGGCCCATTGGTGTCACAAGGGATCATTAGATTGTTAGCCTGCATTGGGTCACAATGGTTCCTTGCTTCTCTTAACCTCTGTGGTGTCACAATGCATCCCATGCCCTTTTAGGCCACTTGATGTCACAATGAATCATTTGATTCTTGGCCTCCACGGTGTCATAATGGTTCCTTGTTTCTATTGGGCCCCATGCTGTCACAATTCATCCCTGGCCCTTTTACGCCCCCTGGTGTCAAATGGGATCCTGGGATTATTAGCCTCCATTGGGTCACAATGGATCCTTGCTTCTCTTAACCCCTGTGCTGTCACAATGCATCCCATGCCCTTTTAGGCCACTTGATGTCACAATGAATCATTTGATTCTTGGACCCCACGGTGACATAATACATCCTTGCTTCTATTGGTCCCCATGCTGTAACAATCCATCCCTGGCCCTTTTTATACCCCCTGGTGCCACAAGGGATCATTAGATTGCTAGCCTGCTTTGGGTCACAATGGTTCCTTGCTTCTCTTAACCTCTGTGGTGTCACAATGCATTCCAAGCCCTTTTAGGCCACTTGGTCTCACAATGAACCATTTGATTCTTGGCCTTCATGGTGTCATAATGTTTCCTTGCTTCTATAGGTCCCCTTGCTGTCAGAGTTCATCCGTGGACCTTTTGCGCCCCCTGGTGTTATAAGGGATTCTTAGATTGTTAGCCTGCATTGGGTCACAATGGTTCCTTGCTTCTCTTAACCCCTGTGGTGTCTCAATGCATCCCATGCCCTTTTAGGCCACTTGATGTCACAATGAATCATTTGATTCTTGGCCTCCATGGTGGCATATTTGTACCAGGGTTTACTTGGGCCCCATGCTTTCACAATTCATCCCTGCCTCTTTTAGGCCCATTGGTGTCACAAGGGATCATTAGATTGTTAGCCTGCATTGGGTCACAATGGTTCCTCGCTTCTCTTAACCCCTGTGCTGTCACAATGCATCCCATGCCCTTTTAGGCCACTTGATGTCACAATGAATCATTTGATTCTTGGCCTCCACGGTGGCATAATAGATCCTTGATTCTATTGGTCCCCGTGCTGTAACAATCCATCCCTGGCACTTTTTATACCCCCTGGTGTCACAAGGGATCATTAGATTTTTAGCCTGCATTGGGTCACAATGGTTCCTTGCTTCTCTTAACCTCTGTGGTGTCACAATGCATTCCAAGCCCTTTCAGGCCACTTGGTCTTACAATGAACCATTTGATTCTTGGCCTTCATGGTGTCATAATGGTTCCTTGCTTCTATAGGTCCCCTTGCTGTCAGAGTTCATCCGTGGACCTTTTGCGCCCCCTAGTGATAGAAATTATTCTTAGATTGTTAGCCTGCATTGGGTCACAATGGATCCTTGCTTCTCTTAACCCCTGTGGTGTCACAATGCATCCCATGCCCTTTTAGGCCACTTGATGTCACAATGAATCATTTGATTCTTGGCCTCTATGGTGGCATATTAGTACCAGTGTTTACTTGGGCCCCATGCTTTCACAATTCATACCTGCCTGTTTTAGGCCCATTGGTGTCACAAGGGATCATTAGATTCTTAGCCTGCATTGGGTCACAATGGTTCCTTGCTTCTCTTAACCTCTGTGGTGTCACAATGCATTCCAAGCCCTTTTAGGCCACATGGTCTTACAATGGACCATTTGGTTCTTGGCCTTCATGGTGTCATACTGGTTCCTTGCTTCTATAGGTCCCCATGCTGTCAGAGTCGATCCGTGGTCCTTTTGCGCCCCCTGCTGTCAAAAGGGATTCTTAGATTGTTAGCCTGCATTGGGTCACAATGGTTCCTTGCTTCTCTTAACCCCTGTGGTGTCACAATGCATCCCATGCCCTTTTAGGCCACATGATGTCACAATGAATCATTTGCTTCTTGGCCTCCATGGTGGCGTAATTGTACCAGGTTTTAATTGGGCCCCATGCTTTCACAATACAACCCTGCCCCTTTTAGGCCCATTGGTGTCACAAGGGATCATTAGATTGTTAGAATCCATTGGGTCACAATTGTTTCCTTCTTCTCTTAACCCCTGTGCTGTCACAATGCATCCCATGCCCTTTTAGGCCACTTCATGTCACAATGAATCATTTGATTCTTGGCCTCCATGGTGGCAAAATTGTACCAGGTTTTACTTCTGCCCCATGCTTTCACAATTCATCCCTGCCCCTTTTAGGCCCATTGGTGTCACAAGGGATCATTAGATTGTTAGCCTGCATTGGGTCACAATGTTTCCTTGATTCTCTTAACCTCTGTGGTGTCACAATGCATCCCATGCCCTTTTAGGCCACTTGATGTCGCAATGAATCATTTGATTCTTGGCCTCCAAGGTGTCATAATGGTTCCTTGTTTCTATTGGGCCCCATGCTGTCACAATTCATCCCTGGCCCTTTTTATACCCCCTCTTGCCACAAGGGATCATTAGATTGTTAGCCTGCATTAGGTCACAACGATTCCTTGCTTCTCTTAACCTCTGTGGTGTCACAATGCATTCCAAGACATTTTAGGCCACTTGATGTCACAATGAATCATTTGATTCTTGGCCTCCATGGTGTCATAATGGTTCCTTGTTTCTATTGGGCCCCATGCTGTCACAATTCAGCCCTGCCCCTTTTACGCCCCTGGTGTCAAATGGGATCCTGGGATTATTAGCCTCCATTGGGTCACAATGGATCCTTGCTTCTCTTAACCCCTGTGCTGTCACAATGCATCCCATGCCCTTTTAGGCCACTTGATGTCACAATGAATCATTTGATTCTTGGCCTCCACGGTGGCATAATAGATCCTTGCTTCTATTGGTCCCCGTGCTGTAACAATCCATCCCTGGCCCTTTTTATACCACCTGGTGCCACAAGGGATCATTAGATTGTTAGCCTGCATTGGGTCACAATGGTTCCTTGCTTCTCTTAACCTCTGTGGTGTCACAATGCATTCCAAGCCCTTTTAGGCCACTTGGTCTTACAATGGACCATTTGGTTCTTGGCCTTCATGGTGTCATAATGGTTCCTTGCTTCTATAGGTCCCCATGCTGTCAGAGTTCATCCGTGGTCCTTTTGCGCCCCCTGGTGTCAAAAGGGATCATTAGATTGTTAGCCTGCTTTGGGTCACAATGCTTCCTTGCTTCTCTTAACCCCTGTGGTGTCACAATGCATCCCATGCCCTTTTAGGCCACTTGATGTCAAAATGAATCATTTGATTCATGGCCTCCATGGTGGCGTAATTGTACCAGGTTTTAATTGGGCCCCAGGCTTTCACAATACATCCCTGCCCCTTTTAGGCCCATTGGTGTCACAAGGGATCATTAGATGTTTAGCCTGCATTGGGTCACAATGGTTCCTTGCTTCTCTTAGCCCCTGTGGTGTCACAATGCATCCCATGCCCTTTTTGGCCACTTAGTGTTACAATGAATCATTTGAGTCTTGGCCTCTATGGTGTCATAATATTTCCATGTTTTTATTGTGCCCCATGCTTTCGCAATGCATCCCTGGCTCTATTACGAGCCCTGGTGTCAAAAGGGATCATTAGATTGTTAGCCTCCATTGGGTCACAATGGTTCCTTGCTTCTCTTAACCTCTGTGGTGTCACAATGCATTCCAAGCCCTTTTAGGCCAATTGATGTCACAATGAATCATTTGATTCTTGGCCTCCATGGTGTCATAATGGTTCCTTGTTAATATTGGGCCCCATGCTGTCACAATTCATCCCTGCCACTTTTACGCCCCCTGGTGCCAAATGGGTTCCTGGGATTATTATCCTCCATTGGGTCACAATGGATCCTTGCTTCTCTTAACCTCTGTGGTGTCACAATGCATTCCAAGCCCTTTTAGGCCACTTGATGTCACAATGAATCATTTGATTCTTGGCCTTCATGCTGTCATAATGTTTCCTTGCTTCTATAGGTCCCCATGCTGTCAGAGTTCATCCGTGGTCCTTTTGCGCCCCCTGGTGTCAAAAGGGATTCTTAGATTGTTAGCCTGCATTGGGTCACAATGCTTCCTTGCTTCTCTTAACCCCTGTGGTGTCACAATGCATCCCATGCCCTTTTAGGCCACTTGATGTCACAATGAATCATTTGATTCTTGGCCTCCATGGTGGCATAATTGTACCAGGATTTACTTGGGCCCCATGCTTTCACAATTCATCCCTGCCCCTTTTAGGCCCATTGGTGTCACAAGGGATCATTAGATTGTTAGCCTGCATTGGGTCACAATGGTTCCTTGCTTCTCTTAACCCCTGTGCTGTCACAATACATCCCATGCCCTTTTAGGCCACATGATATCACAATGAATTATTTGATTCTTGGCCTCCATGGTGGCATAATAGATCCTTGCTTCTATTGGTCCCCGTGCTGTAACAATTCCTCCCAGGGCCCTTTCAGGCCCATTGGTTTCACAAGGGATCATTAGATTGTTAACCGCCATTGGGTCACAATGGTTCCTTGCTTCTCTTAACCTCTGTGGTTTCACAATGCATCCCATGCCCTTTTAGGCCACTTGATGTCACAATGAATCATTTGATTCTTGGCCTCCATGGTGTCATAATGGTTCCTTGTTTCTATTGGGCCCCATGCTGTCACAATTCATCCCTGGCCCTTTTAAGCCCCCTGGTGACAAATGGGATCCTGGGATTATTAGCCTCCTTTGGGTCACAATGGATACTTGCTTCTCTTAACCCCTGTGCTGTCACAATGCATCCCATGCCCTTTTAGGCCACTTGATGTCACAATGAATCATTTGATTCTTGGCCTCCACGGTGGCATAATAGATCCTTGCTTCTATTGGTCCCCGTGCTGTAACAATCCATCCCTGGCCCTTTTTATACCCCCTGGTGCCACAAGGGATCATTAGATTGCTAGCCTGCATTGGGTCACAATGGTTCCTTGCTTCTCTTAACCTCTGTGGTGTCACAATGCATTCCAAGCCCTTTTAGGCCACTTGGTCTTACAATGAACCATTTGATTCTTGGCCTTCATGGTGTCATAATGGTTCCTTGCTTCTATAGGTCCCCTTGCTGTCAGAGTCCATCCGTGGTCCTTTTGCGCCCCCTGGTGTCAAAAGGGATTCTTAGATTGTTAGCCTGCATTGGGTCACAATGGTTCCTTGCTTCTCTTAACCCCTGTGGTGTCACAATGCATCCCATGACCTTTTAGGCCACTTGATGTCACAATGAATCATTTGATTCTTGGCCTCCATGGTGGCATAATTGTACCAGGGTTTACTTGGGCCCCATGCTTTCACAATTCATCCCTGCCCCTTTTAGGCCCATTGGTGTCACAAGGGATCATTTGATTGTTAGCCTGCATTGGGTCACAATGGTTCCTTGCTTCTCTTAACCTCTGTGGTGTCACAACGCATCCCATCCCCTTTTAGGCCACTTGATGTCACAATGAATCATTTGATTCTTGGCCTCCATGGTGTCATAATGGTTCCTTGTTTCTATTGGGCCCCATGCTGTCACAATTCATCCCTGGCCCTTTTACGCCCCCTGGTGTCAAATGGGATCCTGGGATTATTAGCCTCCATTGGGTCACAATGGTTCCTTGCTTCTCTTAACCCCTGTGCTGTCACAATGCATCCCATGCCCTTTTAGGCCACTTGATATCAAAATGAATCATTTGATTCTTGGCCTCTATGGTGTCATAATATTTCCATGTTTTTATTGTGCCCCATGCTTTCCCAATGCATCCCTGGCTCTATTACGAGCCCTGGTGTCAAAAGGGATCATTAGATTGTTAGCCTGCATTGGGTCACAATGGTTCCTTGCTTCTCTTAACCTCTGTGGTGTCACAATGCATCCCATGCCCTTTTAGGCCACTTGATGTCACAATGAATCATTTGATTCTTGGCCTCCATGGTGGCATAATTGTACCAGGATTTACTTGGGCCCCATGCTTTCACAATTCATCCCTGCCCCTTTTAGGCCCATTGGTGTCGCATGGGATCATTAGATTGTTAGCCTGCATTGGGTCACAATGGTTCCTTGCTTCTCTTAACCCCTGTGCTGTCACAATGCATCCCATGCCCTTTTAGGCCACATGATGTCACAATGAATTATTTGATTCTTGGCCTCCATGGTGGCATAATAGATCCTTGCTTCTATTGGTCCCCGTGCTGTAACAATTCCTCCCAGGGCCGTTTCAGGGCCATTGGTGTCACAAGGGATCATTAGATTGTTAGCCTGCATTGGGTCACAATGGTTCCTTGCTTCTCTTAACCCCTGTGCTGTCACAATACATCCCATGCCCTTTTAGGCCACTTGATGTCACAATGAATTATTTGATTCTTGGCCTCCATGGTGGCATAATAGATCCTTGCTTCTATTGGTCCCCGTGCTGTAACAATTCCTCCCAGGGCCCTTTTAGGCCCATTGGTGTCACAAGGGATCATTAGATTGTTAGCCTGCATTGGGTCACAATGGTTCCTTGCTTCTCTTAACCTCTGTGGTGTCACAATGCATCCCATGCCCTTTTAGGCCACTTGATGTCACAATGAATCATTTGATTCTTGGCCTCCATGGTGTCATAATGGTTCCTTGTTTCTATTGGGCCCCATGCTGTCACAATTCATCCCTGGACCTTTTACGCCCCCTGGTGTCAAATGGGATCCTGGGATTATTAGCCTCCTTTGGGTCACAATGGATCCTTGCTTCTCTTAACCCCTGTGCTGTCACAATGCATCCCATGCCCTTTTAGGCCACTTGATGTCACAATGAATCATTTGATTCTTGGCCTCCACAGTGGCATAATAGATCCTTGCTTCTATTGGTCCCCGTGCTGTAACAATCCATCCCTGGCCCTTTTTATACCCCCTGGTGCCACAAGGGATCATTAGATTGTTAGCCTGCATTGGGTCACAATGGTTCCTTGCTTCTCTTAACCTCTGTGGTGTCACAATGCATTCCAAGCCCTTTTAGGCCACTTGATGTCACAATGAATCATTTGATTCTTGGCCTTCATGGTGTCATAATGTTTCCTTGCTTCTATAGGTCCCCATGCTGTCTGAGTTCATCCGTGGCCCTTTTGCGCCCCCTGATGTCAAAAGGGATTCTTAGATTGTTAGCCTGCATTGGGTCACAATGGTTCCTTGCTTCTCTTAACCCCTGTGGTGTCACAATGCATCCCATGCCCTTTTAGGCCACTTGATGTCACAATGAATCATTTGATTCTTGGCCTCCATGGTGGCATAATTGTACCAGGATTTACTTGGGCCCCATGCTTTCACAATTCATCCCTGCCCCTTTTAGGCCCATTGGTGTCAAAAGGGATCATTAGATTGTTAGCCTGCATTGGGTCACAATGGTTCCTTGCTTCACTTAACCCCTGTGCTGTCACAATGCATCCCATGCCCTTTTAGGCCACATGATGTCACAATGAATTATTTGATTCTTGGCCTCCATGGTGGCATAATAGATCCTTGCTTCTATTGGTCCCCGTGCTGTAACAATTCCTCCCAGGGCCCTTTTAGGCCCATTGGTGTCACAAGGGATCATTAGATTGTTAGCCTGCATTGGGTCACAATGGTTCCTTGCTTCTCTTAACCTCTGTGGTGTCACAATGCATCCCATGCCCTTTTAGGCCACTTGATGTCACAATGAATCTTTTGATTCTTGGCCTCCATGGTGTCATAATGGTTCCTTGTTTCTATTGGGCCCCATGCTGTCACAATTCATCCCTGGCCCTTTTACGCCCCCTGGTGTCAAATGGGATCCTGGGATTATTAGCCTCCATTGGGTCACAATGGATCCTTGCTTCTCTTAACCTCTGTGGTGGCACAATGCATCCCATGCCCTTTTAGGCCACTTGATGTCACAATGAATCATTTGATTCTTGGCCTCCATGGTGGCATAATAGATCCTTGCTTCTATTGGTCCCCGTGCTGTAACAATCCATCCCTGGCCCTTTTTATACCACCTGGTGCCACAAGGGATCATTAGATTGTTAGCCTGCATTGGGTCACAATGGTTCTTTGTTTCTCTTAACCCCTGTGGTGTCACAATGCATTCCAAGACTTTTAGGCCACTTGGTCTTACAATGAATCTTTTGATTCTTGGCCTTCATGGTGTCATAATGGTTCCTTGCTTCTATAGGTCCCCATGCTGTCAGAGTTCATCCGTGGTCCTTTTGCGCCCCCTGATGTCAAAAGGGATTCTTAGATTGTTAGCCTGCATTGGGTCACAATGGTTCCTTGCTTCTCTTAACCCCTGTGGTGTCACAATGCATCCCATGCCCTTTTAGGCCACTTGATGTCACAATGAATCATTTGATTCTTGGCCTCCATGGTGGCGTAATTGTACCAGGTTTTAATTGGGCCCCATGCTTTCACAATACATCCCTGCCCCTTTTAGGCCCATTGGTGTCAAAAGGGATCATTAGATTGTTAGCCTGCATTGGGTCACAATGGTTCCTTGCTTCTCTTAACCCCTGTGCTGTCACAATGCATCCCATGCCCTTTTAGGCCACATGATGTCACAATGAATCATTTGATTCTTGGCCTCCATGGTGGCGTAATAGATCCTTGCTTCTATTGGTCCCCGTGCTGTAACAATTCATCCCTGGCCCTTTTAGGCCCACTGGTGTCACAAGGGATCATTAGATTGTTAGGCTGTATTGGGTCACAATGGTTCCTTGCTTCTCTTAACCCCTGTGCTGTCACAATGCATCCCATGCCCTTTTAGGCCACTTGATGTCACAATGAATTATTTGATTCTTGGCCTCCATGGTGGCATAATAGATCCTTGCTTCTATTGGTCCCCGTGCTGTAACAATTCATCCCTGGCCCTTTTAGGCCCATTGGTGTCACAAGGGATCATTAGATTGTTAGCCTGCATTGGGTCACAATGGTTCTTTGTTTCTCTTAACCTCTGTGGTGTCACAATGCATTCCAAGACTTTTAGGCCACTTGGTCTTACAATGAATCTTTTGATTCTTGGCCTTCATGGTGTCATAATGGTTCCTTGCTTCTATAGGTCCCCATGCTGTCAGAGTTCATCCGTGGTCCTTTTGCGCCCCCTGGTGTCAAAAGGGATTCTTAGATTGTTAGCCTGCATTGGGTCACAATGCTTCCTTGCTTCTCTTAACCCCTGTGGTGTCACAATGCATCCCATGCCCTTTTAGGCCACTTGATGTCACAATGAATCATTTGATTCTTGGCCTCCATGGCGGCGTAATTGTACCAGGTTTTAATTGGGCCCCATGCTTTCACAATACATCCCTGCCCCTTTTAGGCACATTGGTGTCCAAAGGGATCATTAGATTGTTAGCCTGCATTGGGTCACAATGGATCCTTGCTTCTCTTAACCCCTGTGGTGTCACAATGCATCCCATGCCCTTTTAGGCCACTTGATGTCACAATGAATCATTTGATTCTTGGCCTCCATGGTGGCGTAATAGATCCTTGCTTCTATTGGTCCCCGTGCTGTAACAATTCATCCCTGGCCCTTTTAGGCCCATTGGTGTCACAAGGGATCATTAGATTGTTAGCCTGTATTGGGTCACAATGGTTCCTTGCTTCTCTTAACCCCTGTGGTGTCACAATGCATCCCATGCCCTTTTAGGCCACTTGATGTCACAATGAATTATTTGATTCTTGGCCTCCATGGTGGCATAATAGATCCTTGCTTCTATTGGTCCCCGTGCTGTAACAATTCCTCCCAGGGCCCTTTTAGGCCCATTGGTGTCACAAGGGATCATTAGATTGTTAGCCTGTATTGGGTCACAATGGTTCCTTGATTCTCTTAACCCCTGTGGTGTCACAATGCATCCCATGCCCTTTTAGGCCACTTGATGTCACAATGAATCTTTTGATTCTTGGCCCCCATGGTGTCATAATGGTTCCTTGTTTCTATTGGGCCCCATGCTGTCACAAATCATCCCTGGCACTTTTACGCCCCCTGGTGTCAAATGGGATCCTGGGATTATTAGCCTCCATTGGGTCACAATGGATCCTTGCTTCTCTTAACCCCTGTGGTGGCACAATGCATCCCATGCCCTTTTAGGCCACTTGATGTCACAATGAATTATTTGATTCTTGTCCTCCAAGGTGGCATAATAGATCCTTGTTTCTATTGGTCCCTGTGCTGTAACAATCCATCCCTGGCCCTTTTTATACCCCCTGGTGCCACAAGGGATCATTAAATTGTTAGCCTGCATTGGGTCACAATCGTTCCTTGCTTCTCTTAACCTCTGTGGTGTCACAATGCATTCCAAGACTTTTAGGCCACTTGGTCTTTCAATGAACCATTAGATTCTTGGCCTTCATGGTGTCATAATGGTTCCTTGCTTCTATAGTTCCCCATGCTGTCAGAGTTCATCCGTGGTCCTTTTGCGCCCCCTGATGTCAAAAGGGATTCTTAGATTGTTAGCCTGCATTGGGTCACAATGGTTCCTTGCTTCTCTTAACCCCTGTGCTGTCACAATGCATCCCATGCCCTTTTAGGCCACTTGATGTCACAATGAATTATTTGATTCTTGGCCTCCATGGTGGCATAATAGATCCTTGCTTCTATTGGTCCCCGTGCTGTAACAATTCATCCCTGGCCCTTTTAGGCCCATTGGTGTCACAAGGGATCATTAGATTGTTAGCCTGCATTTGGGTCACAATGGTTCCTTGCTTCTCTTAACCCCTGTGGTGTCACAATGCATCCCTTGCCCTTTTAGGCCACTTGATGTCACAATGAATCTTTTGATTCTTGGCCCCCATGGTGTCATAATGGTTCCTTGTTTCTATTGGGCCCCATGCTGCCAGAATTCATCCCTGGCCCTTTTACGCCCCCTGGTGTCAAATGGGATCCTGGGATTATTAGCCTCCATTGGGTCACAATGGATCCTTGCTTCTCTTAACCTCTGTGGTGTCACAATGCATTCCAAGACATTTTAGGCCACTTGATGTCACAATGAATCATTTGATTCTTGGCCTTCATGGTGTCATAATGGTTCCTTGCTTCTATAGGTCCCCATGCTGTCAAAGTTCATCCGTGGTCCATTTGCGCCCCCTGGTGTCAAAAGGGATTCTTAGATTGTTAGCCTGCATTGGGTCACAATGGTTCCTTGCTTTTCTTAAGCCCTGTGGTGTCACAATGCATCCCATGCCCTTTTAGGCCATTTGATGTCACAATGAATCATTTGATTCTTGGCCTCCATGGTGGCATAATTGTACCAGGATTTACTTGGGCCCCATGCTTTCACAATTCATCCCTGCCCCTTTTAGGCCAATTGGTGTCGCAAGGGATCATTAGATTGTTAGCCTGCATTGGGTCACAATGGTTCCTTGCTTCTCTTAACCCCTGTGCTGTCACAATGCATCCCATGCCCTTTTAGGCCACATGATGTCACAATGAATTATTTGATTCTTGGCCTCCATGGTGGCATAATAGATCCTTGCTTCTATTGGTCCCCGTGCTGTAACAATTCCTCCCAGGGCCCTTTTAGGCCCATTGGTGTCACAAGGGATCATTAGATTGTTAGCCTGCATTGGGTCACAATGGTTCCTTGCTTCTCTTAACCTCTGTGGTGTCACAATGCATCCCATGCCCTTTTAGGCCACTTGATGTCACAATGAATCATTTGATTCTTGGCCTCCATGGTGGCATAATGGTTCCTTGTTTCTATTGGGCCCCATGCTGTCACAATTCATCCCTGGCCCTTTTACGCCCCCTGGTGTCAAATGGGATCCTGGGATTATTAGCCTGCATTGGGTCACAATGGATCCTTGCTTGTCTTAACCTCTGTGGTGGCACAATGCATCCCATGCCCTTTTAGGCCACTTGATGTCACAATGAATCATTTGATTCTTGGCCTCCATGGTGGCATAATAGATCCTTGCTTCTATTGGTCCCCGTGCTGTAACAATCCATCCCTGGCCCTTTTTATACCACCTGGTGCCACAAGGGATCATTAGATTGTTAGCCTGCCTTGGATCACAATGGTTCTTTGTTTCTCTTAACCTCTGTGGTGTCACAATGCATTCCAAGACTTTTAGGCCACTTGGTCTTACAATGAAACATTTGATTCTTGGCCTTCATGGTGTCATAATGGTTCCTTGCTTCTATAGGTCCCCATGCTGTCAGAGTTCATCCGTGGTCCTTTTGCGCCCCCTGATGTCAAAAGGGATTCTTAGATTGTTAGCCTGCATTGGGTCACAATGGTTCCTTGCTTCTCTTAACCCCTGTGCTGTCACAATGCATCCCATGCCCTTTTAGGCCACTTGATGTCACAATGAATTATTTGATTCTTGGCCTCCATGGTGGCATAATAGATCCTTGTTTCTATTGGTCCCCGTGCTGTAACAATTCATCCCTGGCCCTTTTAGGCCCATTGGTGTCACAAGGGATCATTAGATTGTTAGCCTGTATTGGGTCACAATGGTTCCTTGCTTCTCTTAACCCCTGTGGTGTCACAATGCATCCCATGCCCTTTTTGGCCACTTGATGTCACAATGAATCTTTTGATTCTTGGCCCCCATGGTGTCATAATGGTTCCTTGTTTCTATTGGGCCCCATGCTGTCACAATTCATCCCTGGCCCTTTTACGCCCCCTGGTGTCAAATGGGATCCTGGGATTATTAGCCTCCATTGGGTCACAATGGATCCTTGCTTCTCTTAACCCCTGTGGTGGCACAATGCATCCCATGCACTTTTAGGCCACTTGATGTCACAATGAATCATTTGATTCTTGGCCTCCACGGTGGCATAATAGATCCTTGCTTCTATTGGTCCCCGTGCTGTAACAATCCATCCCTGGCCCTTTTTATACCCCCTGGTGCCACAAGGGATCATTAGATTGTTAGCCTGCATTGGGTCACAATGGTTCCTTGCTTCTCTTAACCCCTGTAGTGTCACAATGCATCCCATGCCCTTTTAGGCCACTTGATGTCACAATGAATCATTTGATTCTTGGCCTCCATGGTGGCATAATTGTACCAGGTTTTACTTGGGCCCCATGCTTTCACAATTCATCCCTGCCCCTTTTAGGCCCATTGGTGTCAAAAGGGATCATTAGATTGTTAGCCTGCATTGGGTCACAATGGTTCCTTGCTTCTCTTAACCCCTGTGCTGTCACAATGCATCCCATGCCCTTTTAGGCCACTTGATGTCACAATGAATTATTTGATTCTTGGCCTCCATGGTGGCATAATAGATCCTTGCTTCTATTGGTCCCCGTGCTGTAACAATTCATCCCTGGCCCTTTTAGGCCCATTGGTGTCACAAGGGATCATTAGATTGTTAGCCTGTATTGGGTCACAATGGTTCCTTGCTTCTCTTAACCCCTGTGGTGTCACAATGCATCCCATGTCCTTTTAGGCCACTTGATGTCACAATGAATCTTTTGATTCTTGGCCCCCATGGTGTCATAATGGTTCCTTGTTTCTATTGGGCCCCATGCTGTCACAATTCATCCCTGGCCCTTTTACGCCCCCTGGTGTCAAATGGGATCCTGGGATTATTAGCCTCCATTGGGTCACAATGGATCCTTGCTTCTCTTAACCCCTGTGGTGGCACAATGCATCCCATGCACTTTTAGGCCACTTGATGTCACAATGAATCATTTGATTCTTGGCCTCCACGGTGGCATAATAGATCCTTGCTTCTATTGGTCCCCGTGCTGTAACAATCCATCCCTGGACCTTTTTATACCCCCTTGTGCCACAAGGGATCATTAGATTGTTAGCCTGCATTGGGTCACAATGGTTCTTTGTTTCTCTTAACCTCTGTGGTGTCACAATGCATTCCAAGACTTTTAGGCCACTTGGTCTTACAATGAAACATTTGATTCTTGGCCTTCATGGTGTCATAATGGTTCCTTGCTTCTATAGGTCCCCATGCTGTCAGAGTTCATCCGTGGTCCTTTTGCGCCCCCTGATGTCAAAAGGGATTCTTAGATTGTTAGCCTGCATTGGGTCACAATGGTTCCTTGCTTCTCTTAACCCCTGTGCTGTCACAATGCATCCCATGCCCTTTTAGGCCACTTGATGTCACAATGAATTATTTGATTCTTGGCCTCCATGGTGGCATAATAGATCCTTGCTTCTATTGGTCCCCGTGCTGTAACAATTCATCCCTGGCCCTTTTAGGCCCATTGGTGTCACAAGGGATCATTAGATTGTTAGCCTGTATTGGGTCACAATGGTTCCTTGCTTCTCTTAACCCCTGTGGTGTCACAATGCATCCCATGCCCTTTTTGGCCACTTGATGTCACAATGAATCTTTTGATTCTTGGCCTCCATGGTGTCATAATGGTTCCTTGTTTCTATTGGGCCCCATGCTGTCACAATTCATCCCTGGCCCTTTTACGCCCCCTGGTGTCAAATGGGATCCTGGGATTATTAGCCTCCATTGGGTCACAATGGATCCTTGCTTCTCTTAACCCCTGTGGTGGCACAATGCATCCCATGCACTTTTAGGCCACTTGATGTCACAATGAATCATTTGATTCTTGGCCTCCACGGTGGCATAATAGATCCTTGCTTCTATTGGTCCCCGTGCTGTAACAATCCATCCCTGGCCCTTTTTATACCCCCTGGTGCCACAAGGGATCATTAGATTGTTAGCCTGCATTGGGTCACAATGGTTCCTTGCTTCTCTTAACCCCTGTAGTGTCACAATGCATCCCATGCCCTTTTAGGCCACTTGATGTCACAATGAATCATTTGATTCTTGGCCTCCATGGTGGCATAATTGTACCAGGTTTTACTTGGGCCCCATGCTTTCACAATTCATCCCTGCCCCTTTTAGGCCCATTGGTGTCAAAAGGGATCATTAGATTGTTAGCCTGCACTGGGTCACAATGGTTCCTTGCTTCTCTTAACCCCTGTGCTGTCACAATGCATCCCATGCCCTTTTAGGCCACTTGATGTCACAATGAATTATTTGATTCTTGGCCTCCATGGTGGCATAATAGATCCTTGCTTCTATTGGTCCCCGTGCTGTAACAATTCATCCCTGGCCCTTTTAGGCCCATTGGTGTCACAAGGGATCATTAGATTGTTAGCCTGTATTGGGTCACAATGGTTCCTTGCTTCTCTTAACCCCTGTGGTGTCACAATGCATCCCATGTCCTTTTAGGCCACTTGATGTCACAATGAATCTTTTGATTCTTGGCCCCCATGGTGTCATAATGGTTCCTTGTTTCTATTGGGCCCCATGCTGTCACAATTCATCCCTGGCCCTTTTACGCCCCCTGGTGTCAAATGGGATCCTGGGATTATTAGCCTCCATTGGGTCACAATGGATCCTTGCTTCTCTTAACCCCTGTGGTGGCACAATGCATCCCATGCACTTTTAGGCCACTTGATGTCACAATGAATCATTTGATTCTTGGCCTCCACGGTGGCATAATAGATCCTTGCTTCTATTGGTCCCCGTGCTGTAACAATCCATCCCTGGCACTTTTTATACCCCCTGGTGCCACAAGGGATCATTAGATTGTTAGCCTGCATTGGGTCACAATGGTTCCTTGCTTCTCTTAACCCCTGTGGTGTCACAATGCATCCCATGCCCTTTTAGGCCACTTGATGTCACAATGAATCATTGGATTCTTGGCCTCCATGGTGGCATAATTGTACCAGGTTTTACTTGGTCCCCATGATTTCACAATTCATCCCTGCCCCTTTTAGGCCCATTGGTGTCACAAGGGATCATTAGATTGTTAGCCTGCTTTGGGTTACAATGGTTCCTTGCTTCTCTTAACCTCTGTGGTGTCACAATGCATCCCATGCCCTTTTAGGCCACTTGATGTCACAATGAATCTTTTGATTCTTGGCCTCCATGGTGTCATAATGGTTCCTTGTTTCTATTGGGCCCCATGCTGTCACAATTCATCCCTGGCCCTTTTAAGCCCCCTGGTGTCAAATGGGATCCTGGGATTATTAGCCTCCATTGGGTCACAATGGATCCTTGCTTCTCTTAACCCCTGTGGTGGCACAATGCATCCCATGCACTTTTAGGCCACTTGATGTCACAATGAATCATTTGATTCTTGGCCTCCACGGTGGCATAATAGATCCTTGCTTCTATTGGTCCCCATGCTGTAACAATCCATCCCTGGCCCTTTTTATACCCCCTGGTGCCCCAAGGGATCATTAGATTGTTAGCCTGCATTTGGTCACAATGGTTCCTTGCTTCTCTTAACCCCTGTGGTGTCACAATGCATCCCATGCCCTTTTAGGCCACTTGATGTCACAATGAAGCATTTGATTCTTGGCCTCCATGGTGGCATAATTGTACCAGGTTTTACTTGGGCCCCATGCTTTCACAAATCAACCCTGCCACTTTTAGGCCCATTGGTGTCGCAAGGGATCATTAGATTGTTAGCCTGCATTGGGTCACAATGGTTCCTTGCTTCTCTTAACCCCTGTGCTGTCACAATGCATCCCATGCCCTTTTAGGCCACTTGATGTCACAATGAATTATTTGATTCTTGGCCTCCATGGTGGCATAATAGATCCTTGCTTCTATTGGTCCCCGTGCTGTAACAATTCATCCCTGGGCCCTTTTAGGCCCATTGGTGTCACAAGGGATCATTAGATTGTTAGCCTGCATTGGGTCACAATGGTTCCTTGCTTCTCTTAACCCCTGTGGTGTCACAATGCATCCCATGTCCTTTTAGGCCACTTGATGTCACAATGAATCTTTTGATTCTTGGCCCCCATGGTGTCATAATGGTTCCTTGTTTCTATTGGGCCCCATGCTGTCACAATTCATCCCTGGCCCTTTTACGCCCCCTGGTGTCAAATGGGATCCTGGGATTATTAGCCTCCATTGGGTCACAATGGTTCCTTGCTTCTCTTAACCCCTGTGCTGTCACAATGCATCCCATGCACTTTTAGGCCACTTGATGTCACAATGAATCATTTGATTCTTGGCCTCCACGGTGGCATAATACATCCTTGCTTCTATTGGTCCACGTGCTGTAACAATCCATCCCTGGCACTTTTTATACCCCCTGGTGCCACAAGGGATCATTAGATTGTTAGCCTGCATTGGGTCACAATGGTTCCTTGCTTCTCTTAACCCCTGTGGTGTCACAATGCATCCCATGCCCTTTTAGGCCACTTGATGTCACAATGAATCATTTGATTCTTGGCCTCCATGGTGGCATAATTGTACCAGGTTTTACTTGGTCCCCATGATTTCACAATTCATCCCTGCCCCTTTTAGGCCCATTGGTGTCACAAGGGATCATTAGATTGTTAGCCTGCATTGGGTTACAATGGTTCCTTGCTTCTCTTAACCTCTGTGGTGTCACAATGCATCCCATGCCCTATTAGGCCACTTGATGTCACAATGAATTATTTGATTCTTGGCCTCCATGGTGGCATAATAGATCCTTGCTTCTATTGGTCCCCGTGCTGTAACAATTCATCCCTGGCCCTTTTAGGCCCATTGGTGTCACAAGGGATCATTAGATTGTTAGCCTGCATTGGGTCACAATGGATCCTTGCTTCTCTTAACCCCTGTGCTGTCACAATGCATCCCATGTCCTTTTAGGCCACTTGATGTCACAATGAATCTTTTGATTCTTGGCCCCCATGGTGTCATAATGGTTCCTTGTTTCTATTGGGCCCCATGCTGTCACAATTCATCCCTGGACCTTTTACGCCCCCTGGTGTCAAATGGGATCCTGGGATTATTAGCCTCCATTGGGTCACAATGGATCCTTGCTTCTCTTAACCCCTGTGGTGGCACAATGCATCCCATGCACTTTTAGGCCACTTGATGTCACAATGAATCATTTGATTCTTGGCCTCCACGGTGGCATAATAGATCCTTGCTTCTATTGGTCCCCGTGCTGTAACAATCCATCCCTGGCCCTTTTTATACCCCCTGGTGCCACAAGGGATCATTAGATTGTTAGCCTGCATTGGGTCACAATGGTTCCTTGCTTCTCTTAACCCCTGTGGTGTCACAATGCATCCCATGCCCTTTTAGGCCACTTGATGTCACAATGAATCATTTGATTCTTGGCCTCCATGGTGGCATAATTGTACCAGGTTTTACTTGGGCCCCATGATTTCACAAATCATCCCTGCCCCTTTTAGGCCCATTGGTGTCGCAAGGGATCATTAGATTGTTAGCCTGCATTGGGTCACAATGGTTCCTTGCTTCTCTTAACCCCTGTGCTGTCACAATGCATCCCATGCACTTTTAGGCCACTTGATGTCACAATGAATCATTTGATTCTTGGCCTCCACGGTGGCATAATAGATCCTTGCTTCTATTGGTCCCCATGCTGTAACAATCCATCCCTGGCCCTTTTTATACCCCCTGGTGCCACAAGGGATCATTAGATTGTTAGCCTGCATTGGGTCACAATGGTTCCTTGCTTCTCTTAACCCCTGTGGTGTCACAATGCATCCCATGCCCTTTTAGGCCACTTGATGTCACAATGAATCATTTGATTCTTGGCCTCCATGGTGGCATAATTGTACCAGGTTTTACTTGGTCCCCATGATTTCACAATTCATCCCTGCCCCTTTTAGGCCCATTGGTGTCACAAGGGATCATTAGATTGTTAGCCTGCATTTGGTCACAATGGTTCCTTGCTTCTCTTAACCTCTGTGGTGTCACAATGCATCCCATGCCCTTTTAGGCCACTTGATGTCACAATGAATCTTTTGATTCTTGGCCTCCATGGTGTCATAATGGTTCCTTGTTTCTATTGGGCCCCATGCTGTCACAATTCATCCCTGGCCCTTTTACGCCCCCTGGTGTCAAATGGGATCCTGGGATTATTAGCCTCCATTGGGTCACAATGGATCCTTACTTCTCTTAACCTCTGTGGTGTCACAATGCATTCCAAGCCCTTTTAGGCCACTTGATGTCACAATGAATCATTTGATTCTTGGCCTTCATGGTGTCATAATGTTTCCTTGCTTCTATAGGTCCCCATGCTGTCAAAGTTCATCCGTGGTCCATTTTCGCCCCCTGGTGTCAAAAGGGATTCTTAGATTGTTAGCCTGCATTGGGTCACAATGGTTCCTTGCTTTTCTTAACCCCTGTGGTGTCACAATGCATCCCATGCCCTTTTAGGCCACTTGATGTCACAATGAATCATTTGATTCTTGGCCTCCATGGTGGCATAATTGTACCAGGATTTACTTGGGCCCCATGCTTTCACAATTTATCCCTGCCCCTTTTAGGCCCATTGGTGTCGCAAGGGATCATTAGATTGTTAGCCTGCATTGGGTCACAATGGTTCCTTGCTTCTCTTAACCCCTGTGCTGTCACAATGCATCCCATGCCCTTTTAGGCCACATGATGTCACAATGAATTATTTGATTCTTGGCCTCCATGGTGGCATAATAGATCCTTGCTTCTATTGGTCCCCGTGCTGTAACAATTCCTCCCAGGGCCCTTTTAGGCCCATTGGTGTCACAAGGGATCATTAGATTGTTAGCCTGCATTGGGTCACAATGGTTCCTTGCTTCTCTTAACCCCTGTGGTGTCACAATGCATCCCATGCCCTTTTAGGCCACTTGATGTCACAATGAATCATTTGATTCTTGGCCTCCATGGTGGCATAATTGTACCAGGTTTTAATTGGGCCCCATGCTTTCACAATACATCAATGCCCCTTTTAGGCCCATTGGTGTCACAAGGGATCATTAGATTGTTAGCCTGCATTGGGTCACAATGGTTCCTTGCTTCTCTTAACCTCTGTGGTGTCACAATGCATTCCAAGACTTTTAGGCCACTTGGTCTTACAATGAACCATTTGATTCTTGGCGTTCATGGTGTCATAATGCTTCCTTGCTTCTATAGGTCCCCATGCTGTCAGAGTTCATCCGTGGTCCTTTTGCGTCCCCTGATGTCAAAAGGGATTCTTAGATTGTTAGCCTGCATTGGGTCACAATGGTTCCTTGCTTCTCTTAACCCCTGTGCTGTCACAATGCATCCCATGCCCTTTTAGGCCACTTGATGTCACAATGAATCATTTGATTCTTGGCCTCCATGGTGGCGTAATTGTACCAGGTTTTAATTGGGCCCCATGCTTTCACAATACATCCCTGCCCCTTTTAGGCCCATTGGTGTCAAAAGGGATCATTAGATTGTTAGCCTGCATTGGGTCACAATGGTTCCTTGCTTCTCTTAACCCCTGTGGTGTCACAATGCATCCCATGCCCTTTTAGGCCACTTGATGTCACAATGAATTATTTGATTCTTGGCCTCCATGGTGGCATTATAGATCCTTGCTTCTATTGGTCCCCGTGCTGTAACAATTCATCCCTGGCCCTTTTAGGCCCATTGGTGTCACAAGGGATCATTAGATTGTTAGCCTGTATTGGGTCACAATGGTTCCTTGCTTCTCTTAACCCCTGTGGTGTCACAATGCATCCCATGCCCTTTTAGGCCACTTGATGTCACAATGAATCTTTTGATTCTTGGCCCCCATGGTGTCATAATGGTTCCTTGTTTCTATTGGGCCCCATGCTGTCACAATTCATCCCTGGCCCTTTTACGCCCCCTGGTGTCAAATGGGATCCTGGGATTATTAGCCTCCATTGGGTCACAATGGATCCTTGCTTCTCTTAACCCCTGTGGTGGCACAATGCATCCCATGCACTTTTAGGCCACTTGATGTCACAATGAATCATTTGATTCTTGGCCTCCACGGTGGCATAATAGATCCTTGCTTCTATTGGTCCCCGTGCTGTAACAATACATCCCTGGCCCTTTTTATACCCCCTGGTGCCACAAGGGATCATTAGATTGTTAGCCTGCATTGGGTCACAATGGTTCCTTGCTTCTCTTAACCCCTGTGGTGTCACAATGCATCCCATGCCCTTTTAGGCCACTTGATGTCACAAGGAATCATTTGATTCTTGGCCTCCACGGTGGCATAATTGTACCAGGTTTTACTTGGTCCCCATGATTTCACAATTCATCCCTGCCCCTTTTAGGCCCATTGGTGTCACAAGGGATCATTAGATTGTTAGCCTGCATTGGGTTACAATGGTTCCTTGCTTCTCTTAACCTCTGTGGTGTCACAATGCATCCCATGCCCTTTTAGGCCACTTGATGTCACAATGAATCTTTTGATTCTTGGCCTCCATGGTGTCATAATGGTTCCTTGTTTCTATTGGGCCCCATGCTGTCACAATTCATCCCTGGCCCTTTTACGCCCCCTGGTGTCAAATGGGATCCTGGGATTATTAGCCTCCATTGGGTCACAATGGATCCTTGCTTCTCTTAACCCCTGTGGTGGCACAATGCATCCCATGCACTTTTAGGCCACTTGATGTCACAATGAATCATTTGATTCTTGGCCTCCACGGTGGCATAATAGATCCTTGCTTCTATTGGTCCCCGTGCTGTAACAATCCATCCCTGGCCCTTTTTATACCCCCTGGTGCCACAAGGGATCATTAGATTGTAAGCCTGCATTTGGTCACAATGGTTCCTTGCTTCTCTTAACCCCTGTGGTGTCACAATGCATCCCATGCCCTTTTAGGCCACTTGATGTCACAATGAATCATTTGATTCTTGGCCTCCATGGTGGCATAATTGTACCAGGTTTACTTGGGCCCCATGCTTTCACAAATCATCCCAGCCCCTTTTAGGCCCATTGGTGTCGCAAGGGATCATTAGATTGTTAGCCTGCATTGGGTCACAATGTTTCCTTGCTTCTCTTAACCCCTGTGCTGTCACAATGCATCCCATGCACTTTTAGGCCACTTGATGTCACAATGAATCATTTGATTCTTGGCCTCCACGGTGGCATAATATATCCTTGCTTCTATTGGTCCCCATGCTGTAACAATCCATCCCTGGCCCTTTTTATACCCCCTGGTGCCACAAGGGATCATTAGATTGTTAGCCTGCATTGGGTTACAATGGTTCCTTGCTTCTCTTAACCTCTGTGGTGTCACAATGCATCCCATGCCCTTTTAGGCCACTTGATGTCACAATGAATCTTTTGATTCTTGGCCTCCATGGTGTCATAATGGTTCCTTGTTTCTATTGGGCCCCATGCTGTCACAATTCATCCCTGGCCCTTTTACGCCCCCTGGTGTCAAATGGGATCCTGGGATTATTAGCCTCCATTGGGTCACAATGGATCCTTACTTTTCTTAACCTCTGTGGTGTCACAATGCATTCCAAGCCCTTTTAGGCCACTTGATGTCACAATGAATCATTTGATTCTTGGCCTTCATGGTGTCATAATGTTTCCTTGCTTCTATAGGTCCCCATGCTGTCAAAGTTCATCCGTGGTCCATTTGCGCCCCCTGGTGTCAAAAGGGATTCTTAGATTGTTAGCCTGCATTGGGTCACAATGGTTCCTTGCTTTTCTTAACCCCTGTGGTGTCACAATGCATCCCATGCCCTTTTAGGCCACTTGATGTCACAATGAATCATTTGATTCTTGGCCTCCATGGTGGCATAATTGTACCAGGATTTACTTGGGCCCCATGCTTTCACAATTTATCCCTGCCCCTTTTAGGCCCATTGGTGTCGCAAGGGATCATTAGATTGTTAGCCTGCTTTGGGTCACAATGGTTCCTTGCTTCTCTTAACCCCTGTGCTGTCACAATGCATCCCATGCCCTTTTAGGCCACATGATGTCACAATGAATTATTTGATTCTTGGCCTCCATGGTGGCATAATAGATCCTTGCTTCTATTGGTCCCCGTGCTGTAACAATTCCTCCCAGGGCCCTTTTAGGCCCATTGGTGTCACAAGGGATCATTAGATTGTTAGCCTGCATTGGGTCACAATGGTTCCTTGCTTCTCTTAACCCCTGTGGTGTCACAATGCATCCCATGCCCTTTTAGGCCACTTGATGTCACAATGAATCATTTGATTCTTGGCCTCCATGGTGGCATAATTGTACCAGGTTTTAATTGGGCCCCATGGTTTCACAATACATCTATGCCCCTTTTAAGCCCATTGGTGTCACAAGGGATCATTAGATTGTTAGCCTGCATTGGGTCACAATGGTTCCTTGCTTCTCTTAACCTCTGTGGTGTCACAATGCATTCCAAGACTTTTAGGCGACTTGGTCTTACAATGAACCATTTGATTCTTGGCGTTCATGGTGTCATAATGCTTCCTTGCTTCTATAGGTCCCCATGCTGTCAGAGTTCATCCGTGGTCCTTTTGCGCCCCCTGATGTCAAAAGGGATTCTTAGATTGTTAGCCTGCATTGGGTCACAATGGTTCCTTGCTTCTCTTAACCCCTGTGGTGTCACAATGCATCCCATGCCCTTTTAGGCCACTTGATGTCACAATGAATCATTTGATTCTTGGCCTCCATGGTGGCGTAATTGTACCAGGTTTTAATTGGGCCCCATGCTTTCACAATACATCCCTGCCCCTTTTAGGCCCATTGGTGTCAAAAGGGATCATTAGATTGTTAGCCTGCATTGGGTCACAATGGTTCCTTGCTTCTCTTAACCCCTGTGCTGTCACAATGCAGCCCATGCCCTTTTAGGCCACTTGATGTCACAATGAATTATTTGATTCTTGGCCTCCATGGTGGCATAATAGATCCTTGTTTCTATTGGTCCCCGTGCTGTAACAATTCATCCCTGGCCCTTTTAGGCCCATTGGTGTCACAAGGGATCATTAGATTGTTAGCCTGCATTGGGTCACAATGGTTCCTTGCTTCTCTTAACCCCTGTGGTGTCACAATGCATCCCATGCCCTTTTAGGCCACTTGATGTCACAATGAATCATTTGATTCTTGGCCTCCACGGTGGCATAATTGTACCAGGTTTTACTTGGTCCCCATGATTTCACAATTCATCCCTGCCCCTTTTAGGCCCATTGGTGTCACAAGGGATCATTAGATTGTTAGCCTGCATTGGGTTACAATGGTTCCTTGCTTCTCTTAACCTCTGTGGTGTCACAATGCATCCCATGCCCTTTTAGGCCACTTGATGTCACAATGAATCTTTTGATTCTTGGCCTCCATGGTGTCATAATGGTTCCTTGTTTCTATTGGGCCCCATGCTGTCACAATTCATCCCTGGCCCTTTTACGCCCCCTGGTGTCAAATGGGATCCTGGGATTATTAGCCTCCATTGGGTCACAATGGATCCTTACTTCTCTTAACCTCTGTGGTGTCACAATGCATTCCAAGCCCTTTTAGGCCACTTGATGTCACAATGAATCATTTGATTCTTGGCCTTCATGCTGTCATAATGTTTCCTTGCTTCTATAGGTCCCCATGCTGTCAAAGTTCATCCGTGGTCCATTTGCGCCCCCTGGTGTCAAAAGGGATTCTTAGATTGTTAGCCTGCATTGGGTCACAATGGTTCCTTGCTTTTCTTAACCCCTGTGGTGTCACAATGCATCCCATGCCCTTTTAGGCCACTTGATGTCACAATGAATCATTTGATTCTTGGCCTCCATGGTGGCATAATTGTACCAGGATTTACTTGGGCCCCATGCTTTCACAATTTATCCCTGCCCCTTTTAGGCCCATTGGTGTCGCAAGGGATCATTAGATTGTTAGCCTGCATTGGGTCACAATGGTTCCTTGCTTCTCTTAACCCCTGTGCTGTCACAATGCATCCCATGCCCTTTTAGGCCACATGATGTCACAATGAATTATTTGATTCTTGGCCTCCATGGTGGCATAATAGATCCTTGCTTCTATTGGTCCCCGTGCTGTAACAATTCCTCCCAGGGCCCTTTTAGGCCCATTGGTGTCACAAGGGATCATTAGATTGTTAGCCTGCATTGGGTCACAATGGTTCCTTGCTTCTCTTAACCCCTGTGGTGTCACAATGCATCCCATGCCCTTTTAGGCCACTTGATGTCACAATGAATCATTTGATTCTTGGCCTCCATGGTGGCATAATTGTACCAGGTTTTAATTGGGCCCCATGCTTTCACAATACATCAATGCCCCTTTTAGGCCCATTGGTGTCACAAGGGATCATTAGATTGTTAGCCTGCATTGGGTCACAATGGTTCCTTGCTTCTCTTAACCTCTGTGGTGTCACAATGCATTCCAAGACTTTTAGGCCACTTGGTCTTACAATGAACCATTTGATTCTTGGCGTTCATGGTGTCATAATGCTTCCTTGCTTCTATAGGTCCCCATGCTGTCAGAGTTCATCCGTGGTCCTTTTGCGCCCCCTGATGTCAAAAGGGATTCTTAGATTGTTAGCCTGCATTGGGTCACAATGGTTCCTTGCTTCTCTTAACCCCTGTGGTGTCACAATGCATCCCATGCCCTTTTAGGCCACTTGATGTCACAATGAATCATTTGATTCTTGGCCTCCATGGTGGCGTAATTGTACCAGGTTTTAATTGGGCCCCATGCTTTCACAATACATCCCTGCCCCTTTTAGGCCCATTGGTGTCAAAAGGGATCATTAGATTGTTAGCCTGCATTGGGTCACAATGGTTCCTTGCTTCTCTTAACCCCTGTGCTGTCACAATGCATCCCATGCCCTTTTAGGCCACTTGATGTCACAATGAATTATTTGATTCTTGGCCTCCATGGTGGCATAATAGATCCTTGCTTCTATTGGTCCCCGTGCTGTAACAATTCATCCCTGGCCCTTTTAGGCCCATTGGTGTCACAAGGGATCATTAGATTGTTAGCCTGTATTGGGTCACAATGGTTCCTTGCTTCTCTTAACCCCTGTGGTGTCACAATGCATCCCATGCCCTTTTAGGCCACTTGATGTCACAATGAATCTTTTGATTCTTGGCCCCCATGGTGTCATAATGGTTCCTTGTTTCTATTGGGCCCCATGCTGTCACAATTCATCCCTGGCCCTTTTACGCCCCCTGGTGTCAAATGGGATCCTGGGATTATTAGCCTCCATTGGGTCACAATGGATCCTTGCTTCTCTTAACCCCTGTGGTGGCACAATGCATCCCATGCACTTTTAGGCCACTTGATGTCACAATGAATCATTTGATTCTTGGCCTCCACGGTGGCATAATAGATCCTTGCTTCTATTGGTCCCCGTGCTGTAACAATCCATCCCTGGCCCTTTTTATACCCCCTGGTGCCACAAGGGATCATTAGATTGTTAGCCTGCATTGGGTCACAATGGTTCCTTGCTTCTCTTAACCCCTGTGGTGTCACAATGCATCCCATGCCCTTTTAGGCCACTTGATGTCACAATGAATCATTTGATTCTTGCCCTCCACGGTGGCATAATTGTACCAGGTTTTACTTGGTCCCCATGATTTCACAATTCATCCCTGCCCCTTTTAGGCCCATTGGTGTCACAAGGGATCATTAGATTGTTAGCCTGCATTGGGTTACAATGGTTCCTTGCTTCTCTTAACCTCTGTGGTGTCACAATGCATCCCATGCCCTTTTAGGCCACTTGATGTCACAATGAATCTTTTGATTCTTGGCCTCCATGGTGTCATAATGGTTCCTTGTTTCTATTGGGCCCCATGCTGTCACAATTCATCCCTGGCCCTTTTACGCCCCCTGGTGTCAAATGGGATCCTGGGATTATTAGCCTCCATTGGGTCACAATGGATCCTTACTTTTCTTAACCTCTGTGGTGTCACAATGCATTCCAAGCCCTTTTAGGCCACTTGATGTCACAATGAATCATTTGATTCTTGGCCTTCATGGTGTCATAATGTTTCCTTGCTTCTATAGGTCCCCATGCTGTCAAAGTTCATCCGTGGTCCATTTGCGCCCCCTGGTGTCAAAAGGGATTCTTAGATTGTTAGCCTGCATTGGGTCACAATGGTTCCTTGCTTTTCTTAACCCCTGTGGTGTCACAATGCATCCCATGCCCTTTTAGGCCACTTGATGTCACAATGAATCATTTGATTCTTGGCCTCCATGGTGGCATAATTGTACCAGGATTTACTTGGGCCCCATGCTTTCACAATTTATCCCTGCCCCTTTTAGGCCCATTGGTGTCGCAAGGGATCATTAGATTGTTAGCCTGCATTGGGTCACAATGGTTCCTTGCTTCTCTTAACCCCTGTGCTGTCACAATGCATCCCATGCCCTTTTAGGCCACATGATGTCACAATGAATTATTTGATTCTTGGCCTCCATGGTGGCATAATAGATCCTTGCTTCTATTGGTCCCCGTGCTGTAACAATTCCTCCCAGGGCCCTTTTAGGCCCATTGGTGTCACAAGGGATCATTAGATTGTTAGCCTGCATTGGGTCACAATGGTTCCTTGCTTCTCTTAACCTCTGTGGTGTCACAATGCATTCCAAGACTTTTAGGCCACTTGGTCTTACAATGAACCATTTGATTCTTGGCGTTCATGGTGTCATAATGCTTCCTTGCTTCTATAGGTCCCCATGCTGTCAGAGTTCATCCGTGGTCCTTTTGCGCCCCCTGATGTCAAAAGGGATTCTTAGATTGTTAGCCTGCATTGGGTCACAATGGTTCCTTGCTTCTCTTAACCCCTGTGGTGTCACAATGCATCCCATGCCCTTTTAGGCCACTTGATGTCACAATGAATCATTTGATTCTTGGCCTCCATGGTGGCGTAATTGTACCAGGTTTTAATTGGGCCCCATGCTTTCACAATACATCCCTGCCCCTTTTAGGCCCCCTGATGTCAAAAGGGATCATTAGATTGTTAGCCTGCATTGGGTCACAATGGTTCCTTGCTTCTCTTAACCCCTGTGGTGTCACAATGCATCCCATGCCCTTTTAGGCCACTTGATGTCACAATGAATTATTTGATTCTTGGCCTCCATGGTGGCATAATAGATCCTTGCTTCTATTGGTCCCCGTGCTGTAACAATCCATCCCTGGCCCTTTTAGGCCCATTGGTGTCACAAGGGATCATTAGATTGTTAGCCTGTATTGGGTCACAATGGTTCCTTGCTTCTCTTAACCCCTGTGGTGTCACAATGCATCCCATGCCCTTTTAGGCCACTTGATGTCACAATGAATCTTTTGATTCTTGGCCCCCATGGTGTCATAATGGTTCCTTGTTTCTATTGGGCCCCATGCTGTCACAATTCATCCCTGGCCCTTTTACGCCCCCTGGTGTCAAATGGGATCCTGGGATTATTAGCCTCCATTGGGTCACAATGGATCCTTGCTTCTCTTAACCCCTGTGGTGGCACAATGCATCCCATGCACTTTTAGGCCACTTGATGTCACAATGAATCATTTGATTCTTGGCCTCCACGGTGGCATAATAGATCCTTGCTTCTATTGGTCCCCGTGCTGTAACAATCCATCCCTGGCCCTTTTTATACCCCCTGGTGCCACAAGGGATCATTAGATTGTTAGCCTGCATTGGGTCACAATGGTTCCTTGCTTCTCTTAACCCCTGTGGTGTCACAATGCATTCCAAGCCCTTTTAGGCCACTTGATGTCACAATGAATCATTTGATTCTTGGCCTTCATGGTGTCATAATGTTTCCTTGCTTCTATAGGTCCCCATGCTGTCAAAGTTCATCCGTGGTCCATTTGCGCCCCCTGGTGTCAAAAGGGATTCTTAGATTGTTAGCCTGCATTGGGTCACAATGGTTCCTTGCTTTTCTTAACCCCTGTGGTGTCACAATGCATCCCATGCCCTTTTAGGCCACTTGATGTCACAATGAATCATTTGATTCTTGGCCTCCATGGTGGCATAATTGTACCAGGATTTACTTGGGCCCCATGCTTTCACAATTTATCCCTGCCCCTTTTAGGCCCATTGGTGTCGCAAGGGATCATTAGATTGTTAGCCTGCATTGGGTCACAATGGTTCCTTGCTTCTCTTAACCCCTGTGCTGTCACAATGCATCCCATGCCCTTTTAGGCCACATGATGTCACAATGAATTATTTGATTCTTGGCCTCCATGGTGGCATAATAGATCCTTGCTTCTATTGGTCCCCGTGCTGTAACAATTCCTCCCAGGGCCCTTTTAGGCCCATTGGTGTCACAAGGGATCATTAGATTGTTAGCCTGCATTGGGTCACAATGGTTCCTTGCTTCTCTTAACCCCTGTGCTGTCACAATGCATCCCATGCCCTTTTAGGCCACATGATGTCACAATGAATTATTTGATTCTTGGCCTCCATGGTGGCATAATAGATCCTTGCTTCTATTGGTCCCCGTGCTGTAACAATTCCTCCCAGGGCCCTTTTAGGCCCATTGGTGTCACAAGTGATCATTAGATTGTTAGCCTGCATTGGGTCACAATGGTTCCTTGCTTCTCTTAACCCCTGTGGTGTCACAATGCATCCCATGCCCTTTTAGGCCACTTGATGTCACAATGAATCATTTGATTCTTGGCCTCCATGGTGGCATAATTGTACCAGGTTTTAATTGGGCCCCATGCTTTCACAATACATCAATGCCCCTTTTAGGCCCATTGGTGTCACAAGGGATCATTAGATTGTTAGCCTGCATTGGGTCACAATGGTTCCTTGCTTCTCTTAACCTCTGTGGTGTCACAATGCATTCCAAGACTTTTAGGCCACTTGGTCTTACAATGAACCATTTGATTCTTGGCGTTCATGGTGTCATAATGGTTCCTTGCTTCTATAGGTCCCCATGCTGTCAGAGTTCATCCGTGGTCCTTTTGCGCCCCCTGATGTCAAAAGGGATTCTTAGATTGTTAGCCTGCATTGGGTCACAATGGTTCCTTGCTTCTCTTAACCCCTGTGGTGTCACAATGCATCCCATGCCCTTTTAGGCCACTTGATGTCACAATGAATCATTTGATTCTTGGCCTCCATGGTAGCGTAATTGTACCAGGTTTTAATTGGGCCCCATGCTTTCAAATACATCCCTGCCCCTTTTAGGCCCATTGGTGTCAAAAGGGATCATTAGATTGTTAGCCTGCATTGGGTCACAATGGTTCCTTGCTTCTCTTAACCCCTGTGCTGTCACAATGCATCCCATGCCCTTTTAGGCCACTTGATGTCACAATGAATTATTTGATTCTTGGCCTCCATGGTGGCATAATAGATCCTTGCTTCTATTGGTCCCCGTGCTGTAACAATTCATCCCTGGCCCTTTTAGGCCCATTGGTGTCACAAGGGATCATTAGATTGTTAGCCTGTATTGGGTCACAATGGTTCCTTGCTTCTCTTAACCCCTGTGGTGTCACAATGCATCCCATGCCCTTTTAGGCCACTTGATGTCACAATGAATCTTTTGATTCTTGGCCCCCATGGTGTCATAATGGTTCCTTGTTTCTATTGGGCCCCATGCTGTCACAATTCATCCCTGGCCCTTTTACGCCCCCTGGTGTCAAATGGGATCCTGGGATTATTAGCCTCCATTGGGTCACAATGGATCCTTGCTTCTCTTAACCCCTGTGGTGGCACAATGCATCCCATGCACTTTTAGGCCACTTGATGTCACAATGAATCATTTGATTCTTGGCCTCCACGGTGGCATAATAGATCCTTGCTTCTATTGGTCCCCGTGCTGTAACAATCCATCCCTGGCCCTTTTTATACCCCCTGGTGCCACAAGGGATCATTAGATTGTTAGCCTGCATTGGGTCACAATGGTTCCTTGCTTCTCTTAACCCCTGTGGTGTCACAATGCATCCCATGCCCTTTTAGGCCACTTGATGTCACAATGAATCATTTGATTCTTGGCCTCCACGGTGGCATAATTGTACCAGGTTTTACTTGGTCCCCATGATTTCACAATTCATCCCTGCCCCTTTTAGGCCCATTGGTGTCACAAGGGATCATTAGATTGTTAGCCTGCATTGGGTTACAATGGTTCCTTGCTTCTCTTAACCTCTGTGGTGTCACAATGCATCCCATGCCCTTTTAGGCCACTTGATGTCACAATGAATCTTTTGATTCTTGGCCTCCATGGTGTCATAATGGTTCCTTGTTTCTATTGGGCCCCATGCTGTCACAATTCATCCCTGGCCCTTTTACGCCCCCTGGTGTCAAATGGGATCCTGGGATTATTAGCCTCCATTGGGTCACAATGGATCCTTGCTTCTCTTAACCCCTGTGGTGGCACAATGCATCCCATGCACTTTTAGGCCACTTGATGTCACAATGAATCATTTGATTCTTGGCCTCCACGGTGGCATAATAGATCCTTGCTTCTATTGGTCCCCGTGCTGTAACAATCCATCCCTGGCCCATTTTATACCCCCTGGTGCCACAAGGGATCATTAGATTGTTAGCCTGCATTTGGTCACAATGGTTCCTTGCTTCTCTTAACCCCTGTGGTGTCACAATGCATCCCATGCCCTTTTAGGCCACTTGATGTCACAATGAATCATTTGATTCTTGGCCTCCATGGTGGCATAATTGTACCAGGTTTTACTTGGGCCCCATGCTTTCACAAATCATCCCTGCCCCTTTTAGGCCCATTGGTGTCGCAAGGGATCATTAGATTGTTAGCCTGCATTGGGTCACAATGGTTCCTTGCTTCTCTTAACCCCTGTGCTGTCACAATGCATCCCATGCCCTTTTAGGCCACATGATGTCACAATGAATTATTTGATTCTTGGCCTCCATGGTGGCATAATAGATCCTTGCTTCTATTGGTCCCCGTGCTGTAACAATTCCTCCCAGGGCCCTTTTAGGCCCATTGGTGTCACAAGGGATCATTAGATTGTTAGCCTGCATTGGGTCACAATGGTTCCTTGCTTCTCTTAACCCCTGTGGTGTCACAATGCATCCCATGCCCTTTTAGGCCACTTGATGTCACAATGAATCATTTGATTCTTGGCCTCCATGGTGGCATAATTGTACCAGGTTTTAATTGGGCCCCATGGTTTCACAATACATCAATGCCCCTTTTAGGCCCATTGGTGTCACAAGGGATCATTAGATTGTTAGCCTGCATTGGGTCACAATGGTTCCTTGCTTCTCTTAACCTCTGTGGTGTCACAATGCATTCCAAGACTTTTAGGCCACTTGGTCTTACAATGAACCATTTGATTCTTGGCGTTCATGGTGTCATAATGCTTCCTTGCTTCTATAGGTCCCCATGCTGTCAGAGTTCATCCGTGGTCCTTTTGCGCCCCCTGATGTCAAAAGGGATTCTTAGATTGTTAGCCTGCATTGGGTCACAATGGTTCCTTGCTTCTCTTAACCCCTGTGGTGTCACAATGCATCCCATGCCCTTTTAGGCCACTTGATGTCACAATGAATCATTTGATTCTTGGCCTCCATGGTGGCGTAATTGTACCAGGTTTTAATTGGGCCCCATGCTTTCACAATACATCCCTGCCCCTTTTAGGCCCATTGGTGTCAAAAGGGATCATTAGATTGTTAGCCTGCATTGGGTCACAATGGTTCCTTGCTTCTCTTAACCCCTGTGCTGTCACAATGAATCCCATGCCCTTTTAGGCCACTTGATGTCACAATGAATTATTTGATTCTTGGCCTCCATGGTGGCATAATAGATCCTTGCTTCTATTGGTCCCCGTGCTGTAACAATTCATCCCTGGCCCTTTTAGGCCCATTGGTGTCACAAGGGATCATTAGATTGTTAGCCTGTATTGGGTCACAATGGTTCCTTGCTTCTCTTAACCCCTGTGGTGTCACAATGCATCCCATGCCCTTTTAGGCCACTTGATGTCACAATGAATCTTTTGATTCTTGGCCCCCATGGTGTCATAATGGTTCCTTGTTTCTATTGGGCCCCATGCTGTCACAATTCATCCCTGGCTCTTTTACGCCCCCTGGTGTCAAATGGGATCCTGGGATTATTAGCCTCCATTGGGTCACAATGGATCCTTGCTTCTCTTAACCCCTGTGGTGGCACAATGCATCCCATGCACTTTTAGGCCACTTGATGTCACAATGAATCATTTGATTCTTGGCCTCCACGGTGGCATAATAGATCCTTGCTTCTATTGGTCCCCGTGCTGTAACAATCCATCCCTGGCCCTTTTTATACCCCCTGGTGCCACAAGGGATCATTAGATTGTTAGCCTGCATTGGGTCACAATGGTTCCTTGCTTCTCTTAACCCCTGTGGTGTCACAATGCATCCCATGCCCTTTTAGGCCACTTGATGTCACAATGAATCATTTGATTCTTGGCCTCCACGGTGGCATAATTGTACCAGGTTTTACTTGGTCCCCATGATTTCACAATTCATCCCTGCCCCTTTTAGGCCCATTGGTGTCACAAGGGATCATTAGATTGTTAGCCTGCATTGGGTTACAATGGTTCCTTGCTTCTCTTAACCTCTGTGGTGTCACAATGCATCCCATGCCCTTTTAGGCCACTTGATGTCACAATGAATCTTTTGATTCTTGGCCTCCATGGTGTCATAATGGTTCCTTGTTTCTATTGGGCCCCATGCTGTCACAATTCATCCCTGGCCCTTTTACGCCCCCTGGTGTCAAATGGGATCCTGGGATTATTAGCCTCCATTGGGTCACAATGGATCCTTGCTTCTCTTAACCTCTGTGGTGTCACAATGCATTCCAAGCCCTTTTAGGCCACTTGATGTCACAATGAATCATTTGATTCTTGGCCTTCATGGTGTCATAATGTTTCCTTGCTTCTATAGGTCCCCATGCTGTCAAAGTTCATCCGTGGTCCATTTGCGCCCCCTGGTGTCAAAAGGGATTCTTAGATTGTTAGCCTGCATTGGGTCACAATGGTTCCTTGCTTTTCTTAACCCCTGTGGTGTCACAATGCATCCCATGCCCTTTTAGGCCACTTGATGTCACAATGAATCATTTGATTCTTGGCCTCCATGGTGGCATAATTGTACCAGGATTTACTTGGGCCCCATGCTTTCACAATTTATCCCTGCCCCTTTTAGGCCCATTGGTGTCGCAAGGGATCATTAGATTGTTAGCCTGCATTGGGTCACAATGGTTCCTTGCTTCTCTTAACCCCTGTGCTGTCACAATGCATCCCATGCCCTTTTAGGCCACATGATGTCACAATGAATTATTTGATTCTTGGCCTCCATGGTGGCATAATAGATCCTTGCTTCTATTGGTCCCCGTGCTGTAACAATTCCTCCCAGGGCCCTTTTAGGCCCATTGGTGTCACAAGGGATCATTAGATTGTTAGCCTGCATTGGGTCACAATGGTTCCTTGCTTCTCTTAACCCCTGTGCTGTCACAATGCATCCCATGCCCTTTTAGGCCACATGATGTCACAATGAATTATTTGATTCTTGGCCTCCATGGTGGCATAATAGATCCTTGCTTCTATTGGTCCCCGTGCTGTAACAATTCCTCCCAGGGCCCTTTTAGGCCCATTGGTGTCACAAGTGATCATTAGATTGTTAGCCTGCATTGGGTCACAATGGTTCCTTGCTTCTCTTAACCCCTGTGGTGTCACAATGCATCCCATGCCCTTTTAGGCCACTTGATGTCACAATGAATCATTTGATTCTTGGCCTCCATGGTGGCATAATTGTACCAGGTTTTAATTGGGCCCCATGCTTTCACAATACATCAATGCCCCTTTTAGGCCCATTGGTGTCACAAGGGATCATTAGATTGTTAGCCTGCATTGGGTCACAATGGTTCCTTGCTTCTCTTAACCTCTGTGGTGTCACAATGCATTCCAAGACTTTTAGGCCACTTGGTCTTACAATGAACCATTTGATTCTTGGCGTTCATGGTGTCATAATGCTTCCTTGCTTCTATAGGTCCCCATGCTGTCAGAGTTCATCCGTGGTCCTTTTGCGCCCCCTGATGTCAAAAGGGATTCTTAGATTGTTAGCCTGCATTGGGTCACAATGGTTCCTTGCTTCTCTTAACCCCTGTGGTGTCACAATGCATCCCATGCCCTTTTAGGCCACTTGATGTCACAATGAATCATTTGATTCTTGGCCTCCATGGTGGCGTAATTGTACCAGGTTTTAATTGGGCCCCATGCTTTCACAATACATCCCTGCCCCTTTTAGGCCCATTGGTGTCAAAAGGGATCATTAGATTGTTAGCCTGCATTGGGTCACAATGGTTCCTTGCTTCTCTTAACCCCTGTGCTGTCACAATGCATCCCATGCCCTTTTAGGCCACTTGATGTCACAATGAATTATTTGATTCTTGGCCTCCATGGTGGCATAATAGATCCTTGCTTCTATTGGTCCCCGTGCTGTAACAATTCATCCCTGGCCCTTTTAGGCCCATTGGTGTCACAAGGGATCATTAGATTGTTAGCCTGTATTGGGTCACAATGGTTCCTTGCTTCTCTTAACCCCTGTGGTGTCACAATGCATCCCATGCCCTTTTAGGCCACTTGATGTCACAATGAATCTTTTGATTCTTGGCCCCCATGGTGTCATAATGGTTCCTTGTTTCTATTGGGCCCCATGCTGTCACAATTCATCCCTGGCCCTTTTACGCCCCCTGGTGTCAAATGGGATCCTGGGATTATTAGCCTCCATTGGGTCACAATGGATCCTTGCTTCTCTTAACCCCTGTGGTGGCACAATGCATCCCATGCACTTTTAGGCCACTTGATGTCACAATGAATCATTTGATTCTTGGCCTCCACGGTGGCATAATAGATCCTTGCTTCTATTGGTCCCCGTGCTGTAACAATCCATCCCTGGCCCTTTTTATACCCCCTGGTGCCACAAGGGATCATTAGATTGTTAGCCTGCATTGGGTCACAATGGTTCCTTGCTTCTCTTAACCCCTGTGATGTCACAATGCATCCCATGCCCTTTTAGGCCACTTGATGTCACAATGAATCATTTGATTCTTGGCCTCCACGGTGGCATAATTGTACCAGGTTTTACTTGGTCCCCATGATTTCACAATTCATCCCTGCCCCTTTTAGGCCCATTGGTGTCACAAGGGATCATTAGATTGTTAGCCTGCATTGGGTTACAATGGTTCCTTGCTTCTCTTAACCTCTGTGGTGTCACAATGCATCCCATGCCCTTTTAGGCCACTTGATGTCACAATGAATCTTTTGATTCTTGGCCTCCATGGTGTCATAATGGTTCCTTGTTTCTATTGGGCCCCATGCTGTCACAATTCATCCCTGGCCCTTTTACGCCCCCTGGTGTCAAATGGGATCCTGGGATTATTAGCCTCCATTGGGTCACAATGGATCCTTGCTTCTCTTAACCCCTGTGGTGGCACAATGCATCCCATGCACTTTTAGGCCACTTGATGTCACAATGAATCATTTGATTCTTGGCCTCCACGGTGGCATAATTGTACCAGGTTTTACTTGGTCCCCATGATTTCACAATTCATCCCTGCCCCTTTTAGGCCCATTGGTGTCACAAGGGATCATTAGATTGTTAGCCTGCATTGGGTTACAATGGTTCCTTGCTTCTCTTAACCCCTGTGGTGTCACAATGCATCCCATGCCCTTTTAGGCCACTTGATGTCACAATGAATCATTTGATTCTTGGCCTCCACGGTGGCATAATTGTACCAGGTTTTACTTGGTCCCCATGATTTCACAATTCATCCCTGCCCCTTTTAGGCCCATTGGTGTCACAAGGGATCATTAGATTGTTAGCCTGCATTGGGTTACAATGGTTCCTTGCTTCTCTTAACCTCTGTGGTGTCACAATGCATCCCATGCCCTTTTAGGCCACTTGATGTCACAATGAATCTTTTGATTCTTGGCCTCCATGGTGTCATAATGGTTCCTTGTTTCTATTGGTCCCCGTGCTGTCACAATTCATCCCTGGCCCTTTTACGCCCCCTGGTGTCAAATGGGATCCTGGGATTATTAGCCTCCATTGGGTCACAATGGATCCTTACTTCTCTTAACCTCTGTGGTGTCACAATGCATTCCAAGCCCTTTTAGGCCACTTGATGTCACAATGAATCATTTGATTCTTGGCCTTCATGGTGTCATAATGTTTCCTTGCTTCTATAGGTCCCCATGCTGTCAAAGTTCATCCGTGGTCCATTTTCGCCCCCTGGTGTCAAAAGGGATTCTTAGATTGTTAGCCTGCATTGGGTCACAATGGTTCCTTGCTTTTCTTAACCCCTGTGGTGTCACAATGCATCCCATGCCCTTTTAGGCCACTTGATGTCACAATGAATCATTTGATTCTTGGCCTCCATGGTGGCATAATTGTACCAGGATTTACTTGGGCCCCATGCTTTCACAATTTATCCCTGCCCCTTTTAGGCCCATTGGTGTCGCAAGGGATCATTAGATTGTTAGCCTGCATTGGGTCACAATGGTTCCTTGCTTCTCTTAACCCCTGTGCTGTCACAATGCATCCCATGCCCTTTTAGGCCACATGATGTCACAATGAATTATTTGATTCTTGGCCTCCATGGTGGCATAATAGATCCTTGCTTCTATTGGTCCCCGTGCTGTAACAATTCCTCCCAGGGCCCTTTTAGGCCCATTGGTGTCACAAGGGATCATTAGATTGTTAGCCTGCATTGGGTCACAATGGTTCCTTGCTTCTCTTAACCCCTGTGGTGTCACAATGCATCCCATGCCCTTTTAGGCCACTTGATGTCACAATGAATCATTTGATTCTTGGCCTCCATGGTGGCATAATTGTACCAGGTTTTAATTGGGCCCCATGCTTTCACAATACATCAATGCCCCTTTTAGGCCCATTGGTGTCACAAGGGATCATTAGATTGTTAGCCTGCATTGGGTCACAATGGTTCCTTGCTTCTCTTAACCTCTGTGGTGTCACAATGCATTCCAAGACTTTTAGGCCACTTGGTCTTACAATGAACCATTTGATTCTTGGCGTTCATGGTGTCATAATGCTTCCTTGCTTCTATAGGTCCCCATGCTGTCAGAGTTCATCCGTGGTCCTTTTGCGCCCCCTGATGTCAAAAGGGATTCTTAGATTGTTAGCCTGCATTGGGTCACAATGGTTCCTTGCTTCTCTTAACCCCTGTGGTGTCACAATGCATCCCATGCCCTTTTAGGCCACTTGATGTCACAATGAATCATTTGATTCTTGGCCTCCATGGTGGCGTAATTGTACCAGGTTTTAATTGGGCCCCATGCTTTCACAATACATCCCTGCCCCTTTTAGGCCCATTGGTGTCGCAAGGGATCATTAGATTGTTAGCCTGCATTGGGTCACAATGGTTCCTTGCTTCTCTTAACCCCTGTGCTGTCACAATGCATCCCATGCCCTTTTAGGCCACATGATGTCACAATGAATTATTTGATTCTTGGCCTCCATGGTGGCATAATAGATCCTTGCTTCTATTGGTCCCCGTGCTGTAACAATTCATCCCTGGCCCTTTTAGGCCCATTGGTGTCACAAGGGATCATTAGATTGTTAGCCTGTATTGGGTCACAATGGTTCCTTGCTTCTCTTAACCCCTGTGGTGTCACAATGCATCCCATGCCCTTTTAGGCCACTTGATGTCACAATGAATCTTTTGATTCTTGGCCCCCATGGTGTCATAATGGTTCCTTGTTTCTATTGGGCCCCATGCTGTCACAATTCATCCCTGGCCCTTTTAGGCCACTTGATGTCACAATGAATCATTTGATTCTTGGCCTCCACGGTGGCATAATTGTACCAGGTTTTACTTGGTCCCCATGATTTCACAATTCATCCCTGCCCCTTTTAGGCCCATTGGTGTCACAAGGGATCATTAGATTGTTAGCCTGCATTGGGTTACAATGGTTCCTTGCTTCTCTTAACCTCTGTGGTGTCACAATGCATCCCATGCCCTTTTAGGCCACTTGATGTCACAATGAATCTTTTGATTCTTGGCCTCCATGCTGTCATAATGGTTCCTTGTTTCTATTGGGCCCCATGCTGTCACAATTCATCCCTGGCCCTTGTACGCCCCCTGGTGTCAAATGGGATCCTGGGATTATTAGCCTCCATTGGGTCACAATGGATCCTTGCTTCTCTTAACCCCTGTGGTGGCACAATGCATCCCATGCACTTTTAGGCCACTTGATGTCACAATGAATCATTTGATTCTTGGCCTCCACGGTGGCATAATAGATCCTTGATTCTATTGGTCCCCGTGCTGTAACAATCCATCCCTGGCCCTTTTTATACCCCCTGGTGCCACAAGGGATCATTAGATTGTTAGCCTGCATTTGGTCACAATGGTTCCTTGCTTCTCTTAACCCCTGTGGTGTCACAATGCATCCCATGCCCTTTTAGGCCACTTGATGTCACAATGAATCATTTGATTCTTGGCCTCCATGGTGGCATAATTGTACCAGGTTTTAATTGGGCCCCATGCTTTCACAAATCATCCCTGCCCCTTTTAGGCCCATTGGTGTCACAAGGGATCATTAGATTGTTAGCCTGCATTGGGTTACAATGGTTCCTTGCTTCTCTTAACCTCTGTGGTGTCACAATGCATCCCATGCCCTTTTAGGCCACTTGATGTCACAATGAATCTTTTGATTCTTGGCCTCCATGGTGTCATAATGGTTCCTTGTTTCTATTGGGCCCCATGCTGTCACAATTCATCCCTGGCCCTTTTACGCCCCCTGGTGTCAAATGGGATCCTGGGATTATTAGCCTCCATTGGGTCACAATGGATCCTTACTTCTCTTAACCTCTGTGGTGTCACAATGCATTCCAAGCCCTTTTAGGCCACTTGATGTCACAATGAATCATTTGATTCTTGGCCTTCATGGTGTCATAATGTTTCCTTGCTTCTATAGGTCCCCATGCTGTCAAAGTTCATCCGTGGTCCATTTGCGCCCCCTGGTGTCAAAAGGGATTCTTAGATTGTTAGCCTGCATTGGGTCACAATGGTTCCTTGCTTTTCTTAACCCCTGTGGTGTCACAATGCATCCCATGCCCTTTTAGGCCACTTGATGTCACAATGAATCATTTGATTCTTGGCCTCCATGGTGGCATAATTGTACCAGGATTTACTTGGGCCCCATGCTTTCACAATTTATCCCTGCCCCTTTTAGGCCCATTGGTGTCGCAAGGGATCATTAGATTGTTAGCCTGCATTGGGTCACAATGGTTCCTTGCTTCTCTTAACCCCTGTGCTGTCACAATGCATCCCATGCCCTTTTAGGCCACATGATGTCACAATGAATTATTTGATTCTTGGCCTCCATGGTGGCATAATAGATCCTTGCTTCTATTGGTCCCCGTGCTGTAACAATTCCTCCCAGGGCCCTTTTAGGCCCATTGGTGTCACAAGGGATCATTAGATTGTTAGCCTGCATTGGGTCACAATGGTTCCTTGCTTCTCTTAACCCCTGTGGTGTCACAATGCATCCCATGCCCTTTTAGGCCACTTGATGTCACAATGAATCATTTGATTCTTGGCCTCCATGGTGGCATAATTGTACCAGGTTTTAATTGGGCCCCATGCTTTCACAATACATCAATGCCCCTTTTAGGCCCATTGGTGTCACAAGGGATCATTAGATTGTTAGCCTGCATTGGGTCACAATGGTTCCTTGCTTCTCTTAACCTCTGTGGTGTCACAATGCATTCCAAGACTTTTAGGCCACTTGGTCTTACAATGAACCATTTGATTCTTGGCGTTCATGGTGTCATAATGCTTCCTTGCTTCTATAGGTCCCCATGCTGTCAGAGTTCATCCGTGGTCCTTTTGCGCCCCCTGATGTCAAAAGGGATTCTTAGATTGTTAGCCTGCATTGGGTCACAATGGTTCCTTGCTTCTCTTAACCCCTGTGGTGTCACAATGCATCCCATGCCCTTTTAGGCCACTTGATGTCACAATGAATCATTTGATTCTTGGCCTCCATGGTGGCGTAATTGTACCAGGTTTTAATTGGGCCCCATGCTTTCACAATACATCCCTGCCCCTTTTAGGCCCATTGGTGTCAAAAGGGAACATTAGATTGTTAGCCTGCATTGGGTCACAATGGTTCCTTGCTTCTCTTAACCCCTGTGCTGTCACAATGCATCCCATGCCCTTTTTAGGCCACATGATGTCACAATGAATTATTTGATTCTTGGCCTCCATGGTGGCATAATAGATCCTTGCTTCTATTGGTCCCCGTGCTGTAACAATTCATCCCTGGCCCTTTTAGGCCCATTGGTGTCACAAGGGATCATTAGATTGTTAGCCTGTATTGGGTCACAATGGTTCCTTGCTTCTCTTAACCCCTGTGGTGTCACAATGCATCCCATGCCCTTTTAGGCCACTTGATGTCACAATGAATCTTTTGATTCTTGGCCCCCATGGTGTCATAATGGTTCCTTGATTCTATTGGGCCCCATGCTGTCACAATTCATCCCTGGCCCTTTTACGCCCCCTGGTGTCAAATGGGATCCTGGGATTATTAGCCTCCATTGGGTCACAATGGATCCTTGCTTCTCTTAACCCCTGTGGTGGCACAATGCATCCCATGCACTTTTAGGCCACTTGATGTCACAATGAATCATTTGATTCTTGGCCTCCACGGTGGCATAATAGATCCTTGCTTCTATTGGTCCCCGTGCTGTAACAATCCATCCCTGGCCCTTTTTATACCCCCTGGTGCCACAAGGGATCATTAGATTGTTAGCCTGCATTGGGTCACAATGGTTCCTTGCTTCTCTTAACCCCTGTGGTGTCACAATGCATCCCATGCCCTTTTAGGCCACTTGATGTCACAATGAATCATTTGATTCTTGGCCTCCACGGTGGCATAATTGTACCAGGTTTTACTTGGTCCCCATGATTTCACAATTCATCCCTGCCCCTTTTAGGCCAATTGGTGTCACAAGGGATCATTAGATTGTTAGCCTGCATTGGGTTACAATGGTTCCTTGCTTCTCTTAACCTCTGTGGTGTCACAATGCATCCCATGCCCTTTTAGGCCACTTGATGTCACAATGAATCTTTTGATTCTTGGCCTCCATGGTGTCATAATGGTTCCTTGTTTCTATTGGGCCCCATGCTGTCACAATTCATCCCTGGCCCTTTTACGCCCCCTGGTGTCAAATGGGATCCTGGGATTATTAGCCTCCATTGGGTCACAATGGATCCTTGCTTCTCTTAACCCCTGTGGTGGCACAATGCATCCCATGCACTTTTAGGCCACTTGATGTCACAATGAATCATTTGATTCTTGGCCTCCACGGTGGCATAATAGATCCTTGCTTCTACTGGTCCCCGTGCTGTAACAATCCATCCCTGGCCCTTTTTATACCCCCTGGTGCCACAAGGGATCATTAGATTGTTAGCCTGCATTTGGTCACAATGGTTCCTTGCTTCTCTTAACCCCTGTGGTGTCACAATGCATCCCATGCCCTTTTAGGCCACTTGATGTCACAATGAATCATTTGATTCTTGGCCTCCATGGTGGCATAATTGTACCAGGTTTTACTTGGGCCCCATGCTTTCACAAATCATCCCTGCCCCTTTTAGGCCCATTGGTGTCGCAAGGGATCATTAGATTGTTAGCCTGCATTGGGTCACAATGGTTCCTTGCTTCTCTTAACCCCTGTGCTGTCACAATGCATCCCATGCACTTTTAGGCCACTTGATGTCACAATGAATCATTTGATTCTTGGCCTCCACGGTGGCATAATAGATCCTTGCTTCTATTGGTCCCCGTGCTGTAACAATCCATCCCTGGCCCTTTTTATACCCCCTGGTGCCACAAGGGATCATTAGATTGTTAGCCTGCATTGGGTCACAATGGTTCCTTGCTTCTCTTAACCCCTGTGGTGTCACAATGCATCCCATGCCCTTTTAGGCCACTTGATGTCACAATGAATCATTTGATTCTTGGCCTCCACGGTGGCATAATTGTACCAGGTTTTACTTGGTCCCCATGATTTCACAATTCATCCCTGCCCCTTTTAGGCCCATTGGTGTCACAAGGGATCATTAGATTGTTAGCCTGCATTGGGTTACAATGGTTCCTTGCTTCTCTTAACCTCTGTGGTGTCACAATGCATCCCATGCCCTTTTAGGCCACTTGATGTCACAATGAATCTTTTGATTCTTGGCCTCCATGGTGTCATAATGGTTCCTTGTTTCTATTGGGCCCCATGCTGTCACAATTCATCCCTGGCCCTTTTACGCCCCCTGGTGTCAAATGGGATCCTGGGATTATTAGCCTCCATTGGGTCACAATGGATCCTTACTTTTCTTAACCTCTGTGGTGTCACAATGCATTCCAAGCCCTTTTAGGCCACTTGATGTCACAATGAATCATTTGATTCTTGGCCTTCATGCTGTCATAATGTTTCCTTGCTTCTATAGGTCCCCATGCTGTCAAAGTTCATCCGTGGTCCATTTGCGCCCCCTGGTGTCAAAAGGGATTCTTAGATTGTTAGCCTGCATTGGGTCACAATGGTTCCTTGCTTTTCTTAACCCCTGTGGTGTCACAATGCATCCCATGCCCTTTTAGGCCACTTGATGTCACAATGAATCATTTGATTCTTGGCCTCCATGGTGGCATAATTGTACCAGGTTTTCATTTGGTCCCATGCTTTCACAATTTATCCCTGCCCCTTTTAGGCCCATTGGTGTCGCAAGGGATCATTAGATTGTTAGCCTGCATTGGGTCACAATGGTTCCTTGCTTCTCTTAACCCCTGTGCTGTCACAATGCATCCCATGCCCTTTTAGGCCACTTGATGTCACAATGAATTATTTGATTCTTGGCCTCCATGGTGGCATAATAGATCCTTGCTTCTATTGGTCCCCGTGCTGTAACAATTCCTCCCAGGGCCCTTTTAGGCCCATTGGTGTCACAAGGGATCATTAGATTGTTAGCCTGCATTGGGTCACAATGGTTCCTTGCTTCTCTTAACCCCTGTGCTGTCACAATGCATCCCATGACCTTTTAGGCCACATGATGTCACAATGAATTATTTGATTCTTGGCCTCCATGGTGGCATAATAGATCCTTGCTTCTATTGGTCCCCGTGCTGTAACAATTCCTCCCAGGGCCCTTTTAGGCCCATTGGTGTCACAAGGGATCATTAGATTGTTAGCCTGCATTGGGTCACAATGGTTCCTTGCTTCTCTTAACCCCTGTGGTGTCACAATGCATCCCATGCCCTTTTAGGCCACTTGATGTCACAATGAATCATTTGATTCTTGGCCTCCATGGTGGCATAATTGTACCAGGTTTTAATTGGGCCCCATGCTTTCACAATACATCAATGCCCCTTTTAGGCCCATTGGTGTCACAAGGGATCATTAGATTGTTAGCCTGCATTGGGTCACAATGGTTCCTTGCTTCTCTTAACCTCTGTGGTGTCACAATGCATTCCAAGACTTTTAGGCCACTTGGTCTTACAATGAACCATTTGATTCTTGGCGTTCATGGTGTCATAATGCTTCCTTGCTTCTATAGGTCCCCATGCTGTCAGAGTTCATCCGTGGTCCTTTTGCGCCCCCTGATGTCAAAAGGGATTCTTAGATTGTTAGCCTGCATTGGGTCACAATGGTTCCTTGCTTCTCTTAACCCCTGTGGTGTCACAATGCATCCCATGCCCTTTTAGGCCACTTGATGTCACAATGAATCATTTGATTCTTGGCCTCCATGGTGGCGTAATTGTACCAGGTTTTAATTGGGCCCCATGCTTTCACAATTCATCCCTGCCCCTTTTAGGCCCATTGGTGTCAAAAGGGATCATTAGATTGTTAGCCTGCATTGGGTCACAATGGTTCCTTGCTTCTCTTAACCCCTGTGCTGTCACAATGCATCCCATGCCCTTTTAGGCCACTTGATGTCACAATGAATTATTTGATTCTTGGCCTCCATGGTGGCATAATAGATCCTTGCTTCTATTGGTCCCCGTGCTGTAACAATTCATCCCTGGCCCTTTTAGGCCCATTGGTGTCACAAGGGATCATTAGATTGTTAGCCTGTATTGGGTCACAATGGTTCCTTGCTTCTCTTAACCCCTGTGGTGTCACAATGCATCCCATGCCCTTTTAGGCCACTTGATGTCACAATGAATCTTTTGATTCTTGGCCCCCATGGTGTCATAATGGTTCCTTGTTTCTATTGGGCCCCATGCTGTCACAATTCATCCCTGGCCCTTTTACGCCCCCTGGTGTCAAATGGGATCCTGGGATTATTAGCCTCCATTGGGTCACAATGGATCCTTGCTTCTCTTAACCCCTGTGGTGGCACAATGCATCCCATGCACTTTTAGGCCACTTGATGTCACAATGAATCATTTGATTCTTGGCCTCCACGGTGGCATAATAGATCCTTGCTTCTATTGGTCCCCGTGCTGTAACAATCCATCCCTGGCCCTTTTTATACCCCCTGGTGCCACAAGGGATCATTAGATTGTTAGCCTGCATTGGGTCACAATGGTTCCTTGCTTCTCTTAACCCCTGTGGTGTCACAATGCATCCCATGCCCTTTTAGGCCACTTGATGTCACAATGAATCATTTGATTCTTGGCCTCCACGGTGGCATAATTGTACCAGGTTTTACTTGGTCCCCATGATTTCACAATTCATCCCTGCCCCTTTTAGGCCCATTGGTGTCACAAGGGATCATTAGATTGTTAGCCTGCATTGGGTTACAATGGTTCCTTGCTTCTCTTAACCTCTGTGGTGTCACAATGCATCCCATGCCCTTTTAGGCCACTTGATGTCACAATGAATCTTTTGATTCTTGGCCTCCATGGTGTCATAATGGTTCCTTGTTTCTATTGGGCCCCATGCTGTCACAATTCATCCCTGGCCCTTTTACGCCCCCTGGTGTCAAATGGGATCCTGGGATTATTAGCCTCCATTGGGTCACAATGGATCCTTGCTTCTCTTAACCCCTGTGGTGGCACAATGCATCCCATGCACTTTTAGGCCACTTGATGTCACAATGAATCATTTGATTCTTGGCCTCCACGGTGGCATAATAGATCCTTGCTTCTATTGGTCCCCGTGCTGTAACAATCCATCCCTGGCCCTTTTTATACCCCCTGGTGCCACAAGGGATCATTAGATTGTTAGCCTGCATTTGGTCACAATGGTTCCTTGCTTCTCTTAACCCCTGTGGTGTCACAATGCATCCCATGCCCTTTTAGGCCACTTGATGTCACAATGAATCATTTGATTCTTGGCCTCCATGGTGGCATAATTGTACCAGGTTTTACTTGGGCCCCATGCTTTCACAAATCATCCCTGCCCCTTTTAGGCCCATTGGTGTCGCAAGGGATCATTAGATTGTTAGCCTGCATTGGGTCACAATGGTTCCTTGCTTCTCTTAACCCCTGTGCTGTCACAATGCATCCCATGCCCTTTTAGGCCACTTGATGTCACAATGAATCATTTGATTCTTGGCCTCCACGGTGGCATAATAGATCCTTGCTTCTATTGGTCCCCGTGCTGTAACAATCCATCCCTGGCCCTTTTTATACCCCCTGGTGCCACAAGGGATCATTAGATTGTTAGCCTGCATTGGGTCACAATGGTTCCTTGCTTCTCTTAACCCCTGTGGTGTCACAATGCATCCCATGCCCTTTTAGGCCACTTGATGTCACAATGAATCTTTTGATTCTTGGCCTCCATGGTGTCATAATGGTTCCTTGTTTCTATTGGGCCCCATGCTGTCACAATTCATCCCTGGCCCTTTTACGCCCCCTGGTGTCAAATGGGATCCTGGGATTATTAGCCTCCATTGGGTCACAATGGATCCTTACTTTTCTTAACCTCTGTGGTGTCACAATGCATTCCAAGCCCTTTTAGGCCACTTGATGTCACAATGAATCATTTGATTCTTGGCCTTCATGGTGTCATAATGTTTCCTTGCTTCTATAGGTCCCCATGCTGTCAAAGTTCATCCGTGGTCCATTTGCGCCCCCTGGTGTCAAAAGGGATTCTTAGATTGTTAGCCTGCATTGGGTCACAATGGTTCCTTGCTTTTCTTAACCCCTGTGGTGTCACAATGCATCCCATGCCCTTTTAGGCCACTTGATGTCACAATGAATCATTTGATTCTTGGCCTCCATGGTGGCATAATTGTACCAGGATTTACTTGGGCCCCATGCTTTCACAATTTATCCCTGCCCCTTTTAGGCCCATTGGTGTCGCAAGGGATCATTAGATTGTTAGCCTGCATTGGGTCACAATGGTTCCTTGCTTCTCTTAACCCCTGTGCTGTCACAATGCATCCCATGCCCTTTTAGGCCACATGATGTCACAATGAATTATTTGATTCTTGGCCTCCATGGTGTCATAATGGTTCCTTGCTTCTATTGGTCCCCGTGCTGTAACAATTCCTCCCAGGGCCCTTTTAGGCCCATTGGTGTCACAAGGGATCATTAGATTGTTAGCCTGCATTGGGTCACAATGGTTCCTTGCTTCTCTTAACCCCTGTGGTGTCACAATGCATCCCATGCCCTTTTAGGCCACTTGATGTCACAATGAATCATTTGATTCTTGGCCTCCATGGTGGCATAATTGTACCAGGTTTTAATTGGGCCCCATGCTTTCACAATACATCAATGCCCCTTTTAGGCCCATTGGTGTCACAAGGGATCATTAGATTGTTAGCCTGCATTGGGTCACAATGGTTCCTTGCTTCTCTTAACCTCTGTGGTGTCACAATGCATTCCAAGACTTTTAGGCCACTTGGTCTTACAATGAACCATTTGATTCTTGGCCTTCATGGTGTCATAATGCTTCCTTGCTTCTATAGGTCCCCATGCTGTCAGAGTTCATCCGTGGTCCTTTTGCGCCCCCTGATGTCAAAAGGGATTCTTAGATTGTTAGCCTGCATTGGGTCACAATGGTTCCTTGCTTCTCTTAACCCCTGTGGTGTCACAATGCATCCCATGCCCTTTTAGGCCACTTGATGTCACAATGAATCATTTGATTCTTGGCCTCCATGGTGGCGTAATTGTACCAGGTTTTAATTGGGCCCCATGCTTTCACAATACATCCCTGCCCCTTTTAGGCCCATTGGTGTCGCAAGGGATCATTAGATTGTTAGCCTGCATTGGGTCACAATGGTTCCTTGCTTCTCTTAACCCCTGTGCTGTCACAATGCATCCCATGCCCTTTTAGGCCACTTGATGTCACAATGAATTATTTGATTCTTGGCCTCCATGGTGGCATAATAGATCCTTGCTTCTATTGGTCCCCGTGCTGTAACAATTCATCCCTGGCCCTTTTAGGCCCATTGGTGTCACAAGGGATCATTAGATTGTTAGCCTGTATTGGGTCACAAATGTTCCTTGCTTCTCTTAACCCCTGTGGTGTCACAATGCATCCCATGCCCTTTTAGGCCACTTGATGTCACAATGAATCTTTTGATTCTTGGCCCCCATGGTGTCATAATGGTTCCTTGTTTCTATTGGGCCCCATGCTGTCACAATTCATCCCTGGCCCTTTTACGCCCCCTGGTGTCAAATGGGATCCTGGGATTATTAGCCTCCATTGGGTCACAATGGATCCTTGCTTCTCTTAACCCCTGTGGTGGCACAATGCATCCCATGCACTTTTAGGCCACTTGATGTCACAATGAATCATTTGATTCTTGGCCTCCACGGTGGCATAATAGATCCTTGCTTCTATTGGTCCCCGTGCTGTAACAATCCATCCCTGGCCCTTTTTATACCCCCTGGTGCCACAAGGGATCATTAGATTGTTAGCCTGCATTGGGTCACAATGGTTCCTTGCTTCTCTTAACCCCTGTGCTGTCACAATGCATCCCATGCCCTTTTAGGCCACTTGATGTCACAATGAATCATTTGATTCTTGGCCTCCACGGTGGCATAATAGATCCTTGCTTCTATTGGTCCCCGTGCTGTAACAATCCATCCCTGGCCCTTTTTATACCCCCTGGTGCCACAAGGGATCATTAGATTGTTAGCCTGCATTGGGTCACAATGGTTCCTTGCTTCTCTTAACCCCTGTGCTGTCACAATGCATCCCATGCCCTTTTAGGCCACTTGATGTCACAATGAATCATTTGATTCTTGGCCTCCATGGTGTCATTATGGTTCCTTGTTTCTATTGGGCCCCATGCTGTCACAATTCACCCCTGGCCCTTTTACGCCCCCTGGTGTCAAATGGGATCCTGGGATTATTAGCCTCCATTGGGTCACAATGGATCCTTGCTTCTCTTAACCTCTGTGGTGTCACAATGCATTCCAAGCCCTTTTAGGCCACTTGATGTCACAATGAATCATTTGATTCTTGGCCTTCATGGTGTCATAATGTTTCCTTGCTTCTATAGGTCCCCATGCTGTCAGAGTTCATCCGTGGTCCTTTTGCGCTCCCTGGTGTCTAAAGGGATTGTTAGATTGTTAGCCTGCATTGGGTCACAATGGTTCCTTGCTTCTCTTAGCCTCTGTGGTGTCACAATGCATCCCATGCCCTTTTAGGCCACTTGATGTCACAATGAATCATTTGATTCTTGGCCTCCATGGTGGCATAATTGTACCAGGTTTTACTTGGGCCCCATGCTTTCACAATTCATCCCTGCCCCTTTTAGGCCCATTGGTGTCAAAAGGGATCATTAGATTGTTAGCCTGCATTGGGTCACAATGGTTCCTTGCTTCTCTTAACCCCTGTGCTGTCACAATGCATCCCATGCCCTTTTAGGCCACTTGATGTCACAATGAATTATTTGATTCTTGGCCTCCATGGTGGCATAATAGATCCTTGCTTCTATTGGTCCCCGTGCTGTAACAATTCCTCCCAGGGCCCTTTTAGGCCCATTGGTGTCACAAGGGATCATTAGATTGTTAGCCTGCATTGGGTCACAATGGTTCCTTGCTTCTCTTAACCTCTGTGGTGTCACAATGCATCCCATGCCCTTTTAGGCCACTTGATGTCACAATGAATCATTTGATTCTTGGCCTCCATGGTGTCATAATGGTTCCTTGTTTCTATTGGGCCCCATGCTGTCACAATTCATCCCTGGCCCTTTTACGCCCCCTGGTGTCAAATGGGATCCTGGGATTATTAGCCTCCATTGGGTCACAATGGATCCTTGCTTCTCTTAACCTCTGTGGTGGCACAATGCATCCCATGCCCTTTTAGGCCACTTGATGTCACAATGAATCATTTGATTCTTGGCCTCCACGGTGGCATAATAGATCCTTGCTTCTATTGGTCCCCGTGCTGTAACAATCCATCCCTGGCCGTTTTTATACCCCCTGGTGCCAAAAGGGATCATTAAATTGTTAGCCTGCATTGGGTCACAATGGTTCCTTGCTTCTCTTAACCTCTGTGGTGTCACAATGCATTCCAAGACTTTTAGGCCACTTGGTCTTACAATGAACCATTTGATTCTTGGCCTTCATGGTGTCATAATGGTTCCTTGCTTCTATAGGTCCCCATGCTGTCAGAGTTCATCCGTGGTCCTTTTGCGCCCCCTGGTGTCAAAAGGGATTCTTAGATTGTTAGCCTGCATTGGGTGACAATGGTTCCTTGCTTCTCTTAACCCCTGTGCTGTCACAATGCATCCCATGCCCTTTTAGGCCACTTGATGTCACAATGAATCTTTTGATTCTTGGCCCCCATGGTGTCATAATGGTTCCTTGTTTCTATTGGGCCCCATGCTGTCACAATTCATCCCTGGCCCTTTTACGCCCCCTGGTGTCAAATGGGATCCTGGGATTATTAGCCTCCATTGTGTCACAATGGATCCTTGCTTCTCTTAACCCCTGTGGTGGCACAATGCATCCCATGCCCTTTTAGGCCACTTGATGTCACAATGAATCTTTTGATTCTTGGCCCCCATGGTGTCATAATGGTTCCTTGTTTCTATTGGGCCCCATGCTGTCACAATTCATCCCTGGCCCTTTTACGCCCCCGGTGTCAAATGGGATCCTGGGATTATTAGCCTCCATTGTGTCACAATGGATCCTTGCTTCTCTTAACCCCTGTGCTGTCACAATGCATCCCATGCCCTTTTAGGCCACTTGATGTCACAATGAATCATTTGATTCTTGGCCTCCATGGTGGCGTAATTGTACCAGGTTTTAATTGGGCCCCATGCTTTCACAATACATCCCTGCCCCTTTTAGGCCCATTGGTGTCAAAAGGGATCATTAGATTGTTAGCCTGCATTGGGTCACAATGGTTCCTTGCTTCTCTTAACCCCTGTGCTGTCACAATGCATCCCATGCCCTTTTAGGCCACTTGATGTCACAATGAATTATTTGATTCTTGGCCTCCATGGTGGCATAATAGATCCTTGCTTCTATTGGTCCCCGTGCTGTAACAATTCATCCCTGGCCCTTTTAGGCCCATTGGTGTCACAAGGGATCATTAGATTGTTAGCCTGTATTGGGTCACAATGGTTCCTTGCTTCTCTTAACCCCTGTGGTGTCACAATGCATCCCATGCCCTTTTAGGCCACTTGATGTCACAATGAATCTTTTGATTCTTGGCCCCCATGGTGTCATAATGGTTCCTTGTTTCTATTGGGCCCCATGCTGTCACAATTCATCCCTGGCCCTTTTACGCCCCCTGGTGTCAAATGGGATCCTGGGATTATTAGCCTCCATTGGGTCACAATGGATCCTTGCTTCTCTTAACCCCTGTGGTGGCACAATGCATCCCATGCACTTTTAGGCCACTTGATGTCACAATGAATCATTTGATTCTTGGCCTCCACGGTGGCATAATAGATCCTTGCTTCTATTGGTCCCCGTGCTGTAACAATCCATCCCTGGCCCTTTTTATACCCCCTGGTGCCACAAGGGATCATTAGATTGTTAGCCTGCATTGGGTCACAATGGTTCCTTGCTTCTCTTAACCCCTGTGGTGTCACAATGCATCCCATGCCCTTTTAGGCCACTTGATGTCACAATGAATCATTTGATTCTTGGCCTCCACGGTGGCATAATTGTACCAGGTTTTACTTGGTCCCCATGATTTCACAATTCATCCCTGCCCCTTTTAGGCCCATTGGTGTCACAAGGGATCATTAGATTGTTAGCCTGCATTGGGTTACAATGGTTCCTTGCTTCTCTTAACCTCTGTGGTGTCACAATGCATCCCATGCCCTTTTAGGCCACTTGATGTCACAATGAATCTTTTGATTCTTGGCCTCCATGGTGTCATAATGGTTCCTTGTTTCTATTGGGCCCCATGCTGTCACAATTCATCCCTGGCCCTTTTACGCCCCCTGGTGTCAAATGGGATCCTGGGATTATTAGCCTCCATTGGGTCACAATGGATCCTTGCTTCTCTTAACCTCTGTGGTGTCACAATGCATTCCAAGCCCTTTTAGGCCACTTGATGTCACAATGAATCATTTGATTCTTGGCCTTCATGGTGTCATAATGTTTCCTTGCTTCTATAGGTCACCATGCTGTCAAAGTTCATCCGTGGTCCATTTGCGCCCCCTGGTGTCAAAAGGGATTGTTAGATTGTTAGCCTGCATTGGGTCACAATGGTTCCTTGCTTCTCTTAACCCCTGTGGTGTCACAATGCATCCCATGCCCTTTTAGGCCACTTGATGTCACAATGAATCATTTGATTCTTGGCCTCCATGGTGGCATAATTGTACCAGGATTTACTTGGGCCCCATGCTTTCACAATTTATCCCTGCCCCTTTTAGGCCCATTGGTGTCGCAAGGGATCATTAGATTGTTAGCCTGCATTGGGTCACAATGGTTCCTTGCTTCTCTTAACCCCTGTGCTGTCACAATGCATCCCATGCCCTTTTAGGCCACATGATGTCACAATGAATTATTTGATTCTTGGCCTCCATGGTGGCATAATAGATCCTTGCTTCTATTGGTCCCCGTGCTGTAACAATTCCTCCCAGGGCCCTTTTAGGCCCATTGGTGTCACAAGGGATCATTAGATTGTTAGCCTGCATTGGGTCACAATGGTTCCTTGCTTCTCTTAACCCCTGTGGTGTCACAATGCATCCCATGCCCTTTTAGGCCACATGATGTCACAATGAATTATTTGATTCTTGGCCTCCATGGTGGCATAATAGATCCTTGCTTCTATTGGTCCCCGTGCTGTAACAATTCCTCCCAGGGCCCTTTTAGGCCCATTGGTGTCACAAGGGATCATTAGATTGTTAGCCTGGATTGGGTCACAATGGTTCCTTGCTTCTCTTAACCCCTGTGGTGTCACAATGCATCCCATGCCCTTTTAGGCCACTTGATGTCACAATGAATCATTTGATTCTTGGCCTCCATGGTGGCATAATTGTACCAGGTTTTAATTGGGCCCCATGCTTTCACAATACATCAATGCCCCTTTTAGGCCCATTGGTGTCACAAGGGATCATTAGATTGTTAGCCTGCATTGGGTCACAATGGTTCCTTGCTTCTCTTAACCTCTGTGGTGTCACAATGCATTCCAAGACTTTTAGGCCACTTGGTCTTACAATGAACCATTTGATTCTTGGCGTTCATGGTGTCATAATGCTTCCTTGCTTCTATAGGTCCCCATGCTGTCAGAGTTCATCCGTGGTCCTTTTGCGCCCCCTGATGTCAAAAGGGATTCTTAGATTGTTAGCCTGCATTGGGTCACAATGGTTCCTTGCTTCTCTTAACCCCTGTGGTGTCACAATGCATCCCATGCCCTTTTAGGCCACTTGATGTCACAATGAATCATTTGATTCTTGGCCTCCATGGTGGCGTAATTGTACCAGGTTTTAATTGGGCCCCATGCTTTCACAATACATCCCTGCCCCTTTTAGGCCCATTGGTGTCAAAAGGGATCATTAGATTGTTAGCCTGCATTGGGTCACAATGGTTCCTTGCTTCTCTTAACCCCTGTGCTGTCACAATGCATCCCATGCCCTTTTAGGCCACTTGATGTCACAATGAATTATTTGATTCTTGGCCTCCATGGTGGCATAATAGATCCTTGCTTCTATTGGTCCCCGTGCTGTAACAATTCATCCCTGGCCCTTTTAGGCCCATTGGTGTCACAAGGGATCATTAGATTGTTAGCCTGTATTGGGTCACAATGGTTCCTTGCTTCTCTTAACCCCTGTGGTGTCACAATGCATCCCATGCCCTTTTAGGCCACTTGATGTCACAATGAATCTTTTGATTCTTGGCCCCCATGGTGTCATAATGGTTCCTTGTTTCTATTGGGCCCCATGCTGTCACAATTCATCCCTGGCCCTTTTACGCCCCCTGGTGTCAAATGGGATCCTGGGATTATTAGCCTGCATTGGGTCACAATGGATCCTTGCTTCTCTTAACCCCTGTGGTGGCACAATGCATCCCATGCACTTTTAGGCCACTTGATGTCACAATGAATCATTTGATTCTTGGCCTCCACGGTGGCATAATAGATCCTTGCTTCTATTGGTCCCCGTGCTGTAACAATCCATCCCTGGCCCTTTTTATACCCCCTGGTGCCACAAGGGATCATTAGATTGTTAGCCTGCATTGGGTCACAATGGTTCCTTGCTTCTCTTAACCCCTGTGATGTCACAATGCATCCCATGCCCTTTTAGGCCACTTGATGTCACAATGAATCATTTGATTCTTGGCCTCCACGGTGGCATAATTGTACCAGGTTTTACTTGGTCCCCATGATTTCACAATTCATCCCTGCCCCTTTTAGGCCCATTGGTGTCACAAGGGATCATTAGATTGTTAGCCTGCATTGGGTTACAATGGTTCCTTGCTTCTCTTAACCTCTGTGGTGTCACAATGCATCCCATGCCCTTTTAGGCCACTTGATGTCACAATGAATCTTTTGATTCTTGGCCTCCATGGTGTCATAATGGTTCCTTGTTTCTATTGGGCCCCATGCTGTCACAATTCATCCCTGGCCCTTTTACGCCCCCTGGTGTCAAATGGGATCCTGGGATTATTAGCCTCCATTGGGTCACAATGGATCCTTGCTTCTCTTAACCCCTGTGGTGGCACAATGCATCCCATGCACTTTTAGGCCACTTGATGTCACAATGAATCATTTGATTCTTGGCCTCCACGGTGGCATAATAGATCCTTGATTCTATTGGTCCCCGTGCTGTAACAATCCATCCCTGGCCCTTTTTATACCCCCTGGTGCCACAAGGGATCATTAGATTGTTAGCCTGCATTTGGTCACAATGGTTCCTTGCTTCTCTTAACCCCTGTGGTGTCACAATGCATCCCATGCCCTTTTAGGCCACTTGATGTCACAATGAATCATTTGATTCTTGGCCTCCATGGTGGCATAATTGTACCAGGTTTTACTTGGGCCCCATGCTTTCACAAATCATCCCTGCCCCTTTTAGGCCCATTGGTGTCGCAAGGGATCATTAGATTGTTAGCCTGCATTGGGTCACAATGGTTCCTTGCTTCTCTTAACCCCTGTGCTGTCACAATGCATCCCATGCACTTTTAGGCCACTTGATGTCACAATGAATCATTTGATTCTTGGCCTCCACGGTGGCATAATAGATCCTTGCTTCTATTGGTCCCCGTGCTGTAACAATCCATCCCTGGCCCTTTTTATACCCCCTGGTGCCACAAGGGATCATTAGATTGTTAGCCTGCATTGGGTCACAATGGTTCCTTGCTTCTCTTAACCCCTGTGGTGTCACAATGCATCCCATGCCCTTTTAGGCCACTTGATGTCACAATGAATCATTTGATTCTTGGCCTCCACGGTGGCATAATTGTACCAGGTTTTACTTGGTCCCCATGATTTCACAATTCATCCCTGCCCCTTTAAGGCCCATTGGTGTCACAAGGGATCATTAGATTGTTAGCCTGCATTGGGTTACAATGGTTCCTTGCTTCTCTTAACCTCTGTGGTGTCACAATGCATCCCATGCCCTTTTAGGCCACTTGATGTCACAATGAATCTTTTGATTCTTGGCCTCCATGGTGTCATAATGGTTCCTTGTTTCTATTGGGCCCCATGCTGTCACAATTCATCCCTGGCCCTTTTACGCCCCCTGGTGTCAAATGGGATCCTGGGATTATTAGCCTCCATTGGGTCACAATGGATCCTTACTTCTCTTAACCTCTGTGGTGTCACAATGCATTCCAAGCCCTTTTAGGCCACTTGATGTCACAATGAATCATTTGATTCTTGGCCTTCATGGTGTCATAATGTTTCCTTGCTTCTATAGGTCCCCATGCTGTCAAAGTTCATCCGTGGTCCATTTTCGCCCCCTGGTGTCAAAAGGGATTGTTAGATTGTTAGCCTGCATTGGGTCACAATGGTTCCTTGCTTTTCTTAACCCCTGTGGTGTCACAATGCATCCCATGCCCTTTTAGGCCACTTGATGTCACAATGAATCATTTGATTCTTGGCCTCCATGGTGGCATAATTGTACCAGGATTTACTTGGGCCCCATGCTTTCACAATTTATCCCTGCCCCTTTTAGGCCCATTGGTGTCGCAAGGGATCATTAGATTGTTAGCCTGCATTGGGTCACAATGGTTCCTTGCTTCTCTTAACCCCTGTGCTGTCACAATGCATCCCATGCCCTTTTAGGCCACATGATGTCACAATGAATTATTTGATTCTTGGCCTCCATGGTGGCATAATAGATCCTTGCTTCTATTGGTCCCCGTGCTGTAACAATTCCTCCCAGGGCCCTTTTAGGCCCATTGGTGTCACAAGGGATCATTAGATTGTTAGCCTGCATTGGGTCACAATGGTTCCTTGCTTCTCTTAACCCCTGTGGTGTCACAATGCATCCCATGCCCTTTTAGGCCACTTGATGTCACAATGAATCATTTGATTCTTGGCCTCCATGGTGGCATAATTGTACCAGGTTTTAATTGGGCCCCATGCTTTCACAATACATCAATGCCCCTTTTAGGCCCATTGGTGTCACAAGGGATCATTAGATTGTTAGCCTGCATTGGGTCACAATGGTTCCTTGCTTCTCTTAACCTCTGTGGTGTCACAATGCATTCCAAGACTTTTAGGCCACTTGGTCTTACAATGAACCATTTGATTCTTGGCGTTCATGGTGTCATAATGCTTCCTTGCTTCTATAGGTCCCCATGCTGTCAGAGTTCATCCGTGGTCCTTTTGCGCCCCCTGATGTCAAAAGGGATTCTTAGATTGTTAGCCTGCATTGGGTCACAATGGTTCCTTGCTTCTCTTAACCCCTGTGGTGTCACAATGCATCCCATGCCCTTTTAGGCCACTTGATGTCACAATGAATCATTTGATTCTTGGCCTCCATGGTGGCGTAATTGTACCAGGTTTTAATTGGGCCCCATGCTTTCACAATACATCCCTGCCCCTTTTAGGCCCATTGGTGTCAAAAGGGATCATTAGATTGTTAGCCTGCATTGGGTCACAATGGTTCCTTGCTTCTCTTAACCCCTGTGCTGTCACAATGCATCCCATGCCCTTTTTAGGCCACATGATGTCACAATGAATTATTTGATTCTTGGCCTCCATGGTGGCATAATAGATCCTTGCTTCTATTGGTCCCCGTGCTGTAACAATTCATCCCTGGCCCTTTTAGGCCCATTGGTGTCACAAGGGATCATTAGATTGTTAGCCTGCATTGGGTCACAATGGTTCCTTGCTTCTCTTAACCCCTGTGGTGTCACAATGCATCCCATGCCCTTTTAGGCCACTTGATGTCACAATGAATCTTTTGATTCTTGGCCCCCATGGTGTCATAATGGTTCCTTGTTTCTATTGGGCCCCATGCTGTAACAATTCATCCCTGGCCCTTTTAGGCCACTTGATGTCACAATGAATCATTTGATTCTTGGCCTCCACGGTGGCATAATTGTACCAGGTTTTACTTGGTCCCCATGATTTCACAATTCATCCCTGCCCCTTTTAGGCCCATTGGTGTCACAAGGGATCATTAGATTGTTAGCCTGCATTGGGTTACAATGGTTCCTTGCTTCTCTTAACCTCTGTGGTGTCACAATGCATCCCATGCCCTTTTAGGCCACTTGATGTCACAATGAATCTTTTGATTCTTGGCCTCCATGGTGTCATAATGGTTCCTTGTTTCTATTGGGCCCCATGCTGTCACAATTCATCCCTGGCCCTTGTACGCCCCCTGGTGTCAAATGGGATCCTGGGATTATTAGCCTCCATTGGGTCACAATGGATCCTTGCTTCTCTTAACCCCTGTGGTGGCACAATGCATCCCATGCACTTTTAGGCCACTTGATGTCACAATGAATCATTTGATTCTTGGCCTCCACGGTGGCATAATAGATCCTTGATTCTATTGGTCCCCGTGCTGTAACAATCCATCCCTGGCCCTTTTTATACCCCCTGGTGCCACAAGGGATCATTAGATTGTTAGCCTGCATTTGGTCACAATGGTTCCTTGCTTCTCTTAACCCCTGTGGTGTCACAATGCATCCCATGCCCTTTTAGGCCACTTGATGTCACAATGAATCATTTGATTCTTGGCCTCCACGGTGGCATAATTGTACCAGGTTTTACTTGGGCCCCATGCTTTCACAAATCATCCCTGCCCCTTTTAGGCCCATTGGTGTCACAAGGGATCATTAGATTGTTAGCCTGCATTGGGTTACAATGGTTCCTTGCTTCTCTTAACCTCTGTGGTGTCACAATGCATCCCATGCCCTTTTAGGCCACTTGATGTCACAATGAATCTTTTGATTCTTGGCCTCCATGGTGTCATAATGGTTCCTTGTTTCTATTGGGCCCCATGCTGTCACAATTCATCCCTGGCCCTTTTACGCCCCCTGGTGTCAAATGGGATCCTGGGATTATTAGCCTCCATTGGGTCACAATGGATCCTTACTTCTCTTAACCTCTGTGGTGTCACAATGCATTCCAAGCCCTTTTAGGCCACTTGATGTCACAATGAATCATTTGATTCTTGGCCTTCATGGTGTCATAATGTTTCCTTGCTTCTATAGGTCCCCATGCTGTCAAAGTTCATCCGTGGTCCATTTGCGCCCCCTGGTGTCAAAAGGGATTCTTAGATTGTTAGCCTGCATTGGGTCACAATGGTTCCTTGCTTTTCTTAACCCCTGTGGTGTCACAATGCATCCCATGCCCTTTTAGGCCACTTGATGTCACAATGAATCATTTGATTCTTGGCCTCCATGGTGGCATAATTGTACCAGGATTTACTTGGGCCCCATGCTTTCACAATTTATCCCTGCCCCTTTTAGGCCCATTGGTGTCGCAAGGGATCATTAGATTGTTAGCCTGCATTGGGTCACAATGGTTCCTTGCTTCTCTTAACCCCTGTGCTGTCACAATGCATCCCATGCCCTTTTAGGCCACATGATGTCACAATGAATTATTTGATTCTTGGCCTCCATGGTGGCATAATAGATCCTTGCTTCTATTGGTCCCCGTGCTGTAACAATTCCTCCCAGGGCCCTTTTAGGCCCATTGGTGTCACAAGGGATCATTAGATTGTTAACCTGCATTGGGTCACAATGGTTCCTTGCTTCTCTTAACCTCTGTGGTGTCACAATGCATCCCATGCCCTTTTAGGCCACTTGATGTCACAATGAATCATTTGATTCTTGGCCTCCATGGTGGCATAATTGTACCAGGTTTTAATTGGGCCCCATGCTTTCACAATACATCAATGCCCCTTTTAGGCCCATTGGTGTCACAAGGGATCATTAGATTGTTAGCCTGCATTGGGTCACAATGGTTCCTTGCTTCTCTTAACCTCTGTGGTGTCACAATGCATTCCAAGACTTTTAGGCCACTTGGTCTTACAATGAACCATTTGATTCTTGGCGTTCATGGTGTCATAATGCTTCCTTGCTTCTATAGGTCCCCATGCTGTCAGAGTTCATCCGTGGTCCTTTTGCGCCCCCTGATGTCAAAAGGGATTCTTAGATTGTTAGCCTGCATTGGGTCACAATGGTTCCTTGCTTTTCTTAACCCCTGTGGTGTCACAATGCATCCCATGCCCTTTTAGGCCACTTGATGTCACAATGAATCATTTGATTCTTGGCCTCCATGGTGGCATAATTGTACCAGGATTTACTTGGGCCCCATGCTTTCACAATTTATCCCTGCCCCTTTTAGGCCCATTGGTGTCGCAAGGGATCATTAGATTGTTAGCCTGCATTGGGTCACAATGGTTCCTTGCTTCTCTTAACCCCTGTGCTGTCACAATGCATCCCATGCCCTTTTAGGCCACATGATGTCACAATGAATTATTTGATTCTTGGCCTCCATGGTGGCATAATAGATCCTTGCTTCTATTGGTCCCCGTGCTGTAACAATTCCTCCCAGGGCCCTTTTAGGCCCATTGGTGTCACAAGGGATCATTAGATTGTTAGCCTGCATTGGGTCACAATGGTTCCTTGCTTCTCTTAACCCCTGTGGTGTCACAATGCATCCCATGCCCTTTTAGGCCACTTGATGTCACAATGAATCATTTGATTCTTGGCCTCCATGGTGGCATAATTGTACCAGGTTTTAATTGGGCCCCATGCTTTCACAATACATCAATGCCCCTTTTAGGCCCATTGGTGTCACAAGGGATCATTAGATTGTTAGCCTGCATTGGGTCACAATGGTTCCTTGCTTCTCTTAACCTCTGTGGTGTCACAATGCATTCCAAGACTTTTAGGCCACTTGGTCTTACAATGAACCATTTGATTCTTGGCGTTCATGGTGTCATAATGTTTCCTTGCTTCTATAGGTCCCCATGCTGTCAGAGTTCATCCGTGGTCCTTTTGCGCCCCCTGATGTCAAAAGGGATTCTTAGATTGTTAGCCTGCATTGGGTCACAATGGTTCCTTGCTTCTCTTAACCCCTGTGGTGTCACAATGCATCCCATGCCCTTTTAGGCCACTTGATGTCACAATGAATCATTTGATTCTTGGCCTCCATGGTGGCGTAATTGTACCAGGTTTTAATTGGGCCCCATGCTTTCACAATACATCCCTGCCCCTTTTAGGCCCATTGGTGTCAAAAGGGATCATTAGATTGTTAGCCTGCATTGGGTCACAATGGTTCCTTGCTTCTCTTAACCCCTGTGCTGTCACAATGCATCCCATGCCCTTTTAGGCCACTTGATGTCACAATGAATTATTTGATTCTTGGCCTCCATGGTGGCATAATAGATCCTTGCTTCTATTGGTCCCCGTGCTGTAACAATTCCTCCCAGGGCCCTTTTAGGCCCATTGGTGTCACAAGGGATCATTAGATTGTTAGCCTGTATTGGGTCACAATGGTTCCTTGCTTCTCTTAACCCCTGTGCTGTCACAATGCATCCCATGCCCTTTTAGGCCACTTGATGTCACAATGAATCTTTTGATTCTTGGCCCCCATGGTGTCATAATGGTTCCTTGTTTCTATTGGGCCCCATGCTGTCACAATTCATCCCTGGCCCTTTTACGCCCCCTGGTGTCAAATGGGATCCTGGGATTATTAGCCTCCATTGGGTCACAATGGATCCTTGCTTCTCTTAACCCCTGTGGTGGCACAATGCATCCCATGCACTTTTAGGCCACTTGATGTCACAATGAATCATTTGATTCTTGGCCTCCACGGTGGCATAATAGATCCTTGCTTCTATTGGTCCCCGTGCTGTAACAATCCATCCCTGGCCCTTTTTATACCCCCTGGTGCCACAAGGGATCATTAGATTGTTAGCCTGCATTGGGTCACAATGGTTCCTTGCTTCTCTTAACCCCTGTGGTGTCACAATGCATCCCATGCCCTTTTAGGCCACTTGATGTCACAATGAATCATTTGATTCTTGCCCTCCACGGTGGCATAATTGTACCAGGTTTTACTTGGTCCCCATGATTTCACAATTCATCCCTGCCCCTTTTAGGCCCATTGGTGTCACAAGGGATCATTAGATTGTTAGCCTGCATTGGGTTACAATGGTTCCTTGCTTCTCTTAACCTCTGTGGTGTCACAATGCATCCCATGCCCTTTTAGGCCACTTGATGTCACAATGAATCTTTTGATTCTTGGCCTCCATGGTGTCATAATGGTTCCTTGTTTCTATTGGGCCCCATGCTGTCACAATTCATCCCTGGCCCTTTTACGCCCCCTGGTGTCAAATGGGATCCTGGGATTATTAGCCTCCATTGGGTCACAATGGATCCTTGCTTCTCTTAACCCCTGTGGTGGCACAATGCATCCCATGCACTTTTAGGCCACTTGATGTCACAATGAATCATTTGATTCTTGGCCTCCACGGTGGCATAATAGATCCTTGCTTCTATTGGTCCCCGTGCTGTAACAATCCATCCCTGGCCCTTTTTATACCCCCTGGTGCCACAAGGGATCATTAGATTGTTAGCCTGCATTTGGTCACAATGGTTCCTTGCTTCTCTTAACCCCTGTGGTGTCACAATGCATCCCATGCCCTTTTAGGCCACTTGATGTCACAATGAATCATTTGATTCTTGGCCTCCATGGTGGCATAATTGTACCAGGTTTTACTTGGGCCCCATGCTTTCACAAATCATCCCTGCCCCTTTTAGGCCCATTGGTGTCGCAAGGGATCATTAGATTGTTAGCCTGCATTGGGTCACAATGGTTCCTTGCTTCTCTTAACCCCTGTGCTGTCACAATGCATCCCATGCCCTTTTAGGCCACTTGATGTCACAATGAATCATTTGATTCTTGGCCTCCACGGTGGCATAATAGATCCTTGCTTCTATTGGTCCCCGTGCTGTAACAATCCATCCCTGGCCCTTTTTATACCCCCTGGTGCCACAAGGGATCATTAGATTGTTAGCCTGCATTGGGTCACAATGGTTCCTTGCTTCTCTTAACCCCTGTGGTGTCACAATGCATCCCATGCCCTTTTAGGCCACTTGATGTCACAATGAATCTTTTGATTCTTGGCCTCCATGGTGTCATAATGGTTCCTTGTTTCTATTGGGCCCCATGCTGTCACAATTCATCCCTGGCCCTTTTACGCCCCCTGGTGTCAAATGGGATCCTGGGATTATTAGCCTCCATTGGGTCACAATGGATCCTTACTTTTCTTAACCTCTGTGGTGTCACAATGCATTCCAAGCCCTTTTAGGCCACTTGATGTCACAATGAATCATTTGATTCTTGGCCTTCATGGTGTCATAATGTTTCCTTGCTTCTATAGGTCCCCATGCTGTCAAAGTTCATCCGTGGTCCATTTGCGCCCCCTGGTGTCAAAAGGGATTCTTAGATTGTTAGCCTGCATTGGGTCACAATGGTTCCTTGCTTTTCTTAACCCCTGTGGTGTCACAATGCATCCCATGCCCTTTTAGGCCACTTGATGTCACAATGAATCATTTGATTCTTGGCCTCCATGGTGGCATAATTGTACCAGGATTTACTTGGGCCCCATGCTTTCACAATTTATCCCTGCCCCTTTTAGGCCCATTGGTGTCGCAAGGGATCATTAGATTGTTAGCCTGCATTGGGTCACAATGGTTCCTTGCTTCTCTTAACCCCTGTGCTGTCACAATGCATCCCATGCCCTTTTAGGCCACATGATGTCACAATGAATTATTTGATTCTTGGCCTCCACGGTGGCATAATAGATCCTTGCTTCTATTGGTCCCCGTGCTGTAACAATTCCTCCCAGGGCCCTTTTAGGCCCATTGGTGTCACAAGGGATCATTAGATTGTTAGCCTGCATTGGGTCACAATGGTTCCTTGCTTCTCTTAACCCCTGTGGTGTCACAATGCATCCCATGCCCTTTTAGGCCACTTGATGTCACAATGAATCATTTGATTCTTGGCCTCCATGGTGGCATAATTGTACCAGGTTTTAATTGGGCCCCATGCTTTCACAATACATCAATGCCCCTTTTAGGCCCATTGGTGTCACAAGGGATCATTAGATTGTTAGCCTGCATTGGGTCACAATGGTTCCTTGCTTCTCTTAACCTCTGTGGTGTCACAATGCATTCCAAGACTTTTAGGCCACTTGGTCTTACAATGAACCATTTGATTCTTGGCCTTCATGGTGTCATAATGCTTCCTTGCTTCTATAGGTCCCCATGCTGTCAGAGTTCATCCGTGGTCCTTTTGCGCCCCCTGATGTCAAAAGGGATTCTTAGATTGTTAGCCTGCATTGGGTCACAATGGTTCCTTGCTTCTCTTAACCCCTGTGGTGTCACAATGCATCCCATGCCCTTTTAGGCCACTTGATGTCACAATGAATCATTTGATTCTTGGCCTCCATGGTGGCGTAATTGTACCAGGTTTTAATTGGGCCCCATGCTTTCACAATACATCCCTGCCCCTTTTAGGCCCATTGGTGTCGCAAGGGATCATTAGATTGTTAGCCTGCATTGGGTCACAATGGTTCCTTGCTTCTCTTAACCCCTGTGCTGTCACAATGCATCCCATGCCCTTTTAGGCCACTTGATGTCACAATGAATTATTTGATTCTTGGCCTCCATGGTGGCATAATAGATCCTTGCTTCTATTGGTCCCCGTGCTGTAACAATTCATCCCTGGCCCTTTTAGGCCCATTGGTGTCACAAGGGATCATTAGATTGTTAGCCTGTATTGGGTCACAAATGTTCCTTGCTTCTCTTAACCCCTGTGGTGTCACAATGCATCCCATGCCCTTTTAGGCCACTTGATGTCACAATGAATCTTTTGATTCTTGGCCCCCATGGTGTCATAATGGTTCCTTGTTTCTATTGGGCCCCATGCTGTCACAATTCATCCCTGGCCCTTTTACGCCCCCTGGTGTCAAATGGGATCCTGGGATTATTAGCCTCCATTGGGTCACAATGGATCCTTGCTTCTCTTAACCCCTGTGGTGGCACAATGCATCCCATGCACTTTTAGGCCACTTGATGTCACAATGAATCATTTGATTCTTGGCCTCCACGGTGGCATAATAGATCCTTGCTTCTATTGGTCCCCGTGCTGTAACAATCCATCCCTGGCCCTTTTTATACCCCCTGGTGCCACAAGGGATCATTAGATTGTTAGCCTGCATTGGGTCACAATGGTTCCTTGCTTCTCTTAACCCCTGTGGTGTCACAATGCATCCCATGCCCTTTTAGGCCACTTGATGTCACAATGAATCATTTGATTCTTGGCCTCCACGGTGGCATAATAGATCCTTGCTTCTATTGGTCCCCGTGCTGTAACAATCCATCCCTGGCCCTTTTTATACCCCCTGGTGCCACAAGGGATCATTAGATTGTTAGCCTGCATTGGGTCACAATGGTTCCTTGCTTCTCTTAACCCCTGTGCTGTCACAATGCATCCCATGCCCTTTTAGGCCACTTGATGTCACAATGAATCATTTGATTCTTGGCCTCCATGGTGTCATTATGGTTCCTTGTTTCTATTGGGCCCCATGCTGTCACAATTCACCCCTGGCCCTTTTACGCCCCCTGGTGTCAAATGGGATCCTGGGATTATTAGCCTCCATTGGGTCACAATGGATCCTTGCTTCTCTTAACCTCTGTGGTGTCACAATGCATTCCAAGCCCTTTTAGGCCACTTGATGTCACAATGAATCATTTGATTCTTGGCCTTCATGGTGTCATAATGTTTCCTTGCTTCTATAGGTCCCCATGCTGTCAGAGTTCATCCGTGGCCCTTTTGCGCTCCCTGGTGTCTAAAGGGATTGTTAGATTGTTAGCCTGCATTGGGTCACAATGGTTCCTTGCTTCTCTTAGCCTCTGTGGTGTCACAATGCATCCCATGCCCTTTTAGGCCACTTGATGTCACAATGAATCATTTGATTCTTGGCCTCCATGGTGGCATAATTGTACCAGGTTTTACTTGGGCCCCATGCTTTCACAATTCATCCCTGCCCCTTTTAGGCCCATTGGTGTCGCAAGGGATCATTAGATTGTTAGCCTGCATTGGGTCACAATGGTTCCTTGCTTCTCTTAACCCCTGTGCTGTCACAATGCATCCCATGCCCTTTTAGGCCACTTGATGTCACAATGAATTATTTGATTCTTGGCCTCCATGGTGGCATAATAGATCCTTGCTTCTATTGGTCCCCGTGCTGTAACAATTCCTCCCAGGGCACTTTTAGGCCCATTGGTGTCACAAGGGATCATTAGATTGTTAGCCTGCATTGGGTCACAATGGTTCCTTGCTTCTCTTAACCTCTGTGGTGTCACAATGCATCCCATGCCCTTTTAGGCCACTTGATGTCACAATGAATCATTTGATTCTTGGCCTCCATGGTGTCATAATGGTTCCTTGTTTCTATTGGGCCCCATGCTGTCACAATTCATCCCTGGCCCTTTTACGCCCCCTGGTGTCAAATGGGATCCTGGGATTATTAGCCTCCATTGGGTCACAATGGATCCTTGCTTCTCTTAACCTCTGTGGTGGCACAATGCATCCCATGCCCTTTTAGGCCACTTGATGTCACAATGAATCATTTGATTCTTGGCCTCCACGGTGGCATAATAGATCCTTGCTTCTATTGGTCCCCGTGCTGTAACAATCCATCCCTGGCCGTTTTTATACCCCCTGGTGCCAAAAGGGATCATTAAATTGTTAGCCTGCATTGGGTCACAATGGTTCCTTGCTTCTCTTAACCTCTGTGGTGTCACAATGCATTCCAAGACTTTTAGGCCACTTGGTCTTACAATGAACCATTTGATTCTTGGCCTTCATGGTGTCATAATGGTTCCTTGCTTCTATAGGTCCCCATGCTGTCAGAGTTCATCCGTGGTCCTTTTGCGCCCCCTGGTGTCAAAAGGGATTCTTAGATTGTTAGCCTGCATTGGGTGACAATGGTTCCTTGCTTCTCTTAACCCCTGTGCTGTCACAATGCATCCCATGCCCTTTTAGGCCACTTGATGTCACAATGAATCTTTTGATTCTTGGCCCCCATGGTGTCATAATGGTTCCTTGTTTCTATTGGGCCCCATGCTGTCACAATTCATCCCTGGCCCTTTTACGCCCCCTGGTGTCAAATGGGATCCTGGGATTATTAGCCTCCATTGTGTCACAATGGATCCTTGCTTCTCTTAACCCCTGTGGTGGCACAATGCATCCCATGCCCTTTTAGGCCACTTGATGTCACAATGAATCTTTTGATTCTTGGCCCCCATGGTGTCATAATGGTTCCTTGTTTCTATTGGGCCCCATGCTGTCACAATTCATCCCTGGCCCTTTTACGCCCCCGGTGTAAAATGGGATCCTGGGATTATTAGCCTCCATTGTGTCACAATGGATCCTTGCTTCTCTTAACCCCTGTGCTGTCACAATGCATCCCATGCACTTTTAGGCCACTTGATGTCACAATGAATCATTTGATTCTTGGCCTCCACGGTGGCATAATAGATCCTTGCTTCTATTGGTCCCCGTGCTGTAACAATCCATCCCTGGCCCTTTTTATACCCCCTGGTGCCACAACGGATCATTAGATTGTTAGCCTGCATTGCGTCACAATGGTTCCTTGCTTCTCTTAACCCCTGTGGTGTCACAATGCATCCCATGCCCTTTTAGGCCACTTGATGTCACAATGAATCATTTGATTCTTGGCCTCCATGGTGGCATAATTTTTCCAGGTTTTACTTGGGCCCCATGCTTTCACAATTCATCCCTGCCCCTTTTAGGCCCATTGGTGTCACAAGGGATCATTAGATTGTTAGCCTGCATTGGGTCACAATGGTTCCTTGCTTCTCTTAACCTCTGTGGTGTCACAATGCATCCCATGCCCTTTTAGGCCACTTGATGTCACAATGAATCATTTGATTCTTGGCCTCCATGGTGTCATAATGGTTCCTTGTTTCTATTGGGCCCCATGCTGTCACAATTCATCCCTGGCCCTTTTACGCCCCCTGGTGTCAAATGGGATCCTGGGATTATTAGCCTCCATTGGGTCACAATGGATCCTTGCTTCTCTTAACCTCTGTGGTGTCACAATGCATTCCAAGCCCTTTTAGGCAACTTGATGTCACAATGAATCATTTGATTCTTGGCCTTCATGCTGTCATAATGTTTCCTTGCTTCTATAGGTCCCCATGCTGTCAAAGTTCATCCGTGGTCCTTTTGCACCCCCTGGTGTCAAAAGGGATTCTTAGATTGTTAGCCTGCATTGGGTCACAATGGTTCCTTGCTTTTCTTAACCCCTGTGGTGTCACAATGCATCCCATGCCCTTTTAGGCCACTTGATGTCACAATGAATCATTTGATTCTTGGCCTCCATGGTGGCATAATTGTACCAGGATTTACTTGGGCCCCATGCTTTCACAATTCATCCCTGCCCCTTTTAGGCCCATTGGTGTCGCAAGTGATCATTAGATTGTTAGCCTGCTTTGGGTCACAATGGTTCCTTGCTTCTCTTAACACCTGTGCTGTCACAATGCATCCCATGCCCTTTTAGGCCACATGATGTCACAATGAATCATTTGATTCTTGGCCTCCATGGTGGCATAATAGATCCTTGCTTCTATTGGTCCCCGTGCTGTAACAATTCATCCCTGGCCCTTTTAGGCCAATTGGTGTCACAAGGGATCATTAGATTGTTAGCCTGTATTGGGTCACAATGGTTCCTTGCTTCTCTTAACCCCTGTGGTGTCACAATGCATCCCATGCCCTTTTAGGCCACTTGATGTCACAATGAATCTTTTGATTCTTGGCCCCCATGGTGTCATAATGGTTCCTTGTTTCTATTGGGCCCCATGCTGTCACAATTCATCCCTGGCCCTTTTACGCCCCCTGGTGTCAAATGGGATCCTGGGATTATTAGCCTCCATTGGGTCACAATGGATCCTTGCTTCTCTTAACCCCTGTGGTGGCACAATGCATCCCATGCACTTTTAGGCCACTTGATGTCACAATGAATCATTTGATTCTTGGCCTCCACGGTGGCATAATAGATCCTTGCTTCTATTGGTCCCCGTGCTGTAACAATCCATCCCTGGCCGTTTTTATACCCCCTGGTGCCACAAGGGATCATTAGATTGTTAGCCTGCATTGGGTCACAATGGTTCCTTGCTTCTCTTAACCCCTGTGGTGTCACAATGCATCCCATGCCCTTTTAGGCCACTTGATGTCACAATGAATCATTTGATTCTTGGCCTCCACGGTGGCATAATTGTACCAGGTTTTACTTGGTCCCCATGATTTCACAATTCATCCCTGCCCCTTTTAGGCCCATTGGTGTCACAAGGGATCATTAGATTGTTAGCCTGCATTGGGTTACAATGGTTCCTTGCTTCTCTTAACCTCTGTGGTGTCACAATGCATCCCATGCCCTTTTAGGCCACTTGATGTCACAATGAATCATTTGATTCTTGGCCTCCATGGTGTCATAATGGTTCCTTGTTTCTATTGGGCCCCATGCTGTCACAATTCATCCCTGGCCCTTTTACGCCCCCTGGTGTCAAATGGGATCCTGGGATTATTAGCCTCCATTGGGTCACAATGGATCCTTGCTTCTCTTAACCCCTGTGGTGGCACAATGCATCCCATGCACTTTTAGGCCACTTGATGTCACAATGAATCATTTGATTCTTGGCCTCCACTGTGGCATAATAGATCCTTGCTTCTATTGGTCCCCGTGCTGTAACAATCCATCCCTGGCCCTTTTTATACCCCCTGGTGCCACAAGGGATCATTAGATTGTTAGCCTGCATTTGGTCACAATGGTTCCTTGCTTCTCTTAACCCCTGTGGTGTCACAATGCATCCCATGCCCTTTTAGGCCACTTGATGTCACAATGAATCATTTGATTCTTGGCCTCCATGGTGGCATAATTGTACCAGGTTTTACTTGGGTCCCATGCTTTCACAAATCATCCCTGCCCCTTTTAGGCCCATTGGTGTCGCAAGGGATCATTAGATTGTTAGCCTGCATTGGGTCACAATGGTTCCTTGCTTCTCTTAACCCCTGTGGTGTCACAATGCATCCCATGCCCTTTTAGGCCACTTGATGTCACAATGAATCATTTGATTCTTGGCCTCCACGGTGGCATAATAGATCCTTGCTTCTATTGGTCCCCGTGCTGTAACAATCCATCCCTGGCCCTTTTTATACCCCCTGGTGCCACAAGGGATCATTAGATTGTTAGCCTGCATTGGGTCACAATGGTTCCTTGCTTCTCTTAACCCCTGTGGTGTCACAATGCATCCCATGCCCTTTTAGGCCACTTGATGTCACAATGAATCTTTTGATTCTTGGCCTCCATGGTGTCATAATGGTTCCTTGTTTCTATTGGGCCCCATGCTGTCACAATTCATCCCTGGCCCTTTTACGCCCCCTGGTGTCAAATGGGATCCTGGGATTATTAGCCTCCATTGGGTCACAATGGATCCTTACTTTTCTTAACCTCTGTGGTGTCACAATGCATTCCAAGCCCTTTTAGGCCACTTGATGTCACAATGAATCATTTGATTCTTGGCCTTCATGGTGTCATAATGTTTCCTTGCTTCTATAGGTCCCCATGCTGTCAAAGTTCATCCGTGGTCCATTTGCGCCCCCTGGTGTCAAAAGGGATTCTTAGATTGTTAGCCTGCATTGGGTCACAATGGTTCCTTGCTTTTCTTAACCCCTGTGGTGTCACAATGCATCCCATGCCCTTTTAGGCCACTTGATGTCACAATGAATCATTTGATTCTTGGCCTCCATGGTGGCATAATTGTACCAGGATTTACTTGGGCCCCATGCTTTCACAATTTATCCCTGCCCCTTTTAGGCCCATTGGTGTCGCAAGGGATCATTAGATTGTTAGCCTGCATTGGGTCACAATGGTTCCTTGCTTCTCTTAACCCCTGTGCTGTCACAATGCATCCCATGCCCTTTTAGGCCACATGATGTCACAATGAATTATTTGATTCTTGGCCTCCATGGTGGCATAATAGATCCTTGCTTCTATTGGTCCCCGTGCTGTAACAATTCCTCCCAGGGCCCTTTTAGGCCCATTGGTGTCACAAGGGATCATTAGATTGTTAGCCTGCATTGGGTCACAATGGTTCCTTGCTTCTCTTAACCCCTGTGGTGTCACAATGCATCCCATGCCCTTTTAGGCCACTTGATGTCACAATGAATCATTTGATTCTTGGCCTCCATGGTGGCATAATTGTACCAGGTTTTAATTGGGCCCCATGCTTTCACAATTCATCCCTGCCCCTTTTAGGCCCATTGGTGTCACAAGGGATCATTAGATTGTTAGCCTGCATTGGGTCACAATGGTTCCTTGCTTCTCTTAACCCCTGTGGTGGCACAATGCATCCCATGCCCTTTTAGGCCACTTGATGTCACAATGAATCATTTGATTCTTGGCCTCCACGGTGGCATAATAGATCCTTGCTTCTATTGGTCCCCATGCTGTCAGAGTTCATCCGTGGTCCTTTTGCGCCCCCTGATGTCAAAAGGGATTCTTAGATTGTTAGCCTGCATTGGGTCACAATGGTTCCTTGCTTCTCTTAACCCCTGTGGTGTCACAATGCATCCCATGCCCTTTTAGGCCACTTGATGTCACAATGAATCATTTGATTCTTGGCCTCCATGGTGGCGTAATTGTACCAGGTTTTAATTGGGCCCCATGCTTTCACAATACATCCCTGCCCCTTTTAGGCCCATTGGTGTCGCAAGGGATCATTAGATTGTTAGCCTGCATTGGGTCACAATGGTTCCTTGCTTCTCTTAACCCCTGTGCTGTCACAATGCATCCCATGCCCTTTTAGGCCACTTGATGTCACAATGAATTATTTGATTCTTGGCCTCCATGGTGGCATAATAGATCCTTGCTTCTATTGGTCCCCGTGCTGTAACAATTCATCCCTGGCCCTTTTAGGCCCATTGGTGTCACAAGGGATCATTAGATTGTTAGCCTGTATTGGGTCACAAATGTTCCTTGCTTCTCTTAACCCCTGTGGTGTCACAATGCATCCCATGCCCTTTTAGGCCACTTGATGTCACAATGAATCTTTTGATTCTTGGCCCCCATGGTGTCATAATGGTTCCTTGTTTCTATTGGGCCCCATGCTGTCACAATTCATCCCTGGCCCTTTTACGCCCCCTGGTGTCAAATGGGATCCTGGGATTATTAGCCTCCATTGGGTCACAATGGATCCTTGCTTCTCTTAACCCCTGTGGTGGCACAATGCATCCCATGCACTTTTAGGCCACTTGATGTCACAATGAATCATTTGATTCTTGGCCTCCATGGTGTCATTATGGTTCCTTGTTTCTATTGGGCCCCATGCTGTCACAATTCACCCCTGGCCCTTTTACGCCCCCTGGTGTCAAATGGGATCCTGGGATTATTAGCCTCCATTGGGTCACAATGGATCCTTGCTTCTCTTAACCTCTGTGGTGTCACAATGCATTCCAAGCCCTTTTAGGCCACTTGATGTCACAATGAATCATTTGATTCTTGGCCTTCATGGTGTCATAATGTTTCCTTGCTTCTATAGGTCCCCATGCTGTCAGAGTTCATCCGTGGCCCTTTTGCGCCCCCTGGTGTCTAAAGGGATTGTTAGATTGTTAGCCTGCATTGGGTCACAATGGTTCCTTGCTTCTCTTAGCCTCTGTGGTGTCACAATGCATCCCATGCCCTTTTAGGCCACTTGATGTCACAATGAATCATTTGATTCTTGGCCTCCATGGTGGCATAATTGTACCAGGTTTTACTTGGGCCCCATGCTTTCACAATTCATCCCTGCCCCTTTTAGGCCCATTGGTGTCAAAAGGGATCATTAGATTGTTAGCCTGCATTGGGTCACAATGGTTCCTTGCTTCTCTTAACCCCTGTGCTGTCACAATGCATCCCATGCCCTTTTAGGCCACTTGATTTCACAAAGAATTATTTGATTCTTGGCCTCCATGGTGGCATAATAGATCCTTGCTTCTATTGGTCCCCGTGCTGTAACAATTCCTCCCAGGGCACTTTTAGGCCCATTGGTGTCACAAGGGATCATTAGATTGTTAGCCTGCATTGGGTTACAATGGTTCCTTGCTTCTCTTAACCTCTGTGGTGTCACAATGCATCCCATGCCCTTTTAGGCCACTTGATGTCACAATGAATCATTTGATTCTTGGCCTCCATGGTGTCATAATGGTTCCTTGTTTCTATTGGGCCCCATGCTGTCACAATTCATCCCTGGCCCTTTTACGCCCCCTGGTGTCAAATGGGATCCTGGGATTATTAGCCTCCATTGGGTCACAATGGATCCTTGCTTCTCTTAACCCCTGTGCTGTCTCAATGCATCCCATGCCCTTTTAGGCCACTTGATGTCACAATGAATCATTTGATTCTTGGCCTCCACGGTGGCATAATAGATCCTTGCTTCTATTGGTCCCCGTGCTGTAACAATCCATCCCTGGCCGTTTTTATACCCCCTGGTGCCAAAAGGGATCATTAAATTGTTAGCCTGCATTGGGTCACAATGGTTCCTTGCTTCTCTTAACCTCTGTGGTGTCACAATGCATTCCAAGACTTTTAGGCCACTTGGTCTTACAATGAACCATTTGATTCTTGGCCTTCATGGTGTCATAATGGTTCCTTGCTTCTATAGGTCCCCATGCTGTCAGAGTTCATCCGTGGTCCTTTTGCGCCCCCTGATGTCAAAAGGGATTCTTAGATTGTTAGCCTGCATTGGGTGACAATGGTTCCTTGCTTCTCTTAACCCCTGTGCTGTCACAATGCATCCCATGCCCTTTTAGGCCACTTGATGTCACAATGAATCTTTTGATTCTTGGCCCCCATGGTGTCATAATGGTTCCTTGTTTCTATTGGGCCCCATGCTGTCACAATTCATCCCTGGCCCTTTTACGCCCCCTGGTGTCAAATGGGATCCTGGGATTATTAGCCTCCATTGTGTCACAATGGATCCTTGCTTCTCTTAACCCCTGTGGTGGCACAATGCATCCCATGCCCTTTTAGGCCACTTGATGTCACAATGAATCTTTTGATTCTTGGCCCCCATGGTGTCATAATGGTTCCTTGTTTCTATTGGGCCCCATGCTGTCACAATTCATCCCTGGCCCTTTTACGCCCCCGGTGTCAAATGGGATCCTGGGATTATTAGCCTCCATTGTGTCACAATGGATCCTTGCTTCTCTTAACCCCTGTGCTGTCACAATGCATCCCATGCACTTTTAGGCCACTTGATGTCACAATGAATCATTTGATTCTTGGCCTCCACGGTGGCATAATAGATCCTTGCTTCTATTGGTCCCCGTGCTGTAACAATCCATCCCTGGACCTTTTTATACCCCCTGGTGCCACAAGGGATCATTAGATTGTTAGCCTGCATTGGGTCACAATGGTTCCTTGCTTCTCTTAACCCCTGTGGTGTCACAATGCATCCCATGCCCTTTTAGGCCACTTGATGTCACAATGAATCATTTGATTCTTGGCCTCCATGGTGGCATAATTTTACCAGGTTTTACTTGGGCCCCATGCTTTCACAATTCATCCCTGCCCCTTTTAGGCCCATTGGTTTCAGAAGGGATCATTAGATTGTTAGCCTGTATTGGGTCGCAATGGTTCCTTGCTTCTCTTAACATCTGTGGTGTCACAATGCATCCCATGCCCTTTTAGGCCACTTGATGTCACAATGAATCATTTGATTCTTGGCCTCCATGGTGTCATAATGGTTCCTTGTTTCTATTGGGCCCCATGCTGTCACAATTCATCCCTGGCCCTTTTACGCCCCCTGGTGTCAAATGGGATCCTGGGATTATTAGCCTCCATTGGGTCACAATGGATCCTTGCTTCTCTTAACCTCTGTGGTGTCACAATGCATTCCAAGCCCTTTTAGGCAACTTGATGTCACAATGAATCATTTGATTCTTGGCCTTCATGCTGTCATAATGTTTCCTTGCTTCTATAGGTCCCCATGCTGTCACAGTTCATCCGTGGTCCTTTTGCGCCCCCTGGTGTCAAAAGGGATTCTTAGATTGTTAGCCTGCATTGGGTCACAATGGTTCCTTGCTTTTCTTAACCCCTGTGGTGTCACAATGCATCCCATGCCGTTTTAGGCCACTTGATGTCACAATGAATAATTTGATTCTTGGCCTCCATGGTGGCATAATTGTACCAGGATTTACTTGGGCCCCATGCTTTCACAATTCATCCCTGCCCCTTTTAGGCCCATTGGTGTCGCAAGTGATCATTAGATTGTTAGCCTGCGTTGGGTCACAATGGTTCCTCGCTTCTCTTAACCCCTGTGCTGTCACAATGCATCCCATGCCCTTTTAGGCCACATGATGTCACAATGAATTATTTGATTCTTGGCCTCCATGGTGGCATAATAGATCCTTGCTTCTATTGGTCCCCGTGCTGTAACAATTCCTCCCAGGGCCCTTTTAGGCCCATTGGTGTCACAAGGGATCATTAGATTGTTAGCCTGCATTGGGTCACAATGGTTCCTTGCTTCTCTTAACCTCTGTGGTGTCACAATGCATCCCATGCCCTTTTAGGCCACTTGATGTCACAATGAATCATTTGATTCTTGGCCTCCATGGTGTCATAATGGTTCCTTGTTTCTATTGGGCCCCATGCTGTCACAATTCATCCCTGGCCCTTTTAAGCCCCCTGGTGTCAAATGGGATCCTGGGATTATTAGCCTCCATTGGGTCACAATGGATCCTTGCTTCTCTTAACATCTGTGGTGTCACAATGCATCCCATGCCCTTTTAGGCCACTTGATGTCACAATGAATCTTTTGATTCTTGGCCCCCATGGTGTCATAATGGTTCCTTGTTTCTATTGGGCCCCATGCTGTCACAATTCATCCCTGGCCCTTTTACGCCCCCGGTGTCAAATGGGATCCTGGGATTATTAGCCTCCATTGGGTCACAATGGATCCTTGCTTCTCTTAACCCCTGTGCTGTCACAATGCATCCCATGCACTTTTAGGCCACTTGATGTCACAATGAATCATTTGATTCTTGGCCTCCACGGTGGCATAATAGATCCTTGCTTCTATTGGTCCCCGTGCTGTAACAATCCATCCCTGGACCTTTTTATACCCCCTGGTGCCACAAGGGATCATTAGATTGTTAGCCTGCATTGGGTCACAATGGTTCCTTGCTTCTCTTAACCCCTGTGGTGTCACAATGCATCCCATGCCCTTTTAGGCCACTTGATGTCACAATGAATCATTTGATTCTTGGCCTCCATGGTGGCATAATTTTACCAGGTTTTACTTGGGCCCCATGCTTTCACAATTCATCCCTGCCCCTTTTAGGCCCATTGGTGTCACAAGGGATCATTAGATTGTTAGCCTGCATTGGGTCACAATGGTTCCTTGCTTCTCTTAACCTCTGTGGTGTCACAATGCATCCCATGCCCTTTTAGGCCACTTGATGTCACAATGAATCATTTGATTCTTGGCCTCCATGGTGTCATAATGGTTCCTTGTTTCTATTGGGCCCCATGCTGTCACAATTCATCCCTGGCCCTTTTACGCCCCCTGGTGTCAAATGGGATCCTGGGATTATTAGCCTCCATTGGGTCACAATGGATCCTTGCTTCTCTTAACCTCTGTGGTGTCACAATGCATTCCAAGCCCTTTTAGGCAACTTGATGTCACAATGAATCATTTGATTCTTGGCCTTCATGCTGTCATAATGTTTCCTTGCTTCTATAGGTCCCCATGCTGTCAAAGTTCATCCGTGGTCCTTTTGCGCCCCCTGGTGTCAAAAGGGATTCTTAGATTGTTAGCCTGCATTGGGTCACAATGGTTCCTTGCTTTTCTTAACCCCTGTGGTGTCACAATGCATCCCATGCCCTTTTAGGCCACTTGATGTCACAATGAATCATTTGATTCTTGGCCTCCATGGTGGCATAATTGTACCAGGATTTACTTGGGCCCCATGCTTTCACAATTCATCCCTGCCCCTTTTAGGCCCATTGGTGTCGCAAGTGATCATTAGATTGTTAGCCTGCGTTGGGTCACAATGGTTCCTTGCTTCTCTTAACCCCTGTGCTGTCACAATGCATCCCATGCCCTTTTAGGCCACATGATGTCACAATGAATTATTTGATTCTTGGCCTCCATGGTGGCATAATAGATCCTTGCTTCTATTGGTCCCCGTGCTGTAACAATTCCTCCCAGGGCCCTTTTAGGCCCATTGGTGTCACAAGGGATCATTAGATTGTTAGCCTGCATTGGGTCACAATGGTTCCTTGCTTCTCTTAACCTCTGTGGTGTCACAATGCATCCCATGCCCTTTTAGGCCACTTGATGTCACAATGAATCTTTTGATTCTTGGCCCCCATGGTGTCATAATGGTTCCTTGTTTCTATTGGGCCCCATGCTGTCACAATTCATCCCTGGCCATTTTACGCCCCCGGTGTGAAATGGGATCCTGGGATTATTAGCCTCCATTGTGTCACAATGGATCCTTGCTTCTCTTAACCCCTGTGCTGTCACAATGCATCCCATGCATTTTTATGCCACTTGATGTCACAATGAATCATTTGATTCTTGGCCTCCACGGTGGCATAATAGATCCTTGCTTCTATTGGTCCCCGTGCTGTAACAATCCATCCCTGGACCTTTTTATACACCCTGGTGTCAAAAGGGATCATTAGATTGTTAGCCTGCATTGGGTCACAATGGTTCCTTGCTTCTCTTAACCCCTGTGGTGTCACAATGCATCCCATGCCCTTTTAGGCCACTTGATGTCACAATGAATCATTTGATTCTTGGCCTCCATGGTGGCATAATTTTACCAGGTTTTACTTGGGCCCCATGCTTTCACAATTCATCCCTGCCCCTTTTAGGCCCATTGGTGTCACAAGGGATCATTAGATTGTTAGCCTGCATTGGGTCACAATGGTTCCTTGCTTCTCTTAACCTCTGTGGTGTCACAATGCATCCCATGCCCTTTTAGGCCACTTGATGTCACAATGAATCATTTGATTCTTGGCCTCCATGGTGTCATAATGGTTCCTTGTTTCTATTGGGCCCCATGCTGTCACAATTCATCCCTGGCCCTTTTACGCCCCCTGGTGTCAAATGGGATCCTGGGATTATTAGCCTCCATTGGGTCACAATGGATCCTTGCTTCTCTTAACCTCTGTGGTGTCACAATGCATTCCAAGCCCTTTTAGGCAACTTGATGTCACAATGAATCATTTGATTCTTGGCCTTCATGCTGTCATAATGTTTCCTTGCTTCTATAGGTCCCCATGCTGTCAAAGTTCATCCGTGGTCCTTTTGCGCCCCCTGGTGTCAAAAGGGATTCTTAGATTGTTAGCCTGCATTGGGTCACAATGGTTCCTTGCTTTTCTTAACCCCTGTGGTGTCACAATGCATCCCATGCCCTTTTAGGCCACTTGATGTCACAATGAATCATTTGATTCTTGGCCTCCATGGTGGCATAATTGTACCAGGATTTACTTGGGCCCCATGCTTTCACAATTCATCCCTGCCCCTTTTAGGCCCATTGGTGTCGCAAGTGATCATTAGATTGTTAGCCTGCATTGGGTCACAATGGTTCCTTGCTTCTCTTAACCCCTGTGGTGTCACAATGCATCCCATGCCCTTTTAGGCCACTTGATGTCACAAGGAATCATTTGATTCTTGGCCTCCATGGTGGCGTAATTGTACCAGGTTTTAATTGGGCCCCATGCTTTCACAATACATCCCTGCCCCTTTTAGGCCCCTTGGTGTCAAAAGGGATTCTTAGATTGTTAGCCTGCATTGGGTCACAATGGTTCCTTGCTTTTCTTAACCCCTGTGGTGTCACAATGCATCCCATGCCCTTTTAGGCCACTTGATGTCACAATGAATCATTTGATTCTTGGCCTCCATGGTGGCATAATTGTACCAGGATTTACTTGGGCCCCATGCTTTCACAATACATCCCTGCCCCTTTTAGGCCCATTGGTGTCAAAAGGGATCATTAGATTGTTAGCCTGCATTGGGTCACAATGGTTCCTTGCTTCTCTTAACCCCTGTGCTGTCACAATGCATCCCATGCCCTTTTAGGCCACTTGATGTCACAATGAATCATTTGATTCTTGGCCTCCACGGTGGCATAATACATCCTTGATTCTATTGGTCCCCGTGCTGTAACAATCCATCCCTGGACCTTTTTATACCCCCTGGTGCCACAAGGGATCATTAGATTGTTAGCCTGCATTGGGTCACAATGGTTCCTTGCTTCTCTTAACCCCTGTGCTGTCACAATGCATCCCATGCCCTTTTAGGCCACTTGATGTCACAATGAATCATTTGATTCTTGGCCTCCATGGTGTCATTATGGTTCCTTGTTTCTATTGGGCCCCATGCTGTCACAATTCACCCCTGGCCCTTTTACGCCCCCTGGTGTCAAATGGGATCCTGGGATTATTAGCCTCCATTGGGTCACAATGGATCCTTGCTTCTCTTAACCTCTGTGGTGTCACAATGCATTCCAAGCCCTTTTAGGCCACTTGATGTCACAATGAATCATTTGATTCTTGGCCTTCATGGTGTCATAATGTTTCCTTGCTTCTATAGGTCCCCATGCTGTCAGAGTTCATCCGTGGCCCTTTTGCGCCCCCTGGTGTCTAAAGGGATTGTTAGATTGTTAGCCTGCATTGGGTCACAATGGTTCCTTGCTTCTCTTAGCCTCTGTGGTGTCACAATGCATCCCATGCCCTTTTAGGCCACTTGATGTCACAATGAATCATTTGATTCTTGGCCTCCACGGTGGCATAATAGATCCTTGCTTCTATTGGTCCCCGTGCTGTAACAATCCATCCCTGGCCCTTTTTATACCCCCTGGTGCCAAAAGGGATCATTAAATTGTTAGCCTGCATTGGGTCACAATGGTTCCTTGCTTCTCTTAACCTCTCTGGTGTCACAATGCATTCCAAGACTTTTAGGCCACTTGGTCTTACAATGAACCATTTGATTCTTGGCCTTCATGGTGTCATAATGGTTCCTTGCTTCTATAGGTCCCCATGCTGTCAGAGTTCATCCGTGGTCCTTTTGCGCCCCCTGATGTCTAAAGGGATTCTTAGATTGTTAGCCTGCATTGGGTGACAATGGTTCCTTGCTTCTCTTAACCCCTGTGCTGTCACAATGCATCCCATGCCCTTTTAGGCCACTTGATGTCACAATGAATCTTTTGATTCTTGGCCCCCATGGTGTCATAATGGTTCCTTGTTTCTATTGGGCCCCATGCTGTCACAATTCATCCCTGGCCCTTTTACACCCCCTGGTGTCAAATGGGATCCTGGGATTATTAGCCTCCATTGTGTCACAATGGATCCTTGCTTCTCTTAACCCCTGTGGTGGCACAATGCATCCCATGCCCTTTTAGGCCACTTGATGTCACAATGAATCTTTTGATTCTTGGCCCCCATGGTGTCATAATGGTTCCTTGTTTCTATTGGGCCCCATGCTGTCACAATTCATCCCTGGCCCTTTTACGCCCCCGGTGTCAAATGGGATCCTGGGATTATTAGCCTCCATTGTGTCACAATGGATCCTTGCTTCTCTTAACCCCTGTGCTGTCACAATGCATCCCATGCATTTTTATGCCACTTGATGTCACAATGAATCATTTGATTCTTGGCCTCCACGGTGGCATAATAGATCCTTGCTTCTATTGGTCCCCGTGCTGTAACAATCCATCCCTGGACCTTTTTATACACCCTGGTGCCACAAGGGATCATTAGATTGTTAGCCTGCATTGGGTCACAATGGTTCCTTGCTTCTCTTAACCCCTGTGGTGTCACAATGCATCCCATGCCCTTTTAGGCCACTTGATGTCACAATGAATCATTTGATTCTTGGCCTCCATGGTGGCATAATTTTACCAGGTTTTACTTGGGCCCCATGCTTTCACAATTCATCCCTGCCCCTTTTAGGCCCATTGGTGTCACAAGGGATCATTAGATTGTTAGCCTGCATTGGGTCACAATGGTTCCTTGCTTCTCTTAACCTCTGTGGTGTCACAATGCATCCCATGCCCTTTTAGGCCACTTGATGTCACAATGAATCATTTGATTCTTGGCCTTCATGGTGTCATAATGGTTCCTTGCTTCTATAGGTCCCCATGCTGTCAGAGTTCATCCGTGGTCGTTTTGCGCCCCCTGGTGTCAAAAGGGATTGTTAGATTGTTAGCCTGCATTGGGTCACAATGGTTCCTTGCTTCTCTTAACCCCTGTGGTGTCACAATGCATCCCATGCCCTTTTAGGCCACTTGATGTCACAAGGAATCATTTGATTCTTGGCCTCCATGGTGGCGTAATTGTACCAGGTTTTAATTGGGCCCCATGCTTTCACAATACATCCCTGCCCCTTTTAGGCCCATTGGTTTCAAAAGGGATTCTTAGATTGTTAGCCTGCATTGGGTCACAATGGTTCCTTGCTTTTCTTAACCCCTGTGGTGTCACAATGCATCCCATGCCCTTTTAGGCCACTTGATGTCACAATGAATCATTTGATTCTTGGCCTCCATGGTGGCATAATTGTACCAGGATTTACTTGGGCCCCATGCTTTCACAATATATCCCTGCCCCTTTTAGGCCCATTGGTGTCAAAAGGGATCATTAGATTGTTAGCCTGCATTGGGTCACAATGGTTCCTTGCTTCTCTTAACCCCTGTGCTGTCACAATGCATCCCATGCCCTTTTAGGCCACTTGATGTCACAATGAATCATTTGATTCTTGGCCTCCACGGTGGCATAATACATCCTTGATTCTATTGGTCCCCGTGCTGTAACAATCCATCCCTGGACCTTTTTATACCCCCTGGTGCCACAAGGGATCATTAGATTGTTAGCCTGCATTGGGTCACAATGGTTCCTTGCTTCTCTTAACCCCTGTGCTGTCACAATGCATCCCATGCCCTTTTAGGCCACTTGATGTCACAATGAATCATTTGATTCTTGGCCTCCATGGTGTCATTATGGTTCCTTGTTTCTATTGGGCCCCATGCTGTCACAATTCACCCCTGGCCCTTTTACGCCCCCTGGTGTCAAATGGGATCCTGGGATTATTAGCCTCCATTGGGTCACAATGGATCCTTGCTTCTCTTAACCTCTGTGGTGTCACAATGCATTCCAAGCCCTTTTAGGCCACTTGATGTCACAATGAATCATTTGATTCTTGGCCTTCATGGTGTCATAATGTTTCCTTGCTTCTATAGGTCCCCATGCTGTCAGAGTTCATCCGTGGCCCTTTTGCGCCCCCTGGTGTCTAAAGGGATTGTTAGATTGTTAGCCTGCATTGGGTCACAATGGTTCCTTGCTTCTCTTAGCCTCTGTGGTGTCACAATGCATCCCATGCCCTTTTAGGCCACTTGATGTCACAATGAATCATTTGATTCTTGGCCTCCACGGTGGCATAATAGATCCTTGCTTCTATTGGTCCCCGTGCTGTAACAATCCATCCCTGGCCGTTTTTATACCCCCTGGTGGCACAAGGGATCATTAGATTGTTAGCCTGCATTGGGTCACAATGTTTCCTTGCTTCTCTTAACCTCTGTGGTGTCACAATGCATCCCATGCCCTTTTAGGCCACTTGATGTCACAATGAATCATTTGATTCTTGGCCTTCATGGTGTCATAATGGTTCCTTGCTTCTATAGGTCCCCATGCTGTCAGAGTTCATCCGTGGTCGTTTTGCGCCCCCTGGTGTCAAAAGGGATTGTTAGATTGTTAGCCTGCATTGGGTCACAATGGTTCCTTGCTTCTCTTAACCCCTGTGGTGTCACAATGCATCCCATGCCCTTTTAGGCCACTTGATGTCACAAGGAATCATTTGATTCTTGGCCTCCATGGTGGCGTAATTGTACCAGGTTTTAATTGGGCCCCATGCTTTCACAATACATCCCTGCCCCTTTTAGGCCCATTGGTGTCAAAAGGGATTCTTAGATTGTTAGCCTGCATTGGGTCACAATGGTTCCTTGCTTTTCTTAACCCCTGTGGTGTCACAATGCATCCCATGCCCTTTTAGGCCACTTGATGTCACAATGAATCATTTGATTCTTGGCCTCCATGGTGGCATAATTGTACCAGGATTTACTTGGGCCCCATGCTTTCACAATACATCCCTGCCCCTTTTAGGCCCATTGGTGTCAAAAGGGATCATTAGATTGTTAGCCTGCATTGGGTCACAATGGTTCCTTGCTTCTCTTAACCCCTGTGGTGTCACAATGCATCCCATGCCCTTTTAGGCCACTTGATGTCACAATGAATCATTTGATTCTTGGCCTCCACGGTGGCATAATACATCCTTGATTCTATTGGTCCCCGTGCTGTAACAATCCATCCCTGGAACTTTTTATACCCCCTGGTGCCACAAGGGATCATTAGATTGTTAGCCTGCATTGGGTCACAATGGTTCCTTGCTTCTCTTAACCCCTGTGCTGTCACAATGCATCCCATGCCCTTTTAGGCCACTTGATGTCACAATGAATCATTTGATTCTTGGCCTCCATGGTGTCATTATGGTTCCTTGTTTCTATTGGGCCCCATGCTGTCACAATTCACCCCTGGCCCTTTTACGCCCCCTGGTGTCAAATGGGATCCTGGGATTATTAGCCTCCATTGGGTCACAATGGATCCTTGCTTCTCTTAACCTCTGTGGTGTCACAATGCATTCCAAGCCCTTTTAGGCCACTTGATGTCACAATGAATCATTTGATTCTTGGCCTTCATGGTGTCATAATGTTTCCTTGCTTCTATAGGTCCCCATGCTGTCAGAGTTCATCCGTGGCCCTTTTGCGCCCCCTGGTGTCTAAAGGGATTGTTAGATTGTTAGCCTGCATTGGGTCACAATGGTTCCTTGCTTCTCTTAGCCTCTGTGGTGTCACAATGCATCCCATGCCCTTTTAGGCCACTTGATGTCACAATGAATCATTTGATTCTTGGCCTCCACGGTGGCATAATAGATCCTTGCTTCTATTGGTCCCCGTGCTGTAACAATCCATCCCTGGCCGTTTTTATACCCCCTGGTGGCACAAGGGATCATTAGATTGTTAGCCTGCATTGGGTCACAATGTTTCCTTGCTTCTCTTAACCTCTGTGGTGTCACAATGCATCCCATGCCCTTTTAGGCCACTTGATGTCACAATGAATCATTTGATTCTTGGCCTTCATGGTGTCATAATGGTTCCTTGCTTCTATAGGTCCCCATGCTGTCAGAGTTCATCCGTGGTCGTTTTGCGCCCCCTGGTGTCAAAAGGGATTGTTAGATTGTTAGCCTGCATTGGGTCACAATGGTTCCTTGCTTCTCTTAACCCCTGTGGTGTCACAATGCATCCCATGCCCTTTTAGGCCACTTGATGTCACAAGGAATCATTTGATTCTTGGCCTCCATGGTGGCGTAATTGTACCAGGTTTTAATTGGGCCCCATGCTTTCACAATACATCCCTGCCCCTTTTAGGCCCATTGGTGTCAAAAGGGATTCTTAGATTGTTAGCCTGCATTGGGTCACAATGGTTCCTTGCTTTTCTTAACCTCTGTGGTGTCACAATGCATCCCATGCCCTTTTAGGCCACTTGATGTCACAATGAATCATTTGATTCTTGGCCTCCATGGTGGCATAATTGTACCAGGATTTACTTGGGCCCCATGCTTTCACAATACATCCCTGCCCCTTTTAGGCCCATTGGTGTCAAAAGGGATCATTAGATTGTTAGCCTGCATTGGGTCACAATGGTTCCTTGCTTCTCTTAACCCCTGTGGTGGCACAATGCATCCCATGCCCTTTTAGGCCACTTGATGTCACAATGAATCATTTGATTCTTGGCCTCCACGGTGGCATAATAGATCCTTGCTTCTATTGGTCCCCGTGCTGTAACAATCCATCCCTGGCCCTTTTTATACCCCCTGGTGCCACAAGGGATCATTAGATTGTTAGCCTGCATTGGGTCACAATGGTTCCTTGCTTCTCTTAACCCCTGTGCTGTCACAATGCATCCCATGCCCTTTTAGGCCACTTGATGTCACAATGAATCATTTGATTCTTGGCCTCCATGGTGTCATTATGGTTCCTTGTTTCTATTGGGCCCCATGCTGTCACAATTCACCCCTGGCCCTTTTACGCCCCCTGGTGTCAAATGGGATCCTGGGATTATTAGCCTCCATTGGGTCACAATGGATCCTTGCTTCTCTTAACCTCTGTGGTGTCACAATGCATTCCAAGCCCTTTTAGGCCACTTGATGTCACAATGAATCATTTGATTCTTGGCCTTCATGGTGTCATAATGTTTCCTTGCTTCTATAGGTCCCCATGCTGTCAGAGTTCATCCGTGGCCCTTTTGCGCCCCCTGGTGTCTAAAGGGATTGTTAGATTGTTAGCCTGCATTGGGTCACAATGGTTCCTTGCTTCTCTTAGCCTCTGTGGTGTCACAATGCATCCCATGCCCTTTTAGGCCACTTGATGTCACAATGAATCATTTGATTTTTGGCCTCCATGGTGGCATAATTGTACCAGGTTTTACTTGGGCCCCATGCTTTCACAATTCATCCCTGCCCCTTTTAGGCCCATTGGTGTCAAAAGGGATCATTAGATTGTTAGCCTGCATTGGGTCACAATGGTTCCTTGCTTCTCTTAACCCCTGTGCTGTCACAATGCATCCCATGCCCTTTTAGGCCACTTGATGTCACAAAGAATTATTTGATTCTTGGCCTCCATGGTGGCATAATAGATCCTTGCTTCTATTGGTCCCCGTGCTGTAACAATTCCTAACAGGGCACTTTTAGGCCCATTGGTGTCACAAGGGATCATTAGATTGTTAGCCTGCATTGGGTTACAATGGTTCCTTGCTTCTCTTAACCTCTGTGGTGTCACAATGCATCCCATGCCCTTTTAGGCCACTTGATGTCACAATGAATCATTTGATTCTTGGCCTCCATGGTGTCATAATGGTTCCTTGTTTCTATTGGGCCCCATGCTGTCACAATTCATCCCTGGCCCTTTTACGCCCCCTGGTGTCAAATGGGATCCTGGGATTATTAGCCTCCATTGGGTCACAATGGATCCTTGCTTCTCTTAACCCCTGTGCTGTCACAGTGCATCCCATGCCCTTTTAGGCCACTTGATGTCACAATGAATCATTTGATTCTTGGCCTCCACGGTGGCATAATAGATCCTTGCTTCTATTGGTCCCCGTGCTGTAACAATCCATCCCTGGCCGTTTTTATACCCCCTGGTGCCAAAAGGGATCATTAAATTGTTAGCCTGCATTGGGTCACAATGGTTCCTTGCTTCTCTTAACCTCTGTGGTGTCACAATGCATTCCAAGACTTTTAGGCCACTTGGTCTTACAATGAACCATTTGATTCTTGGCCTTCATGGTGTCATAATGGTTCCTTGCTTCTATAGGTCCCCATGCTGTCAGAGTTCATCCGTGGTCCTTTTGCGCCCCCTGATGTCAAAAGGGATTCTTAGATTGTTAGCCTGCATTGGGTGACAATGGTTCCTTGCTTCTCTTAACCCCTGTGCTGTCACAATGCATCCCATGCCCTTTTAGGCCACTTGATGTCACAATGAATCTTTTGATTCTTGGCCCCCATGGTGTCATAATGGTTCCTTGTTTCTATTGGGCCCCATGCTGTCACAATTCATCCCTGGCCCTTTTACGCCCCCTGGTGTCAAATGGGATCCTGGGATTATTAGCCTCCATTGTGTCACAATGGATCCTTGCTTCTCTTAACCCCTGTGGTGGCACAATGCATCCCATGCCCTTTTAGGCCACTTGATGTCACAATGAATCTTTTGATTCTTGGCCCCCATGGTGTCATAATGGTTCCTTGTTTCTATTGGGCCCCATGCTGTCACAATTCATCCCTGGCCCTTTTACGCCCCCGGTGTCAAATGGGATCCTGGGATTATTAGCCTCCATTGTGTCACAATGGATCCTTGCTTCTATTAACCCCTGTGCTGTCACAATGCATCCCATGCACTTTTAGGCCACTTGATGTCACAATGAATCATTTGATTCTTGGCCTCCACGGTGGCATAATAGATCCTTGCTTCTATTGGTCCCCGTGCTGTAACAATCCATCCCTGGACCTTTTTATACCCCCTGGTGCCACAAGGGATCATTAGATTGTTAGCCTGCATTGGGTCACAATGGTTCCTTGCTTCTCTTAACCCCTGTGGTGTCACAATGCATCCCATGCCCTTTTAGGCCACTTGATGTCACAATGAATCATTTGATTCTTGGCCTCCATGGTGGCATAATTTTACCAGGTTTTACTTGGGCCCCATGCTTTCACAATTCATCCCTGCCCCTTTTAGGCCCATTGGTGTCACAAGGGATCATTAGATTGTTAGCCTGCATTGGGTCACAATGGTTCCTTGCTTCTCTTAACCTCTGTGGTGTCACAATGCATCCCATGCCCTTTTAGGCCACTTGATGTCACAATGAATCATTTGATTCTTGGCCTCCATGGTGTCATAATGGTTCCTTGTTTCTATTGGGCCCCATGCTGTCACAATTCATCCCTGGCCCTTTTACGCCCCCTGGTGTCAAATGGGATCCTGGGATTATTAGCCTCCATTGGGTCACAATGGATCCTTGCTTCTCTTAACCTCTGTGGTGTCACAATGCATTCCAAGCCCTTTTAGGCAACTTGATGTCACAATGAATCATTTGATTCTTGGCCTTCATGCTGTCATAATGTTTCCTTGCTTCTATAGGTCCCCATGCTGTCAAAGTTCATCCGTGGTCCTTTTGCGCCCCCTGGTGTCAAAAGGGATTCTTAGATTGTTAGCCTGCATTGGGTCACAATGGTTCCTTGCTTTTCTTAACCCCTGTGGTGTCACAATGCATCCCATGCCCTTTTAGGCCACTTGATGTCACAATGAATCATTTGATTCTTGGCCTCCATGGTGGCATAATTGTACCAGGATTTACTTGGGCCCCATGCTTTCACAATTCATCCCTGCCCCTTTTAGGCCCATTGGTGTCGCAAGTGATCATTAGATTGTTAGCCTGCGTTGGGTCACAATGGTTCCTTGCTTCTCTTAACCCCTGTGCTGTCACAATGCATCCCATGCCCTTTTAGGCCACATGATGTCACAATGAATTATTTGATTCTTGGCCTCCATGGTGGCATAATAGATCCTTGCTTCTATTGGTCCCCGTGCTGTAACAATTCCTCCCAGGGCCCTTTTTGGCCCATTGGTGTCACAAGGGATCATTAGATTGTTAGCCTGCATTGGGTCACAATGGTTCCTTGCTTCTCTTAACCTCTGTGGTGTCACAATGCATCCCATGCCCTTTTAGGCCACTTGATGTCACAATGAATCATTTGATTCTTGGCCTCCATGGTGTCATAATGGTTCCTTGTTTCTATTGGGCCCCATGCTGTCACAATTCATCCCTGGCCCTTTTAAGCCCCCTGGTGTCAAATGGGATCCTGGGATTATTAGCCTCCATTGGGTCACAATGGATCCTTGCTTCTCTTAACCCCTGTGCTGTCACAATGCATCCCATGCCCTTTTAGGCCACTTGATGTCACAATGAATTATTTGATTCTTGGCCTCCATGGTGGCATAATAGATCCTTGCTTCTATTGGTCCCCGTGCTGTAACAATACCTCCCAGGGCCCTTTTAGGCCCATTGGTGTCACAAGGGATCATTAGATTGTTAGCCTGCATTGGGTCACAATGGTTCCTTGCTTCTCTTAACCTCTGTGGTGTCACAATGCATCCCACGCCCTTTTAGGCCACTTGATGTCACAATGAATCATTTGATTCTTGGCCTCCATGGTGGCGTAATTGTACCAGGTTTTAATTGGGCCCCATGCTTTCACAATACATCCCTGCCCCTTTTAGGCCCATTGGTGTCAAAAGGGATCATTAGATTGTTAGCCTGCATTGGGTCACAATGGTTCCTTGCTTCTCTTAACCCCTGTGCTGTCACAATGCATCCCATGCCCTTTTAGGCCACTTGATGTCACAATGAATTATTTGATTCTTGGCCTCCATGGTGGCATAATAGATCCTTGCTTCTATTGGTCCCCGTGCTGTAACAATTCATCCCTGGCCCTTTTAGGCCCATTGGTGTCACAAGGGATCATTAGATTGTTAGCCTGCATTGGGTCACAATGGTTCCTTGCTTCTCTTAACCTCTGTGGTGTCACAATGCATCCCATGCCCTTTTAGGCCACTTGATGTCACAATGAATCATTTGATTCTTGGCCTCCATGGTGTCATAATGGTTCCTTGTTTCTATTGGGCCCCATGCTGTCACAATTCATCCCTGGCCCTTTTACGCCCCCTGGTGTCAAATGGGATCCTGGGATTATTAGCCTCCATTGGGTCACAATGGATCCTTGCTTCTCTTAACCTCTGTGGTGTCACAATGCATTCCAAGCCCTTTTAGGCAACTTGATGTCACAATGAATCATTTGATTCTTGGCCTTCATGCTGTCATAATGTTTCCTTGCTTCTATAGGTCCCCATGCTGTCACAGTTCATCCGTGGTCCTTTTGCGCCCCCTGGTGTCAAAAGGGATTCTTAGATTGTTAGCCTGCATTGGGTCACAATGGTTCCTTGCTTTTCTTAACCCCTGTGGTGTCACAATGCATCCCATGCCCTTTTAGGCCACTTGATGTCACAATGAATCATTTGATTCTTGGCCTCCATGGTGGCATAATTGTACCAGGATTTACTTGGGCCCCATGCTTTCACAATTCATCCCTGCCCCTTTTAGGCCCATTGGTGTCGCAAGTGATCATTAGATTGTTAGCCTGCGTTGGGTCACAATGGTTCCTTGCTTCTCTTAACCCCTGTGCTGTCACAATGCATCCCATGCCCTTTTAGGCCACATGATGTCACAATGAATTATTTGATTCTTGGCCTCCATGGTGGCATAATAGATCCTTGCTTCTATTGGTCCCCGTGCTGTAACAATTCCTCCCAGGGCCCTTTTAGGCCCATTGGTGTCACAAGGGATCATTAGATTGTTAGCCTGCATTGGGTCACAATGGTTCCTTGCTTCTCTTAACCTCTGTGGTGTCACAATGCATCCCATGCCCTTTTAGGCCACTTGATGTCACAATGAATCATTTGATTCTTGGCCTCCATGGTGTCATAATGGTTCCTTGTTTCTATTGGGCCCCATGCTGTCACAATTCATCCCTGGCCCTTTTAAGCCCCCTGGTGTCAAATGGGATCCTGGGATTATTAGCCTCCATTGGGTCACAATGGATCCTTGCTTCTCTTAACCCCTGTGCTGTCACAATGCATCCCATGCCCTTTTAGGCCACTTGATGTCACAATGAATTATTTGATTCTTGGCCTCCATGGTGGCATAATAGATCCTTGCTTCTATTGGTCCCCGTGCTGTAACAATTCCTCCCAGGGCCCTTTTAGGCCCATTGGTGTCACAAGGGATCATTAGATTGTTAGCCTGCATTGGGTCACAATGGTTCCTTGCTTCTCTTAACCTCTGTGGTGTCACAATGCATCCCACGCCCTTTTAGGCCACTTGATGTCACAATGAATCATTTGATTCTTGGCCTCCATGGTGGCGTAATTGTACCAGGTTTTAATTGGGCCCCATGCTTTCACAATACATCCCTGCCCCTTTTAGGCCCATTGGTGTCAAAAGGGATCATTAGATTGTTAGCCTGCATTGGGTCACAATGGTTCCTTGCTTCTCTTAACCTCTGTGCTGTCACAATGCATCCCATGCCCTTTTAGGCCACTTGATGTCACAATGAATTATTTGATTCTTGGCCTCCATGGTGGCATAATAGATCCTTGCTTCTATTGGTCCCCGTGCTGTAACAATTCATCCCTGGCCCTTTTAGGCCCATTGGTGTCACAAGGGATCATTAGATTGTTAGCCTGTATTGGGTCACAATGGTTCCTTGCTTCTCTTAACCCCTGTGGTGGCACAATGCATCCCATGCCCTTTTAGGCCACTTGATGTCACAATGAATCTTTTGATTCTTGGCCCCCATGGTGTCATAATGGTTCCTTGTTTCTATTGGGCCCCATGCTGTCACAATTCATCCCTGGCCCTTTTACGCCCCCTGGTGTCAAATGGGATCCTGGGATTATTAGCCTCCATTGGGTCACAATGGATCCTTGCTTCTCTTAACCTCTGTGGTGGCACAATGCATCCCATGCCCTTTTAGGCCACTTGATGTCACAATGAATCATTTGATTCTTGGCCTCCACGGTGGCATAATAGATCCTTGCTTCTATTGGTCCCCGTGCTGTAACAATCCATCCCTGGCCCTTTTTATACCCCCTGGTGCCACAAGGGATCATTAGATTGTTAGCCTGCATTGGGTCTCAATGGTTCCTTGCTTCTCTTAACCTCTGTGGTGTGACAATGCATTCCAAGACTTTTAGGCCACTTGGTCTTACAATGAACCATTTGATTCTTGGCCCTCATGGTGTCATAATGGTTCCTTGCTTCTATAGGTCCCCATGCTGTCAGAGTTCATCCGTGGTCCTTGTGCGCCCCCTGATGTCAAAAGGGATTCTTAGATTGTTAGCCTGCATTGGGTCACAATGGTTCCTTGCTTCTCTTAACCCCTGTGGTGTCACAATGCATCCCATGCCCTTTTAGGCCACTTGATGTCACAATGAATCATTTGATTCTTGGCCTCCATGGTGGCATAATTGTACCAGGTTTTACTTGGGCCCCATGCTTTCACAATTCATCCCTGCCCCTTTTAGGCCCATTGGTGTCACAAGGGATCATTAGATTGTTAGCCTGCATTGGGTCACAATGGTTCCTTGCTTCTCTTAACCCCTGTGGTGGCACAATGCATCCCATGCCCTTTTAGGCCACTTGATGTCACAATGAATCATTTGATTCTTGTCCTCCACGGTGGCATAATAGATCCTTGCTTCTATTGGTCCCCGTGCTGTAACAATCCATCCCTGGCCGTTTTTATACCCCCTGGTGCCAAAAGGGATCATTAAATTGTTAGCCTGCATTGGGTCACAATGGTTCCTTGCTTCTCTTAACCTCTGTGGTGTCACAATGCATTCCAAGACTTTTAGGCCACTTGGTCTTACAATGAACCATTTGATTCTTGGCCTTCATGGTGTCATAATGGTTCCTTGCTTCTATAGGTCCCCATGCTGTCAGAGTTCATCCGTGGTCCTTTTGCGCCCCCTGATGTCAAAAGGGATTCTTAGATTGTTAGCCTGCATTGGGTGACAATGGTTCCTTGCTTCTCTTAACCCCTGTGGTGTCACAATGCATCCCATGCCCTTTTAGGCCACTTGATGTCACAATGAATCTTTTGATTCTTGGCCCCCATGGTGTCATAATGGTTCCTTGTTTCTATTGGGCCCCATGCTGTCACAATTCATCCCTGGCCCTTTTACGCCCCCTGGTGTCAAATGGGATCCTGGGATTATTAGCCTCCATTGTGTCACAATGGATCCTTGCTTCTCTTAACCCCTGTGGTGGCACAATGCATCCCATGCCCTTTTAGGCCACTTGATGTCACAATGAATCTTTTGATTCTTGGCCCCCATGGTGTCATAATGGTTCCTTGTTTCTATTGGGCCCCATGCTGTCACAATTCATCCCTGGCCCTTTTACGCCCCCGGTGTCAAATGGGATCCTGGGATTATTAGCCTCCATTGTGTCACAATGGATCCTTGCTTCTCTTAACCCCTGTGCTGTCACAATGCATCCCATGCATTTTTATGCCACTTGATGTCACAATGAATCATTTGATTCTTGGCCTCCACGGTGGCATAATAGATCCTTGCTTCTATTGGTCCCCGTGCTGTAACAATCCATCCCTGGACCTTTTTATACACCCTGGTGCCACAAGGGATCATTAGATTGTTAGCCTGCATTGGGTCACAATGGTTCCTTGCTTCTCTTAACCCCTGTGGTGTCACAATGCATCCCATGCCCTTTTAGGCCACTTGATGTCACAATGAATCATTTGATTCTTGGCCTCCATGGTGGCATAATTTTACCAGGTTTTACTTGGGCCCCATGCTTTCACAATTCATCCCTGCCCCTTTTAGGCCCATTGGTGTCACAAGGGATCATTAGATTGTTAGCCTGCATTGGGTCACAATGGTTCCTTGCTTCTCTTAACCTCTGTGGTGTCACAATGCATCCCATGCCCTTTTAGGCCACTTGATGTCACAATGAATCATTTGATTCTTGGCCTCCATGGTGTCATAATGGTTCCTTGTTTCTATTGGGCCCCATGCTGTCACAATTCATCCCTGGCCCTTTTACGCCCCCTGGTGTCAAATGGGATCCTGGGATTATTAGCCTCCATTGGGTCACAATGGATCCTTGCTTCTCTTAACCTCTGTGGTGTCACAATGCATTCCAAGCCCTTTTAGGCAACTTGATGTCACAATGAATCATTTGATTCTTGGCCTTCATGCTGTCATAATGTTTCCTTGCTTCTATAGGTCCCCATGCTGTCAAAGTTCATCCGTGGTCCTTTTGCGCCCCCTGGTGTCAAAAGGGATTCTTAGATTTTTAGCCTGCATTGGGTCACGATGGTTCCTTGCTTTTCTTAACCCCTGTGGTGTCACAATGCATCCCATGCCCTTTTAGGCCACTTGATGTCACAATGAATCATTTGATTCTTGGCCTCCATGGTGGCATAATTGTACCAGGATTTACTTGGGCCCCATGCTTTCACAATTCATCCCTGCCCCTTTTAGGCCCATTGGTGTCGCAAGTGATCATTAGATTGTTAGCCTGCTTTGGGTCACAATGGTTCCTTGCTTCTCTTAACCCCTGTGCTGTCACAATGCATCCCATGCCCTTTTAGGCCACATGATGTCACAATGAATTATTTGATTCTTGGCCTCCATGGTGGCATAATAGATCCTTGCTTCTATTGGTCCCCGTGCTGTAACAATTCCTCCCAGGGCCCTTTTAGGCCCATTGGTCTCACAAGGGATCATTAGATTGTTAGCCTGCATTGGGTCACAATGGTTCCTTGCTTCTCTTAACCTCTGTGGTGTCACAATGCATCCCATGCCCTTTTAGGCCACTTGATGTCACAATGAATCATTTGATTCTTGGCCTCCATGGTGTCATAATGGTTCCTTGTTTCTATTGGGCCCCATGCTGTCACAATTCATCCCTGGCCCTTTTAAGCCCCCTGGTGTCAAATGGGATCCTGGGATTATTAGCCTCCATTGGGTCACAATGGATCCTTGCTTCTCTTAACCCCTGTGCTGTCACAATGCATCCCATGCCCTTTTAGGCCACTTGATGTCACAATGAATCATTTGATTCTTGGCCTCCACGGTGGCATAATAGATCCTTGCTTCTATTGGTCCCCGTGCTGTAACAATCCATCCCTGGCCCTTTTTATACCCCCTGGTGCCAAAAGGGATCATTAAATTGTTAGCCTGCATTGGGTCACAATGGTTCCTTGCTTCTCTTAACCTCTGTGGTGTCACAATGCATTCCAAGACTTTTAGGCCACTTGGTCTTACAATGAACCATTTGATTCTTGGCCTTCATGGTGTCATAATGGTTCCTTGCTTCTATAGGTCCCCATGCTGTCAGAGTTCATCCGTGGTCCTTTTGCGCCCCCTGATGTCAAAAGGGATTCTTAGATTGTTAGCCTGCATTGGGTCACAATGGTTCCTTGCTTCTCTTAACCCCTGTGCTGTCACAATGCATCCCATGCCCTTTTAGGCCACTTGATGTCACAATGAATCATTTGATTCTTGGCCTCCATGGTGGCGTAATTGTACCAGGTTTTAATTGGGCCCCATGCTTTCACAATACATCCCTGCCCCTTTTAGGCCCATTGGTGTCAAAAGGGATTCTTAGATTGTTAGCCTGCATTGGGTCACAATGGTTCCTTGCTTCTCTTAACCCCTGTGCTGTCACAATGCATCCCATGCCCTTTTAGGCCACTTGATGTCACAATGAATCTTTTGATTCTTGGCCCCCATGGTGTCATAATGGTTCCTTGTTTCTATTGGGCCCCATGCTGTCACAATTCATCCCTGGCCCTTTTACGCCCCCTGGTGTCAAATGGGATCCTGGGATTATTAGCCTCCATTGGGTCACAATGGATCCTTGCTACTCTTAACCCCTGTGGTGGCACAATGCATCCCATGCACTTTTAGGCCACTTGATGTCACAATGAATCATTTGATTCTTGGCCTCCACGGTGCCATAATAGATCCTTGCTTCTATTGGTCCCCGTGCTGTAACAATCCATCCCTGGACCTTTTTATACCCCCTGGTGCCACAAGGGATCATTAGATTGTTAGCCTGCATTGGGTCACAATGGTTCCTTGCTTCTCTTAACCCCTGTGGTGTCACAATGCATCCCATGCCCTTTTAGGCCACTTGATGTCACAATGAATCATTTGATTCTTGGCCTCCATGGTGGCATAATAGATCCTTGTTTCTATTGGGCCCCATGCTGTCACAATTCATCCCTGGCCCTTTTACGCCCCCTGGTGTCAAAAGGGATTGTTAGATTGTTAGCCTCCATTGGGTCACAATGGTTCCTTGCTTCTCTTAACCTCTGTGGTGTCACAATGCATTCCAAGCCCTTTTAGGCCACTTGATGTCACAATGAATCATTTGATTCTTGGCCTTCATGCTGTCATAATGTTTCCTTGCTTCTATAGGTCCCCATGCTGTCAAAGTTCATCCGTGGTCCATTTGCGCCCCCTGGTGTCAAAAGGGATTCTTAGATTGTTAGCCTGCATTGGGTCACAATGGTTCCTTGCTTTTCTTAACCCCTGTGGTGTCACAATGCATCCCATGCCCTTTTAGGCCACTTGATGTCACAATGAATCATTTGATTCTTGGCCTCCATGGTGGCATAATTGTACCAGGATTTACTTGGGCCCCATGCTTTCACAATTCATCCCTGCCCCTTTTAGGCCCATTGGTGTCGCAAGGGATCATTAGATTGTTAGCCTGCATTGGGTCACAATGGTTCCTTGCTTCTCTTAACCTCTGTGGTGTCACAATGCATCCCATGCCCTTTTAGGCCACTTGATGTCACAATGAATCATTTGATTCTTGGCCTCCATGGTGTCATAATGGTTCCTTGTTTCTATTGGGCCCCATGCTGTCACAATTCATCCCTGGCCCTTTTACGCCCCCTGGTGTCAAATGGGATCCTGGGATTATTAGCCTCCATTGGGTCACAATGGATCCTTGCTTCTCTTAACCCCTGTGCTGTCACAATGCATCCCATGCCCTTTTAGGCCACTTGATGTCACAATGAATCATTTGATTCTTGGCCTCCACGGTGGCATAATAGATCCTTGCTTCTATTGGTCCCCGTGCTGTAACAATCCATCCCTGGCCCTTTTTATACCCCCTGGTGCCACAAGGGATCATTAGATTGTTAGCCTGCATTGGGTCACAATGGTTCCTTGCTTCGCTTAACATCTGTGGTATCACAATGCATTCCAAGACTTTTAGGCCACTTGGTCTTACAATGAACCATTTGATTCTTGGCCTTCATGGTGTCATAATGGTTCCTTGCTTCTATAGGTCCCCATGCTGTCACAGTTCATCCGTGGTCCTTTTGCGCCCCCTGGTGTCAAAAGGGATTGTTAGATTGTTAGCCTGCATTGGGTCACAATGGTTCCTTGCTTCTCTTAACCCCTGTGGTGTCACAATGCATCCCATGCCCTTTTAGGCCACTTGATGTCACAATGAATCATTTGATTCTTGGCCTCCATGGTGGCATAATTGTACCAGGTTTTACTTGGGCCCCATGCTTTCACAATTCATCCCTGCCCCTTTTAGGCCCATTGGTGTCGCAAGGGATCATTAGATTGTTAGCCTGGATTGGGTCACAATGGTTCCTTGCTTCTCTTAACCCCTGTGCTGTCACAATGCATCCCATGCCCTTTTAGGCCACATGATGTCACAATCAATTATTTGATTCTTGGCCTCCATGGTGGCATAATAGATCCTTGCTTCTATTGGTCCCCGTGCTGTAACAATTCCTCCCAGGGCCCTTTTAGGCCCATTGGTGTCACAAGGGATCATTAGATTGTTAGCCTGCATTGGGTCACAATGGTTCCTTGCTTCTCTTAACCCCTGTGGTGTCACAATGCATCCCATGCCCTTTTAGGCCACTTGATGTCACAATGAATCTTTTGATTCTTGGCCCCCATGGTGTCATAATGGTTCCTTGTTTCTATTGGGCCCCATGCTGTCACAATTCATCCCTGGCCCTTTTACGCCCCCTGGTGTCAAATGGGATCCTGGGATTATTAGCCTCCATTGGGTCACAATGGATCCTTGCTTCTCTTAACCTCTGTGGTGGCACAATGCATCCCATGCCCTTTTAGGCCACTTGATGTCACAATGAATCATTTGATTCTTGGCCTCCATGGTGGCATAATGGTTCCTTGCTTCTATAGGTCCCCATGCTGTCAGAGTTCATCCGTGGTCGTTTTGCGCCCCCTGGTGTCAAAAGGGATTGTTAGATTGTTAGCCTGCATTGGGTCACAATGGTTCCTTGCTTCTCTTAACCCCTGTGGTGTCACAATGCATCCCATGCCCTTTTAGGCCACTTGATGTCACAAGGAATCATTTGATTCTTGGCCTCCATGGTGGCGTAATTGTACCAGGTTTTAATTGGGCCCCATGCTTTCACAATACATCCCTGCCCCTTTTAGGCCCATTGGTGTCAAAAGGGATCATTAGATTGTTAGCCTGCATTGGGTCACAATGGTTCCTTGCTTCTCTTAACCCCTGTGCTGTCACAATGCATCCCATGCCCTTTTAGGCCACTTGATGTCACAATGAATCATTTGATTCTTGACCCCCATGGTGTCATAATGGTTCCTTGTTTCTATTGGACCCCATGCTGTCACAATTCATCCCTGGCCCTTTTACGCCCCCTGGTGTCAAATGGGATCCTGGGATTATTAGCCTCCATTGGGTCACAATGGATCCTTGCTTCTCTTAACCCCTGTGGTGGCACAATGCATCCCATGCCCTTTTAGGCCACTTGATGTCACAATGAATCATTTGATTCTTGGCCTCCACGGTGGCATAATAGATCCTTGCTTCTATTGGTCCCCGTGCTGTAACAATCCATCCCTGGCCCTTTTTATACCCCTGGTGCCACAAGGGATCATTAGATTGTTAGCCTGCATTGGGTCACAATCGTTCCTTGCTTCTCTTAACCTCTGTGGTGTCACAATGCATCCCATGCCCTTTTAGGCCACTTGATGTCACAATGAATCATTTGATTCTTGGCCTCCACGGTGTCTTAATGGTTCCTTGTTTCTATTGGGCCCCATGCTGTCACAATTCATCCATGGCCCTTTTACGCCCCCTGGTGTCAAATGGGATCCTGGGATTATTAGCCTCCATTGGGTCACAATGGATCCTTGTTTCTCTTAACCTCTGTGGTGTCACAATGCATTCCAAGCCCTTTTAGGCCACTTGATGTCACAATGAATCATTTGATTCTTGGCCTTCATGGTGTCATAATGTTTCCTTGCTTCTATAGGTCCCCATGCTGTCAGAGTTCATCCATGGTCCTTTTGCGCCCCCTGGTGTCAAAAGGGATCATTAGATTGTTAGCCTACATTGGGTCACAATGGTTCCTTGCTTCTCTTAACCTCTGTGGTGTCACAATGCATCCCATGCCCTTTTAGGCCACTTGATGTCACAATGAATCTTTTGATTCTTGGCCTCCATGGTGGCATAATAGATCCTTGCTTCTATTGGTCCCCGTGCTGTAACAATCCATCCCTGGCCCTTTTTATACCCCCTGGTGCCACAAGGGATCATTAGATTGTTAGCCTGCATTGGGTCACAATGGTTCCTTGCTTCTCTTAACCTCTGTGGTGTCACAATGCATTCCAAGCCCTTTTAGGCCACTTGATGTCACAATGAATCATTTGATTCTTGGCCTTCATGGTGTCATAATAGTTCCTTGCATCCATAGGTCCCCATGCTGTCAGAGTCCATACGTGGTCCTTTTTCGCCCCCTGGTGTCAAAAGGGATTTTTAGATTGTTAGCCTGCATTGGGTCACAATGGTTCCTTGCTTCTCTTAACCCCTGTGGTGTCACAATGCATCCCATGCCCTTTTAGGCCACTTGATGTCACAATGAATCATTTGATTCTTGGCCTCCATGGTGGCGTAATTGTACCAGGTTTTACTTGGGCCCCATGCTTTCACAATTCATCCCTGCCCCTTTTAGGCCCATTGGTGTCGCAAGGGATCATTAGATTGTTAGCCTGCATTGGGTCACAATGGTTCCTTGCTTCTCTTAACCCCTGTGCTGTCACAATGCATCCCATGCCCTTTTAGGCCACATGATGTCACAATGAATTATTTGATTCTTGGCCTCCATGGTGGCATAATAGATCCTTGCTTCTATTGGTCCCCGTGCTGTAACAATTCCTCCCAGGGCCCTTTTAGGCCCATTGGTGTCACAAGGGATCATTAGATTGTTAGCCTGCATTGGGTCACAATGGTTCCTTGCTTCTCTTAACCTCTGTGGTGTCACAATGCATCCCATGCCCTTTTAGGCCACTTGATGTCACAATGAATCATTTGATTCTTGGCCTCCATGGTGTCATAATGGTTCCTTGTTTCTATTGGGCCCCATGCTGTCACAATTCATCCTTGGCCCTTTTACGCCCCCTGGTGTCAAATGGGATCCTGGGATTATTAGCCTCCATTGGGTCACAATGGTTCCTTGCTTCTCTTAACCTCTGTGGTGGCACAATGCATCCCATGCCCTTTTAGGCCACTTGATGTCACAATGAATCATTTGATTCTTGGCCTCCACGGTGGCATAATAGATCCTTGCTTCTATTGGTCCCCGTGCTGTAACAATCCATCCCTGGCCCTTTTTATAACCCCTGGTGTCACAAGGGATCATTAGATTGTTAGCCTGCATTGGGTCACAATGGTTCCTTGCTTCTCTTAACCTCTGTGGTGTGACAATGCATTCCAAGACTTTTAGGCCACTTGGTCTTACAATGAACCATTTGATTCTTGGCCGTCATGGTGTCATAATGGTTCCTTGCTTCTATAGGTCCCCATGCTGTCAGAGTTCATCCGTGGTCCTTGTGCGCCCCCTGATGTCAAAAGGGATTCTTAGATTGTTAGCCTGCATTGGGTCACAATGGTTCCTTGCTTCTCTTAACCCCTGTGGTGTCACAATGCATCCCATGCCCTTTTAGGCCACTTGATGTCACAATGAATCATTTGATTCTTGGCCTCCATGGTGGCATAATTGTACCAGGTTTTACTTGGGCCCCATGCTTTCACAATTCATCCCTGCCCCTTTTAGGCCCATTGGTGTCACAAGGGATCATTAGATTGTTAGCCTGCATTGGGTCACAATGGTTCCTTGCTTCTCTTAACCCCTGTGGTGGCACAATGCATCCCATGCCCTTTTAGGCCACTTGATGTCACAATGAATCATTTGATTCTTGGCCTCCACGGTGGCATAATAGATCCTTGCTTCTATTGGTCCCCGTGCTGTAACAATCCATCCCTGGCCGTTTTTATACCCCCTGGTGCCAAAAGGGATCATTAAATTGTTAGCCTGCATTGGGTCACAATGGTTCCTTGCTTCTCTTAACCTCTGTGGTGTCACAATGCATTCCAAGACTTTTAGGCCACTTGGTCTTACAATGAACCATTTGATTCTTGGCCTTCATGGTGGCATAATGGTTCCTTGCTTCTATAGGTCCCCATGCTGTCAGAGTTCATCCGTGGTCCTTTTGCGCCCCCTGATGTCAAAAGGGATTCTTAGATTGTTAGCCTGCATTGGGTGACAATGGTTCCTTGCTTCTCTTAACCCCTGTGGTGTCACAATGCATCCCATGCCCTTTTAGGCCACTTGATGTCACAAGGAATCATTTGATTCTTGGCCCCCATGGTGTCATAATGGTTCCTTGTTTCTATTGGGCCCCATGCTGTCACAATTCATCCCTGGCCCTTTTACGCCCCCTGGTGTCAAATGGGATCCTGGGATTATTAGCCTCCATTGTGTCACAATGGATCCTTGCTTCTCTTAACCCCTGTGGTGGCACAATGCATCCCATGCCCTTTTAGGCCACTTGATGTCACAATGAATCTTTTGATTCTTGGCCCCCATGGTGTCATAATGGTTCCTTGTTTCTATTGGGCCCCATGCTGTCACAATTCATCCCTGGCCCTTTTACGCCCCCGGTGTCAAATGGGATCCTGGGATTATTAGCCTCCATTGTGTCACAATGGATCCTTGCTTCTCTTAACCCCTGTGCTGTCACAATGCATCCCATGCATTTTTATGCCACTTGATGTCACAATGAATCATTTGATTCTTGGCCTCCACGGTGGCATAATAGATCCTTGCTTCTATTGGTCCCCGTGCTGTAACAATCCATCCCTGGACCTTTTTATACACCCTGGTGCCACAAGGGATCATTAGATTGTTAGCCTGCATTGGGTCACAATGGTTCCTTGCTTCTCTTAACCCCTGTGGTGTCACAATGCATCCCATGCCCTTTTAGGCCACTTGATGTCACAATGAATCATTTGATTCTTGGCCTCCATGGTGGCATAATTTTACCAGGTTTTACTTGGGCCCCAAGCTTTCACAATTCATCCCTGCCCCTTTTAGGCCCATTGGTGTCACAAGGGATCATTAGATTGTTAGCCTGCATTGGGTCACAATGGTTCCTTGCTTCTCTTAACCTCTGTGGTGTCACAATGCATCCCATGCCCTTTTAGGCCACTTGATGTCACAATGAATCATTTGATTCTTGGCCTCCATGGTGTCATAATGGTTCCTTGTTTCTATTGGGCCCCATGCTGTCACAATTCATCCCTGGCCCTTTTACGCCCCCTGGTGTCAAATGGGATCCTGGGATTATTAGCCTCCATTGGGTCACAATGGATCCTTGCTTCTCTTAACCTCTGTGGTGTCACAATGCATTCCAAGCCCTTTTAGGCAACTTGATGTCACAATGAATCATTTGATTCTTGGCCTTCATGCTGTCATAATGTTTCCTTGCTTCTATAGGTCCCCATGCTGTCAAAGTTCATCCGTGGTCCTTTTGCGCCCCCTGGTGTCAAAAGGGATTCTTAGATTTTTAGCCTGCATTGGGTCACAATGGTTCCTTGCTTTTCTTAACCCCTGTGGTGTCACAATGCATCCCATGCCCTTTTAGGCCACTTGATGTCACAATGAATCATTTGATTCTTGGCCTCCATGGTGGCATAATTGTACCAGGATTTACTTGGGCCCCATGCTTTCACAATTCATCCCTGCCCCTTTTAGGCCCATTGGTGTCGCAAGTGATCATTAGATTGTTAGCCTGCTTTGGGTCACAATGGTTCCTTGCTTCTCTTAACCCCTGTGCTGTCACAATGCATCCCATGCCCTTTTAGGCCACATGATGTCACAATGAATTATTTGATTCTTGGCCTCCATGGTGGCATAATAGATCCTTGCTTCTATTGGTCCCCGTGCTGTAACAATTCCTCCCAGGGCCCTTTTAGGCCCATTGGTGTCACAAGGGATCATTAGATTGTTAGCCTGCATTGGGTCACAATGGTTCCTTGCTTCTCTTAACCTCTGTGGTGTCACAATGCATCCCATGCCCTTTTAGGCCACTTGATGTCACAATGAATCATTTGATTCTTGGCCTCCATGGTGTCATAATGGTTCCTTGTTTCTATTGGGCCCCATGCTGTCACAATTCATCCCTGGCCCTTTTAAGCCCCCTGGTGTCAAATGGGATCCTGGGATTATTAGCCTCCATTGGGTCACAATGGATCCTTGCTTCTCTTAACCCCTGTGCTGTCACAATGCATCCCATGCCCTTTTAGGCCACTTGATGTCACAATGAATCATTTGATTCTTGGCCTCCACGGTGGCATAATAGATCCTTGCTTCTATTGGTCCCCGTGCTGTAACAATCCATCCCTGGCCCTTTTTATACCCCCTGGTGCCAAAAGGGATCATTAAATTGTTAGCCTGCATTGGGTCACAATGGTTCCTTGCTTCTCTTAACCTCTGTGGTGTCACAATGCATTCCAAGACTTTTAGGCCACTTGGTCTTACAATGAACCATTTGATTCTTGGCCTTCATGGTGTCATAATGGTTCCTTGCTTCTATAGGTCCCCATGCTGTCAGAGTTCATCCGTGGTCCTTTTGCGCCCCCTGATGTCAAAAGGGATTCTTAGATTGTTAGCCTGCATTGGGTCACAATGGTTCCTTGCTTCTCTTAACCCCTGTGCTGTCACAATGCATCCCATGCACTTTTAGGCCACTTGATGTCACAATGAATCATTTGATTCTTGGCCTCCATGGTGGCGTAATTGTACCAGGTTTTAATTGGGCCCCATGCTTTCACAATACATCCCTGCCCCTTTTAGGCCCATTGGTGTCAAAAGGGATTCTTAGATTGTTAGCCTGCATTGGGTCACAATGGTTCCTTGCTTCTCTTAACCCCTGTGCTGTCACAATGCATCCCATGCCCTTTTAGGCCACTTGATGTCACAATGAATCTTTTGATTCTTGGCCCCCATGGTGTCATAATGGTTCCTTGTTTCTATTGGGCCCCATGCTGTCACAATTCATCCCTGGCCCTTTTACGCCCCCTGGTGTCAAATGGGATCCTGGGATTATGAGCCTCCATTGTGTCACAATGGATCCTTGCTACTCTTAACCCCTGTGGTGGCACAATGCATCCCATGCACTTTTAGGCCACTTGATGTCACAATGAATCATTTGATTCTTGGCCTCCACGGTGCCATAATAGATCCTTGCTTCTATTGGTCCCCGTGCTGTAACAATCCATCCCTGGACCTTTTTATACCCCCTGGTGCCACAAGGGATCATTAGATTGTTAGCCTGCATTGGGTCACAATGGTTCCTTGCTTCTCTTAACCCCTGTGGTGTCACAATGCATCCCATGCCCTTTTAGGCCACTTGATGTCACAATGAATCATTTGATTCTTGGCCTCCATGGTGGCATAATAGATCCTTGTTTCTATTGGGCCCCATGCTGTCACAATTCATCCCTGGCCCTTTTACGCCCCCTGGTGTCAAAAGGGATTGTTAGATTGTTAGCCTGCATTGGGTCACAATGGTTCCTTGCTTCTCTTAACCTCTGTGGTGTCACAATGCATTCCAAGCCCTTTTAGGCCACTTGATGTCACAATGAATCATTTGATTCTTGGCCTTCATGCTGTCATAATGTTTCCTTGCTTCTATAGGTCCCCATGCTGTCAAAGTTCATCCGTGGTCCATTTGCGCCCCCTGGTGTCAAAAGGGATTCTTAGATTGTTAGCCTGCATTGGGTCACAATGGTTCCTTGCTTTTCTTAACCCCTGTGGTGTCACAATGCATCCCATGCCCTTTTAGGCCACTTGATGTCACAATGAATCATTTGATTCTTGGCCTCCATGGTGGCATAATTGTACCAGGATTTACTTGGGCCCCATGCTTTCACAATTCATCCCTGCCCCTTTTAGGCCCATTGGTGTCGCAAGGGATCATTAGATTGTTAGCCTGCATTGGGTCACAATGGTTCCTTGCTTCTCTTAACCTCTGTGGTGTCACAATGCATCCCATGCCCTTTTAGGCCACTTGATGTCACAATGAATCATTTGATTCTTGGCCTCCATGGTGTCATAATGGTTCCTTGTTTCTATTGGGCCCCATGCTGTCACAATTCATCCCTGGCCCTTTTACGCCCCCTGGTGTCAAATGGGATCCTGGGATTATTAGCCTCCATTGGGTCACAATGGATCCTTGCTTCTCTTAACCCCTGTGCTGTCACAATGCATCCCATGCCCTTTTAGGCCACTTGATGTCACAATGAATCATTTGATTCTTGGCCTCCACGGTGGCATAATAGATCCTTGCTTCTATTGGTCCCCGTGCTGTAACAATCCATCCCTGGCCCTTTTTATACCCCCTGGTGCCACAAGGGATCATTAGATTGTTAGCCTGCATTGGGTCACAATGGTTCCTTGCTTCGCTTAACATCTGTGGTATCACAATGCATTCCAAGACTTTTAGGCCACTTGGTCTTACAATGAACCATTTGATTCTTGGCCTTCATGGTGTCATAATGGTTCCTTGCTTCTATAGGTCCCCATGCTGTCACAGTTCATCCGTGGTCCTTTTGCGCCCCCTGGTGTCAAAAGGGATTGTTAGATTGTTAGCCTGCATTGGGTCACAATGGTTCCTTGCTTCTCTTAACCCCTGTGGTGTCACAATGCATCCCATGCCCTTTTAGGCCACTTGATGTCACAATGAATCATTTGATTCTTGGCCTCCATGGTGGCATAATTGTACCAGGTTTTACTTGGGCCCCATGCTTTCACAATTCATCCCTGCCCCTTTTAGGCCCATTGGTGTCGCAAGGGATCATTAGATTGTTAGCCTGGATTGGGTCACAATGGTTCCTTGCTTCTCTTAACCCCTGTGCTGTCACAATGCATCCCATGCCCTTTTAGGCCACATGATGTCACAATGAATTATTTGATTCTTGGCCTCCATGGTGGCATAATAGATCCTTGCTTCTATTGGTCCCCGTGCTGTAACAATTCCTCCCAGGGCCCTTTTAGGCCCATTGGTGTCACAAGGGATCATTAGATTGTTAGCCTGCATTGGGTCACAATGGTTCCTTGCTTCTCTTAACCCCTGTGGTGTCACAATGCATCCCATGCCCTTTTAGGCCACTTGATGTCACAATGAATCTTTTGATTCTTGGCCCCCATGGTGTCATAATGGTTCCTTGTTTCTATTGGGCCCCATGCTGTCACAATTCATCCCTGGCCCTTTTACGCCCCCTGGTGTCAAATGGGATCCTGGGATTATTAGCCTCCATTGGGTCACAATGGATCCTTGCTTCTCTTAACCTCTGTGGTGGCACAATGCATCCCATGCCCTTTTAGGCCACTTGATGTCACAATGAATCATTTGATTCTTGGCCTCCATGGTGGCATAATGGTTCCTTGCTTCTATAGGTCCCCATGCTGTCAGAGTTCATCCGTGGTCGTTTTGCGCCCCCTGGTGTCAAAAGGGATTGTTAGATTGTTAGCCTGCATTGGGTCACAATGGTTCCTTGCTTCTCTTAACCCCTGTGGTGTCACAATGCATCCCATGCCCTTTTAGGCCACTTGATGTCACAAGGAATCATTTGATTCTTGGCCTCCATGGTGGCGTAATTGTACCAGGTTTTAATTGGGCCCCATGCTTTCACAATACATCCCTGCCCCTTTTAGGCCCATTGGTGTCAAAAGGGATCATTAGATTGTTAGCTTGCATTGGGTCACAATGGTTCCTTGCTTCTCTTAACCCCTGTGCTGTCACAATGCATCCCATGCCCTTTTAGGCCACTTGATGTCACAATGAATCATTTGATTCTTGACCCCCATGGTGTCATAATGGTTCCTTGTTTCTATTGGACCCCATGCTGTCACAATTCATCCCTGGCCCTTTTACGCCCCCTGGTGTCAAATGGGATCCTGGGATTATTAGCCTCCATTTTTTCACAATGGATCCTTGCTTCTCTTAACCCCTGTGGTGGCACAATGCATCCCATGCCCTTTTAGGCCACTTGATGTCACAATGAATCATTTGATTCTTGGCCTCCACGGTGGCATAATAGATCCTTGCTTCTATTGGTCCCCGTGCTGTAACAATCCATCCCTGGCCCTTTTTATACCCCTGGTGCCACAAGGGATCATTAGATTGTTAGCCTGCATTGGGTCACAATCGTTCCTTGCTTCTCTTAACCTCTGTGGTGTCACAATGCATCCCATGCCCTTTTAGGCCACTTGATGTCACAATGAATCATTTGATTCTTGGCCTCCACGGTGTCTTAATGGTTCCTTGTTTCTATTGGGCCCCATGCTGTCACAATTCATCCATGGCCCTTTTACGCCCCCTGGTGTCAAATGGGATCCTGGGATTATTAGCCTCCATTGGGTCACAATGGATCCTTGTTTCTCTTAACCTCTGTGGTGTCACAATGCATTCCAAGCCCTTTTAGGCCACTTGATGTCACAATGAATCATTTGATTCTTGGCCTTCATGTTGTCATAATGTTTCCTTGCTTCTATAGGTCCCCATGCTGTCAGAGTTCATCCATGGTCCTTTTGCGCCCCCTGGTGTCAAAAGGGATCATTAGATTGTTAGCCTACATTGGGTCACAATGGTTCCTTGCTTCTCTTAACCTCTGTGGTGTCACAATGCATCCCATGCCCTTTTAGGCCACATGATGTCACAATGAATTATTTGATTCTTGGCCTCCATGGTGGCATAATAGATCCTTGCTTCTATTGGTCCCCGTGCTGTAACAATCCATCCCTGGCCCTTTTTATACCCCCTGGTGCCACAAGGGATCATTAGATTGTTAGCCTGCATTGGGTCACAATGGTTCCTTGCTTCTCTTAACCTCTGTGGTGTCACAATGCATTCCAAGCCCTTTTAGGCCACTTGATGTCACAATGAATCATTTGATTCTTGGCCTTCATGGTGTCATAATAGTTCCTTGCATCCATAGGTCCCCATGCTGTCAGAGTCCATACGTGGTCCTTTTTCGCCCCCTGGTGTCAAAAGGGATTTTTAGATTGTTAGCCTGCATTGGGTCACAATGGTTCCTTGCTTCTCTTAACCCCTGTGGTGTCACAATGCATCCCATGCCCTTTTAGGCCACTTGATGTCACAATGAATCATTTGATTCTTGGCCTCCATGGTGGCGTAATTGTACCAGGTTTTACTTGGGCCCCATGCTTTCACAATTCATCCCTGCCCCTTTTAGGCCCATTGGTGTCGCAAGGGATCATTAGATTGTTAGCCTGCATTGGGTCACAATGGTTCCTTGCTTCTCTTAACCCCTGTGCTGTCACAATGCATCCCATGCCCTTTTAGGCCACATGATGTCACAATGAATTATTTGATTCTTGGCCTCCATGGTGGCATAATAGATCCTTGCTTCTATTGGTCCCCGTGCTGTAACAATTCCTCCCAGGGCCCTTTTAGGCCCATTGGTGTCACAAGGGATCATTAGATTGTTAGCCTGCATTGGGTCACAATGGTTCCTTGCTTCTCTTAACCTCTGTGGTGTCACAATGCATCCCATGCCCTTTTAGGCCACTTGATGTCACAATGAATCATTTGATTCTTGGCCTCCATGGTGTCATAATGGTTCCTTGTTTCTATTGGGCCCCATGCTGTCACAATTCATCCTTGGCCCTTTTACGCCCCCTGGTGTCAAATGGGATCCTGGGATTATTAGCCTCCATTGGGTCACAATGGTTCCTTGCTTCTCTTAACCTCTGTGGTGGCACAATGCATCCCATGCCCTTTTAGGCCACTTGATGTCACAATGAATCATTTGATTCTTGGCCTCCACGGTGGCATAATAGATCCTTGCTTCTATTGGTCCCCGTGCTGTAACAATCCATCCCTGGCCCTTTTTATACCCCCTGGTGCCACAAGGGAACATTAGATTGTTAGCCTGCATTGGGTCACAATGGTTCCTTGCTTCTCTTAACCTCTGTGGTGTCACAATGCATTCCAAGACTTTTAGGCCACTTGGTCTTACAATGAACCATTTGATTCTTGGGCTTCATGGTTTCATAATGGTTCCTTGCTTCTATAGGACCCTATGCTGTCAGAGTTCATCCGTGGATCTTTTGCGCCCCCTGGTGTCAAAAGGGATTCTTAGATTGTTAGCCTGCATTGGGTCACAATGGTTCCTTGCTTCTCTTAACCCCTGTGCTGTCACAATGCATCCCATGCCCTTTTAGGCCACTTGATGTCACAATGAATCATTTGATTCTTGGCCTCCATGGTGGCGTAATTGTACCAGGTTTTAATTGGGCCCCATGCTTTCACAATACATCCCTGCCCCTTTTAGGCCCATTGGTGTCGCAAGGGATCATTAGATTGTTAGCCTGCATTGGGTCACAATGGTTCCTTGCTTCTCTTAACCCCTGTGCTGTCACAATGCATCCCATGCCCTTTTAGGCCACTTGATGTCACAATGAATTATTTGATTCTTGGCCTCCATGGTGGCATAATAGATCCTTGCTTCTATTGGTCCCCGTGCTGTAACAATTCATCCCTGGCCCTTTTAGGCCCATTGGTGTCACAAGGGATCATTAGATTGTTAGCCTGTATTGGGTCACAATGGTTCCTTGCTTCTCTTAACCCCTGTGGTGTCACAATGCATACCATGCCTTTTTAGGCCACTTGAAGTCACAATGAATCTTTTGATTCTTGGCCCCCATGGTGTCATAATGGTTCCTTGTTTCTATTGGGCCCCATGCTGTCACAATTCATCCCTGGCCCTTTTACGCCCCCTGGTGTCAAATGGGATCCTGGGATTATTAGCCTCCATTGGGTCACAATGGATCCTTGCTTCTCTTAACCCCTGTGCTGTCACAATGCATCCCATGCCCTTTTAGGCCACTTGATGTCACAATGAATCATTTGATTCTTGGCCTCCACGGTGGCATAATAGATCCTTGCTTCTATTGGTCCCCATGCTGTAACAATCCATCCCTGGCCCTTTTTATACCCCCTGGTGCCACAAGGGATCATTAGATTGTTAGCCTGCATTGGGTCACAATGGTTCCGTTCTTCTATTAACCTCTGTGGTGTCACAATGGATTCCAAGACTTTTAGGCCACTTGGTCTTACAATGAACCATTTGATTCTTGGCCTTCATGGTGTCATAATGGTTCCTTGCTTCTATAGGTCCCCATGCTGTCAGAGTTCATCCGTGGTCCTTTTGCGCCCCCTGGTGTCAAAAGGGATTCTTAGATTGTTAGCCTGCATTGGGTCACAATGGTTCCTTGCTTCTCTTAACCCCTGTGGTGTCACAATGCATCCCATGCCCTTTTAGGCCACTTGATGTCACAATGAATCATTTGATTCTTGGCCTCCATGGTGGCGTAATTGTACCAGGTTTTAATTGGGCCCCATGCTTTCACAATACATCCCTGCCCTTTTAGGCCCATTGGTGTCAAAAGGGATCATTAGATTGTTAGCCTGCATTGGGTCACAATGGATCCTTGCTTCTCTTAACCCCTGTGCTGTCACAATGCATCCCATGCCCTTTTAGGCCACTTGATGTCACAATGAATCATTTGATTCTTGGCCTCCATGGTGGCATAATAGATCCTTGCTTCTATTGGTCCCCGTGCTGTAACAATCCATCCCTGACACTTTTTATACCCCCTGGTGCCACAAGGGATCATTAGATTGTTAGCCTGCATTGGGTCACAATGGTTCCTTGCTTCTCTTAACCTCTGTGGTGTCACAATGCATTCCAAGCACTTTTAGGCCACTTGATGTCACAATGAATCATTTGATTCTTGGCCTTCATGGTGTCATAATGGTTCCTTGCTTCCATAGGTCCCCATGCTGTCAGAGTCCATCCGTGGTCCTTTTACGCCCCCTGGTGTCAAAAGGGATTCTTAGATTGTTAGCCTGCATTGGGTCACAATGGTTCCTTGCTTCTCTTAACCCCTGTGCTGTCACAATGCATCCCATGCCCTTTTAGGCCACTTGATGTCACAATGAATCATTTGATTCTTGGCCTCCATGGTGGCATAATTGTACCAGGTTTTACTTGGGCCCCATGCTTTCACAATTCATCCCTGCCCCTTTTTGGCCCATTGGTGTCACAAGGGATCATTAGATTGTTAGCCTGCATTGGGTTTCAATGGTTCCTTGCTTCTCTTAACCTCTGTGGTGTCACAATGCATCCCATGCCCTTTTAGGCCACTTGATGTCACAATGAATCATTTGATTCTTGGCCTCCATGTTGGCATAATTGTACCAGGTTTTACTTGGGCCCCATGCTTTCACAATTCATCCCTGCCCCTTTTAGACCCATTGGTGTCGCAAGGGATCATTAGATTGTTAGCCTGCATTGGGTCACAATGGTTCCTTGCTTCTCTTAACCCCTGTGCTGTCACAATGCATCCCATGTCCTTTTAGGCCACATGATGTCACAAGGAATTATTTGATTCTTGGCATCCATGGTGGCATAATAGATCCTTGCTTCTATTGGTCCCCGTGCTGTAACAATTCCTCCCTGGGCCCTTTTAGGCCCATTGGTGTCACAAGGGATCATTAGATTGTTAGCCTGCATTGGGTCACAATGGTTCCTTGCTTCTCTTAACCCCTGTGCTGTCACAATGCATCCCATGCCCTTTTAGGCCACTTGATGTCACAATGAACCATTTGATTCTTGGCCTCCATGGTGGCGTAATTGTACCAGGTTTTAATTGGGCCCCATGCTTTCACAATACATCCCTGCCCCTTTTAGGCCCATTGGTGTCAAAAGGGATCATTAGATTGTTAGCCTCCATTGTGTCACAATGGTTCCTTTCTTCTCTTAACCCCTGTGCTGTCACAATGCATCCCATGCCCTTTTAGGCCACTTGATGTCACAATGAATTATTTGATTCTTGGCCACCATGGTGGCATAATAGATCCTTGCTTCTATTGGTCCCCGTGCTGTAACAATTCATCCCTGCCCCTTTTAGGCCCCCTGGTGTCAAAAGGGATTCTTAGATTGTTAGCCTGCATTGGGTCACAATGGTTCCTTGCTTCTCTTGAACTCTGTGGTGTCACAATGCATCCCATGCCCTTTTTGGCCACTTGATGTCACAATGAATCATTTGATTCTTGGCCTCCATGGTGTCATAATGGTTCCTTGTTTCTATTGGGCCCCATGCTGTCACAATTCATCCCTGGCCCTTTTACGCCCCCGGTGTCAAATGGGATCCTGGGATTATTAGCCTCCATTGGGTCACAATGGATCCTTGCTTCTCTTAACCCCTGTGGTGGCACAATGCATCCCATGCCCTTTTAGGCCACTTGATGTCACAATGAATCATTTCATTCTTGGCCTTCATGGTGGCATAATAGATCCTTGCTTCTATTGGTCCCCGTGCTGTAACAATCCATCCCTGGCCCTTTTTATACCCCCTGGTGCCACAAGGGATCATTAGATGGTTAGCCTGCATTGGGTCACAATGGTTCCCTGCTTCTCTTAACCCCTGTGCTGTCACAATGCATCCCATGCCCTTTTAGGCCACTTGATGTCACAATGAATCATTTGATTCTTGGCCTCCATGGTGGCATAATTGTACCAGGTTTTACTTGGGCCCCATGCTTTCACAATTCATCCTTGCCCCTTTTAGGCCGATTGGTGTCACAAGGGATCATTAGATTGTTAGCCTGCATTGGGTCACAATGGTTCCTTGCTTCTCTTAACCTCTGTGCTGTCACAATGCATCCCATGCCCTTTTAGGCCACTTGATGTCACAATGAATCATTTGATTCTTGGCCTCCATGGTGTCATAATGGTTCCTTGTTTCTATTGGGCCCCATGCTGTCACAATTCATCCCTGGCCCTTTTACGCCCCCTGGTGTCAAAAGGGATTGTTAGATTGTTAGCCTCCATTGGGTCACAATGGTTCCTTGCTTCTCTTAACCTCTGTGGTGTCACAATGCATTCCAAGCCCTTTTAGGCCACTTGATGTCACAATGAATCATTTGATTCTTGGCCTTCATGCTGTCATAATGTTTCCTTGCTTCTATAGGTCCCCATGCTGTCAAAGTTCATCCGTGGTCCATTTGCGCCCCCTGGTGTCAAAAGGGATTCTTAGATTGTTAGCCTGCATTGGGTCACAATGGTTCCTTGCTTTTCTTAACCCCTGTGGTGTCACAATGCATCCCATGCCCTTTTAGGCCACTTGATGTCACAATGAATCATTTGATTCTTGGCCTCCATGGTGTCATAATGGTTCCTTGTTTCTATTGGGCCCCATGCTGTCACAATTCATCCCTGGCCCTTTTACGCCCCCTGGTGTCAAATGGGATCCTGGGATTATTAGCCTCCATTGGGTCACAATGGATCCTTGCTTCTCTTAACCCCTGTGCTGTCACAATGCATCCCATGCCCTTTTAGGCCACTTGATGTCACAATGAATCATTTGATTCTTGGCCTCCACGGTGGCATAATAGATCCTTGCTTCTATTGGTCCCCGTGCTGTAACAATCCATCCCTGGCCCTTTTTATACCCCCTGGTGCCACAAGGGATCATTAGATTGTTAGCCTGCATTGGGTCACAATGGTTCCTTGCTTCGCTTAACATCTGTGGTATCACAATGCATTCCAAGACTTTTAGGCCACTTGGTCTTACAATGAACCATTTGATTCTTGGCCTTCATGGTGTCATAATGGTTCCTTGCTTCTATAGGTCCCCATGCTGTCACAGTTCATCCGTGGTCCTTTTGCGCCCCCTGGTGTCAAAAGGGATTGTTAGATTGTTAGCCTGCATTGGGTCACAATGGTTCCTTGCTTCTCTTAACCCCTGTGGTGTCACAATGCATCCCATGCCCTTTTAGGCCACTTGATGTCACAATGAATCATTTGATTCTTGGCCTCCATGGTGGCATAATTGTACCAGGTTTTACTTGGGCCCCATGCTTTCACAATTCATCCCTGCCCCTTTTAGGCCCATTGGTGTCGCAAGGGATCATTAGATTGTTAGCCTGGATTGGGTCACAATGGTTCCTTGCTTCTCTTAACCCCTGTGCTGTCACAATGCATCCCATGCCCTTTTAGGCCACATGATGTCACAATGAATTATTTGATTCTTGGCCTCCATGGTGGCATAATAGATCCTTGCTTCTATTGGTCCCCGTGCTGTAACAATTCCTCCCAGGGCCCTTTTAGGCCCATTGGTGTCACAAGGGATCATTAGATTGTTAGCCTGCATTGGGTCACAATGGTTCCTTGCTTCTCTTAACCCCTGTGGTGTCACAATGCATCCCATGCCCTTTTAGGCCACTTGATGTCACAATGAATCTTTTGATTCTTGGCCCCCATGGTGTCATAATGGTTCCTTGTTTCTATTGGGCCCCATGCTGTCACAATTCATCCCTGGCCCTTTTACGCCCCCTGGTGTCAAATGGGATCCTGGGATTATTAGCCTCCATTGGGTCACAATGGATCCTTGCTTCTCTTAACCTCTGTGGTGGCACAATGCATCCCATGCCCTTTTAGGCCACTTGATGTCACAATGAATCATTTGATTCTTGGCCTCCATGGTGGCATAATGGTTCCTTGCTTCTATAGGTCCCCATGCTGTCAGAGTTCATCCGTGGTCGTTTTGCGCCCCCTGGTGTCAAAAGGGATTGTTAGATTGTTAGCCTGCATTGGGTCACAATGGTTCCTTGCTTCTCTTAACCCCTGTGGTGTCACAATGCATCCCATGCCCTTTTAGGCCACTTGATGTCACAAGGAATCATTTGATTCTTGGCCTCCATGGTGGCGTAATTGTACCAGGTTTTAATTGGGCCCCATGCTTTCACAATACATCCCTGCCCCTTTTAGGCCCATTGGTGTCAAAAGGGATCATTAGATTGTTAGCTTGCATTGGGTCACAATGGTTCCTTGCTTCTCTTAACCCCTGTGCTGTCACAATGCATCCCATGCCCTTTTAGGCCACTTGATGTCACAATGAATCATTTGATTCTTGACCCCCATGGTGTCATAATGGTTCCTTGTTTCTATTGGACCCCATGCTGTCACAATTCATCCCTGGCCCTTTTACGCCCCCTGGTGTCAAATGGGATCCTGGGATTATTAGCCTCCATTTTTTCACAATGGATCCTTGCTTCTCTTAACCCCTGTGGTGGCACAATGCATCCCATGCCCTTTTAGGCCACTTGATGTCACAATGAATCATTTGATTCTTGGCCTCCACGGTGGCATAATAGATCCTTGCTTCTATTGGTCCCCGTGCTGTAACAATCCATCCCTGGCCCTTTTTATACCCCTGGTGCCACAAGGGATCATTAGATTGTTAGCCTGCATTGGGTCACAATCGTTCCTTGCTTCTCTTAACCTCTGTGGTGTCACAATGCATCCCATGCCCTTTTAGGCCACTTGATGTCACAATGAATCATTTGATTCTTGGCCTCCACGGTGTCTTAATGGTTCCTTGTTTCTATTGGGCCCCATGCTGTCACAATTCATCCATGGCCCTTTTACGCCCCCTGGTGTCAAATGGGATCCTGGGATTATTAGCCTCCATTGGGTCACAATGGATCCTTGTTTCTCTTAACCTCTGTGGTGTCACAATGCATTCCAAGCCCTTTTAGGCCACTTGATGTCACAATGAATCATTTGATTCTTGGCCTTCATGTTGTCATAATGTTTCCTTGCTTCTATAGGTCCCCATGCTGTCAGAGTTCATCCATGGTCCTTTTGCGCCCCCTGGTGTCAAAAGGGATCATTAGATTGTTAGCCTACATTGGGTCACAATGGTTCCTTGCTTCTCTTAACCTCTGTGGTGTCACAATGCATCCCATGCCCTTTTAGGCCACATGATGTCACAATGAATTATTTGATTCTTGGCCTCCATGGTGGCATAATAGATCCTTGCTTCTATTGGTCCCCGTGCTGTAACAATCCATCCCTGGCCCTTTTTATACCCCCTGGTGCCACAAGGGATCATTAGATTGTTAGCCTGCATTGGGTCACAATGGTTCCTTGCTTCTCTTAACCTCTGTGGTGTCACAATGCATTCCAAGCCCTTTTAGGCCACTTGATGTCACAATGAATCATTTGATTCTTGGCCTTCATGGTGTCATAATAGTTCCTTGCATCCATAGGTCCCCATGCTGTCAGAGTCCATACGTGGTCCTTTTTCGCCCCCTGGTGTCAAAAGGGATTTTTAGATTGTTAGCCTGCATTGGGTCACAATGGATCCTTGCTTCTCTTAACCCCTGTGGTGTCACAATGCATCCCATGCCCTTTTAGGCCACTTGATGTCACAATGAATCATTTGATTCTTGGCCTCCATGGTGGCGTAATTGTACCAGGTTTTACTTGGGCCCCATGCTTTCACAATTCATCCCTGCCCCTTTTAGGCCCATTGGTGTCGCAAGGGATCATTAGATTGTTAGCCTGCATTGGGTCACAATGGTTCCTTGCTTCTCTTAACCCCTGTGCTGTCACAATGCATCCCATGCCCTTTTAGGCCACATGATGTCACAATGAATTATTTGATTCTTGGCCTCCATGGTGGCATAATAGATCCTTGCTTCTATTGGTCCCCGTGCTGTAACAATTCCTCCCAGGGCCCTTTTAGGCCCATTGGTGTCACAAGGGATCATTAGATTGTTAGCCTGCATTGGGTCACAATGGTTCCTTGCTTCTCTTAACCTCTGTGGTGTCACAATGCATCCCATGCCCTTTTAGGCCACTTGATGTCACAATGAATCATTTGATTCTTGGCCTCCATGGTGTCATAATGGTTCCTTGTTTCTATTGGGCCCCATGCTGTCACAATTCATCCTTGGCCCTTTTACGCCCCCTGGTGTCAAATGGGATCCTGGGATTATTAGCCTCCTTTGGGTCACAATGGTTCCTTGCTTCTCTTAACCTCTGTGGTGGCACAATGCATCCCATGCCCTTTTAGGCCACTTGATGTCACAATGAATCATTTGATTCTTGGCCTCCACGGTGGCATAATAGATCCTTGCTTCTATTGGTCCCCGTGCTGTAACAATCCATCCCTGGCCCTTTTTATACCCCCTGGTGCCACAAGGGAACATTAGATTGTTAGCCTGCATTGGGTCACAATGGTTCCTTGCTTCTCTTAACCTCTGTGGTGTCACAATGCATTCCAAGACTTTTAGGCCACTTGGTCTTACAATGAACCATTTGATTCTTGGGCTTCATGGTGTCATAATGGTTCCTTGCTTCTATAGGACCCTATGCTGTCAGAGTTCATCCGTGGATCTTTTGCGCCCCCTGGTGTCAAAAGGGATTGTTAGATTGTTAGCCTGCATTGGGTCACAATGGTTCCTTGCTTCTCTTAACCCCTGTGCTGTCACAATGCATCCCATGCCCTTTTAGGCCACTTGATGTCACAATGAATCATTTGATTCTTGGCCTCCATGGTGGCGTAATTGTACCAGGTTTTAATTGGGCCCCATGCTTTCACAATACATCCCTGCCCCTTTTAGGCCCATTGGTGTCGCAAGGGATCATTAGATTGTTAGCCTGCATTGGGTTTCAATGGTTCCTTGCTTCTCTTAACCCCTGTGCTGTCACAATGCATCCCATGCCCTTTTAGGCCACTTGATGTCACAATGAATCATTTGATTCTTGGCCTCCACGGTGGCATAATAGATCCTTGCTTCTATTGGTCCCCGTGCTGTAACAATCCATCCCTGGCCCTTTTTATACCCCCTGGTGCCACAAGGGATCATTAGATTGTTAGCCTGCATTGGGTCACAATGGTTCCTTGCTTCGCTTAACATCTGTGGTATCACAATGCATTCCAAGACTTTTAGGCCACTTGGTCTTACAATGAACCATTTGATTCTTGGCCTTCATGGTGTCATAATGGTTCCTTGCTTCTATAGGTCCCCATGCTGTCACAGTTCATCCGTGGTCCTTTTGCGCCCCCTGGTGTCAAAAGGGATTGTTAGATTGTTAGCCTGCATTGGGTCACAATGGTTCCTTGCTTCTCTTAACCCCTGTGGTGTCACAATGCATCCCATGCCCTTTTAGGCCACTTGATGTCACAATGAATCATTTGATTCTTGGCCTCCATGGTGGCATAATTGTACCAGGTTTTACTTGGGCCCCATGCTTTCACAATTCATCCCTGCCCCTTTTAGGCCCATTGGTGTCGCAAGGGATCATTAGATTGTTAGCCTGGATTGGGTCACAATGGTTCCTTGCTTCTCTTAACCCCTGTGCTGTCACAATGCATCCCATGCCCTTTTAGGCCACATGATGTCACAATGAATTATTTGATTCTTGGCCTCCATGGTGGCATAATAGATCCTTGCTTCTATTGGTCCCCGTGCTGTAACAATTCCTCCCAGGGCCCTTTTAGGCCCATTGGTGTCACAAGGGATCATTAGATTGTTAGCCTGCATTGGGTCACAATGGTTCCTTGCTTCTCTTAACCCCTGTGGTGTCACAATGCATCCCATGCCCTTTTAGGCCACTTGATGTCACAATGAATCTTTTGATTCTTGGCCCCCATGGTGTCATAATGGTTCCTTGTTTCTATTGGGCCCCATGCTGTCACAATTCATCCCTGGCCCTTTTACGCCCCCTGGTGTCAAATGGGATCCTGGGATTATTAGCCTCCATTGGGTCACAATGGATCCTTGCTTCTCTTAACCTCTGTGGTGGCACAATGCATCCCATGCCCTTTTAGGCCACTTGATGTCACAATGAATCATTTGATTCTTGGCCTCCATGGTGGCATAATGGTTCCTTGCTTCTATAGGTCCCCATGCTGTCAGAGTTCATCCGTGGTCGTTTTGCGCCCCCTGGTGTCAAAAGGGATTGTTAGATTGTTAGCCTGCATTGGGTCACAATGGTTCCTTGCTTCTCTTAACCCCTGTGGTGTCACAATGCATCCCATGCCCTTTTAGGCCACTTGATGTCACAAGGAATCATTTGATTCTTGGCCTCCATGGTGGCGTAATTGTACCAGGTTTTAATTGGGCCCCATGCTTTCACAATACATCCCTGCCCCTTTTAGGCCCATTGGTGTCAAAAGGGATCATTAGATTGTTAGCTTGCATTGGGTCACAATGGTTCCTTGCTTCTCTTAACCCCTGTGCTGTCACAATGCATCCCATGCCCTTTTAGGCCACTTGATGTCACAATGAATCATTTGATTCTTGGCCTCCACGGTGGCATAATAGATCCTTGCTTCTATTGGTCCCCGTGCTGTAACAATCCATCCCAGGGCCCTTTTTATACCCCTGGTGCCACAAGGGATCATTAGATTGTTAGCCTGCATTGGGTCACAATCGTTCCTTGCTTCTCTTAACCTCTGTGGTGTCACAATGCATCCCATGCCCTTTTAGGCCACTTGATGTCACAATGAATCATTTGATTCTTGGCCTCCACGGTGTCTTAATGGTTCCTTGTTTCTATTGGGCCCCATGCTGTCACAATTCATCCATGGCCCTTTTACGCCCCCTGGTGTCAAATGGGATCCTGGGATTATTAGCCTCCATTGGGTCACAATGGATCCTTGTTTCTCTTAACCTCTGTGGTGTCACAATGCATTCCAAGCCCTTTTAGGCCACTTGATGTCACAATGAATCATTTGATTCTTGGCCTTCATGTTGTCATAATGTTTCCTTGCTTCTATAGGTCCCCATGCTGTCAGAGTTCATCCATGGTCCTTTTGCGCCCCCTGGTGTCAAAAGGGATCATTAGATTGTTAGCCTACATTGGGTCACAATGGTTCCTTGCTTCTCTTAACCTCTGTGGTGTCACAATGCATCCCATGCCCTTTTAGGCCACATGATGTCACAATGAATTATTTGATTCTTGGCCTCCATGGTGGCATAATAGATCCTTGCTTCTATTGGTCCCCGTGCTGTAACAATCCATCCCTGGCCCTTTTTATACCCCCTGGTGCCACAAGGGATCATTAGATTGTTAGCCTGCATTGGGTCACAATGGTTCCTTGCTTCTCTTAACCTCTGTGGTGTCACAATGCATTCCAAGCCCTTTTAGGCCACTTGATGTCACAATGAATCATTTGATTCTTGGCCTTCATGGTGTCATAATAGTTCCTTGCATCCATAGGTCCCCATGCTGTCAGAGTCCATACGTGGTCCTTTTTCGCCCCCTGGTGTCAAAAGGGATTTTTAGATTGTTAGCCTGCATTGGGTCACAATGGATCCTTGCTTCTCTTAACCCCTGTGGTGTCACAATGCATCCCATGCCCTTTTAGGCCACTTGATGTCACAATGAATCATTTGATTCTTGGCCTCCATGGTGGCGTAATTGTACCAGGTTTTACTTGGGCCCCATGCTTTCACAATTCATCCCTGCCCCTTTTAGGCCCATTGGTGTCGCAAGGGATCATTAGATTGTTAGCCTGCATTGGGTCACAATGGTTCCTTGCTTCTCTTAACCCCTGTGCTGTCACAATGCATCCCATGCCCTTTTAGGCCACATGATGTCACAATGAATTATTTGATTCTTGGCCTCCATGGTGGCATAATAGATCCTTGCTTCTATTGGTCCCCGTGCTGTAACAATTCCTCCCAGGGCCCTTTTAGGCCCATTGGTGTCACAAGGGATCATTAGATTGTTAGCCTGCATTGGGTCACAATGGTTCCTTGCTTCTCTTAACCTCTGTGGTGTCACAATGCATCCCATGCCCTTTTAGGCCACTTGATGTCACAATGAATCATTTGATTCTTGGCCTCCATGGTGTCATAATGGTTCCTTGTTTCTATTGGGCCCCATGCTGTCACAATTCATCCTTGGCCCTTTTACGCCCCCTGGTGTCAAATGGGATCCTGGGATTATTAGCCTCCATTGGGTCACAATGGTTCCTTGCTTCTCTTAACCTCTGTGGTGGCACAATGCATCCCATGCCCTTTTAGGCCACTTGATGTCACAATGAATCATTTGATTCTTGGCCTCCACGGTGGCATAATAGATCCTTGCTTCTATTGGTCCCCGTGCTGTAACAATCCATCCCTGGCCCTTTTTATACCCCCTGGTGCCACAAGGGAACATTAGATTGTTAGCCTGCATTGGGTCACAATGGTTCCTTGCTTCTCTTAACCTCTGTGGTGTCACAATGCATTCCAAGACTTTTAGGCCACTTGGTCTTACAATGAACCATTTGATTCTTGGGCTTCATGGTGTCATAATGGTTCCTTGCTTCTATAGGACCCTATGCTGTCAGAGTTCATCCGTGGATCTTTTGCGCCCCCTGGTGTCAAAAGGGATTGTTAGATTGTTAGCCTGCATTGGGTCACAATGGTTCCTTGCTTCTCTTAACCCCTGTGCTGTCACAATGCATCCCATGCCCTTTTAGGCCACTTGATGTCACAATGAATCATTTGATTCTTGGCCTCCATGGTGGCGTAATTGTACCAGGTTTTAATTGGGCCCCATGCTTTCACAATACATCCCTGCCCCTTTTAGGCCCATTGGTGTCGCAAGGGATCATTAGATTGTTAGCCTGCATTGGGTCACAATGGTTCCTTGCTTCTCTTAACCCCTGTGCTGTCACAATGCATCCCATGCCCTTTTAGGCCACTTGATGTCACAATGAATTATTTGATTCTTGGCCTCCATGGTGGCATAATAGATCCTTGCTTCTATTGGTCCCCGTGCTGTAACAATTCATCCCTGGCCCTTTTAGGCCCATTGGTGTCACAAGGGATCATTAGATTGTTAGCCTGTATTGGGTCACAATGGTTCCTTGCTTCTCTTAACCCCTGTGGTGTCACAATGCATCCCATGCCTTTTTAGGCCACTTGAAGTCACAATGAATCTTTTGATTCTTGGCCCCCATGGTGTCATAATGGTTCCTTGTTTCTATTGGGCCCCATGCTGTCACAATTCATCCCTGGCCCTTTTACGCCCCCTGGTGTCAAATGGGATCCTGGGATTATTAGCCTCCATTGGGTCACAATGGATCCTTGCTTCTCTTAACCCCTGTGCTGTCACAATGCATCCCATGCCCTTTTAGGCCACTTGATGTCACAATGAATCATTTGATTCTTGGCCTCCACGGTGGCATAATAGATCCTTGCTTCTATTGGTCCCCATGCTGTAACAATCCATCCCTGGCCCTTTTTATACCCCCTGGTGCCACAAGGGATCATTAGATTGTTAGCCTGCATTGGGTCACAATGGTTCCGTTCTTCTATTAACCTCTGTGGTGTCACAATGGATTCCAAGACTTTTAGGCCACTTGGTCTTACAATGAACCATTTGATTCTTGGCCTTCATGGTGTCATAATGGTTCCTTGCTTCTATAGGTCCCCATGCTGTCAGAGTTCATCCGTGGTCCTTTTGCGCCCCCTGGTGTCAAAAGGGATTCTTAGATTGTTAGCCTGCATTGGGTCACAATGGTTCCTTGCTTCTCTTAACCCCTGTGGTGTCACAATGCATCCCATGCCCTTTTAGGCCACTTGATGTCACAATGAATCATTTGATTCTTGGCCTCCATGGTGGCGTAATTGTACCAGGTTTTAATTGGGCCCCATGCTTTCACAATACATCCCTGCCCTTTTAGGCCCATTGGTGTCAAAAGGGATCATTAGATTGTTAGCCTGCATTGGGTCACAATGGATCCTTGCTTCTCTTAACCCCTGTGCTGTCACAATGCATCCCATGCCCTTTTAGGCCACTTGATGTCACAATGAATCATTTGATTCTTGGCCTCCATGGTGGCATAATAGATCCTTGCTTCTATTGGTCCCCGTGCTGTAACAATCCATCCCTGACACTTTTTATACCCCCTGGTGCCACAAGGGATCATTAGATTGTTAGCCTGCATTGGGTCACAATGGTTCCTTGCTTCTCTTAACCTCTGTGGTGTCACAATGCATTCCAAGCACTTTTAGGCCACTTGATGTCACAATGAATCATTTGATTCTTGGCCTTCATGGTGTCATAATGGTTCCTTGCTTCCATAGGTCCCCATGCTGTCAGAGTCCATCCGTGGTCCTTTTACGCCCCCTGGTGTCAAAAGGGATTCTTAGATTGTTAGCCTGCATTGGGTCACAATGGTTCCTTGCTTCTCTTAACCCCTGTGCTGTCACAATGCATCCCATGCCCTTTTAGGCCACTTGATGTCACAATGAATCATTTGATTCTTGGCCTCCATGGTGGCATAATTGTACCAGGTTTTACTTGGGCCCCATGCTTTCACAATTCATCCCTGCCCCTTTTTGGCCCATTGGTGTCACAAGGGATCATTAGATTGTTAGCCTGCATTGGGTTTCAATGGTTCCTTGCTTCTCTTAACCTCTGTGGTGTCACAATGCATCCCATGCCCTTTTAGGCCACTTGATGTCACAATGAATCATTTGATTCTTGGCCTCCATGTTGGCATAATTGTACCAGGTTTTACTTGGGCCCCATGCTTTCACAATTCATCCCTGCCCCTTTTAGACCCATTGGTGTCGCAAGGGATCATTAGATTGTTAGCCTGCATTGGGTCACAATGGTTCCTTGCTTCTCTTAACCCCTGTGCTGTCACAATGCATCCCATGTCCTTTTAGGCCACATGATGTCACAAGGAATTATTTGATTCTTGGCATCCATGGTGGCATAATAGATCCTTGCTTCTATTGGTCCCCGTGCTGTAACAATTCCTCCCTGGGCCCTTTTAGGCCCATTGGTGTCACAAGGGATCATTAGATTGTTAGCCTGCATTGGGTCACAATGGTTCCTTGCTTCTCTTAACCCCTGTGCTGTCACAATGCATCCCATGCCCTTTTAGGCCACTTGATGTCACAATGAACCATTTGATTCTTGGCCTCCATGGTGGCGTAATTGTACCAGGTTTTAATTGGGCCCCATGCTTTCACAATACATCCCTGCCCCTTTTAGGCCCATTGGTGTCAAAAGGGATCATTAGATTGTTAGCCTCCATTGTGTCACAATGGTTCCTTTCTTCTCTTAACCCCTGTGCTGTCACAATGCATCCCATGCCCTTTTAGGCCACTTGATGTCACAATGAATTATTTGATTCTTGGCCACCATGGTGGCATAATAGATCCTTGCTTCTATTGGTCCCCGTGCTGTAACAATTCATCCCTGCCCCTTTTAGGCCCCCTGGTGTCAAAAGGGATTCTTAGATTGTTAGCCTGCATTGGGTCACAATGGTTCCTTGCTTCTCTTGAACTCTGTGGTGTCACAATGCATCCCATGCCCTTTTTGGCCACTTGATGTCACAATGAATCATTTGATTCTTGGCCTCCATGGTGTCATAATGGTTCCTTGTTTCTATTGGGCCCCATGCTGTCACAATTCATCCCTGGCCCTTTTACGCCCCCGGTGTCAAATGGGATCCTGGGATTATTAGCCTCCATTGGGTCACAATGGATCCTTGCTTCTCTTAACCCCTGTGCTGTCACAATGCATCCCATGCCCTTTTAGGCCACTTGATGTCACAATGAATCATTTCATTCTTGGCCTTCATGGTGTCATAATAGATCCTTGCTTCTATTGGTCCCCGTGCTGTAACAATCCATCCCTGGCCCTTTTTATACCCCCTGGTGCCACAAGGGATCATTAGATGGTTAGCCTGCATTGGGTCACAATGGTTCCCTGCTTCTCTTAACCCCTGTGCTGTCACAATGCATCCCATGCCCTTTTAGGCCACTTGATGTCACAATGAATCATTTGATTCTTGGCCTCCATGGTGGCATAATTGTACCAGGTTTTACTTGGGCCCCATGCTTTCACAATTCATCCTTGCCCCTTTTAGGCCGATTGGTGTCACAAGGGATCATTAGATTGTTAGCCTGCATTGGGTCACAATGGTTCCTTGCTTCTCTTAACCTCTGTGCTGTCACAATGCATCCCATGCCCTTTTAGGCCACTTGATGTCACAATGAATCATTTGATTCTTGGCCTCCATGGTGTCATAATGGTTCCTTGTTTCTATTGGGCCCCATGCTGTCACAATTCATCCCTGGCCCTTTTACGCCCCCTGGTGTCAAAAGGGATTGTTAGATTGTTAGCCTCCATTGGGTCACAATGGTTCCTTGCTTCTCTTAACCTCTGTGGTGTCACAATGCATTCCAAGCCCTTTTAGGCCACTTGATGTCACAATGAATCATTTGATTCTTGGCCTTCATGCTGTCATAATGTTTCCTTGCTTCTATAGGTCCCCATGCTGTCAAAGTTCATCCGTGGTCCATTTGCGCCCCCTGGTGTCAAAAGGGATTCTTAGATTGTTAGCCTGCATTGGGTCACAATGGTTCCTTGCTTTTCTTAACCCCTGTGGTGTCACAATGCATCCCATGCCCTTTTAGGCCACTTGATGTCACAATGAATCATTTGATTCTTGGCCTCCATGGTGTCATAATGGTTCCTTGTTTCTATTGGGCCCCATGCTGTCACAATTCATCCCTGGCCCTTTTACGCCCCCTGGTGTCAAATGGGATCCTGGGATTATTAGCCTCCATTGGGTCACAATGGATCCTTGCTTCTCTTAACCCCTGTGCTGTCACAATGCATCCCATGCCCTTTTAGGCCACTTGATGTCACAATGAATCATTTGATTCTTGGCCTCCACGGTGGCATAATAGATCCTTGCTTCTATTGGTCCCCGTGCTGTAACAATCCATCCCTGGCCCTTTTTATACCCCCTGGTGCCACAAGGGATCATTAGATTGTTAGCCTGCATTGGGTCACAATGGTTCCTTGCTTCGCTTAACATCTGTGGTATCACAATGCATTCCAAGACTTTTAGGCCACTTGGTCTTACAATGAACCATTTGATTCTTGGCCTTCATGGTGTCATAATGGTTCCTTGCTTCTATAGGTCCCCATGCTGTCACAGTTCATCCGTGGTCCTTTTGCGCCCCCTGGTGTCAAAAGGGATTGTTAGATTGTTAGCCTGCATTGGGTCACAATGGTTCCTTGCTTCTCTTAACCCCTGTGGTGTCACAATGCATCCCATGCCCTTTTAGGCCACTTGATGTCACAATGAATCATTTGATTCTTGGCCTCCATGGTGGCATAATTGTACCAGGTTTTACTTGGGCCCCATGCTTTCACAATTCATCCCTGCCCCTTTTAGGCCCATTGGTGTCGCAAGGGATCATTAGATTGTTAGCCTGGATTGGGTCACAATGGTTCCTTGCTTCTCTTAACCCCTGTGCTGTCACAATGCATCCCATGCCCTTTTAGGCCACATGATGTCACAATGAATTATTTGATTCTTGGCCTCCATGGTGGCATAATAGATCCTTGCTTCTATTGGTCCCCGTGCTGTAACAATTCCTCCCAGGGCCCTTTTAGGCCCATTGGTGTCACAAGGGATCATTAGATTGTTAGCCTGCATTGGGTCACAATGGTTCCTTGCTTCTCTTAACCCCTGTGGTGGCACAATGCATCCCATGCCCTTTTAGGCCACTTGATGTCACAATGAATCTTTTGATTCTTGGCCCCCATGGTGTCATAATGGTTCCTTGTTTCTATTGGGCCCCATGCTGTCACAATTCATCCCTGGCCCTTTTACGCCCCCTGGTGTCAAATGGGATCCTGGGATTATTAGCCTCCATTGGGTCACAATGGATCCTTGCTTCTCTTAACCTCTGTGGTGGCACAATGCATCCCATGCCCTTTTAGGCCACTTGATGTCACAATGAATCATTTGATTCTTGGCCTCCATGGTGGCATAATGGTTCCTTGCTTCTATAGGTCCCCATGCTGTCAGAGTTCATCCGTGGTCGTTTTGCGCCCCCTGGTGTCAAAAGGGATTGTTAGATTGTTAGCCTGCATTGGGTCACAATGGTTCCTTGCTTCTCTTAACCCCTGTGGTGTCACAATGCATCCCATGCCCTTTTAGGCCACTTGATGTCACAAGGAATCATTTGATTCTTGGCCTCCATGGTGGCGTAATTGTACCAGGTTTTAATTGGGCCCCATGCTTTCACAATACATCCCTGCCCCTTTTAGGCCCATTGGTGTCAAAAGGGATCATTAGATTGTTAGCCTGCATTGGGTCACAATGGTTCCTTGCTTCTCTTAACCCCTGTGCTGTCACAATGCATCCCATGCCCTTTTAGGCCACTTGATGTCACAATGAATCATTTGATTCTTGACCCCCATGGTGTCATAATGGTTCCTTGTTTCTATTGGACCCCATGCTGTCACAATTCATCCCTGGCCCTTTTACGCCCCCTGGTGTCAAATGGGATCCTGGGATTATTAGCCTCCATTTTTTCACAATGGATCCTTGCTTCTCTTAACCCCTGTGGTGGCACAATGCATCCCATGCCCTTTTAGGCCACTTGATGTCACAATGAATCATTTGATTCTTGGCCTCCACGGTGGCATAATAGATCCTTGCTTCTATTGGTCCCCGTGCTGTAACAATCCATCCCTGGCCCTTTTTATACCCCTGGTGCCACAAGGGATCATTAGATTGTTAGCCTGCATTGGGTCACAATCGTTCCTTGCTTCTCTTAACCTCTGTGGTGTCACAATGCATCCCATGCCCTTTTAGGCCACTTGATGTCACAATGAATCATTTGATTCTTGGCCTCCACGGTGTCTTAATGGTTCCTTGTTTCTATTGGGCCCCATGCTGTCACAATTCATCCATGGCCCTTTTACGCCCCCTGGTGTCAAATGGGATCCTGGGATTATTAGCCTCCATTGGGTCACAATGGATCCTTGTTTCTCTTAACCTCTGTGGTGTCACAATGCATTCCAAGCCCTTTTAGGCCACTTGATGTCACAATGAATCATTTGATTCTTGGCCTTCATGTTGTCATAATGTTTCCTTGCTTCTATAGGTCCCCATGCTGTCAGAGTTCATCCATGGTCCTTTTGCGCCCCCTGGTGTCAAAAGGGATCATTAGATTGTTAGCCTACATTGGGTCACAATGGTTCCTTGCTTCTCTTAACCTCTGTGGTGTCACAATGCATCCCATGCCCTTTTAGGCCACATGATGTCACAATGAATTATTTGATTCTTGGCCTCCATGGTGGCATAATAGATCCTTGCTTCTATTGGTCCCCGTGCTGTAACAATCCATCCCTGGCCCTTTTTATACCCCCTGGTGCCACAAGGGATCATTAGATTGTTAGCCTGCATTGGGTCACAATGGTTCCTTGCTTCTCTTAACCTCTGTGGTGTCACAATGCATTCCAAGCCCTTTTAGGCCACTTGATGTCACAATGAATCTTTTGATTCTTGGCCTTCATGGTGTCATAATAGTTCCTTGCATCCATAGGTCCCCATGCTGTCAGAGTCCATACGTGGTCCTTTTTCGCCCCCTGGTGTCAAAAGGGATTTTTAGATTGTTAGCCTGCATTGGGTCACAATGGTTCCTTGCTTCTCTTAACCCCTGTGGTGTCACAATGCATCCCATGCCCTTTTAGGCCACTTGATGTCACAATGAATCATTTGATTCTTGGCCTCCATGGTGGCGTAATTGTACCAGGTTTTACTTGGGCCCCATGCTTTCACAATTCATCCCTGCCCCTTTTAGGCCCATTGGTGTCGCAAGGGATCATTAGATTGTTAGCCTGCATTGGGTCACAATGGTTCCTTGCTTCTCTTAACCCCTGTGCTGTCACAATGCATCCCATGCCCTTTTAGGCCACATGATGTCACAATGAATTATTTGATTCTTGGCCTCCATGGTGGCATAATAGATCCTTGCTTCTATTGGTCCCCGTGCTGTAACAATTCCTCCCAGGGCCCTTTTAGGCCCATTGGTGTCACAAGGGATCATTAGATTGTTAGCCTGCATTGGGTCACAATGGTTCCTTGCTTCTCTTAACCTCTGTGGTGTCACAATGCATCCCATGCCCTTTTAGGCCACTTGATGTCACAATGAATCATTTGATTCTTGGCCTCCATGGTGTCATAATGGTTCCTTGTTTCTATTGGGCCCCATGCTGTCACAATTCATCCTTGGCCCTTTTACGCCCCCTGGTGTCAAATGGGATCCTGGGATTATTAGCCTCCATTGGGTCACAATGGTTCCTTGCTTCTCTTAACCTCTGTGGTGGCACAATGCATCCCATGCCCTTTTAGGCCACTTGATGTCACAATGAATCATTTGATTCTTGGCCTCCACGGTGGCATAATAGATCCTTGCTTCTATTGGTCCCCGTGCTGTAACAATCCATCCCTGGCCCTTTTTATACCCCCTGGTGCCACAAGGGAACATTAGATTGTTAGCCTGCATTGGGTCACAATGGTTCCTTGCTTCTCTTAACCTCTGTGGTGTCACAATGCATTCCAAGACTTTTAGGCCACTTGGTCTTACAATGAACCATTTGATTCTTGGGCTTCATGGTGTCATAATGGTTCCTTGCTTCTATAGGACCCTATGCTGTCAGAGTTCATCCGTGGATCTTTTGCGCCCCCTGGTGTCAAAAGGGATTGTTAGATTGTTAGCCTGCATTGGGTCACAATGGTTCCTTGCTTCTCTTAACCCCTGTGCTGTCACAATGCATCCCATGCCCTTTTAGGCCACTTGATGTCACAATGAATCATTTGATTCTTGGCCTCCATGGTGGCGTAATTGTACCAGGTTTTAATTGGGCCCCATGCTTTCACAATACATCCCTGCCCCTTTTAGGCCCATTGGTGTCGCAAGGGATCATTAGATTGTTAGCCTGCATTGGGTCACAATGGTTCCTTGCTTCTCTTAACCCCTGTGCTGTCACAATGCATCCCATGCCCTTTTAGGCCACTTGATGTCACAATGAATTATTTGATTCTTGGCCTCCATGGTGGCATAATAGATCCTTGCTTCTATTGGTCCCCGTGCTGTAACAATTCATCCCTGGCCCTTTTAGGCCCATTGGTGTCACAAGGGATCATTAGATTGTTAGCCTGTATTGGGTCACAATGGTTCCTTGCTTCTCTTAACCCCTGTGGTGTCACAATGCATCCCATGCCTTTTTAGGCCACTTGAAGTCACAATGAATCTTTTGATTCTTGGCCCCCATGGTGTCATAATGGTTCCTTGTTTCTATTGGGCCCCATGCTGTCACAATTCATCCCTGGCCCTTTTACGCCCCCTGGTGTCAAATGGGATCCTGGGATTATTAGCCTCCATTGGGTCACAATGGATCCTTGCTTCTCTTAACCCCTGTGCTGTCACAATGCATCCCATGCCCTTTTAGGCCACTTGATGTCACAATGAATCATTTGATTCTTGGCCTCCACGGTGGCATAATAGATCCTTGCTTCTATTGGTCCCCATGCTGTAACAATCCATCCCTGGCCCTTTTTATACCCCCTGGTGCCACAAGGGATCATTAGATTGTTAGCCTGCATTGGGTCACAATGGTTCCGTTCTTCTATTAACCTCTGTGGTGTCACAATGGATTCCAAGACTTTTAGGCCACTTGGTCTTACAATGAACCATTTGATTCTTGGCCTTCATGGTGTCATAATGGTTCCTTGCTTCTATAGGTCCCCATGCTGTCAGAGTTCATCCGTGGTCCTTTTGCGCCCCCTGGTGTCAAAAGGGATTCTTAGATTGTTAGCCTGCATTGGGTCACAATGGTTCCTTGCTTCTCTTAACCCCTGTGGTGTCACAATGCATCCCATGCCCTTTTAGGCCACTTGATGTCACAATGAATCATTTGATTCTTGGCCTCCATGGTGGCGTAATTGTACCAGGTTTTAATTGGGCCCCATGCTTTCACAATACATCCCTGCCCTTTTAGGCCCATTGGTGTCAAAAGGGATCATTAGATTGTTAGCCTGCATTGGGTCACAATGGATCCTTGCTTCTCTTAACCCCTGTGCTGTCACAATGCATCCCATGCCCTTTTAGGCCACTTGATGTCACAATGAATCATTTGATTCTTGGCCTCCATGGTGGCATAATAGATCCTTGCTTCTATTGGTCCCCGTGCTGTAACAATCCATCCCTGACACTTTTTATACCCCCTGGTGCCACAAGGGATCATTAGATTGTTAGCCTGCATTGGGTCACAATGGTTCCTTGCTTCTCTTAACCTCTGTGGTGTCACAATGCATTCCAAGCACTTTTAGGCCACTTGATGTCACAATGAATCATTTGATTCTTGGCCTTCATGGTGTCATAATGGTTCCTTGCTTCCATAGGTCCCCATGCTGTCAGAGTCCATCCGTGGTCCTTTTACGCCCCCTGGTGTCAAAAGGGATTCTTAGATTGTTAGCCTGCATTGGGTCACAATGGTTCCTTGCTTCTCTTAACCCCTGTGCTGTCACAATGCATCCCATGCCCTTTTAGGCCACTTGATGTCACAATGAATCATTTGATTCTTGGCCTCCATGGTGGCATAATTGTACCAGGTTTTACTTGGGCCCCATGCTTTCACAATTCATCCCTGCCCCTTTTTGGCCCATTGGTGTCACAAGGGATCATTAGATTGTTAGCCTGCATTGGGTTTCAATGGTTCCTTGCTTCTCTTAACCTCTGTGGTGTCACAATGCATCCCATGCCCTTTTAGGCCACTTGATGTCACAATGAATCATTTGATTCTTGGCCTCCATGTTGGCATAATTGTACCAGGTTTTACTTGGGCCCCATGCTTTCACAATTCATCCCTGCCCCTTTTAGACCCATTGGTGTCGCAAGGGATCATTAGATTGTTAGCCTGCATTGGGTCACAATGGTTCCTTGCTTCTCTTAACCCCTGTGCTGTCACAATGCATCCCATGTCCTTTTAGGCCACATGATGTCACAAGGAATTATTTGATTCTTGGCATCCATGGTGGCATAATAGATCCTTGCTTCTATTGGTCCCCGTGCTGTAACAATTCCTCCCTGGGCCCTTTTAGGCCCATTGGTGTCACAAGGGATCATTAGATTGTTAGCCTGCATTGGGTCACAATGGTTCCTTGCTTCTCTTAACCCCTGTGCTGTCACAATGCATCCCATGCCCTTTTAGGCCACTTGATGTCACAATGAACCATTTGATTCTTGGCCTCCATGGTGGCGTAATTGTACCAGGTTTTAATTGGGCCCCATGCTTTCACAATACATCCCTGCCCCTTTTAGGCCCATTGGTGTCAAAAGGGATCATTAGATTGTTAGCCTGCATTGGGTCACAATGGTTCCTTTCTTCTCTTAACCCCTGTGCTGTCACAATGCATCCCATGCCCTTTTAGGCCACTTGATGTCACAATGAATTATTTGATTCTTGGACACCATGGTGGCATAATAGATCCTTGCTTCTATTGGTCCCCGTGCTGTAACAATTCATCCCTGCCCCTTTTAGGCCCCCTGGTGTCAAAAGGGATTCTTAGATTGTTAGCCTGCATTGGGTCACAATGGTTCCTTGCTTCTCTTGAACTCTGTGGTGTCACAATGCATCCCATGCCCTTTTTGGCCACTTGATGTCACAATGAATCATTTGATTCTTGGCCTCCATGGTGTCATAATGGTTCCTTGTTTCTATTGGGCCCCATGCTGTCACAATTCATCCCTGGCCCTTTTACGCCCCCGGTGTCAAATGGGATCCTGGGATTATTAGCCTCCATTGGGTCACAATGGATCCTTGCTTCTCTTAACCCCTGTGCTGTCACAATGCATCCCATGCCCTTTTAGGCCACTTGATGTCACAATGAATCATTTCATTCTTGGCCTTCATGGTGTCATAATAGATCCTTGCTTCTATTGGTCCCCGTGCTGTAACAATCCATCCCTGGCCCTTTTTATACCCCCTGGTGCCACAAGGGATCATTAGATGGTTAGCCTGCATTGGGTCACAATGGTTCCCTGCTTCTCTTAACCCCTGTGGTGTCACAATGCATCCCATGCCCTTTTAGGCCACTTGATGTCACAATGAATCATTTGATTCTTGGCCTCCATGGTGGCATAATTGTACCAGGTTTTACTTGGGCCCCATGCTTTCACAATTCATCCTTGCCCCTTTTAGGCCGATTGGTGTCACAAGGGATCATTAGATTGTTAGCCTGCATTGGGTCACAATGGTTCCTTGCTTCTCTTAACCTCTGTGCTGTCACAATGCATCCCATGCCCTTTTAGGCCACTTGATGTCACAATGAATCATTTGATTCTTGGCCTCCATGGTGTCATAATGGTTCCTTGTTTCTATTGGGCCCCATGCTGTCACAATTCATCCCTGCCCCTTTTACACCCCCTGGTGTCAAATGGGATCCTGAGATTGTTAGCCTGCATTGGGTCACAATGGTTCCTTGCTTCTCTTAACCCCTGTGCTGTCACAATGCATCCCATGCACTTTTAGGCCACTTGATGTCACAATGAATCATTTGATTCTTGGCCTCCATGGTGGCATAATAGATCCTTGCTTCTATTGGTCCCCGTGCTGTAACAATCCATCCCTGGCCCTATTTGTACCCCCTGGTGCCACAAGGGATCATTAGATTGTTAGCCTGCATTGGATCACAATGGTTCCTTTCTTCTCTTAACCTCTGTGGTGTCACAATGCATTCCAAGACTTTTAGGCCACTTGGTCTTACAATGAACCATTTGATTCCTGGCCTTCATGGTGTCATAATGGTTCCTTGCTTCTATAGGTCCCCATGCTGTCAGAGTTCATCCGTGGTCCTTTTGCGCCCCCTGGTGTCAAAAGGGATTCTTAGATTGTTAGCCTGCATTGGGTCACAATGGTTCCTTGCTTCTCTTAACCCCTGTGGTGTCACAATGCATCCCATGCCCTTTTAGGCCACTTGATGTCACAATGAATCATTTGATTCTTGGCCTCCATGGTGGCGTAATTGTACCAGGTTTTACTTGGGCCCCATGCTTTCACAATACATCCCTGCCCCTTTTAGGCCCATTGGTGTCAAAAGGGATCATTAGATTGTTAGCCTGCATAGGGTCACAATGGTTCCTTGCTTCTCTTAACCCCTGTGCTGTCACAATGCATCCCATGCCCTTTTAGGCCACTTGATGTCACAATGAACCACTTGATTCTCGGCCTCCATGGTGGCGTAATTGTACCAGGTTTTAATTGGGCCCCATGCTTTCACAATACATCCCTGCCCCTTTTAGGCCCATTGGTGTCACAAGGGATCATTAGATTGTTAGCCTGTATTGGGTCATAATGGTTCCTTGCTTCTCTTAACCCCTGTGGTGTCACAATGCATCCCATGCCCTTTTAGGCCACTTGATGTCACAATGAATCTTTTGATTCTTTGCCCCCATGGTGTCATAATGGTTCCTTGTTTCTATTGGGCCCCATGCTGTCACAATTCATCCCTGGCCCTTTTACGCCCCCGGAGTCAAATGGGATCCTGGGATTATTAGCCTGCATTGGGTCACAATGGATCCTTGCTTCTCTTAACCCCTGTGGTGGCACAATGCATCCCATGCCCTTTTAGGCCGCTTGATGTCACAATGAATCAATTTTTCTTGGCCTCCATGGTGGCATAATAGATCCTTGCTTCTATTGGTCCCCGTGCTGTAACAATCCATCCCTGGCCCTTTTTATACCCCCTGGTGCCACAAGGGATCATTAGATGGTTAGCCTGCATTGGGTCACAATGGTTCCTTGCTTCTCTTAACCTCTGTGGTGTCACAATGCATTCCAAGCCCTTTTAGGCCACTTGATGTCACAATGAATCATTTGATTCTTGGCCTTCATGGTGTCATAATGGTTCCTTGCTTCCATAGGTCCCCATGCTGTCAGAGTCCATCCGTGGTCCTTTTGCGCCCCCTGGTGTCAAAAGGGATTCTTAGATTGTTAGCCTGCATTGGGTCACAATGGTTCCTTGCTTCTCTTAACCCCTGTGCTGTCACAATGCATCCCATGCCCTTTTAGGCCACTTGATATCACAATGAATCATGTGATTCTTGGCCTCCATGGTGGCATAATTGTACCAGGTTTTACTTGGGCCCCATGCTTTCACAATTCATCCCTGCCCCTTTTAGGCCCATTGTTGTCACAAGGGATCATTAGATTGCTAGCCTGCATTGGGTCACAATGGTTCCTTGCTTCTCTTAACCTCCGTGGTGTCACAATGCATCCCATGCCCTTTTAGTCCACTTGATGTCACAATGAATCATTTGATTCTTGGCCTCCATGGTGTCATAATGGTTCCTTGTTTCTATTGGGCCCCATGCTGTCACACTTCATCCCTGGCCCTTTTACGCCCCCTGGTGTCAAATGGGATCCTGGGATTATTAGCCTCCATTGTGTCACAATGGACCCTAGCTTCTCTTAACCTCTGTGGTGTCACAATGCATCCCATGCCCTTTTAGACCACTTGATATCACAATGAATCATTTGATTCTTGGCCTCCATGGTGGCATAATTGTACCAGGTTTTACTTGGGCCCCATGTTTTCACAATTCATCCCTGCCCCTTTTAGGCCCATTGGTGTCGCAAGGGATCATTAGATTGTTAGCCTGCATTGGGTCACAATGGTTCCTTGCTTCTCTTAACCCCTGTGCTGTCACAATGCATCCCATGCCCTTTTAGGCCACATGATGTCAGAATGAATTATTTGATTCTTGGCCTCCATGGTGGCATAATAGATCCTTGCTTCTATTGGTCCCCGTGCTGTAACAATTCCTCCCAGGGCCCTTTTAGGCCCATTGGTGTCACAAGGGATCATTAGATTGTTAGCCTGCATTGGGTCACAATGGTTCCTTGCTTCTCTTAACCTCTGTGGTGGCACAATGCATCCCATGCCCTTTTAGGCCACTTGATGTCACAATGAATCATTTGATTCTTGGCCTCCATGGTGTCATAATGGTTCCTTGTTTCTATTGGGCCCCATGCTGTCACAATTCATCCCTGGCCCTTTTACGCCCCCTGGTGTCAAATGGGATCCTGGGATTATTATCCTCCATTGGGTCACAATGGTTCCTTGCTTCTCTTAACCCCTGTGCTGTCACAATGCATCCCATGCCCTTTTAGGCCACTTGATGTCACAATGAATCATTTGATTCTTGGCCTCCATGGTGGCATAATAGATCCTTGCTTCTATTGGTCCCCGTGCTGTAACAATCCATCCCTAGCCCTATTTGTACCCCCTGGTGCCACAAGGGATCATTAGATTGTTAGCCTGCATTGGGTCACAATGGTTCCGTTCTTCTATTAACCTCTGTGGTGTCACAATGGATTCCAAGACTTTTAGGCCACTTGGTCTTACAATGAACCATTTGATTCTTGGCCTTCATGGTGTCATAATGGTTCCTTGCTTCTATAGGTCCCCATGCTGTCAGAGTTCATCCGTGGTCCTTTTGCGCCCCCTGGTGTCAAAAGGGATTCTTAGATTGTTAGCCTGCATTGGGTCACAATGGTTCCTTGCTTCTCTTAACCCCTGTGGTGTCACAATGCATCCCATGCCCTTTTAGGCCACTTGATGTCACAATGAATCATTTGATTCTTGGCCTCCATGGTGGCGTAATTGTACCAGGTTTTAATTGGGCCCCATGCTTTCACAATACATCCCTGCCCTTTTAGGCCCATTGGTGTCGCAAGGGATCATTAGATTGTTAGCCTGCATTGGGTCACAATGGATCCTTGCTTCTCTTAACCCCTGTGCTGTCACAATGCATCCCATGCCCTTTTAGGCCACTTGATGTCACAATGAATCATTTGATTCTTGGCCTCCATGGTGGCATAATAGATCCTTGCTTCTATTGGTCCCCGTGCTGTAACAATCCATCCCTGACACTTTTTATACCCCCTGGTGCCACAAGGGATCATTAGATTGTTAGCCTGCATTGGGTCACAATGGTTCCTTGCTTCTCTTAACCTCTGTGGTGTCACAATGCATTCCAAGCACTTTTAGGCCACTTGATGTCACAATGAATCATTTGATTCTTGGCCTTCATGGTGTCATAATGGTTCCTTGCTTCCATAGGACCCCATGCTGTCAGAGTCCATCCGTGGTCCTTTTACGCCCCCTGGTGTCAAAAGGGATTCTTAGATTGTTAGCCTGCATTGGGTCACAATGGTTCCTTGCTTCTCTTAACCCCTGTGGTGTCACAATGCATCCCATGCCCTTTTAGGCCACTTGATGTCACAATGAATCATTTGATTCTTGGCCTCCATGGTGGCATAATTGTACCAGGTTTTACTTGGGCCCCATGCTTTCACAATTCATCCCTGCCCCTTTTTGGCCCATTGGTGTCACAAGGGATCATTAGATTGTTAGCCTGCATTGGGTTTCAATGGTTCCTTGCTTCTCTTAACCTCTGTGGTGTCACAATGCATCCCATGCCCTTTTAGGCCACTTGATGTCACAATGAATCATTTGATTCTTGGCCTCCATGTTGGCATAATTGTACCAGGTTTTACTTGGGCCCCATGCTTTCACAATTCATCCCTGCCCCTTTTAGACCCATTGGTGTCGCAAGGGATCATTAGATTGTTAGCCTGCATTGGGTCACAATGGTTCCTTGTTTCTCTTAACCCCTGTGCTGTCACAATGCATCCCATGTCCTTTTAGGCCACATGATGTCACAAGGAATTATTTGATTCTTGGCATCCATGGTGGCATAATAGATCCTTGCTTCTATTGGTCCCCGTGCTGTAACAATTCCTCCCTGGGCCCTTTTAGGCCCATTGGTGTCACAAGGGATCATTAGATTGTTAGCCTGCATTGGGTCACAATGGTTCCTTGCTTCTCTTAACCCCTGTGCTGTCACAATGCATCCCATGCCCTTTTAGGCCACTTGATGTCACAATGAACCATTTGATTCTTGGCCTCCATGGTGGCGTAATTGTACCAGGTTTTAATTGGGCCCCATGCTTTCACAATACATCCCTGCCCCTTTTAGGCCCATTGGTGTCAAAAGGGATCATTAGATTGTTAGCCTCCATTGTGTCACAATGGTTCCTTTCTTCTCTTAACCCCTGTGCTGTCACAATGCATCCCATGCCCTTTTAGGCCACTTGATGTCACAATGAATTATTTGATTCTTGGCCACCATGGTGGCATAATAGATCCTTGCTTCTATTGGTCCCCGTGCTGTAACAATTCATCCCTGCCCCTTTTAGGCCCCCTGGTGTCAAAAGGGATTCTTAGATTGTTAGCCTGCATTGGGTCACAATGGTTCCTTGCTTCTCTTGAACTCTGTGGTGTCACAATGCATCCCATGCCCTTTTTGGCCACTTGATGTCACAATGAATCATTTGATTCTTGGCCTCCATGGTGTCATAATGGTTCCTTGTTTCTATTGGGCCCCATGCTGTCACAATTCATCCCTGGCCCTTTTACGCCCCCGGTGTCAAATGGGATCCTGGGATTATTAGCCTCCATTGGGTCACAATGGATCCTTGCTTCTCTTAACCCCTGTGCTGTCACAATGCATCCCATGCCCTTTTAGGCCACTTGATGTCACAATGAATCATTTCATTCTTGGCCTTCATGGTGTCATAATAGATCCTTGCTTCTATTGGTCCCCGTGCTGTAACAATCCATCCCTGGCCCTTTTTATACCCCCTGGTGCCACAAGGGATCATTAGATGGTTAGCCTGCATTGGGTCACAATGGTTCCCTGCTTCTCTTAACCCCTGTGGTGTCACAATGCATCCCATGCCCTTTTAGGCCACTTGATGTCACAATGAATCATTTGATTCTTGGCCTCCATGGTGGCATAATTGTACCAGGATTTACTTGGGCCCCATGCTTTCACAATTCATCCTTGCCCCTTTTAGGCCGATTGGTGTCACAAGGGATCATTAGATTGTTAGCCTGCATTGGGTCACAATGGTTCCTTGCTTCTCTTAACCTCTGTGCTGTCACAATGCATCCCATGCCCTTTTAGGCCACTTGATGTCACAATGAATCATTTGATTCTTGGCCTCCATGGTGTCATAATGGTTCCTTGTTTCTATTGGGCCCCATGCTGTCACAATTCATCCCTGGCCCTTTTACACCCCCTGGTGTCAAATGGGATCCTGAGATTGTTAGCCTGCATTGGGTCACAATTGTTCCTTGCTTCTCTTAACCCCTGTGCTGTCACAATGCATCCCATGCACTTTTAGGCCACTTGATGTCACAATGAATCATTTGATTCTTGGCCTCCATGGTGGCATAATAGATCCTTGCTTCTATTGGTCCCCGTGCTGTAACAATCCATCCCTGGCCCTATTTGTACCCCCTGGTGCCACAAGGGATCATTAGATTGTTAGCCTGCATTGGATCACAATGGTTCCTTTCTTCTCTTAACCTCTGTGGTGTCACAATGCATTCCAAGACTTTTAGGCCACTTGGTCTTACAATGAACCATTTGATTCCTGGCCTTCATGGTGTCATAATGGTTCCTTGCTTGTATAGGTCCCCATGCTGTCAGAGTTCATCCGTGGTCCTTTTGCGCCCCCTGGTGTCAAAAGGGATTCTTAGATTGTTAGCCTGCATTGGGTCACAATGGTTCCTTGCTTCTCTTAACCCCTGTGGTGTCACAATGCATCCCATGCCCTTTTAGGCCACTTGATGTCACAATGAATCATTTGATTCTTGGCCTCCATGGTGGCGTAATTGTACCAGGTTTTACTTGGGCCCCATGCTTTCACAATACATCCCTGCCCCTTTTAGGCCCATTGGTGTCAAAAGGGATCATTAGATTGTTAGCCTGCATTAGGTCACAATGGTTCCTTGCTTCTCTTAACCCCTGTGCTGTCACAATGCATCCCATGCCCTTTTAGGCCACTTGATGTCACAATGAACCACTTGATTCTCGGCCTCCATGGTGGCGTAATTGTACCAGGTTTTAATTGGGCCCCATGCTTTCACAATACATCCCTGCCCCTTTTAGGCCCATTGGTGTCACAAGGGATCATTAGATTGTTAGCCTGTATTGGGTCATAATGGTTCCTTGCTTCTCTTAACCCCTGTGGTGTCACAATGCATCCCATGCCCTTTTAGGCCACTTGATGTCACTATGAATCTTTTGATTCTTTGCCCCCATGGTGTCATAATGGTTCCTTGTTTCTATTGGGCCCCATGCTGTCACAATTCATCCCTGGCCCTTTTACGCCCCCGGTGTCAAATGGGATCCTGGGATTATTAGCCTGCATTGGGTCACAATGGATCCTTGCTTCTCTTAACCCCTGTGGTGGCACAATGCATCCCATGCCCTTTTAGGCCACTTGATGTCACAATGAATCAATTTTTCTTGGCCTCCACTGTGGCATAATAGATCCTTGCTTCTATTGGTCCCCGTGCTGTAACAATCCATCCCTGGCCCTTTTTATACCCCCTGGTGCCACAAGGGATCATTAGATGGTTAGCCTGCATTGGGTCACAATGGACCCTAGCTTCTCTTAACCTCTGTGGTGTCACAATGCATTCCAAGCCCTTTTAGGCCACTTGATGTCACAATGAATCATTTGATTATTGGCCTTCATGGTGTCACAATGTTTCCTTGCTTCTATAGGTCCCCATGCTGTCAGAGTTCATCCGTGGTCCTTTTGCGCCCCCTGGTGTCAAAAGGGATTCTTAGATTGTTAGCCTGCATTTGGTCACAATGGTTCCTTGCTTCTCTTAACCCCTGTGGTGTCACAATGCATCCCATGCCCTTTTAGGCCACTTGATGTCACAATGAATCATTTGATTCTTGGCCTCCATGGTGGCATAATTGTACCAGGTTTTACTTGGGCCCCATGCTTTCACAATTCATCCCTGCCCCTTTTAGGCCCATTGGTGTCAAAAGGGATCATTAGATTGTTAGCCTGCATTGGGTCACAATGGTTCCTTGCTTCTCTTAACCCCTGTGCTGTCACAATGCATCCCATGCCCTTTTAGGCCACTTGATGTCACAATGAACCATTTGATTCTTGGCCTCCATGGTGGCGTAATTGTACCAGGTTTTAATTGGGCCCCATGCTTTCACAATACATCCCTGCCCCTTTTAGGCCCATTGGTGTCAAAAGGGATCATTAGATTGTTATCCTCCATTGGGTCACAATGGTTCCTTGCTTCTCTTAACCCCTGTGCTGTCACAATGCATCCCATGCCCTTTTAGGCCACTTGATGTCACAATGAATTATTTGATTCTTGGCCACCATGGTGGCATAATAGATCCTTGCTTCTATTGGTCCCTGTGCTGTAACAATTCATCCCTGGCCTTTTTAGGCCCATTGGTGTCACAAGGGATCATTAGATTGTTAGCCTGCATTGGTTCACAATGGTTCCTTGCTTCTCTTAACCTCTGTGGTGTCACAATGCATTCCAGGCCGTTTTAGGCCACTTGGTCTTACAATGAACCATTTGATTCTTGGCCTTCATGGTGTCACAATGGTTCCTTGCTTCCATAGGTCCCCATGCTGTCAGAGTCCATCCGTGGTCCTTTTGCGCCCCCTGGTGTCAAAAGGGATTCTTAGATTGTTAGCCTGCATTGGGTCACAATGGTTCCTTGCTTCTCTTAACCCCTGTGGTGTCACAATGCATCCCATGCCCTTTTAGTCCACTTGATGTCACAATGAATCATTTGATTCTTGGCCTCCAAGGTGGCATAATTGTACCAGGTTTTACTTGGGCCCCATGCTTTCACAATTCATCCCTGCCCCTTTTAGGCCCATTGGTGTCACAAGGGATCATTAGATTGTTAGCCTGCATTGGGTTACAAGGGTTCCTTGCTTCTCTTAACCTCTGTGGTGTCACAATGCATCCCATGCCCTTTTAGGCCACTTGATGTCACAATGAATCATTTGATTCTTGGCCTCCATGGTGTCATAATGGTTCCTTGTTTCTATTGGGCCCCATGCTGTCACAATTCATCCCTGGCCCTTTTACGCATCCTGGTGTCAAATGGGATCCTGGGATTATTAGCCTCCATTGGGTCTCAATGGATCCTTGCTTCTCTTAAACTCTGTGCTGTCACAATGCATCCCATGCCCTTTTAGGCCACTTGATGTCACAATGAATCATTTGATTCTTGGCCTCCATGGTGGCATAATAGATCCTTGTTTCTATTGGTCCCCGTGCTGTAACAATTCCTCCCAGGGCCCTTTTAGGCCCATTGGTGTCACAAGGGATCATTAGTTTGTTAGCCTGCATTGGGTCACAATGGTTCCTTGATTCTCTTAACCTCTGTGGTGTCACAATGCATCCCATGCCCTTTTAGGCCACTTGATGTCACAATGAATCATTTGATTCTTGGCCTCCATAGTGTCATAATGGTTCCTTGTTTCTATTGGGCCCCATGCTGTCACAATTCATCCCTGGCCCTTTTACGCCCCCGGTGTCAAATGGGATCCTGGGATTATTAGCCTCCATTGTGTCACGATGGATCCTTGCTTCTCTTAACCCCTGTGCTGTCACAATGCATCCCATGCCCTTTTAGGCCACTTGATGTCACAATGAATCATTTGATTATAGGCCTCCATGGTGGCATAATAGATCCTTGCTTCTATTGGTCCCCGTGCTGTCACAATCCATCCCTGGCCCTTTTTATACCCCCTGGTGCCACAAGGGATTATTAGATGGTTAGCCTGCATTGGGTCACAATGGTTCCTTGCTTCTCTTAACATCTGTGGTGTCACAATGCATTCCAAGCCATTTTAGGCCACTTGGTCTTACAATGAAGCATTTGATTCTTGGCCTTCATGGTGTCATAATGGTTCCTTGCTTCCATAGGTCTCCATGCGGTCAGAGTTCATCCGTGGTCCTTTTGCGCCCCCTGATGTCAAAAGGGATTGTTAGATTGTTAGCCTGCATTGGGTCACAATGGTTCCTTGCTTCTCTTAACCCCTGTGGTGTCACAATGCATCCCATGCCCTTTTAGGCCACTTGATGTCACAATGAATCATTTGATTCTTGGCCTCCATGGTGGCGTAATTGTACGAGGTTTTACTTGGGCCCCATGCTTTCACAATACATCCCTGCCCCTTTTAGGCCCATTGGTGCCGCAAGGGATCATTAGATTGTTAGCCTGCATTGGGTCACAATGGTTCCTTGCTTCTCTTAACCCCTGTGCTGTCACAATGCATCCCATGCCCTTTTAGGCCACTTGATGTCACAATGAATCTTTTGATTCTTGGCCTCCATGGTGTCATAATGGTTCCTTGTTTCTATTGGGCCCCATGCTGTCACAATTCATCCCTGCCCCTTTTACGCCCCCTGGTGTCAAATGGGATCCTGGGATTATTAGTCTCCATTGGGTCACAATGGATCCTTGCTTCTCTTAACCCCTGTGCTGTCACAATGCATCCCATGCCCTTTTAGGCCACTTGATGTCACAATGAATCATTTGATTCTTGGCGTCCACGGTGGCATAATAGATCCTTGCTTCTATTGGTCCCCGTGCTGTAACAATCCATCCCTGGCCCTATATGTACACCCTGGTGCCACAAGGGATCATTAGATTGTTAGCCTGCATTGGGTCACAATGTTTCCTTGCTTCTCTTAACCTCTGTGGTGTCACAATGCATTCCAAGACTTTTAGGCCACTTGGTCTTACAATGAACCATTTGATTCTTGGCCTTCATGGTGTCATAATGGTTCCTTGCTTCTATAGGTCCCCATGCTGTCAGAGTTCATCCGTGGTCCTTTTGCGCCCCCTGGTGTCAAAACGGATTCTTAGATTGTTAGCCTGCATTGGGTCACAATGGTTCCTTGCTTCTCTTAACCCCTGTGGTGTCACAATGCATCCCATGCCCTTTTAGGCCACTTGATGTCACAATGAATCATTTGATTCTTGGCCTCCATGGTGGCGTAATTGTACCAGGATTTAATTGTGCCCCATGCTTTCACAATACATCCCTGCCCCTTTTAGGCCCATTGGTGTCGCAAGGGATCATTAGATTGTTAGCCTGCATTGGGTCACAATGGTTCCTTGCTTCTCTTAACCCCTGTGGTGTCACAATGCATCCCATGCCCTTTTAGGCCACTTGATGTCACAATGAATCATTTGATTCTTGGCCTCCATGGTGGCATAATTTTACCAGGTTTTACTTGGGCCCCATGCTTTCACAATTCATCCCTGCCCCTTTTAGGCCCATTGGTGTCACAAGGGATCATCAGATTGTTTGCCTGCATTGGGTTACAATGGTTCCTTGCTTCTCTTAACCTCTGTGGTGTCACAATGCATCCCATGCCCTTTTAGGCCACTTGATGTCACAATGAATCATTTGATTCTTGGCCTCCATGGTGTCATAATGGTTCCTTGTTTCTATTGGGCCCCATGCTGTCACAATTCATCCCTGGCCCTTTTACGCCCCCTGGTGTCAAATGGGATCCTGGGATTATTAGCCTCCATTGGGTCACAATGGATCCTTGCTTCTCTTAACCTCTGTGGTGTCACAATGCATTCCACGCCCTTTTAGGCAACTTGATGTCACAATGAATCATTTGATTCTTGGCCTTCATGCTGTCATAATGTTTCCTTGCTTCCATAGGTCCCCATGCTGTCAAAGTTCATCCGTGGTCCTTTTGCGCCCCCTGGTGTCAAAAGGGATTCTTAGATTGTTAGCCTGCATTGGGTCACAATGGTTCCTTGCTTTTCTTAACCCCTGTGGTGTCACAATGCATCCCATGCCCTTTTAGGCCACTTGATGTCACAATGAATCATTTGATTCTTGGCCTCCATGGTGGCATAATTGTACCAGGATTTACTTGGGCCCCATGCTTTCACAATTCATCCCTGCCCCTTTTAGGCCCATTGGTGTCGCAAGGGATCATTAGATTGTTAGCCTGCATTGGGTCACAATGGTTCCTTGCTTCTCTTAACCTCTGTGGTGTCACAATGCATCCCATGCCCTTTTAGGCCACTTGATGTCACAATGAATCATTTGATTCTTGGCCTCCATGGTGTCATAATGGTTCCTTGTTTCTATTGGGCCCCATGCTGTCACAATTCATCCCTGGGTCTTTTACGCCCCCTGGTATCAAATGGGATCCTGGGATTATTAGCCTCCATTGGGTCACAATGGATCCTTGCTTCTCTTAACCCCTGTGCTGTCACAATGCATCCCATGCCCTTTTAGGCCACTTGATGTCACAATGAATCATTTGATTCTTGGCCTCCACGGTGGCATAATAGATCCTTGCTTCTATTGGTCCCCGTGCTGTAACAATCCATCCCTGGCCGTTTTTATACCCCCTGGTGCCACAAGGGATCATTAGATTGTTAGACTGCATTGGGTCACAATGGTTCCTTGCTTCTCTTAACTTCTGTGGTGTCACAATGCATTCCAAGACTTTTAGGCCACTTGGTCTTACAATGAACCATTTGATTCTTGGCCTTCATGGTGTCATAATGGTTCCTTGCTTCTATAGGTCCCCATGCTGTCACAGTTCATCCGTGGTCCTTTTGCGCCCCCTGGTGTCAAAAGGGATTGTTAGATTGTTAGCCTGCATTGGGTCACAATGGTTCCTTGCTTCTCTTAACCCCTGTGGTGTCACAATGCATCCCATGCCCTTTTAGGCCACTTGATGTCACAATGAATCATTTGATTCTTGGCCTCCATGGTGGCATAATTGTACCAGGTTTTACTTGGGCCCCATGCTTTCACAATTCATCCCTGCCCCTTTTAGGCCCATTGGTGTCGCAAGGGATCATTAGATTGTTAGCCTGCATTGGGTCACAATGGTTCCTTGCTTCTCTTAACCCCTGTGCTGTCACAATGCATCCCATGCCCTTTTAGGCCACATGATGTCACAATGAATTATTTGATTCTTGGCCTCCATGGTGGCATAATAGATCCTTGCTTCTATTGGTCCCCGTGCTGTAACAATTCCTCCCAGGGCCCTTTTAGGCCCATTGGTGTCACAAGGGATCATTAGATTGTTAGCCTGCATTGGGTCACAATGGTTCCTTGCTTCTCTTAACCTCTGTGGTGTCACAATGCATCCCATGCCCTTTTAGGCCACTTGATGTCACAATGAATCATTTGATTCTTGGCCTCCATGGTGTCATAATGGTTCCTTGTTTCTATTGGGCCCCATGCTGTCACAATTCATCCCTGGCCCTTTTACGCCCCCTGGTGTCAAATGGGATCCTGGGATAATTAGCCTCCATTGGGTCACAATGGATCCTTGCTTCTCTTAACCTCTGTGGTGTCACAATGCATTCCAAGCCCTTTTAGGCCACTTGATGTCACAATGAATCATTTGATTCTTGGCCTTCATGCTGTCATAATGTTTCCTTGCTTCTATAGGTCCCCATGCTGTCAAAGTTCATCCGTGGTCCTTTTGCGCCCCCTGGTGTCAAAAGGGATGCTTAGATTGTTAGCCTGCATTGGGTCACAATGGTTCCTTGCTTTTCTTAACCCCTGTGGTGTCACAATGCATCCCATGCCCTTTTAGGCCACTTGATGTCACAATGAATCATTTGATTCTTGGCCTCCATGGTGGCATAATTGTACCAGGATTTACTTGGGCCCCATGCTTTCACAATTCATCCCTGCCCCTTTTAGGCCCATTGGTGTCGCAAGGGATCATTAGATTGTTAGCCTGCATTGGGTCACAATGGTTCCTTGCTTCTCTTAACCTCTGTGGTGTCACAATGCATCCCATGCCCTTTTAGGCCACTTGATGTCACAATGAATCATTTGAATCTTGGCCTCCATGGTGTCATAATGGTTCCTTGTTTCTATTGGGCCCCATGCTGTCACAATTCATCCCTGGCCCTTTTACGCCCCCTGGTGTCAAATGGGATCCTGGGATTATTAGCCTCCATTGGGTCACAATGGATCCTTGCTTCTCTTAACCCCTGTGCTGTCACAATGCATCCCATGCCCTTTTAGGCCACTTGATGTCACAATGAATCATTTGATTCTTGGCCTCCACGGTGGCATAATAGATCCTTGCTTCTATTGGTCCCCGTGCTGTAACAATCCATCCCTGGCCGTTTTTATACCCCCTGGTGCCACAAGGGATCATTAGATTGTTAGACTGCATTGGGTCACAATGGTTCCTTGCTTCTCTTAACTTCTGTGGTGTCACAATGCATTCCAAGACTTTTAGGCCACTTGGTCTTACAATGAACCATTTGATTCTTGGCCTTCATGGTGTCATAATGGTTCCTTGCTTCTATAGGTCCCCATGCTGTCACAGTTCATCCGTGGTCCTTTTGCGCCCCCTGGTGTCAAAAGGGATTGTTAGATTGTTAGCCTGCATTGGGTCACAATGGTTCCTTGCTTCTCTTAACCCCTGTGGTGTCACAATGCATCCCATGCCCTTTTAGGCCACTTGATGTCACAATGAATCATTTGATTCTTGGCCTCCATGGTGGCATAATTGTACCAGGTTTTACTTGGGCCCCATGCTTTCACAATTCATCCCTGCCCCTTTTAGGCCCATTGGTGTCGCAAGGGATCATTAGATTGTTAGCCTGCATTGGGTCACAATGGTTCCTTGCTTCTCTTAACCCCTGTGCTGTCACAATGCATCCCATGCCCTTTTAGGCCACATGATGTCACAATGAATTATTTGATTCTTGGCCTCCATGGTGGCATAATAGATCCTTGCTTCTATTGGTCCCCGTGCTGTAACAATTCCTCCCAGGGCCCTTTTAGGCCCATTGGTGTCACAAGGGATCATTAGATTGTTAGCCTGCATTGGGTCACAATGGTTCCTTGCTTCTCTTAACCTCTGTGGTGTCACAATGCATCCCATGCCCTTTTAGGCCACTTGATGTCACAATGAATCATTTGATTCTTGGCCTCCATGGTGTCATAATGGTTCCTTGTTTCTATTGGGCCCCATGCTGTCACAATTCATCCCTGGCCCTTTTACGCCCCCTGGTGTCAAATGGGATCCTGGGATAATTAGCCTCCATTGGGTCACAATGGATCCTTGCTTCTCTTAACCTCTGTGGTGTCACAATGCATTCCAAGCCCTTTTAGGCCACTTGATGTCACAATGAATCATTTGATTCTTGGCCTTCATGCTGTCATAATGTTTCCTTGCTTCTATAGGTCCCCATGCTGTCAAAGTTCATCCGTGGTCCTTTTGCGCCCCCTGGTGTCAAAAGGGATGCTTAGATTGTTAGCCTGCATTGGGTCACAATGGTTCCTTGCTTTTCTTAACCCCTGTGGTGTCACAATGCATCCCATGCCCTTTTAGGCCACTTGATGTCACAATGAATCATTTGATTCTTGGCCTCCATGGTGGCATAATTGTACCAGGATTTACTTGGGCCCCATGCTTTCACAATTCATCCCTGCCCCTTTTAGGCCCATTGGTGTCGCAAGGGATCATTAGATTGTTAGCCTGCATTGGGTCACAATGGTTCCTTGCTTCTCTTAACCTCTGTGGTGTCACAATGCATCCCATGCCCTTTTAGGCCACTTGATGTCACAATGAATCATTTGAATCTTGGCCTCCATGGTGTCATAATGGTTCCTTGTTTCTATTGGGCCCCATGCTGTCACAATTCATCCCTGGCCCTTTTACGCCCCCTGGTGTCAAATGGGATCCTGGGATTATTAGCCTCCATTGGGTCACAATGGATCCTTGCTTCTCTTAACCCCTGTGCTGTCACAATGCATCCCATGCCCTTTTAGGCCACTTGATGTCACAATGAATCATTTGATTCTTGGCCTCCACGGTGGCATAATAGATCCTTGCTTCTATTGGTCCCCGTGCTGTAACAATCCATCCCTGGCCCTTTTTATACCCCCTGGTGCCACAAGGGATCATTAGATTGTTAGCCTGCATTGGGTCACAATGGTTCCTTGCTTCTCTTAACATCTGTGGTATCACAATGCATTCCAAGACTTTTAGGCCACTTGGTCTTACAATGAACCATTTGATTCTTGGCCTTCATGGTGTCATAATGGTTCCTTGCTTCTATAGGTCCCCATGCTGTCACAGTTCATCCGTGGTCCTTTTGCGCCCCCTGGTGTCAAAAGGGATTCTTAGATTGTTAGCCTGCATTGGGTCACAATGGTTCCTTGCTTCTCTTAACCCCTGTGGTGTCACAATGCATCCCATGCCCTTTTAGGCCACTTGATGTCACAATGAATCATTTGATTCTTGGCCTCCATGGTGGCATAATTGTACCAGGTTTTACTTGGGCCCCATGCTTTCACAATTCATCCCTGCCCCTTTTAGGCCCATTGGTGTCGCAAGGGATCATTAGATTGTTAGCCTGCATTGGGTCACAATGGTTCCTTGCTTCTCTTAACCCCTCTGCTGTCACAATGCATCCCATGCCCTTTTAGGCCACATGATGTCACAATGAATCATTTGATTCTTGGCCTCCATGGTGGCATAATAGATCCTTGCTTCTATTGGTCCCCGTGCTGTAACAATTCCTCCCAGGGCCCTTTTAGGCCCATTGGTGTCACAAGGGATCATTAGATTGTTAGCCTGCATTGGGTCACAATGGTTCCTTGCTTCTCTTAACCTCTGTGGTGTCACAATTCATCCCATGCCCTTTTAGGCCACTTGATGTCACAATGAATCATTTGATTCTTGGCCTCCATGGTGTCATAATGGTTCCTTGTTTCTATTGGGCCCCATGCTGTCACAATTCATCCCTGGCCCTTTTAAGCCCCCTGGTGTCAAATGGGATCCTGGGATTATTAGCCTCCATTGGTTCACAATGGATCCTTGCTTCTCTTAACCCCTGTGCTGTCACAATGCATCCCAAGCCCTTTTAGGCCACTTGATGTCACAATGAATTATTTGATTCTTGGCCTCCATGGTGGCATAATAGATCCTTGCTTCTATTGGTCCCCGTGCTGTAACAATTCATCCCTGGCCCTTTTAGGCCCATTGGTGTCACAAGGGATCATTAGATTGTTAGCCTGTATTGGGTCACAATGGTTCCTTGCTTCTCTTAACCCCTGTGGTGTCACAATGCATCCCATGCCCTTTTAGGCCACTTGATGTCACAATGAATCTTTTGATTCTTGGCCCCCATGGTGTCATAATGGTTCCTTGTTTCTATTGGGCCCCATGCTGTCACAATTCATCCCTGGCCCTTTTACGCCCCCTGGTGTCAAATGGGATCCTGGGATTATTAGCCTCCATTGGGTCACAATGGATCCTTGCTTCTCTTAACCTCTGTGGTGGCACAATGCATCCCATGCCCTTTTAGGCCACTTGATGTCACAATGAATCATTTGATTCTTGGCCTCCACGGTGGCATAATAGATCCTTGCTTCTATTGGTCCCCGTGCTGTAACAATCCATCCCTGGCCCTTTTTATACCCCCTGGTGCCACAAGGGATCATTAGATTGTTAGCCTGCATTGGGTCACAATGTTTCCTTGCTTCTCTTAACCTCTGTGGTGTCACAATGCATTCCAAGACTTTTAGGCCACTTGGTCTTACAATGAACCATTTGATTCTTGGCCTTCATGGTGTCATAATGGTTGCTTGCTTCTATAGGTCCCCATGCTGTCAGAGTTCATCCGTGGTCGTTTTGCGCCCCCTGATGTCAAAAGGGATTGTTAGATTGTTAGCCTGCATTGGGTCACAATGGTTCCTTGCTTCTCTTAACCCCTGTGGTGTCACAATGCATCCCATGCCCTTTTAGGCCACTTGATGTCACAATGAATCATTTGATTCTTGGCCTCCATGGTGGCGTAATTGTACCAGGTTTTAATTGGGCCCCATGCTTTCACAATACATCCCTGCCCCTTTTAGGCCCATTGGTGTCGCAAGGGATCATTAGATTGTTAGCCTGCATTGGGTCACAATGGTTCCTTGCTTCTCTTAACCCCTGTGCTGTCACAATGCATCCCATGCCCTTTTAGGCCACTTGATGTCACAATGAATCATTTGATTCTTGACCCCCATGGTGTCATAATGGTTCCTTGTTTCTATTGGACCCCATGCTGTCACAATTCATCCCTGGCCCTTTTACGCCCCCTGGTGTCAAATGGGATCCTGGGATTATTAGCCTCCATTTTTTCACAATGGATCCTTGCTTCTCTTAACCCCTGTGGTGGCACAATGCATCCCATGCCCTTTTAGGCCACTTGATGTCACAATGAATCATTTGATTCTTGGCCTCCACGGTGGCATAATAGATCCTTGCTTCTATTGGTCCCCGTGCTGTAACAATCCATCCCTGGCCCTTTTTATACCCCTGGTGCCACAAGGGATCATTAGATTGTTAGCCTGCATTGGGTCACAATCGTTCCTTGCTTCTCTTAACCTCTGTGGTGTCACAATGCATCCCATGCCCTTTTAGGCCACTTGATGTCACAATGAATCATTTGATTCTTGGCCTCCACGGTGTCTTAATGGTTCCTTGTTTCTATTGGGCCCCATGCTGTCACAATTCATCCCTGGCCCTTTTACGCCCCCTGGTGTCAAATGGGATCCTGGGATTATTAGCCTCCATTGGGTCACAATGGATCCTTGTTTCTCTTAACCTCTGTGGTGTCACAATGCATTCCAAGCCCTTTTAGGCCACTTGATGTCACAATGAATCATTTGATTCTTGGCCTCCACGGTGGCATAATAGATCCTTGCTTCTATTGGTCCCCGTGCTGTAACAATCCATCCCTGGCCCTTTTTATACCCCCTGGTGCCACAAGGGATCATTAGATTGTTAGCCTGCATTGGGTCACAATGGTTCCTTGCTTCTCTTAACATCTGTGGTATCACAATGCATTCCAAGACTTTTAGGCCACTTGGTCTTACAATGAACCATTTGATTCTTGGCCTTCATGGTGTCATAATGGTTCCTTGCTTCTATAGGTCCCCATGCTGTCACAGTTCATCCGTGGTCCTTTTGCGCCCCCTGGTGTCAAAAGGGATTGTTAGATTGTTAGCCTGCATTGGGTCACAATGGTTCCTTGCTTCTCTTAACCCCTGTGGTGTCACAATGCATCCCATGCCCTTTTAGGCCACTTGATGTCACAATGAATCATTTGATTCTTGGCCTCCATGGTGGCATAATTGTACCAGGTTTTACTTGGGCCCCATGCTTTCACAATTCATCCCTGCCCCTTTTAGGCCCATTGGTGTCGCAAGGGATCATTAGATTGTTAGCCTGCATTGGGTCACAATGGTTCCTTGCTTCTCTTAACCCCTCTGCTGTCACAATGCATCCCATGCCCTTTTAGGCATCATGATGTCACAATGAATCATTTGATTCTTGGCCTCCATGGTGGCATAATAGATCCTTGCTTCTATTGGTCCCCGTGCTGTAACAATTCCTCCCAGGGCCCTTTTAGGCCCATTGGTGTCACAAGGGATCATTAGATTGTTAGCCTGCATTGGGTCACAATGGTTCCTTGCTTCTCTTAACCTCTGTGGTGTCACAATTCATCCCATGCCCTTTTAGGCCACTTGATGTCACAATGAATCATTTGATTCTTGGCCTCCATGGTGTCATAATGGTTCCTTGTTTCTATTGGGCCCCATGCTGTCACAATTCATCCCTGGCCCTTTTAAGCCCCCTGGTGTCAAATGGGATCCTGGGATTATTAGCCTCCATTGGTTCACAATGGATCCTTGCTTCTCTTAACCCCTGTGCTGTCACAATGCATCCCATGCCCTTTTAGGCCACTTGATGTCACAATGAATTATTTGATTCTTGGCCTCCACGGTGGCATAATAGATCCTTGCTTCTATTGGTCCCCGTGCTGTAACAATCCATCCCTGGCCCTTTTTATACCCCCTGGTGCCAAAAGGGATCATTAGATTGTTAGCCTGCATTGGGTCACAATGGTTCCTTGCTTCTCTTAACCTCTGTGGTGTCACAATGTATTCCAAGAATTTTAGGCCACTTGGTCGTACAATGAATCTTTTGATTCTTGGCCTTCATGGTGTCATAATGGTTCCTTGCTTCTATAGTTCCGCATGCTGTCAGAGTTCATCCGTGGTCCTTTTGCGCCCCCTGGTGTCAAAAGGGATTCTTAGATTGTTAGCCTGCATTGGGTCACAATGGTTCCTTGCTTTTCTTAACCCCTGTGGTGTCACAATGCATCCCATGCCCTTTTAGGCCACTTGATGTCACAATGAATCATTTGAATCTTGGCCTCCATGGTGGCGTAATTGTACCAGGTTTTAATTGGGCCCCATGCTTTCACAATACATCCCTGCCCCTTTTAGGCCCATTGGTGTCAAAAGGGATCATTAGATTGTTAGCCTGGATTGGGTCACAATGGTTCCTTGCTTCTCTTAACCCCTGTGCTGTCACAATGCATCCCAAGCCCTTTTAGGCCACTCGATGTCACAATGAATTATTTGATTCTTGGCCTCCATGGTGGCATAATAGATCCTTGCTTCTATTGGTCCCCGTGCTGTAACAATTCATCCCTGGCCCTTTTAGGCCCATTGGTGTCACAAGGGATCATTAGATTGTTAGCCTGTATTGGGTCACAATGGTTCCTTGCTTCTCTTAACCCCTGTGGTGTCACAATGCATCCCATGCCCTTTTAGGCCACTTGATGTCACAATGAATCTTTTGATTCTTGGCCCCCATGGTGTCATAATGGTTCCTTGTTTCTATTGGGCCCCATGCTGTCACAATTCATCCCTGGCCCTTTTACGCCCCCTGGTATCAAATGGGATCCTGGGATTATTAGCCTCCATTGGGTCACAATGGATCCTTGCTTCTCTTAACCTCTGTGGTGGCACAATGCATCCCATGCCCTTTTAGGCCACTTGATGTCACAATGAATCATTTGATTCTTGGCCTCCACGGTGGCATAATAGATCCTTGCTTCTATTGGTCCCCGTGCTGTAACAATCCATCCCTGGCCCTTTTTATACCCCCTGGTGCCACAAGGGATCATTAGATTGTTAGCCTGCATTGGGTCACAATGTTTCCTTGCTTCTCTTAACCTCTGTGGTGTCACAATGCATTCCAAGACTTTTAGGCCACTTGGTCTTACAATGAACCATTTGATTCTTGGCCTTCATGGTGTCATAATGGTTCCTTTCTTCTATAGGTCCCCATGCTGTCAGAGTTCATCCGTGGTCGTTTTGCGCCCCCTGATGTCAAAAGGGATTGTTAGATTGTTAGCCTGCATTGGGTCACAATGGTTCCTTGCTTCTCTTAACCCCTGTGGTGTCACAATGCATCCCATGCCCTTTTAGGCCACTTGATGTCACAATGAATCATTTGATTCTTGGCCTCCATGGTGGCGTAATTGTACCAGGTTTTAATTGGGCCCCATGCTTTCACAATACATCCCTGCCCCTTTTAGGCCCATTGGTGTCAAAAGGGATCATTAGATTGTTAGCCTGCATTGGGTCACAATGGTTCCTTGCTTCTCTTAAACCCTGTGCTGTCACAATGCATCCCATGCCCTTTTAGGCCACTTGATGTCACAATGAATCATTTGATTCTTGACCCCCATGGTGTCATAATGGTTCCTTGTTTCTATTGGGCCCCATGCTGTCACAATTCATCCCTGGCCCTTTTACGCCCCCTGGTGTCAAATGGGATCCTGGGATTATTAGCCTCCATTTTTTCACAATGGATCCTTGCTTCTCTTAACCCCTGTGGTGGCACAATGCATCCCATGCCCTTTTAGGCCACTTGATGTCACAATGAATCATTTGATTCTTGGCCTCCACGGTGGCATAATAGATCCTTGCTTCTATTGGTCCCCGTGCTGTAACAATCCATCCCTGGCCCTTTTTATACCCCTGGTGCCACAAGGGATCATTAGATTGTTAGCCTGCATTGGGTCACAATCGTTCCTTGCTTCTCTTAACCTCTGTGGTGTCACAATGCATCCCATGCACTTTTAGGCCACTTGATGTCACAATGAATCATTTGATTCTTGGCCTCCACGGTGTCTTAATGGTTCCTTGTTTCTATTGGGCCCCATGCTGTCACAATTCATCCCTGGCCCTTTTACGCCCCCTGGTGTCAAATGGGATCCTGGGATTATTAGCCTCCATTGGGTCACAATGGGTCCTTGCTTCTCTTAACCTCTGTGGTGTCACAATGCATTCCAAGCCCTTTTAGGCCACTTGATGTCACAATGAATCATTTGATTCTTGGCCTTCATGGTGTCGTAATATTTCCTTGCTTCTATAGGTCCCCATGCTGTCAGAGTTCATCCGTGGATCTTTTGCGCCCCCTGGTGTCAAAAGGGATTCTTAGATTGTTAGCCTGCATTGGGTCACAATGGTTCCTTGCTTCTCTTAACCCCGGTGCTGTCACAATGCATCCCATGCCCTTTTAGGCCACTTGATGTCACAATGAATCATTTGATTCTTGGCCTCCATGGTGGCGTAATTGTACCAGGTTTTACTTGGGCCCCATGCTTTCACAATTCATCCCTGCCCCTTTTTGGCCCATTGGTGTCGCAAGGGATCATTAGATTTTTAGCCTGCATTGGGTCACAATGGTTCCTTGCTTCTCTTAACCCCTGTGCTGTCACAATGCATCCCATGCCCTTTTAGGCCACATGATGTCACAATGAATTATTTGATTCTTGGCCTCCATGGTGGCATAATAGATCCTTGCTTCTATTGGTCCCCGTGCTGTAACAATTCCTCCCAGGGCCCTTTTAGGCCCATTGGTGTCACAAGGGATCATTAGATTGTTAGCCTGCATTGGGTCACAATAGTTCCTTGCTTCTCTTAACCTCTGTGGTGGCACAATGCATCCCATGCCCTTTTAGGCCACTTGATGTCACAATGAATCATTTGATTCTTGGCCTCCATGGTGTCATAATGGTTCCTTGTTTCTATTGGGCCCCATGCTGTCACAATTCATCCCTGGCCCTTTTTCGCCCCCTGGTGTCAAATGGGATCCTGGGATTATTAGCCTCCATTGGGTCACAATGGATCCTTGCTTCTCTTAACCTCTGTGGTGGCACAATGCATCCCATGCCCTTTTAGGCCACTTGATGTCACAATGAATCATTTGATTCTTGGCCTCCACGGTGGCATAATAGATCCTTGCTTCTATTGGTCCCCGTGCTGTAACAATCCATCCCTGGCCCTTTTTATACCCCCTGGTGCCACAAGGGAACATTAGATTGTTAGCCTGCATTGGGTCACAATGGTTCCGTTCTTCTATTAACCTCTGTGGTGTCACAATGGATTCCAAGACTTTTAGGCCACTTGGTCTTACAATGAACCATTTGATTCTTGGCCTTCATGGTGTCATAATGGTTCCTTGCTTCTATAGGTCCCCATGCTGTCACAGTTCATCCGTGGTCCTTTTGCGCCCCCTGGTGTCAGAAGGGATTGTTAGATTGTTAGCCTGCATTGGGTCACAATGGTTCCTTGCTTCTCTTAACCCCTGTGGTGTCACAATGCATCCCATGCCCTTTTAGGCCACTTGATGTCACAATGAATCATTTGATTCTTGGCCTCCATGGTGGCATAATTGTACCAGGTTTTACTTGGGCCCCATGCTTTCACAATTCATCCCTGCCCCTTTTAGGCCCATTGGTGTCGCAAGGGATCATTAGATTGTTAGCCTGCATTGGGTCACAATGGTTCCTTGCTTCTCTTAACCCCTCTGCTGTCACAATGCATCCCATGCCCTTTTAGGCATCATGATGTCACAATGAATCATTTGATTCTTGGCCTCCATGGTGGCATAATAGATCCTTGCTTCTATTGGTCCCCGTGCTGTAACAATTCCTCCCAGGGCCCTTTTAGGCCCATTGGTGTCACAAGGGATCATTAGATTGTTAGCCTGCATTGGGTCACAATGGTTCCTTGCTTCTCTTAACCTCTGTGGTGTCACAATTCATCCCATGCCCTTTTAGGCCACTTGATGTCACAATGAATCATTTGATTCTTGGCCTCCATGGTGTCATAATGGTTCCTTGTTTCTATTGGGCCCCATGCTGTCACAATTCATCCCTGGCCCTTTTACGCCCCCTGGTGTCAAATGGGATCCTGGGATTATTAGCCTCCATTGGTTCACAATGGATCCTTGCTTCTCTTAACCCCTGTGCTGTCACAATGCATCCCATGCCCTTTTAGGCCACTTGATGTCACAATGAATTATTTGATTCTTGGCCTCCACGGTGGCATAATAGATCCTTGCTTCTATTGGTCCCCGTGCTGTAACAATCCATCCCTGGCCCTTTTTATACCCCCTGGTGCCAAAAGGGATCATTAGATTGTTAGCCTGCATTGGGTCACAATGGTTCCTTGCTTCTCTTAACCTCTGTGGTGTCACAATGTATTCCAAGAATTTTAGGCCACTTGGTCGTACAATGAATCTTTTGATTCTTGGCCTTCATGGTGTCATAATGGTTCCTTGCTTCTATAGTTCCGCATGCTGTCAGAGTTCATCCGTGGTCCTTTTGCGCCCCCTGGTGTCAAAAGGGATTCTTAGATTGTTAGCCTGCATTGGGTCACAATGGTTCCTTGGTTTTCTTAACCCCTGTGGTGTCACAATGCATCCCATGCCCTTTTAGGCCACTTGATGTCACAATGAATCATTTGAATCTTGGCCTCCATGGTGGCGTAATTGTACCAGGTTTTAATTGGGCCCCATGCTTTCACAATACATCCCTGCCCCTTTTAGGCCCATTGGTGTCAAAAGGGATCATTAGATTGTTAGCCTGGATTGGGTCACAATGGTTCCTTGCTTCTCTTAACCCCTGTGCTGTCACAATGCATCCCAAGCCCTTTTAGGCCACTCGATGTCACAATGAATTATTTGATTCTTGGCCTCCATGGTGGCATAATAGATCCTTGCTTCTATTGGTCCCCGTGCTGTAACAATTCATCCCTGGCCCTTTTAGGCCCATTGGTGTCACAAGGGATCATTAGATTGTTAGCCTGTATTGGGTCACAATGGTTCCTTGCTTCTCTTAACCCCTGTGGTGTCACAATGCATCCCATGCCCTTTTAGGCCACTTGATGTCACAATGAATCTTTTGATTCTTGGCCCCCATGGTGTCATAATGGTTCCTTGTTTCTATTGGGCCCCATGCTGTCACAATTCATCCCTGGCCCTTTTACGCCCCCTGGTGTCAAATGGGATCCTGGGATTATTAGCCTCCATTGGGTCACAATGGATCCTTGCTTCTCTTAACCTCTGTGGTGGCAAAATGCATCCCATGCCCTTTTAGGCCACTTGATGTCACAATGAATCATTTGATTCTTGGCCTCCACGGTGGCATAATAGATCCTTGCTTCTATTGGTCCCCGTGCTGTAACAATCCATCCCTGGCCCTTTTTATACCCCCTGGTGCCACAAGGGATCATTAGATTGTTAGCCTGCATTGGGTCACAATGTTTCCTTGCTTCTCTTAACCTCTGTGGTGTCACAATGCATTCCAAGACTTTTAGGCCACTTGGTCTTACAATGAACCATTTGATTCTTGGCCTTCATGGTGTCATAATGGTTCCTTTCTTCTATAGGTCCCCATGCTGTCAGAGTTCATCCGTCGTCGTTTTGCGCCCCCTGATGTCAAAAGGGATTGTTAGATTGTTAGCCTGCATTGGGTCACAATGGTTCCTTGCTTCTCTTAACCCCTGTGGTGTCACAATGCATCCCATGCCCTTTTAGGCCACTTGATGTCACAATGAATCATTTGATTCTTGGCCTCCATGGTGGCGTAATTGTACCAGGTTTTAATTGGGCCCCATGCTTTCACAATACATCCCTGCCCCTTTTAGGCCCATTGGTGTCAAAAGGGATCATTAGATTGTTAGCCTGCATTGGGTCACAATGGTTCCTTGCTTCTCTTAACCCCTGTGCTGTCACAATGCATCCCATGCCCTTTTAGGCCACTTGATGTCACAATGAATCATTTGATTCTTGACCCCCATGGTGTCATAATGGTTCCTTGTTTCTATTGGGCCCCATGCTGTCACAATTCATCCCTGGCCCTTTTACGCCCCCTGGTGTCAAATGGGATCCTGGGATTATTAGCCTCCATTTTTTCACAATGGATCCTTGCTTCTCTTAACCCCTGTGGTGGCACAATGCATCCCATGCCCTTTTAGGCCACTTGATGTCACAATGAATCATTTGATTCTTGGCCTCCACGGTGGCATAATAGATCCTTGCTTCTATTGGTCCCCGTGCTGTAACAATCCATCCCTGGCCCTTTTTATACCCCTGGTGCCACAAGGGATCATTAGATTGTTAGCCTGCATTGGGTCACAATCGTTCCTTGCTTCTCTTAACCTCTGTGGTGTCACAATGCATCCCATGCACTTTTAGGCCACTTGATGTCACAATGAATCATTTGATTCTTGGCCTCCACGGTGTCTTAATGGTTCCTTGTTTCTATTGGGCCCCATGCTGTCACAATTCATCCCTGGCCCTTTTACGCCCCCTGGTGTCAAATGGGATCCTGGGATTATTAGCCTCCATTGGGTCACAATGGATCCTTGTTTCTCTTAACCTCTGTGGTGTCACAATGCATTCCAAGCCCTTTTAGGCCACTTGATGTCACAATGAATCATTTGATTCTTGGCCTTCATGGTGTCATAATGTTTCCTTGCTTCTGTAGGTCCCCATGCTGTCAGAGTTCATACGTGGTCCTTTTGCGCCCCCTGGTGTCAAAAGGGATTGTTAGATTGTTAGCCTGCATTGGGTCACAATGGTTCCTTGCTTCTCTTAACCTCTGTGGTGTCACAATGCATCCCATGCCCTTTTAGGCCACATGATGTCACAATGAATTATTTGATTCTTGGCCTCCATGGTGGCATAATAGATCCTTGCTTCTATTGGTCCCCGTGCTGTAACAATCCATCCCTGGCCCTTTTTATACCCCCTGGTGCCACAAGGGATCATTAGATTGTTAGCCTGCATTGGGTCACAATGGTTCCTTGCTTCTCTTAACCTCTGTGGCGTCACAATGCATTCCAAGCCCTTTTAGGCCACTTGATGTCACAATGAATCATTTGATTCTTGGCCTTCATGGTGTCATAATAGTTCCTTGCATCCATAGGTCCCCATGCTGTCAGAGTCCATACGTGGTCCTTTTTCGTCCCCTGGTGTCAAAAGGGATTTTTAGATTGTTAGCCTGCATTGGGTCACAATGGTTCCTTGCTTCTCTTAACCCCGGTGCTGTCACAATGCATCCCATGCCCTTTTAGGCCACTTGATGTCACAATGAATCATTTGATTCTTGGCCTCCATGGTGGCGTAATTGTACCAGGTTTTACTTGGGCCCCATGCTTTCACAATTCATCCCTGCCCCTTTTAGGCCCATTGGTGTCGCAAGGGATCATTAGATTGTTAGCCTGCATTGGGTCACAATGGTTCCTTGCTTCTCTTAACCCCTGTGCTGTCACAATGCAGCCCATGCCCTTTTAGGCCACATGATGTCACAATGAATTATTTGATTCTTGGCCTCCATGGTGGCATAATAGATCCTTGCTTCTATTGGTCCCCGTGCTGTAACAATTCCTCCCAGGGCCCTTTTAGGCCCATTGGTGTCACAAGGGATCATTAGATTGTTAGCCTGCATTGGGTCACAATGGTTCCTTGCTTCTCTTAACCTCTGTGGTGTCACAATGCATCCCATGCCCTTTTAGGCCACTTGATGTCACAATGAATCATTTGATTCTTGGCCTCCATGGTGTCATAATGGTTCCTTGTTGCTATTGGGCCCCATGCTGTCACAATTCATCCCTGGCCCTTTTACGCCCCCTGGTGTCAAATGGGATCCTGGGATTATTAGCCTCCATTGGGTCACAATGGATCCTTGCTTCTCTTAACCTCTGTGGTGGCACAATGCATCCCATGCCCTTTTAGGCCACTTGATGTCACAATGAATCATTTGATTCTTGGCCTCCACGGTGGCATAATAGATCCTTGCTTCTATTGGTCCCCGTGCTGTAACAATCCATCCCTGGCCCTTTTTATACCCCCTGGTGCCACAAGGGAACATTAGATTGTTAGCCTGCATTGGGTCACAATGGTTCCTTGCTTCTCTTAACCTCTGTGGTGTCACAATGCATTCCAAGACTTTTAGGCCACTTGGTCTTACAATGAACCATTTGATTCTTGGCCTTCATGGTGTCATAATGGTTCCTTGCTTCCATAGGACCCCATGCTGTCAGAGTTCATCCGTGGATCTTTTGCGCCCCCTGGTGTCAAAAGGGATTCTTAGATTGTTAGCCTGCATTGGGTCACAATGGTTCCTTGCTTCTCTTAACCCCTGTGGTGTCACAATGCATCCCATGCCCTTTTAGGCCACTTGATATCACAATGAATCATTTGATTCTTGGCCTCCATGGTGGCGTAATTGTACCAGGTTTTAATTGGGCCCCATGCTTTCACAATACATCCCTGCCCCTTTTAGGCCCATTGGTGTCAAAAGGGATCATTAGATTGTTAGCCTGCATTGGGTCACAATGGTTCCTTGCTTCTCTTAACCCCTGTGCTGTCACAATGCATCCCATGCCCTTTTAGGCCACTTGATGTCACAATGAATTATTTGATTCTTGGCCTCCATGGTGGCATAATAGATCCTTGCTTCTATTGGTCCCCGTGCTGTAACAATTCATCCCTGGCCCTTTTAGGCCCATTGGTGTCACAAGGGATCATTAGATTGTTAGCCTGTATTGGGTCACAATGGTTCCTTGCTTCTCTTAACCCCTGTGGTGTCACAATGCATCCCATGCCTTTTTAGGCCACTTGAAGTCACAATGAATCTTTTGATTCTTGGCCCCCATGGTGTCATAATGGTTCCTTGTTTCTATTGGGCCCCATGCTGTCACAATTCATCCCTGGCCCTTTTTCGCCCCCTGGTGTCAAATGGGATCCTGGGATTATTAGCCTCCATTGGGTCACAATGGATCCTTGCTTCTCTTAACCTCTGTGGTGGCACAATGCATCCCATGCCCTTTTAGGCCACTTGATGTCACAATGAATCATTTGATTCTTGGCCTCCACGGTGGCATAATAGATCCTTGCTTCTATTGGTCCCCGTGCTGTAACAATCCATCCCTGGCCCTTTTTATACCCCCTGGTGCCACAAGGGAACATTAGATTGTTAGCCTGCATTGGGTCACAATGGTTCCGTTCTTCTATTAACCTCTGTGGTGTCACAATGGATTCCAAGACTTTTAGGCCACTTGGTCTTACAATGAACCATTTGATTCTTGGCCTTCATGGTGTCATAATGGTTCCTTGCTTCTATAGGTCCCCATGCTGTCACAGTTCATCCGTGGTCCTTTTGCGCCCCCTGGTGTCAGAAGGGATTGTTAGATTGTTAGCCTGCATTGGGTCACAATGGTTCCTTGCTTCTCTTAACCCCTGTGGTGTCACAATGCATCCCATGCCCTTTTAGGCCACTTGATGTCACAATGAATCATTTGATTCTTGGCCTCCATGGTGGCATAATTGTACCAGGTTTTACTTGGGCCCCATGCTTTCACAATTCATCCCTGCCCCTTTTAGGCCCATTGGTGTCGCAAGGGATCATTAGATTGTTAGCCTGCATTGGGTCACAATGGTTCCTTGCTTCTCTTAACCCCTCTGCTGTCACAATGCATCCCATGCCCTTTTAGGCATCATGATGTCACAATGAATCATTTGATTCTTGGCCTCCATGGTGGCATAATAGATCCTTGCTTCTATTGGTCCCCGTGCTGTAACAATTCCTCCCAGGGCCCTTTTAGGCCCATTGGTGTCACAAGGGATCATTAGATTGTTAGCCTGCATTGGGTCACAATGGTTCCTTGCTTCTCTTAACCTCTGTGGTGTCACAATTCATCCCATGCCCTTTTAGGCCACTTGATGTCACAATGAATCATTTGATTCTTGGCCTCCATGGTGTCATAATGGTTCCTTGTTTCTATTGGGCCCCATGCTGTCACAATTCATCCCTGGCCCTTTTACGCCCCCTGGTGTCAAATGGGATCCTGGGATTATTAGCCTCCATTGGTTCACAATGGATCCTTGCTTCTCTTAACCCCTGTGCTGTCACAATGCATCCCATGCCCTTTTAGGCCACTTGATGTCACAATGAATTATTTGATTCTTGGCCTCCACGGTGGCATAATAGATCCTTGCTTCTATTGGTCCCCGTGCTGTAACAATCCATCCCTGGCCCTTTTTATACCCCCTGGTGCCAAAAGGGATCATTAGATTGTTAGCCTGCATTGGGTCACAATGGTTCCTTGCTTCTCTTAACCTCTGTGGTGTCACAATGTATTCCAAGAATTTTAGGCCACTTGGTCGTACAATGAATCTTTTGATTCTTGGCCTTCATGGTGTCATAATGGTTCCTTGCTTCTATAGTTCCGCATGCTGTCAGAGTTCATCCGTGGTCCTTTTGCGCCCCCTGGTGTCAAAAGGGATTCTTAGATTGTTAGCCTGCATTGGGTCACAATGGTTCCTTGGTTTTCTTAACCCCTGTGGTGTCACAATGCATCCCATGCCCTTTTAGGCCACTTGATGTCACAATGAATCATTTGAATCTTGGCCTCCATGGTGGCGTAATTGTACCAGGTTTTAATTGGGCCCCATGCTTTCACAATACATCCCTGCCCCTTTTAGGCCCATTGGTGTCAAAAGGGATCATTAGATTGTTAGCCTGGATTGGGTCACAATGGTTCCTTGCTTCTCTTAACCCCTGTGCTGTCACAATGCATCCCAAGCCCTTTTAGGCCACTCGATGTCACAATGAATTATTTGATTCTTGGCCTCCATGGTGGCATAATAGATCCTTGCTTCTATTGGTCCCCGTGCTGTAACAATTCATCCCTGGCCCTTTTAGGCCCATTGGTGTCACAAGGGATCATTAGATTGTTAGCCTGTATTGGGTCACAATGGTTCCTTGCTTCTCTTAACCCCTGTGGTGTCACAATGCATCCCATGCCCTTTTAGGCCACTTGATGTCACAATGAATCTTTTGATTCTTGGCCCCCATGGTGTCATAATGGTTCCTTGTTTCTATTGGGCCCCATGCTGTCACAATTCATCCCTGGCCCTTTTACGCCCCCTGGTGTCAAATGGGATCCTGGGATTATTAGCCTCCATTGGGTCACAATGGATCCTTGCTTCTCTTAACCTCTGTGGTGGCAAAATGCATCCCATGCCCTTTTAGGCCACTTGATGTCACAATGAATCATTTGATTCTTGGCCTCCACGGTGGCATAATAGATCCTTGCTTCTATTGGTCCCCGTGCTGTAACAATCCATCCCTGGCCCTTTTTATACCCCCTGGTGCCACAAGGGATCATTAGATTGTTAGCCTGCATTGGGTCACAATGTTTCCTTGCTTCTCTTAACCTCTGTGGTGTCACAATGCATTCCAAGACTTTTAGGCCACTTGGTCTTACAATGAACCATTTGATTCTTGGCCTTCATGGTGTCATAATGGTTCCTTTCTTCTATAGGTCCCCATGCTGTCAGAGTTCATCCGTCGTCGTTTTGCGCCCCCTGATGTCAAAAGGGATTGTTAGATTGTTAGCCTGCATTGGGTCACAATGGTTCCTTGCTTCTCTTAACCCCTGTGGTGTCACAATGCATCCCATGCCCTTTTAGGCCACTTGATGTCACAATGAATCATTTGATTCTTGGCCTCCATGGTGGCGTAATTGTACCAGGTTTTAATTGGGCCCCATGCTTTCACAATACATCCCTGCCCCTTTTAGGCCCATTGGTGTCAAAAGGGATCATTAGATTGTTAGCCTGCATTGGGTCACAATGGTTCCTTGCTTCTCTTAACCCCTGTGCTGTCACAATGCATCCCATGCCCTTTTAGGCCACTTGATGTCACAATGAATCATTTGATTCTTGACCCCCATGGTGTCATAATGGTTCCTTGTTTCTATTGGGCCCCATGCTGTCACAATTCATCCCTGGCCCTTTTACGCCCCCTGGTGTCAAATGGGATCCTGGGATTATTAGCCTCCATTTTTTCACAATGGATCCTTGCTTCTCTTAACCCCTGTGGTGGCACAATGCATCCCATGCCCTTTTAGGCCACTTGATGTCACAATGAATCATTTGATTCTTGGCCTCCACGGTGGCATAATAGATCCTTGCTTCTATTGGTCCCCGTGCTGTAACAATCCATCCCTGGCCCTTTTTATACCCCTGGTGCCACAAGGGATCATTAGATTGTTAGCCTGCATTGGGTCACAATCGTTCCTTGCTTCTCTTAACCTCTGTGGTGTCACAATGCATCCCATGCACTTTTAGGCCACTTGATGTCACAATGAATCATTTGATTCTTGGCCTCCACGGTGTCTTAATGGTTCCTTGTTTCTATTGGGCCCCATGCTGTCACAATTCATCCCTGGCCCTTTTACGCCCCCTGGTGTCAAATGGGATCCTGGGATTATTAGCCTCCATTGGGTCACAATGGATCCTTGTTTCTCTTAACCTCTGTGGTGTCACAATGCATTCCAAGCCCTTTTAGGCCACTTGATGTCACAATGAATCATTTGATTCTTGGCCTTCATGGTGTCATAATGTTTCCTTGCTTCTGTAGGTCCCCATGCTGTCAGAGTTCATACGTGGTCCTTTTGCGCCCCCTGGTGTCAAAAGGGATTGTTAGATTGTTAGCCTGCATTGGGTCACAATGGTTCCTTGCTTCTCTTAACCTCTGTGGTGTCACAATGCATCCCATGCCCTTTTAGGCCACATGATGTCACAATGAATTATTTGATTCTTGGCCTCCATGGTGGCATAATAGATCCTTGCTTCTATTGGTCCCCGTGCTGTAACAATCCATCCCTGGCCCTTTTTATACCCCCTGGTGCCACAAGGGATCATTAGATTGTTAGCCTGCATTGGGTCACAATGGTTCCTTGCTTCTCTTAACCTCTGTGGCGTCACAATGCATTCCAAGCCCTTTTAGGCCACTTGATGTCACAATGAATCATTTGATTCTTGGCCTTCATGGTGTCATAATAGTTCCTTGCATCCATAGGTCCCCATGCTGTCAGAGTCCATACGTGGTCCTTTTTCGTCCCCTGGTGTCAAAAGGGATTTTTAGATTGTTAGCCTGCATTGGGTCACAATGGTTCCTTGCTTCTCTTAACCCCGGTGCTGTCACAATGCATCCCATGCCCTTTTAGGCCACTTGATGTCACAATGAATCATTTGATTCTTGGCCTCCATGGTGGCGTAATTGTACCAGGTTTTACTTGGGCCCCATGCTTTCACAATTCATCCCTGCCCCTTTTAGGCCCATTGGTGTCGCAAGGGATCATTAGATTGTTAGCCTGCATTGGGTCACAATGGTTCCTTGCTTCTCTTAACCCCTGTGCTGTCACAATGCAGCCCATGCCCTTTTAGGCCACATGATGTCACAATGAATTATTTGATTCTTGGCCTCCATGGTGGCATAATAGATCCTTGCTTCTATTGGTCCCCGTGCTGTAACAATTCCTCCCAGGGCCCTTTTAGGCCCATTGGTGTCACAAGGGATCATTAGATTGTTAGCCTGCATTGGGTCACAATGGTTCCTTGCTTCTCTTAACCTCTGTGGTGTCACAATGCATCCCATGCCCTTTTAGGCCACTTGATGTCACAATGAATCATTTGATTCTTGGCCTCCATGGTGTCATAATGGTTCCTTGTTGCTATTGGGCCCCATGCTGTCACAATTCATCCCTGGCCCTTTTACGCCCCCTGGTGTCAAATGGGATCCTGGGATTATTAGCCTCCATTGGGTCACAATGGATCCTTGCTTCTCTTAACCTCTGTGGTGGCACAATGCATCCCATGCCCTTTTAGGCCACTTGATGTCACAATGAATCATTTGATTCTTGGCCTCCACGGTGGCATAATAGATCCTTGCTTCTATTGGTCCCCGTGCTGTAACAATCCATCCCTGGCCCTTTTTATACCCCCTGGTGCCACAAGGGAACATTAGATTGTTAGCCTGCATTGGGTCACAATGGTTCCTTGCTTCTCTTAACCTCTGTGGTGTCACAATGCATTCCAAGACTTTTAGGCCACTTGGTCTTACAATGAACCATTTGATTCTTGGCCTTCATGGTGTCATAATGGTTCCTTGCTTCCATAGGACCCCATGCTGTCAGAGTTCATCCGTGGATCTTTTGCGCCCCCTGGTGTCAAAAGGGATTCTTAGATTGTTAGCCTGCATTGGGTCACAATGGTTCCTTGCTTCTCTTAACCCCTGGGGTGTCACAATGCATCCCATGCCCTTTTAGGCCACTTGATGTCACAATGAATCATTTGATTCTTGGCCTCCACGGTGGCATAATAGATCCTTGCTTCTATTGGTCCCCGTGCTGTAACAATCCATCCCTGGCCCTTTTTATACCCCCTGGTGCCACAAGGGAACATTAGATTGTTAGCCTGCATTGGGTCACAATGGTTCCTTGCTTCTCTTAACCTCTGTGGTGTCACAATGCATTCCAAGACTTTTAGGCCACTTGGTCTTACAATGAACCATTTGATTCTTGGCCTTCATGGTGTCATAATGGTTCCTTGCTTCTATAGGACCCTATGCTGTCAGAGTTCATCCGTGGATCTTTTGCGCCCCCTGGTGTCAAAAGGGATTCTTAGATTGTTAGCCTGCATTGGGTCACAATGGTTCCTTGCTTCTCTTAACCCCTGTGGTGTCACAATGCATCCCATGCCCTTTTAGGCCACTTGATATCACAATGAATCATTTGATTCTTGGCCTCCATGGTGGCGTAATTGTACCAGGTTTTAATTGGGCCCCATGCTTTCACAATACATCCCTGCCCCTTTTAGGCCCATTGGTGTCAAAAGGGATCATTAGATTGTTAGCCTGCATTGGGTCACAATGGTTCCTTGCTTCTCTTAACCCCTGTGCTGTCACAATGCATCCCATGCCCTTTTAGGCCACTTGATGTCACAATGAATTATTTGATTCTTGGCCTCCATGGTGGCATAATAGATCCTTGCTTCTATTGGTCCCCGTGCTGTAACAATTCATCCCTGGCCCTTTTAGGCCCATTGGTGTCACAAGGGATCATTAGATTGTTAGCCTGTATTGGGTCACAATGGTTCCTTGCTTCTCTTAACCCCTGTGGTGTCACAATGCATCCCATGCCTTTTTAGGCCACTTGAAGTCACAATGAATCTTTTGATTCTTGGCCCCCATGGTGTCATAATGGTTCCTTGTTTCTATTGGGCCCCATGCTGTCACAATTCATCCCTGGCCCTTTTACGCCCCCTGGTGTCAAATGGGATCCTGGGATTATTAGCCTCCATTGGGTCACAATGGATCCTTGCTTCTCTTAACCCCTGTGCTGTCACAATGCATCCCATGCCCTTTTAGGCCACTTGATGTCACAATGAATCATTTGATTCTTGGCCTCCACGGTGGCATAATAGATCCTTGCTTCTATTGGTCCCCATGCTGTAACAATCCATCCCTGGCCCTTTTTATACCCCCTGGTGCCACAAGGGATCATTAGATTGTTAGCCTGCATTGGGTCACAATCGTTCCTTGCTTCTCTTAACCTCTGTGGTGTCACAATGCATCCCATGCCCTTTTAGGCCACTTGATGTCACAATGAATCATTTGATTCTTGGCCTCCATGGTGTCATAATGGTTCCTTGTTTCTATTGGGCCCCATGCTGTCACAATTCATCCCTGGCCCTTTTACGCCCCCTGGTGTCAAATGGGATCCTGGGATTATTAGCCTCCATTGGGTCACAATGGATCCTTGCTTCTCTTAACCTCTGTGGTGTCACAATGCATTCCAAGCCCTTTTAGGCCACTTGATGTCACAATGAATCATTTGATTCTTGGTTTCCATGGTGGCATAATTGTACAAGGTTTTACTTGGGCCCCATGCTTTCACAATTCATCCCTGCCCCTTTTAGGCCCATTGGTGTCACAGGGGATCATTAGATTTTTAGCCTGCATTGGGTTACAACGGTTCCTTGCTTCTCTTAACCCCTGTGGTGTCACAATGCATCCCATGCCCTTTTAGGCCTCTTGATGTCACAATGAATCTTTTCATTCTTGGCCTCCATGGTGTCATAATGGTTCCTTGTTTCTATAGGTCCCCATGCTGTCACAATTCATCCCTGGCCCTTTTACGCCCCCTGGTGTCAAATGGGATCCTGGGATTATTAGCCTCCATTGGGTCACAATGGGTCCTTGCTTCTCTTAACCTCTGTGGTGTCACAATGCATTCCAAGCCCTTTTAGGCCACTTGATGTCACAATGAATCATTTGATTCTTGGCCTTCATGGTGTCGTAATATTTCCTTGCTTCTATAGGTCCCCATGCTGTCAGAGTTCATCCGTGGATCTTTTGCGCCCCCTGGTGTCAAAAGGGATTCTTAGATTGTTAGCCTGCATTGGGTCACAATGGTTCCTTGCTTCTCTTAACCCCGGTGCTGTCACAATGCATCCCATGCCCTTTTAGGCCACTTGATGTCACAATGAATCATTTGATTCTTGGCCTCCATGGTGGCGTAATTGTACCAGGTTTTACTTGGGCCCCATGCTTTCACAATTCATCCCTGCCCCTTTTTGGCCCATTGGTGTCGCAAGGGATCATTAGATTTTTAGCCTGCATTGGGTCACAATGGTTCCTTGCTTCTCTTAACCCCTGTGCTGTCACAATGCATCCCATGCCCTTTTAGGCCACATGATGTCACAATGAATTATTTGATTCTTGGCCTCCATGGTGGCATAATAGATCCTTGCTTCTATTGGTCCCCGTGCTGTAACAATTCCTCCCAGGGCCCTTTTAGGCCCATTGGTGTCACAAGGGATCATTAGATTGTTAGCCTGCATTGGGTCACAATAGTTCCTTGCTTCTCTTAACCTCTGTGGTGGCACAATGCATCCCATGCCCTTTTAGGCCACTTGATGTCACAATGAATCATTTGATTCTTGGCCTCCATGGTGTCATAATGGTTCCTTGTTTCTATTGGGCCCCATGCTGTCACAATTCATCCCTGGCCCTTTTTCGCCCCCTGGTGTCAAATGGGATCCTGGGATTATTAGCCTCCATTGGGTCACAATGGATCCTTGCTTCTCTTAACCTCTGTGGTGGCACAATGCATCCCATGCCCTTTTAGGCCACTTGATGTCACAATGAATCATTTGATTCTTGGCCTCCACGGTGGCATAATAGATCCTTGCTTCTATTGGTCCCCGTGCTGTAACAATCCATCCCTGGCCCTTTTTATACCCCCTGGTGCCACAAGGGAACATTAGATTGTTAGCCTGCATTGGGTCACAATGGTTCCGTTCTTCTATTAACCTCTGTGGTGTCACAATGGATTCCAAGACTTTTAGGCCACTTGGTCTTACAATGAACCATTTGATTCTTGGCCTTCATGGTGTCATAATGGTTCCTTGCTTCTATAGGTCCCCATGCTGTCACAGTTCATCCGTGGTCCTTTTGCGCCCCCTGGTGTCAGAAGGGATTGTTAGATTGTTAGCCTGCATTGGGTCACAATGGTTCCTTGCTTCTCTTAACCCCTGTGGTGTCACAATGCATCCCATGCCCTTTTAGGCCACTTGATGTCACAATGAATCATTTGATTCTTGGCCTCCATGGTGGCATAATTGTACCAGGTTTTACTTGGGCCCCATGCTTTCACAATTCATCCCTGCCCCTTTTAGGCCCATTGGTGTCGCAAGGGATCATTAGATTGTTAGCCTGCATTGGGTCACAATGGTTCCTTGCTTCTCTTAACCCCTCTGCTGTCACAATGCATCCCATGCCCTTTTAGGCATCATGATGTCACAATGAATCATTTGATTCTTGGCCTCCATGGTGGCATAATAGATCCTTGCTTCTATTGGTCCCCGTGCTGTAACAATTCCTCCCAGGGCCCTTTTAGGCCCATTGGTGTCACAAGGGATCATTAGATTGTTAGCCTGCATTGGGTCACAATGGTTCCTTGCTTCTCTTAACCTCTGTGGTGTCACAATTCATCCCATGCCCTTTTAGGCCACTTGATGTCACAATGAATCATTTGATTCTTGGCCTCCATGGTGTCATAATGGTTCCTTGTTTCTATTGGGCCCCATGCTGTCACAATTCATCCCTGGCCCTTTTACGCCCCCTGGTGTCAAATGGGATCCTGGGATTATTAGCCTCCATTGGTTCACAATGGATCCTTGCTTCTCTTAACCCCTGTGCTGTCACAATGCATCCCATGCCCTTTTAGGCCACTTGATGTCACAATGAATTATTTGATTCTTGGCCTCCACGGTGGCATAATAGATCCTTGCTTCTATTGGTCCCCGTGCTGTAACAATCCATCCCTGGCCCTTTTTATACCCCCTGGTGCCAAAAGGGATCATTAGATTGTTAGCCTGCATTGGGTCACAATGGTTCCTTGCTTCTCTTAACCTCTGTGGTGTCACAATGTATTCCAAGAATTTTAGGCCACTTGGTCGTACAATGAATCTTTTGATTCTTGGCCTTCATGGTGTCATAATGGTTCCTTGCTTCTATAGTTCCGCATGCTGTCAGAGTTCATCCGTGGTCCTTTTGCGCCCCCTGGTGTCAAAAGGGATTCTTAGATTGTTAGCCTGCATTGGGTCACAATGGTTCCTTGGTTTTCTTAACCCCTGTGGTGTCACAATGCATCCCATGCCCTTTTAGGCCACTTGATGTCACAATGAATCATTTGAATCTTGGCCTCCATGGTGGCGTAATTGTACCAGGTTTTAATTGGGCCCCATGCTTTCACAATACATCCCTGCCCCTTTTAGGCCCATTGGTGTCAAAAGGGATCATTAGATTGTTAGCCTGGATTGGGTCACAATGGTTCCTTGCTTCTCTTAACCCCTGTGCTGTCACAATGCATCCCAAGCCCTTTTAGGCCACTCGATGTCACAATGAATTATTTGATTCTTGGCCTCCATGGTGGCATAATAGATCCTTGCTTCTATTGGTCCCCGTGCTGTAACAATTCATCCCTGGCCCTTTTAGGCCCATTGGTGTCACAAGGGATCATTAGATTGTTAGCCTGTATTGGGTCACAATGGTTCCTTGCTTCTCTTAACCCCTGTGGTGTCACAATGCATCCCATGCCCTTTTAGGCCACTTGATGTCACAATGAATCTTTTGATTCTTGGCCCCCATGGTGTCATAATGGTTCCTTGTTTCTATTGGGCCCCATGCTGTCACAATTCATCCCTGGCCCTTTTACGCCCCCTGGTGTCAAATGGGATCCTGGGATTATTAGCCTCCATTGGGTCACAATGGATCCTTGCTTCTCTTAACCTCTGTGGTGGCAAAATGCATCCCATGCCCTTTTAGGCCACTTGATGTCACAATGAATCATTTGATTCTTGGCCTCCACGGTGGCATAATAGATCCTTGCTTCTATTGGTCCCCGTGCTGTAACAATCCATCCCTGGCCCTTTTTATACCCCCTGGTGCCACAAGGGATCATTAGATTGTTAGCCTGCATTGGGTCACAATGTTTCCTTGCTTCTCTTAACCTCTGTGGTGTCACAATGCATTCCAAGACTTTTAGGCCACTTGGTCTTACAATGAACCATTTGATTCTTGGCCTTCATGGTGTCATAATGGTTCCTTTCTTCTATAGGTCCCCATGCTGTCAGAGTTCATCCGTCGTCGTTTTGCGCCCCCTGATGTCAAAAGGGATTGTTAGATTGTTAGCCTGCATTGGGTCACAATGGTTCCTTGCTTCTCTTAACCCCTGTGGTGTCACAATGCATCCCATGCCCTTTTAGGCCACTTGATGTCACAATGAATCATTTGATTCTTGGCCTCCATGGTGGCGTAATTGTACCAGGTTTTAATTGGGCCCCATGCTTTCACAATACATCCCTGCCCCTTTTAGGCCCATTGGTGTCAAAAGGGATCATTAGATTGTTAGCCTGCATTGGGTCACAATGGTTCCTTGCTTCTCTTAACCCCTGTGCTGTCACAATGCATCCCATGCCCTTTTAGGCCACTTGATGTCACAATGAATCATTTGATTCTTGACCCCCATGGTGTCATAATGGTTCCTTGTTTCTATTGGGCCCCATGCTGTCACAATTCATCCCTGGCCCTTTTACGCCCCCTGGTGTCAAATGGGATCCTGGGATTATTAGCCTCCATTTTTTCACAATGGATCCTTGCTTCTCTTAACCCCTGTGGTGGCACAATGCATCCCATGCCCTTTTAGGCCACTTGATGTCACAATGAATCATTTGATTCTTGGCCTCCACGGTGGCATAATAGATCCTTGCTTCTATTGGTCCCCGTGCTGTAACAATCCATCCCTGGCCCTTTTTATACCCCTGGTGCCACAAGGGATCATTAGATTGTTAGCCTGCATTGGGTCACAATCGTTCCTTGCTTCTCTTAACCTCTGTGGTGTCACAATGCATCCCATGCACTTTTAGGCCACTTGATGTCACAATGAATCATTTGATTCTTGGCCTCCACGGTGTCTTAATGGTTCCTTGTTTCTATTGGGCCCCATGCTGTCACAATTCATCCCTGGCCCTTTTACGCCCCCTGGTGTCAAATGGGATCCTGGGATTATTAGCCTCCATTGGGTCACAATGGATCCTTGTTTCTCTTAACCTCTGTGGTGTCACAATGCATTCCAAGCCCTTTTAGGCCACTTGATGTCACAATGAATCATTTGATTCTTGGCCTTCATGGTGTCATAATGTTTCCTTGCTTCTGTAGGTCCCCATGCTGTCAGAGTTCATACGTGGTCCTTTTGCGCCCCCTGGTGTCAAAAGGGATTGTTAGATTGTTAGCCTGCATTGGGTCACAATGGTTCCTTGCTTCTCTTAACCTCTGTGGTGTCACAATGCATCCCATGCCCTTTTAGGCCACATGATGTCACAATGAATTATTTGATTCTTGGCCTCCATGGTGGCATAATAGATCCTTGCTTCTATTGGTCCCCGTGCTGTAACAATCCATCCCTGGCCCTTTTTATACCCCCTGGTGCCACAAGGGATCATTAGATTGTTAGCCTGCATTGGGTCACAATGGTTCCTTGCTTCTCTTAACCTCTGTGGCGTCACAATGCATTCCAAGCCCTTTTAGGCCACTTGATGTCACAATGAATCATTTGATTCTTGGCCTTCATGGTGTCATAATAGTTCCTTGCATCCATAGGTCCCCATGCTGTCAGAGTCCATACGTGGTCCTTTTTCGTCCCCTGGTGTCAAAAGGGATTTTTAGATTGTTAGCCTGCATTGGGTCACAATGGTTCCTTGCTTCTCTTAACCCCGGTGCTGTCACAATGCATCCCATGCCCTTTTAGGCCACTTGATGTCACAATGAATCATTTGATTCTTGGCCTCCATGGTGGCGTAATTGTACCAGGTTTTACTTGGGCCCCATGCTTTCACAATTCATCCCTGCCCCTTTTAGGCCCATTGGTGTCGCAAGGGATCATTAGATTGTTAGCCTGCATTGGGTCACAATGGTTCCTTGCTTCTCTTAACCCCTGTGCTGTCACAATGCAGCCCATGCCCTTTTAGGCCACATGATGTCACAATGAATTATTTGATTCTTGGCCTCCATGGTGGCATAATAGATCCTTGCTTCTATTGGTCCCCGTGCTGTAACAATTCCTCCCAGGGCCCTTTTAGGCCCATTGGTGTCACAAGGGATCATTAGATTGTTAGCCTGCATTGGGTCACAATGGTTCCTTGCTTCTCTTAACCTCTGTGGTGTCACAATGCATCCCATGCCCTTTTAGGCCACTTGATGTCACAATGAATCATTTGATTCTTGGCCTCCATGGTGTCATAATGGTTCCTTGTTGCTATTGGGCCCCATGCTGTCACAATTCATCCCTGGCCCTTTTACGCCCCCTGGTGTCAAATGGGATCCTGGGATTATTAGCCTCCATTGGGTCACAATGGATCCTTGCTTCTCTTAACCTCTGTGGTGGCACAATGCATCCCATGCCCTTTTAGGCCACTTGATGTCACAATGAATCATTTGATTCTTGGCCTCCACGGTGGCATAATAGATCCTTGCTTCTATTGGTCCCCGTGCTGTAACAATCCATCCCTGGCCCTTTTTATACCCCCTGGTGCCACAAGGGAACATTAGATTGTTAGCCTGCATTGGGTCACAATGGTTCCTTGCTTCTCTTAACCTCTGTGGTGTCACAATGCATTCCAAGACTTTTAGGCCACTTGGTCTTACAATGAACCATTTGATTCTTGGCCTTCATGGTGTCATAATGGTTCCTTGCTTCCATAGGACCCCATGCTGTCAGAGTTCATCCGTGGATCTTTTGCGCCCCCTGGTGTCAAAAGGGATTCTTAGATTGTTAGCCTGCATTGGGTCACAATGGTTCCTTGCTTCTCTTAACCCCTGTGGTGTCACAATGCATCCCATGCCCTTTTAGGCCACTTGATATCACAATGAATCATTTGATTCTTGGCCTCCATGGTGGCGTAATTGTACCAGGTTTTAATTGGGCCCCATGCTTTCACAATACATCCCTGCCCCTTTTAGGCCCATTGGTGTCAAAAGGGATCATTAGATTGTTAGCCTGCATTGGGTCACAATGGTTCCTTGCTTCTCTTAACCCCTGTGCTGTCACAATGCATCCCATGCCCTTTTAGGCCACTTGATGTCACAATGAATTATTTGATTCTTGGCCTCCATGGTGGCATAATAGATCCTTGCTTCTATTGGTCCCCGTGCTGTAACAATTCATCCCTGGCCCTTTTAGGCCCATTGGTGTCACAAGGGATCATTAGATTGTTAGCCTGTATTGGGTCACAATGGTTCCTTGCTTCTCTTAACCCCTGTGGTGTCACAATGCATCCCATGCCTTTTTAGGCCACTTGAAGTCACAATGAATCTTTTGATTCTTGGCCCCCATGGTGTCATAATGGTTCCTTGTTTCTATTGGGCCCCATGCTGTCACAATTCATCCCTGGCCCTTTTTCGCCCCCTGGTGTCAAATGGGATCCTGGGATTATTAGCCTCCATTGGGTCACAATGGATCCTTGCTTCTCTTAACCTCTGTGGTGGCACAATGCATCCCATGCCCTTTTAGGCCACTTGATGTCACAATGAATCATTTGATTCTTGGCCTCCACGGTGGCATAATAGATCCTTGCTTCTATTGGTCCCCGTGCTGTAACAATCCATCCCTGGCCCTTTTTATACCCCCTGGTGCCACAAGGGAACATTAGATTGTTAGCCTGCATTGGGTCACAATGGTTCCGTTCTTCTATTAACCTCTGTGGTGTCACAATGGATTCCAAGACTTTTAGGCCACTTGGTCTTACAATGAACCATTTGATTCTTGGCCTTCATGGTGTCATAATGGTTCCTTGCTTCTATAGGTCCCCATGCTGTCACAGTTCATCCGTGGTCCTTTTGCGCCCCCTGGTGTCAGAAGGGATTGTTAGATTGTTAGCCTGCATTGGGTCACAATGGTTCCTTGCTTCTCTTAACCCCTGTGGTGTCACAATGCATCCCATGCCCTTTTAGGCCACTTGATGTCACAATGAATCATTTGATTCTTGGCCTCCATGGTGGCATAATTGTACCAGGTTTTACTTGGGCCCCATGCTTTCACAATTCATCCCTGCCCCTTTTAGGCCCATTGGTGTCGCAAGGGATCATTAGATTGTTAGCCTGCATTGGGTCACAATGGTTCCTTGCTTCTCTTAACCCCTCTGCTGTCACAATGCATCCCATGCCCTTTTAGGCATCATGATGTCACAATGAATCATTTGATTCTTGGCCTCCATGGTGGCATAATAGATCCTTGCTTCTATTGGTCCCCGTGCTGTAACAATTCCTCCCAGGGCCCTTTTAGGCCCATTGGTGTCACAAGGGATCATTAGATTGTTAGCCTGCATTGGGTCACAATGGTTCCTTGCTTCTCTTAACCTCTGTGGTGTCACAATTCATCCCATGCCCTTTTAGGCCACTTGATGTCACAATGAATCATTTGATTCTTGGCCTCCATGGTGTCATAATGGTTCCTTGTTTCTATTGGGCCCCATGCTGTCACAATTCATCCCTGGCCCTTTTACGCCCCCTGGTGTCAAATGGGATCCTGGGATTATTAGCCTCCATTGGTTCACAATGGATCCTTGCTTCTCTTAACCCCTGTGCTGTCACAATGCATCCCATGCCCTTTTAGGCCACTTGATGTCACAATGAATTATTTGATTCTTGGCCTCCACGGTGGCATAATAGATCCTTGCTTCTATTGGTCCCCGTGCTGTAACAATCCATCCCTGGCCCTTTTTATACCCCCTGGTCCCAAAAGGGATCATTAGATTGTTAGCCTGCATTGGGTCACAATGGTTCCTTGCTTCTCTTAACCTCTGTGGTGTCACAATGTATTCCAAGAATTTTAGGCCACTTGGTCGTACAATGAATCTTTTGATTCTTGGCCTTCATGGTGTCATAATGGTTCCTTGCTTCTATAGTTCCGCATGCTGTCAGAGTTCATCCGTGGTCCTTTTGCGCCCCCTGGTGTCAAAAGGGATTCTTAGATTGTTAGCCTGCATTGGGTCACAATGGTTCCTTGGTTTTCTTAACCCCTGTGGTGTCACAATGCATCCCATGCCCTTTTAGGCCACTTGATGTCACAATGAATCATTTGAATCTTGGCCTCCATGGTGGCGTAATTGTACCAGGTTTTAATTGGGCCCCATGCTTTCACAATACATCCCTGCCCCTTTTAGGCCCATTGGTGTCAAAAGGGATCATTAGATTGTTAGCCTGGATTGGGTCACAATGGTTCCTTGCTTCTCTTAACCCCTGTGCTGTCACAATGCATCCCAAGCCCTTTTAGGCCACTCGATGTCACAATGAATTATTTGATTCTTGGCCTCCATGGTGGCATAATAGATCCTTGCTTCTATTGGTCCCCGTGCTGTAACAATTCATCCCTGGCCCTTTTAGGCCCATTGGTGTCACAAGGGATCATTAGATTGTTAGCCTGTATTGGGTCACAATGGTTCCTTGCTTCTCTTAACCCCTGTGGTGTCACAATGCATCCCATGCCCTTTTAGGCCACTTGATGTCACAATGAATCTTTTGATTCTTGGCCCCCATGGTGTCATAATGGTTCCTTGTTTCTATTGGGCCCCATGCTGTCACAATTCATCCCTGGCCCTTTTACGCCCCCTGGTGTCAAATGGGATCCTGGGATTATTAGCCTCCATTGGGTCACAATGGATCCTTGCTTCTCTTAACCTCTGTGGTGGCAAAATGCATCCCATGCCCTTTTAGGCCACTTGATGTCACAATGAATCATTTGATTCTTGGCCTCCACGGTGGCATAATAGATCCTTGCTTCTATTGGTCCCCGTGCTGTAACAATCCATCCCTGGCCCTTTTTATACACCCTGGTGCCACAAGGGATCATTAGATTGTTAGCCTGCATTGGGTCACAATGTTTCCTTGCTTCTCTTAACCTCTGTGGTGTCACAATGCATTCCAAGACTTTTAGGCCACTTGGTCTTACAATGAACCATTTGATTCTTGGCCTTCATGGTGTCATAATGGTTCCTTTCTTCTATAGGTCCCCATGCTGTCAGAGTTCATCCGTCGTCGTTTTGCGCCCCCTGATGTCAAAAGGGATTGTTAGATTGTTAGCCTGCATTGGGTCACAATGGTTCCTTGCTTCTCTTAACCCCTGTGGTGTCACAATGCATCCCATGCCCTTTTAGGCCACTTGATGTCACAATGAATCATTTGATTCTTGGCCTGCATGGTGGCGTAATTGTACCAGGTTTTAATTGGGCCCCATGCTTTCACAATACATCCCTGCCCCTTTTAGGCCCATTGGTGTCAAAAGGGATCATTAGATTGTTAGCCTGCATTGGGTCACAATGGTTCCTTGCTTCTCTTAACCCCTGTGCTGTCACAATGCATCCCATGCCCTTTTAGGCCACTTGATGTCACAATGAATCATTTGATTCTTGACCCCCATGGTGTCATAATGGTTCCTTGTTTCTATTGGGCCCCATGCTGTCACAATTCATCCCTGGCCCTTTTACGCCCCCTGGTGTCAAATGGGATCCTGGGATTATTAGCCTCCATTTTTTCACAATGGATCCTTGCTTCTCTTAACCCCTGTGGTGGCACAATGCATCCCATGCCCTTTTAGGCCACTTGATGTCACAATGAATCATTTGATTCTTGGCCTCCACGGTGGCATAATAGATCCTTGCTTCTATTGGTCCCCGTGCTGTAACAATCCATCCCTGGCCCTTTTTATACCCCTGGTGCCACAAGGGATCATTAGATTGTTAGCCTGCATTGGGTCACAATCGTTCCTTGCTTCTCTTAACCTCTGTGGTGTCACAATGCATCCCATGCACTTTTAGGCCACTTGATGTCACAATGAATCATTTGATTCTTGGCCTCCACGGTGTCTTAATGGTTCCTTGTTTCTATTGGGCCCCATGCTGTCACAATTCATCCCTGGCCCTTTTACGCCCCCTGGTGTCAAATGGGATCCTGGGATTATTAGCCTCCATTGGGTCACAATGGATCCTTGTTTCTCTTAACCTCTGTGGTGTCGCAATGCATTCCAAGCCCTTTTAGGCCACTTGATGTCACAATGAATCATTTGATTCTTGGCCTTCATGGTGTCATAATGTTTCCTTGCTTCTGTAGGTCCCCATGCTGTCAGAGTTCATACGTGGTCCTTTTGCGCCCCCTGGTGTCAAAAGGGATTGTTAGATTGTTAGCCTGCATTGGGTCACAATGGTTCCTTGCTTCTCTTAACCTCTGTGGTGTCACAATGCATCCCATGCCCTTTTAGGCCACATGATGTCACAATGAATTATTTGATTCTTGGCCTCCATGGTGGCATAATAGATCCTTGCTTCTATTGGTCCCCGTGCTGTAACAATCCATCCCTGGCCCTTTTTATACCCCCTGGTGCCACAAGGGATCATTAGATTGTTAGCCTGCATTGGGTCACAATGGTTCCTTGCTTCTCTTAACCTCTGTGGCGTCACAATGCATTCCAAGCCCTTTTAGGCCACTTGATGTCACAATGAATCATTTGATTCTTGGCCTTCATGGTGTCATAATAGTTCCTTGCATCCATAGGTCCCCATGCTGTCAGAGTCCATACGTGGTCCTTTTTCGTCCCCTGGTGTCAAAAGGGATTTTTAGATTGTTAGCCTGCATTGGGTCACAATGGTTCCTTGCTTCTCTTAACCCCGGTGCTGTCACAATGCATCCCATGCCCTTTTAGGCCACTTGATGTCACAATGAATCATTTGATTCTTGGCCTCCATGGTGGCGTAATTGTACCAGGTTTTACTTGGGCCCCATGCTTTCACAATTCATCCCTGCCCCTTTTAGGCCCATTGGTGTCGCAAGGGATCATTAGATTGTTAGCCTGCATTGGGTCACAATGGTTCCTTGCTTCTCTTAACCCCTGTGCTGTCACAATGCAGCCCATGCCCTTTTAGGCCACATGATGTCACAATGAATTATTTGATTCTTGGCCTCCATGGTGGCATAATAGATCCTTGCTTCTATTGGTCCCCGTGCTGTAACAATTCCTCCCAGGGCCCTTTTAGGCCCATTGGTGTCACAAGGGATCATTAGATTGTTAGCCTGCATTGGGTCACAATGGTTCCTTGCTTCTCTTAACCTCTGTGGTGTCACAATGCATCCCATGCCCTTTTAGGCCACTTGATGTCACAATGAATCATTTGATTCTTGGCCTCCATGGTGTCATAATGGTTCCTTGTTGCTATTGGGCCCCATGCTGTCACAATTCATCCCTGGCCCTTTTACGCCCCCTGGTGTCAAATGGGATCCTGGGATTATTAGCCTCCATTGGGTCACAATGGATCCTTGCTTCTCTTAACCTCTGTGGTGGCACAATGCATCCCATGCCCTTTTAGGCCACTTGATGTCACAATGAATCATTTGATTCTTGGCCTCCACGGTGGCATAATAGATCCTTGCTTCTATTGGTCCCCGTGCTGTAACAATCCATCCCTGGCCCTTTTTATACCCCCTGGTGCCACAAGGGAACATTAGATTGTTAGCCTGCATTGGGTCACAATGGTTCCTTGCTTCTCTTAACCTCTGTGGTGTCACAATGCATTCCAAGACTTTTAGGCCACTTGGTCTTACAATGAACCATTTGATTCTTGGCCTTCATGGTGTCATAATGGTTCCTTGCTTCCATAGGACCCCATGCTGTCAGAGTTCATCCGTGGATCTTTTGCGCCCCCTGGTGTCAAAAGGGATTCTTAGATTGTTAGCCTGCATTGGGTCACAATGGTTCCTTGCTTCTCTTAACCCCTGTGGTGTCACAATGCATCCCATGCCCTTTTAGGCCACTTGATATCACAATGAATCATTTGATTCTTGGCCTCCATGGTGGCGTAATTGTACCAGGTTTTAATTGGGCCCCATGCTTTCACAATACATCCCTGCCCCTTTTAGGCCCATTGGTGTCAAAAGGGATCATTAGATTGTTAGCCTGCATTGGGTCACAATGGTTCCTTGCTTCTCTTAACCCCTGTGCTGTCACAATGCATCCCATGCCCTTTTAGGCCACTTGATGTCACAATGAATTATTTGATTCTTGGCCTCCATGGTGGCATAATAGATCCTTGCTTCTATTGGTCCCCGTGCTGTAACAATTCATCCCTGGCCCTTTTAGGCCCATTGGTGTCACAAGGGATCATTAGATTGTTAGCCTGTATTGGGTCACAATGGTTCCTTGCTTCTCTTAACCCCTGTGGTGTCACAATGCATCCCATGCCTTTTTAGGCCACTTGAAGTCACAATGAATCTTTTGATTCTTGGCCCCCATGGTGTCATAATGGTTCCTTGTTTCTATTGGGCCCCATGCTGTCACAATTCATCCCTGGCCCTTTTACGCCCCCTGGTGTCAAATGGGATCCTGGGATTATTAGCCTCCATTGGGTCACAATGGATCCTTGCTTCTCTTAACCCCTGTGCTGTCACAATGCATCCCATGCCCTTTTAGGCCACTTGATGTCACAATGAATCATTTGATTCTTGGCCTCCACGGTGGCATAATAGATCCTTGCTTCTATTGGTCCCCATGCTGTAACAATCCATCCCTGGCCCTTTTTATACCCCCTGGTGCCACAAGGGATCATTAGATTGTTAGCCTGCATTGGGTCACAATCGTTCCTTGCTTCTCTTAACCTCTGTGGTGTCACAATGCATCCCATGCCCTTTTAGGCCACTTGATGTCACAATGAATCATTTGATTCTTGGCCTCCATGGTGTCATAATGGTTCCTTGTTTCTATTGGGCCCCATGCTGTCACAATTCATCCCTGGCCCTTTTACGCCCCCTGGTGTCAAATGGGATCCTGGGATTATTAGCCTCCATTGGGTCACAATGGATCCTTGCTTCTCTTAACCTCTGTGGTGTCACAATGCATTCCAAGCCCTTTTAGGCCACTTGATGTCACAATGAATCATTTGATTCTTGGTTTCCATGGTGGCATAATTGTACAAGGTTTTACTTGGGCCCCATGCTTTCACAATTCATCCCTGCCCCTTTTAGGCCCATTGGTGTCACAGGGGATCATTAGATTTTTAGCCTGCATTGGGTTACAACGGTTCCTTGCTTCTCTTAACCCCTGTGCTGTCACAATGCATCCCATGCCCTTTTAGGCCTCTTGATGTCACAATGAATCTTTTCATTCTTGGCCTCCATGGTATCATAATGGTTCCTTGTTTCTATAGGTCCCCATGCTGTCACAATTCATCCCTGGCCCTTTTACGCCCCCTGGTGTCAAATGGGATCCTGGGATTATTAGCCTCCATTGGGTCACAATGGGTCCTTGCTTCTCTTAACCTCTGTGGTGTCACAATGCATTCCAAGCCCTTTTAGGCCACTTGATGTCACAATGAATCATTTGATTCTTGGCCTTCATGGTGTCGTAATATTTCCTTGCTTCTATAGGTCCCCATGCTGTCAGAGTTCATCCGTGGATCTTTTGCGCCCCCTGGTGTCAAAAGGGATTCTTAGATTGTTAGCCTGCATTGGGTCACAATGGTTCCTTGCTTCTCTTAACCCCGGTGCTGTCACAATGCATCCCATGCCCTTTTAGGCCACTTGATGTCACAATGAATCATTTGATTCTTGGCCTCCATGGTGGCGTAATTGTACCAGGTTTTACTTGGGCCCCATGCTTTCACAATTCATCCCTGCCCCTTTTAGGCCCATTGGTGACGCAAGGGATCATTAGATTTTTAGCCTGCATTGGGTCACAATGGTTCCTTGCTTCTCTTAACCCCTGTGCTGTCACAATGCATCCCATGCCCTTTTAGGCCACATGATGTCACAATGAATTATTTGATTCTTGGCCTCCATGGTGGCATAATAGATCCTTGCTTCTATTGGTCCCCGTGCTGTAACAATTCCTCCCAGGGCCCTTTTAGGCCCATTGGTGTCACAAGGGATCATTAGATTGTTAGCCTGCATTGGGTCACAATAGTTCCTTGCTTCTCTTAACCTCTGTGGTGGCACAATGCATCCCATGCCCTATTAGGCCACTTGATGTCACAATGAATCATTTGATTCTTGGCCTCCATGGTGTCATAATGGTTCCTTGTTTCTATTGGGCCCCATGCTGTCACAATTCATCCCTGGCCCTTTTTCGCCCCCTGGTGTCAAATGGGATCCTGGGATTATTAGCCTCCATTGGGTCACAATGGATCCTTGCTTCTCTTAACCTCTGTGGTGGCACAATGCATCCCATGCCCTTTTAGGCCACTTGATGTCACAATGAATCATTTGATTCTTGGCCTCCACGGTGGCATAATAGATCCTTGCTTCTATTGGTCCCCGTGCTGTAACAATCCATCCCTGGCCCTTTTTATACCCCCTGGTGCCACAAGGGAACATTAGATTGTTAGCCTGCATTGGGTCACAATGGTTCCGTTCTTCTATTAACCTCTGTGGTGTCACAATGGATTCCAAGACTTTTAGGCCACTTGGTCTTACAATGAACCATTTGATTCTTGGCCTTCATGGTGTCATAATGGTTCCTTGCTTCTATAGGTCCCCATGCTGTCAGAGTTCATCCGTGGTCCTTTTGCGCCCCCTGGTGTCAAAAGGGATTCTTAGATTGTTAGCCTGCATTGGGTCACAATGGTTCCTTGCTTCTCTTAACCCCTGTGGTGTCACAATGCATCCCATGCCCTTTTAGGCCACTTGATGTCACAATGAATCATTTGATTCTTGGCCTCCATGGTGGCGTAATTGTACCAGGTTTTAATTGGGCCCCATGCTTTCACAATACATCCCTGCCCCTTTTAGGCCCATTGGTGTCAAAAGGGATCATTAGATTGTTAGCCTGCATTGGGTCACAATGGATCCTTGCTTCTCTTAACCTCTGTGGTGTCACAATGCATCCCATGCCCTTTTAGGCCACTTGATGTCACAATGAATCATTTGATTCTTGGCCTCCACGGTGGCATAATAGATCCTTGCTTCTATTGGTCTCCGTGCTGTAACAATCCATCCCTGGCCCTTTTTATACACCCGGTGCCACAAGGGATCATTAGATTGTTAGCCTGCATTGTGTCACAATGGTTCCTTGCTTCTCTTAACCTCTGTGGTGTCACAATGCATTCCAAGCCCTTTTAGGCCACTTGATGTCACAATGAATCATTTGATTCTTGGCCTTCATGGTGTCATAATGGTTCCTTGCTTCTATAGGTCCCCATGCTGTCAGAGTCCATCCGTGGTCCTTTTACGCCCCCTGGTGTCAAAAGGGATTATTAGATTGTTAGCCTGCATTGGGTCACAATGGTTCCTTGCTTCTCTTAACCCCTGTGCTGTCACAATGCATCCCATGCCCTTTTAGGCCACTTGATGTCACAATGAATCATTTGATTCTTGGCCTCCATGGTGGCATAATTGTACCAGGTTTTACTTGGGCCCCATGCTTTCACAATTCATCCCTGCCCCTTTTTGGCCCATTGGTGTCACAAGGGATCATTAGATTGTTAGCCTGCATTGGGTCACAATGGTTCCTTGCTTCTCTTAACCCCTGTGCTGTCACAATGCATCCCATGTCCTTTTAGGCCACATGATGTCACAAGGAATTATTTGATTCTTGGCATCCATGGTGGCATAATAGATCCTTGCTTCTATTGGTCCCCGTGCTGTAACAATTCCTCCCTGGGCCCTTTTAGGCCCATTGGTGTCACAAGGGATCATTAGATTGTTAGCCTGCATTGGGTCACAATGGTTCCTTGCTTCTCTTAACCCCTGTGCTGTCACAATGCATCCCATGCCCTTTTAGGCCACTTGATGTCACAATGAATTATTTGATTCTTGGCCACCAAGGTGGCATAATAGATCCTTGCTTCTATTGGTCCCCGTGCTGTAACAATTCATCCCTGGCCCTTTTAGGCCCCCTGGTGTCAAAAGGGATTCTTAGATTGTTAGCCTGCATTGGGTCACAATGGTTCCTTGCTTCTCTTGAACTCTGTGGTGTCACAATGCATCCCATGCCCTTTTAGGCCACTTGATGTCACAATGAATCATTTGATTCTTGGCCTCCATGGTGTCATAATGGTTCCTTGTTTCTATTGGGCCCCATGCTGTCACAATTCATCCCTGGCCCTTTTACGCCCCCTGGTGTCAAATGGGATCCTGGGATTATTAGCCTCCATTGGGTCACAATGGATCCTTGCTTCTCTTAACCCCTGTGCTGTCACAATGCATCCCATGCCCTTTTAGGCCACTTGATGTCACAATGAATCATTTGATTCTTGGCCTCCATGGTGGCATAATAGATCCTTGCTTCTATTGGTCCCCGTGCTGTAACAATCCATCCCTGGCCCTTTTTATACCCCCTGGTGCCACAAGGGATCATTAGATGGTTAGCCTGCATTGGGTCACAATGGTTCCCTGCTTCTCTTAACCCCTGTGGTGTCACAATGCATCCCATGCCCTTTTAGGCCACTTGATGTCACAATGAATCATTTGATTCTTGGCCTTCATGGTGTCATAATGGTTCCTTGCTTCCATAGGTCCCCAAGCTGTCAGAGTCCATCCGTGGTCCTTTTGCGCCCCCTGGTGTCAAAAGGGATTCTTAGATTGTTAGCCTGCATTGGGTCACAATGGTTCCTTGCTTCTCTTAACCCCTGTGCTGTCACAATGCATCCCATGCCCTTTTAGGCCACTTGATATCACAATGAATCATTTGATTCTTGGCCTCCATGGTGGCATAATTGTACCAGGTTTTACTTGGGCCCCATGCTTTCACAATTCATCCCTGCCCCTTTTAGGCCCATTGTTGTCACAAGGGATCATTAGATTGCTAGCCTGCATTGGGTCACAATGGTTCCTTGCTTCTCTTAACCTCTGTGGTGTCACAATGCATCCCATGCCCTTTTAGGCCACTTGATGTCACAATGAATCATTTGATTCTTGGCCTCCATGGTGTCATAATGGTTCCTTGTTTCTATTGGGCCCCATGCTGTCACACTTCATCCCTGGCCCTTTTACGCCCCCTGGTGTCAAATGGGATCCTGGGATTATTAGCCTCCATTGTGTCACAATGGACCCTTGCTTCTCTTAACCTCTGTGGTGTCACAATGCATTCCAAGCCCTTTTAGGCCACTTGATGTCACAATGAATCATTTGATTATTGGCCTTCATGGTGTCACAATGTTTCCTTGCTTCTATAGGTCCCCATGCTGTCAGAGTTCATCCGTGGTCCTTTTGCGCCCCCTGGTGTCAAAGGGATTCTTAGATTGTTAGCCTGCATTTGGTCACAATGGTTCCTTGCTTCTCTTAACCCCTGTGGTGTCACAATGCATCCCATGCCCTTTTAGGCCACTTGATGTCACAATGAATCATTTGATTCTTGGCCTCCATGGTGGCATAATTGTACCAGGTTTTACTTGGGCCCCATGCTTTCACAATTCATCCCTGCCCCTTTTAGGCCCATTGGTGTCAAAAGGGATCATTAGATTGTTAGCCTGCATTGGGTCACAATGGTTCCTTGCTTCTCTTAACCCCTGTGCTGTCACAATGCATCCCATGCCCTTTTAGTCCACTTGATGTCACAATGAATTATTTGATTCTTGGCCTCCATGGTGGCATAATTGTACCAGGTTTTACTTGGGCCCCATGCTTTCACAATTCATCCCTGCCCCTTTTAGGCCCATTGGTGTCACAAGGGATCATTAGATTGTTAGCCTGCATTGGGTTACAATGGTTCCTTGCTTCTCTTAACCTCTGTGGTGTCACAATGCATCCCATGCCCTTTTAGGCCACTTGATGTCACAATGAATCTTTTGATTCTTGGCCTCCATGGTGTCATAATGGTTCCTTGTTTCTATTGGGCCCCATGCTGTCACAATTCATCCCTGGCCCTTTTACGCCCCCTGGTGTCAAATGGGATCCTGGGATTATTAGCCTCCATTGGGTCTCAATGGATCCTTGCTTCTCTTAAACTCTGTGCTGTCACAATGCATCCCATGCCCTTTTAGGCCACTTGATGTCACAATGAATCATTTGATTCTTGGCCTCCACGGTGGCATAATAGATCCTTGCTTCTATTGGTCCCCGTGCTGTAACAATCCATCCCTGGCCCTTTTAATACCCCCTGGTGCCACAAGGGATCATTAGATTGTTAGCCTGCATTGGGTCACAATGGTTCCTTGCTTCCCTTAACCTCTCTGGTGTCACAATGCATTCCAGGCCATTTTAGGCCACTTGGTCTTACAATGAACCATTTGATTCTTGGCCTTCATGGTGTCACAATGGTTCCTTGCTTCCACAGGTCCCCATGCTGTCAGAGTCCATCCGTGGTCCTTTTGCGCCCCCTGGTGTCAAAAGGGATTCTGAGATTGTTAGCCTGCATTGGGTCACAATGGTTCCTTGCTTCTCTTAACCCCTGTGGTGTCACAATGCATCCCATGCCCTTTTAGGCCACTTGATGTCACAATGAATCATTTGATTCTTGGCCTCCATGGTGGCGTAATTGTACCAGGTTTTACTTGGGCCCCATGCTTTCACAATTCATCCCTGCCCCTTTTAGGCCCATTGGTGTCGCAAGGGATCATTAGATTGTTAGCCTGCATTGGGTCACAATGGTTCCTTGCTTCTCTTAACCTCTGTGGTGTCACAATGCATCCCATGCCCTTTTAGGCCACTTGATGTCACAATGAATCATTTGATTCTTGGCCTCCATGGTGTCATAATGGTTCCTTGTTTCTATTGGGCCCCATGCTGTTCACAATTCATCCTTGGCCCTTTTAGGCCCATTGTTGTCACAAGGGATCATTAGATTGTTATCCTCCATTGGGTCACAATGGATCCTTGCTTCTCTTAACCCCTGTGCTGTCACAATGCATCCCATGCCCTTTTAGGCCACTTGATGTCACAATGAATCATTTGATTCTTGGCCTCCACGGTGGCATAATAGATCCTTGCTTCTATTGGTCCCCGTGCTGTAACAATCCATCCCTGGCCCTTTTTATATCCCCTGGTGCCACAAGTGATCATTAGATCGCTAGCCTGCATTGGGTCACAATGGCTCCTTGCTTCTCTTATCCTCTGTGGTGTCACAATGCATTCCAAGACTTTTAGGCCACTTGGTCTTACAATGAACCATTTGATTCTTGGCCTTCATGGTGTCATAATGGTTCCTTGCTTCTATAGGTCCCCATGCTGTCAGAGTTCATCCGTGGTCCTTTTGCGCCCCCTGATGTCAAAAGGGATTGTTAGATTGTTAGCCTGCATTGGGTCACAATGGTTCCCTGCTTCTCTTATCCCCTGTGGTGTCACAATGCATCCCATGCCCTTTTAGGCCACTTGATGTCACAATGAATCATTTGATTCTTGGCCTCCATGTTGGCGTAATTGTACCAGGTTTTACTTGGGCCCCATGCTTTCACAATTCATCCCTGCCCCTTTTAGGCCCATTGGTGTCGCAAGGGATCACTAGATTGTTAGCCTGCATTGGGTCACAATGGTTCCTTGCTTCTCTTAACCCCTGTGCTGTCACAATGCATCCCATGACCCTTTAGTCCACTTGATGTCACAATGAATCATTTGATTCTTGGCCTCTACGGTGGCATAAGAGGTCCTTGCTTCTATTGGTCCCCGTGCTGTAACAATCCATCCCTGGCCCTTTTTATACCACTGGTGCCACAACGGATCATTAGATGGTTAGCCTGCATTGGGTCACAATGGTTCCTTGCTTCTCTTAACCTCTGTGGTGTCACAATGCATTCCAGGCCCATTTTAGGCCACTTGGTCTTACAATGAACCATTTGATTCTTAGCCTTCATGGTGTCATAATGGTTCCTTGCTTCCATAGGTCCCCATGCTGTCAGAGTCCATCCGTGGTCCTTTTGCGCCCCCTGGTGTCAAAAGGGATTCTTAGATTGTTAGCCTGCATTGGGTCACAATGGTTCTTTGCTTCTCTTAACCCCTGTGGTGTCACAATGCATCCCATGCCCTTTTAGGCCACTTGATGTCACAATGAATCATTTGATTCTTGGCCTCCATGGTGGCATAATTGTACCAGGTTTTACTTGGGCCCCATGCTTTCACAATTCATCCCTGCCCCTTTTAGGCCCATTGGTGTCCCAAGGGATCATTAGATTGTTAGCCTGCTTTGGGTTACAATGGTTCCTTGCTTCTCTTAACCTCTGTGGTGTCACAATGCATCCCATGCCCTTTTAGGCCACTTGATGTCACAATGAATCTTTTGATTCTTGGCCTCCATGGTGTCATAATGGTTCCTTGTTTCTATTGGGCCCCATGCTGTCACAATTCATCCCTGGCCCTTTTACGCCCCCTGGTGTCAAATGGGATCCTGGGATTATTAGCCTCCATTGGGTCACAATGGTTCCTTGCTTCTCTTAACCCCTGTGGTGTCACAATGCATCCCAGGCCTTTTCGGCCACTTGATGTCACAATGAATTATTTGATTCTTGGCCTCCATGGTGGCATAATAGATCCTTGCTTCTATTGGTCCCCGTGCTGTAACAATTCATCCCTGCCCCTTTTAGGCCCATTGGTGTCACAAGGGATCATTAGATTGTTAGCCTGCATTGGGTTACAATGGTTCCTTGTTTCTCTAAACCTCTGTGGTGTCACAATGCATCCCATGCCCTTTTTGGCCACTTGATGTCACAATGAATCTTTTGATTCTTGGCCTCCATGGTGTCATAATTGTTCCTTGTTTCTATTGGGCCCCATGCTGTCACAATTCATCCCTGCCCCATTTACGCCCCCTGGTGTCAAATGGGATCCTGGGATTATTAGCCTCCATTGGGTCACAATGGATCCTTGCTTCTCTTAACCTCTGTGGTGTCACAATGCATTCCAAGCCCTTTTAGGCCAGTTGATGTCACAATGAATCATTTGATTCTTGGCCTTCATGGTGTCACAATGTTTCCTTGCTTCTATAGGTCCCCATGCTGTCAGAGTTCATCCGTGGTCCTTTTGCGCCCCCTGGTGTCAAAAGGGATTCTTAGATTGTTAGCCTGCATTTGGTCACAATGGTTCCTTGCTTCTCTTAACCCCTGTGGTGTCACAATGCATCCCATGCCCTTTTAGGCCACTTGATGTCACAATGAATCATTTGATTCTTGGCCTCCATGGTGGCATAATTGTACCAGGTTTTACTTGGGCCCCATGCTTTCACAATTCATCCCTGCCCCTTTTAGGCCCATTGGTGTCACAAGGGATCATTAGATTGTTAGCCTGCATTGGGTCACAATGGTACCTTGCTTCTCTTAACCCCTGTGCTGTCACAATGCATCCCATGCCCTTTTAGGCCACATGATGTCACAATGAATTATTTGATTCTTGGCCTCCATGGTGGCATAATAGATCCTTGCTTCTATTGGTCCCCGTGCTGTAACACTTCCTCCCAGGGCCCTTTTAGGCACATTGGTGTCAAAAGGGATCATTAGATTGTTAGCCTGCATTGGGTCACAATGGTTCCTTGCTTCTCTTAACCTCTGTGGTGTCACAATGCATCCCATGCCCTTTTAGGCCACTTGATGTCACAATGAATCATTTGATTCTTGGCCTCCATGGTGTCATAATGGTTCCTTGTTTCTATTGGGCCCCATGCTGTCACAATTCATCCCTGGCCCTTTTACGCCCCCTGGTGTCAAATGGGATCCTGGGATTATTAGCCTCCATTGGGTCACAATGGTTCCTTGCTTCTCTTAACCCCTGTGCTGTCACAATGCATCCCATGCCCTTTTAGGCCACTTGATGTCACAATGAATCATTTGATTCTTGGCCTCCACGGTGGCATAATAGATCCTTGCTTCTATTGGTCCCCGTGCTGTAACAATCCATCCCTGGCCGTATTTGTACCCCCTGGTGCCACAAGGGATCATTAGATTGTTAGCCTGTATTGGGTCACAATGGTTCCTTTCTTCTCTTAACCTCTGTGGTGTCACAATACATTCCAAGACTTTTAGGCCACTTGGTCTTACAATGAACCATTTGATTCTTGGCCTTCATGGTGTCATAATGGTTCCTTGCTTCTATAGGTCCCCATGCTGTCAGAGTTCATCCGTGGTCCTTTTGCGCCCCCTGGTGTCAAAAGGGATTCTGAGATTGTTAGCCTGCATTGGGTCACAATGGTTCCTTGCTTCTCTTAACCCCTGTGGTGTCACAATGCATCCCATGCCCTTTTAGGCCACTTGATGTCACAATGAATCATTTGATTCTTGGCCTCCATGGTGGCATAATTGTACCAGGTTTTAATTGGGCCCCATGCTTTCACAATTCCTCCCTGCCCCTTTTAGGCCCATTGGTGTCCCAAGGGATCATTAGATTGTTAGCCTGCTTTGGGTTACAATGGTTCCTTGCTTCTCTTAACCTCTGTGGTGTCACAATGCATCCCATGCCCTTTTAGGCCACTTGATGTCACAATGAATCTTTTGATTCTTGGCCTCCATGGTGTCATAATGGTTCCTTGTTTCTATTGGGCCCCATGCTGTCACAATTCATCCCTGGCCCTTTTACGCCCCCTGGTGTCAAATGGGATCCTGGGATTATTAGCCTCCATTGGGTCACAATGGTTCCTTGCTTCTCTTAACCCCTGTGGTGTCACAATGCATCCCATGCCCTTTTAGGCCACTTGATGTCACAATGAATCATTTGATTCTTGGCCTCCACGGTGGCATAATAGATCCTTGCTTCTATTGGTCCCCGTGCTGTAACAATCCATCCCTGGCCGTATTTGTACCCCCTGGTGCCACAAGGGATCATTAGATTGTTAGCCTGTATTGGGTCACAATGGTTCCTTTCTTCTCTTAACCTCTGTGGTGTCACAATACATTCCAAGACTTTTAGGCCACTTGGTCTTACAATGAACCATTTGATTCTTGGCCTTCATGGTGTCATAATGGTTCCTTGCTTCTATAGGTCCCCATGCTGTCAGAGTTCATCCGTGGTCCTTTTGCGCCCCCTGGTGTCAAAAGGGATTCTGAGATTGTTAGCCTGCATTGGGTCACAATGGTTCCTTGCTTCTCTTAACCCCTGTGGTGTCACAATGCATCCCATGCCCTTTTAGGCCACTTGATGTCACAATGAATCATTTGATTCTTGGCCTCCATGGTGGCATAATTGTACCAGGTTTTACTTGGGCCCCATGCTTTCACAATTCATCCCTGCACCTTTTAGGCCCATTGGTGTCCCAAGGGATCATTAGATTGTTAGCCTGCTTTGGGTTACAATGGTTCCTTCCTTCTCTTAACCTCTGTGGTGTCACAATGCGTCCCATGCCCTTTTAGGCCACTTGATGTCACAATGAATCTTTTGATTCTTGGCCTCCATGGTGTCATAATGGTTCCTTGTTTCTATTGGGCCCCATGCTGTCACAATTCATCCCTGGCCCTTTTACGCCCCCTGGTGTCAAATGGGATCCTGGGATTATTAGCCTCCATTGGGTCACAATGGTTCCTTGCTTCTCTTAACCCCTGTGCTGTCACAATGCATCCCATGCCCTTTTAGGCCACTTGATGTCACAATGAATCATTTGATTCTTGGCCTCCACGGTGGCATAATAGATCCTTGCTTCTATTGGTCCCCGTGCTGAAACAATCCATCCCTGGCCCTATTTGTACCCCCTGGTGCCACAAGGGATCATTAGATGGTTAGCCTGCATTGGGTCACAATGGTTCCTTTCTTCTCTTAACCTCTGTGGTGTCACAATGCATTCCAGGCCATTTTAGGCCACTTGGTCTTACAATGAACCATTTGATTCTTGGCCTTCATGGTGTCATAATGGTTCCTTGCTTCTATAGGTCCCCATGCTGTCAGAGTTCATCCGTGGTCGTTTTGCGCCCCCTGGTGTCAAAAGGGATTCTGAGATTGTTAGCCTGCATTGGGTCACAATGGTTCCTTGCTTCTCTTAACCCCTGCGGTGTCACAATGCATCCCATGCCCTTTTAGGCCACTTGATGTCACAATGAATCATTTGATTCTTGGCCTCCATGGTGGCGTAATTGTACCAGGTTTTAATTGGGCCCCATGCTTTCACAATACATCCCTGCCCCTTTTAGGCCCATTGGTGTCAAAAGGGATCATTAGATTGTTAGCCTGCATTGGGTCACAATGGTTCCTTGCTTCTCTTAACCCCTGTGCTGTCACAATGCATCCCATGCCCTTTTAGGCCACTTGATGTCACAATGAACCATTTGATTCTTGGCCTCCATGGTGGCGTAATTGTACCAGGTTTTAATTGGGCCCGATGCTTTCACAATACATCCCTGCCCCTTTTAGGCCCATTGGTGTCAAAAGGGATTCTTAGATTGTTAGCCTGCATTGGGTCACAATGGTTCCTTGCTCATCTTAACCCCTGTGCTGTCACAATGCATCCCATGCCCTTTTAGGCCACTTGATGTCACAATGAATCATTTGATTCCTGGCCTCCATGGTGGCATAATTGTACCAGGTTTTACATGGACCCCATTCTTTCATAATTCATCCCTGCCCCTTTTAGGCCCATTGGTGTCGCAAGGGATCATTAGATTGTTAGCCTGCATTGGGTCACAATGGTTCCTTGCTTCTCTTAACCCCTGTGCTGTCACAATGCATCCCATGCCCTTTTAGGCCACATGATGTCACAATGAATTATTTGATTCTTGGCCTCCATGGTGGCATAATAGATCCTTGCTTCTATTGGTCCCCGTGCTGTAACAATTCCTCCCAGGGCCCTTTTAGGCCCATTGGTGTCACAAGGGATCATTAGATTGTTAGCCTGCATTGGGTCACAACGGTTCCTTGCTTCTCTTAACCTCTGTGGTGTCACAATGCATCCCATGCCCTTTTAGGCCACTTGATGTCACAATGAATCTTTTGATTCTTGGCCCCCATGGTGTCATAATGGTTCCTTGTTTCTATTGGGCCCCATGCTGTCACAATTCATCCCTGGCCCTTTTACGCCCCCTGGTGTCAAATGGGATCCTGGGATTATTAGCCTCCATTGTGTCACAATGGATCCTTGCTTCTCTTAACCCCTGTGGTGGCACAATGCATCCCAAGCCCTTTTAGGCCACTTGAAGTCACAATGAATCATTTGATTCTTGGCCTTCATGGTGTCATAATGGTTCCTTGCTTCTATAGGTCCCCATGCTGTCAGAGTCGATCCGTGGTCGTTTTGCGCCCCCTGGTGTCAAAAGGGATTCTTAGATTGTTAGCCTGCATTGGGTCACAATGGTTCCTTGCTTCTCTTAACCCCTGTGCTGTCACAATGCATCCCATGCCCTTTTAGGCCACTTGATGTCACAATGAATCATTTGATTCTTGGCCTCCATGGTGGCATAATTGTACCAGGTTTTACTTGGGCCCCATGCTTTCACAATTCATCCCTGGCCCCTTTTAGGCCCATTGGTGTCACAAGGGATCATTAGATTGTTAGCCTGCATTGGGTTACAATGGTTCCTTGCTTCTCTTAACCTCTGTGGTGTCACAATGCATCCCATGCCCTTTTAGGCCACTTGATGTCACAATGAATCATTTGATTCTTGGCCTCCACGGTGGCATAATAGATCCTTGCTTCTATTGGTCTCCGTGCTGTAACAATCCATCCCTGGCCCTTTTTATACACCCGGTGCCACAAGGGATCATTAGATTGTTAGCCTGCATTGTGTCACAATGGTTCCTTGCTTCTCTTAACCTCTGTGGTGTCACAATGCATTCCAAGCCCTTTTAGGCCACTTGATGTCACAATGAATCATTTGATTCTTGGCCTTCATGGTGTCATAATGGTTCCTTGCTTCTATAGGTCCCCATGCTGTCAGAGTCCATCCGTGGTCCTTTTACGCCCCCTGGTGTCAAAAGGGATTATTAGATTGTTAGCCTGCATTGGGTCACAATGGTTCCTTGCTTCTCTTAACCCCTGTGCTGTCACAATGCATCCCATGCCCTTTTAGGCCACTTGATGTCACAATGAATCATTTGATTCTTGGCCTCCATGGTGGCATAATTGTACCAGGTTTTACTTGGGCCCCATGCTTTCACAATTCATCCCTGCCCCTTTTTGGCCCATTGGTGTCACAAGGGATCATTAGATTGTTAGCCTGCATTGGGTCACAATGGTTCCTTGCTTCTCTTAACCCCTGTGCTGTCACAATGCATCCCATGTCCTTTTAGGCCACATGATGTCACAAGGAATTATTTGATTCTTGGCATCCATGGTGGCATAATAGATCCTTGCTTCTATTGGTCCCCGTGCTGTAACAATTCCTCCCTGGGCCCTTTTAGGCCCATTGGTGTCACAAGGGATCATTAGATTGTTAGCCTGCATTGGGTCACAATGGTTCCTTGCTTCTCTTAACCCCTGTGCTGTCACAATGCATCCCATGCACTTTTAGGCCACTTGATGTCACAATGAATTATTTGATTCTTGGCCACCAAGGTGGCATAATAGATCCTTGCTTCTATTGGTCCCCGTGCTGTAACAATTCATCCCTGGCCCTTTTAGGCCCCCTGGTGTCAAAAGGGATTCTTAGATTGTTAGCCTGCATTGGGTCACAATGGTTCCTTGCTTCTCTTGAACTCTGTGGTGTCACAATGCATCCCATGCCCTTTTAGGCCACTTGATGTCACAATGAATCATTTGATTCTTGGCCTCCATGGTGTCATAATGGTTCCTTGTTTCTATTGGGCCCCATGCTGTCACAATTCATCCCTGGCCCTTTTACGCCCCCTGGTGTCAAATGGGATCCTGGGATTATTAGCCTCCATTGGGTCACAATGGATCCTTGCTTCTCTTAACCCCTGTGCTGTCACAATGCATCCCATGCCCTTTTAGGCCACTTGATGTCACAATGAATCATTTGATTCTTGGCCTCCATGGTGGCATAATAGATCCTTGCTTCTATTGGTCCCCGTGCTGTAACAATCCATCCCTGGCCCTTTTTATACCCCCTGGTGCCACAAGGGATCATTAGATGGTTAGCCTGCATTGGGTCACAATGGTTCCCTGCTTCTCTTAACCCCTGTGGTGTCACAATGCATCCCATGCCCTTTTAGGCCACTTGATGTCACAATGAATCATTTGATTCTTGGCCTTCATGGTGTCATAATGGTTCCTTGCTTCCATAGGTCCCCAAGCTGTCAGAGTCCATCCGTGGTCCTTTTGCGCCCCCTGGTGTCAAAAGGGATTCTTAGATTGTTAGCCTGCATTGGGTCACAATGGTTCCTTGCTTCTCTTAACCCCTGTGCTGTCACAATGCATCCCATGCCCTTTTAGGCCACTTGATATCACAATGAATCATTTGATTCTTGGCCTCCATGGTGGCATAATTGTACCAGGTTTTACTTGGGCCCCATGCTTTCACAATTCATCCCTGCCCCTTTTAGGCCCATTGTTGTCACAAGGGATCATTAGATTGCTAGCCTGCATTGGGTCACAATGGTTCCTTGCTTCTCTTAACCTCTGTGGTGTCACAATGCATCCCATGCCCTTTTAGGCCACTTGATGTCACAATGAATCATTTGATTCTTGGCCTCCATGGTGTCATAATGGTTCCTTGTTTCTATTGGGCCCCATGCTGTCACAATTCATCCCTGGCCCTTTTACGCCCCCTGGTGTCAAATGGGATCCTGGGATTATTAGCCTCCATTGGGTCACAATGGTTCCTTGCTTCTCTTAACCCCTGTGCTGTCACAATGCATCCCATGCCCTTTTAGGCCACTTGATGTCACAATGAATCATTTGATTCTTGGCCTCCACGGTGGCATAATAGATCCTTGCTTCTATTGGTCCCCGTGCTGTAACAATCCATCCCTGGCCGTATTTGTACCCCCTGGTGCCACAAGGGATCATTAGATTGTTAGCCTGTATTGGGTCACAATGGTTCCTTTCTTCTCTTAACCTCTGTGGTGTCACAATACATTCCAAGACTTTTAGGCCACTTGGTCTTACAATGAACCATTTGATTCTTGGCCTTCATGGTGTCATAATGGTTCCTTGCTTCTATAGGTCCCCATGCTGTCAGAGTTCATCCGTGGTCCTTTTGCGCCCCCTGGTGTCAAAAGGGATTCTGAGATTGTTAGCCTGCATTGGGTCACAATGGTTCCTTGCTTCTCTTAACCCCTGTGGTGTCACAATGCATCCCATGCCCTTTTAGGCCACTTGATGTCACAATGAATCATTTGATTCTTGGCCTCCATGGTGGCATAATTGTACCAGGTTTTAATTGGGCCCCATGCTTTCACAATTCCTCCCTGCCCCTTTTAGGCCCATTGGTGTCCCAAGGGATCATTAGATTGTTAGCCTGCTTTGGGTTACAATGGTTCCTTGCTTCTCTTAACCTCTGTGGTGTCACAATGCATCCCATGCCCTTTTAGGCCACTTGATGTCACAATGAATCTTTTGATTCTTGGCCTCCATGGTGTCATAATGGTTCCTTGTTTCTATTGGGCCCCATGCTGTCACAATTCATCCCTGGCCCTTTTACGCCCCCTGGTGTCAAATGGGATCCTGGGATTATTAGCCTCCATTGGGTCACAATGGTTCCTTGCTTCTCTTAACCCCTGTGGTGTCACAATGCATCCCATGCCCTTTTAGGCCACTTGATGTCACAATGAATCATTTGATTCTTGGCCTCCACGGTGGCATAATAGATCCTTGCTTCTATTGGTCCCCGTGCTGTAACAATCCATCCCTGGCCGTATTTGTACCCCCTGGTGCCACAAGGGATCATTAGATTGTTAGCCTGTATTGGGTCACAATGGTTCCTTTCTTCTCTTAACCTCTGTGGTGTCACAATACATTCCAAGACTTTTAGGCCACTTGGTCTTACAATGAACCATTTGATTCTTGGCCTTCATGGTGTCATAATGGTTCCTTGCTTCTATAGGTCCCCATGCTGTCAGAGTTCATCCGTGGTCCTTTTGCGCCCCCTGGTGTCAAAAGGGATTCTGAGATTGTTAGCCTGCATTGGGTCACAATGGTTCCTTGCTTCTCTTAACCCCTGTGGTGTCACAATGCATCCCATGCCCTTTTAGGCCACTTGATGTCACAATGAATCATTTGATTCTTGGCCTCCATGGTGGCATAATTGTACCAGGTTTTACTTGGGCCCCATGCTTTCACAATTCATCCCTGCACCTTTTAGGCCCATTGGTGTCCCAAGGGATCATTAGATTGTTAGCCTGCTTTGGGTTACAATGGTTCCTTCCTTCTCTTAACCTCTGTGGTGTCACAATGCGTCCCATGCCCTTTTAGGCCACTTGATGTCACAATGAATCTTTTGATTCTTGGCCTCCATGGTGTCATAATGGTTCCTTGTTTCTATTGGGCCCCATGCTGTCACAATTCATCCCTGGCCCTTTTACGCCCCCTGGTGTCAAATGGGATCCTGGGATTATTAGCCTCCATTGGGTCACAATGGTTCCTTGCTTCTCTTAACCCCTGTGCTGTCACAATGCATCCCATGCCCTTTTAGGCCACTTGATGTCACAATGAATCATTTGATTCTTGGCCTCCACGGTGGCATAATAGATCCTTGCTTCTATTGGTCCCCGTGCTGAAACAATCCATCCCTGGCCCTATTTGTACCCCCTGGTGCCACAAGGGATCATTAGATGGTTAGCCTGCATTGGGTCACAATGGTTCCTTTCTTCTCTTAACCTCTGTGGTGTCACAATGCATTCCAGGCCATTTTAGGCCACTTGGTCTTACAATGAACCATTTGATTCTTGGCCTTCATGGTGTCATAATGGTTCCTTGCTTCTATAGGTCCCCATGCTGTCAGAGTTCATCCGTGGTCGTTTTGCGCCCCCTGGTGTCAAAAGGGATTCTGAGATTGTTAGCCTGCATTGGGTCACAATGGTTCCTTGCTTCTCTTAACCCCTGCGGTGTCACAATGCATCCCATGCCCTTTTAGGCCACTTGATGTCACAATGAATCATTTGATTCTTGGCCTCCATGGTGGCGTAATTGTACCAGGTTTTAATTGGGCCCCATGCTTTCACAATACATCCCTGCCCCTTTTAGGCCCATTGGTGTCAAAAGGGATCATTAGATTGTTAGCCTGCATTGGGTCACAATGGTTCCTTGCTTCTCTTAACCCCTGTGCTGTCACAATGCATCCCATGCCCTTTTAGGCCACTTGATGTCACAATGAACCATTTGATTCTTGGCCTCCATGGTGGCGTAATTGTACCAGGTTTTAATTGGGCCCGATGCTTTCACAATACATCCCTGCCCCTTTTAGGCCCATTGGTGTCAAAAGGGATTCTTAGATTGTTAGCCTGCATTGGGTCACAATGGTTCCTTGCTCATCTTAACCCCTGTGCTGTCACAATGCATCCCATGCCCTTTTAGGCCACTTGATGTCACAATGAATCATTTGATTCCTGGCCTCCATGGTGGCATAATTGTACCAGGTTTTACATGGACCCCATTCTTTCATAATTCATCCCTGCCCCTTTTAGGCCCATTGGTGTCGCAAGGGATCATTAGATTGTTAGCCTGCATTGGGTCACAATGGTTCCTTGCTTCTCTTAACCCCTGTGCTGTCACAATGCATCCCATGCCCTTTTAGGCCACATGATGTCACAATGAATTATTTGATTCTTGGCCTCCATGGTGGCATAATAGATCCTTGCTTCTATTGGTCCCCGTGCTGTAACAATTCCTCCCAGGGCCCTTTTAGGCCCATTGGTGTCACAAGGGATCATTAGATTGTTAGCCTGCATTGGGTCACAACGGTTCCTTGCTTCTCTTAACCTCTGTGGTGTCACAATGCATCCCATGCCCTTTTAGGCCACTTGATGTCACAATGAATCTTTTGATTCTTGGCCCCCATGGTGTCATAATGGTTCCTTGTTTCTATTGGGCCCCATGCTGTCACAATTCATCCCTGGCCCTTTTACGCCCCCTGGTGTCAAATGGGATCCTGGGATTATTAGCCTCCATTGTGTCACAATGGTTCCTTGCTTCTCTTAACCCCTGTGGTGGCACAATGCATCCCAAGCCCTTTTAGGCCACTTGAAGTCACAATGAATCATTTGATTCTTGGCCTTCATGGTGTCATAATGGTTCCTTGCTTCTATAGGTCCCCATGCTGTCAGAGTCGATCCGTGGTCGTTTTGCGCCCCCTGGTGTCAAAAGGGATTCTTAGATTGTTAGCCTGCATTGGGTCACAATGGTTCCTTGCTTCTCTTAACCCCTGTGCTGTCACAATGCATCCCATGCCCTTTTAGGCCACTTGATGTCACAATGAATCATTTGATTCTTGGCCTCCATGGTGGCATAATTGTACCAGGTTTTACTTGGGCCCCATGCTTTCACAATTCATCCCTGGCCCCTTTTAGGCCCATTGGTGTCACAAGGGATCATTAGATTGTTAGCCTGCATTGGGTTACAATGGTTCCTTGCTTCTCTTAACCTCTGTGGTGTCACAATGCATCCCATGCCCTTTTAGGCCACTTGATGTCACAATGAATCATTTGATTCTTGGCCTCCACGGTGGCATAATAGATCCTTGCTTCTATTGGTCTCCGTGCTGTAACAATCCATCCCTGGCCCTTTTTATACACCCGGTGCCACAAGGGATCATTAGATTGTTAGCCTGCATTGTGTCACAATGGTTCCTTGCTTCTCTTAACCTCTCTGGTGTCACAATGCATTCCAAGCCCTTTTAGGCCACTTGATGTCACAATGAATCATTTGATTCTTGGCCTTCATGGTGTCATAATGGTTCCTTGCTTCTATAGGTCCCCATGCTGTCAGAGTCCATCCGTGGTCCTTTTACGCCCCCTGGTGTCAAAAGGGATTATTAGATTGTTAGCCTGCATTGGGTCACAATGGTTCCTTGCTTCTCTTAACCCCTGTGCTGTCACAATGCATCCCATGCCCTTTTAGGCCACTTGATGTCACAATGAATCATTTGATTCTTGGCCTCCATGGTGGCATAATTGTACCAGGTTTTACTTGGGCCCCATGCTTTCACAATTCATCCCTGCCCCTTTTTGGCCCATTGGTGTCACAAGGGATCATTAGATTGTTAGCCTGCATTGGGTCACAATGGTTCCTTGCTTCTCTTAACCCCTGTGCTGTCACAATGCATCCCATGTCCTTTTAGGCCACATGATGTCACAAGGAATTATTTGATTCTTGGCATCCATGGTGGCATAATAGATCCTTGCTTCTATTGGTCCCCGTGCTGTAACAATTCCTCCCTGGGCCCTTTTAGGCCCATTGGTGTCACAAGGGATCATTAGATTGTTAGCCTGCATTGGGTCACAATGGTTCCTTGCTTCTCTTAACCCCTGTGCTGTCACAATGCATCCCATGCACTTTTAGGCCACTTGATGTCACAATGAATTATTTGATTCTTGGCCACCAAGGTGGCATAATAGATCCTTGCTTCTATTGGTCCCCGTGCTGTAACAATTCATCCCTGGCCCTTTTAGGCCCCCTGGTGTCAAAAGGGATTCTTAGATTGTTAGCCTGCATTGGGTCACAATGGTTCCTTGCTTCTCTTGAACTCTGTGGTGTCACAATGCATCCCATGCCCTTTTAGGCCACTTGATGTCACAATGAATCATTTGATTCTTGGCCTCCATGGTGTCATAATGGTTCCTTGTTTCTATTGGGCCCCATGCTGTCACAATTCATCCCTGGCCCTTTTACGCCCCCTGGTGTCAAATGGGATCCTGGGATTATTAGCCTCCATTGGGTCACAATGGATCCTTGCTTCTCTTAACCCCTGTGCTGTCACAATGCATCCCATGCCCTTTTAGGCCACTTGATGTCACAATGAATCATTTGATTCTTGGCCTCCATGGTGGCATAATAGATCCTTGCTTCTATTGGTCCCCGTGCTGTAACAATCCATCCCTGGCCCTTTTTATACCCCCTGGTGCCACAAGGGATCATTAGATGGTTAGCCTGCATTGGGTCACAATGGTTCCCTGCTTCTCTTAACCCCTGTGGTGTCACAATGCATCCCATGCCCTTTTAGGCCACTTGATGTCACAATGAATCATTTGATTCTTGGCCTTCATGGTGTCATAATGGTTCCTTGCTTCCATAGGTCCCCAAGCTGTCAGAGTCCATCCGTGGTCCTTTTGCGCCCCCTGGTGTCAAAAGGGATTCTTAGATTGTTAGCCTGCATTGGGTCACAATGGTTCCTTGCTTCTCTTAACCCCTGTGCTGTCACAATGCATCCCATGCCCTTTTAGGCCACTTGATATCACAATGAATCATTTGATTCTTGGCCTCCATGGTGGCATAATTGTACCAGGTTTTACTTGGGCCCCATGCTTTCACAATTCATCCCTGCCCCTTTTAGGCCCATTGTTGTCACAAGGGATCATTAGATTGCTAGCCTGCATTGGGTCACAATGGTTCCTTGCTTCTCTTAACCTCTGTGGTGTCACAATGCATCCCATGCCCTTTTAGGCCACTTGATGTCACAATGAATCATTTGATTCTTGGCCTCCATGGTGTCATAATGGTTCCTTGTTTCTATTGGGCCCCATGCTGTCACACTTCATCCCTGGCCCTTTTACGCCCCCTGGTGTCAAATGGGATCCTGGGATTATTAGCCTCCATTGGGTCACAATGGACCCTTGCTTCTCTTAACCTCTGTGGTGTCACAATGCATTCCAAGCCCTTTTAGGCCACTTGATGTCACAATGAATCATTTGATTATTGGCCTTCATGGTGTCACAATGTTTCCTTGCTTCTATAGGTCCCCATGCTGTCAGAGTTCATCCGTGGTCCTTTTGCGCCCCCTGGTGTCAAAGGGATTCTTAGATTGTTAGCCTGCATTTGGTCACAATGGTTCCTTGCTTCTCTTAACCCCTGTGGTGTCACAATGCATCCCATGCCCTTTTAGGCCACTTGATGTCACAATGAATCATTTGATTCTTGGCCTCCATGGTGGCATAATTGTACCAGGTTTTACTTGGGCCCCATGCTTTCACAATTCATCCCTGCCCCTTTTAGGCCCATTGGTGTCAAAAGGGATCATTAGATTGTTAGCCTGCATTGGGTCACAATGGTTCCTTGCTTCTCTTAACCCCTGTGCTGTCACAATGCATCCCATGCCCTTTTAGGCCACTTGATGTCACAATGAACCATTTGATTCTTGGCCTCCATGGTGGCGTAATTGTATCAGGTTTTAATTGGGCACCATGCTTTCACAATACATCCCTGCCCCTTTTAGGCCCATTGGTGTCAAAAGGGATCATTAGATTGTTATCCTCCATTGGGTCACAATGGTTCCTTGCTTCTCTTAACCCCTGTGCTGTCACAATGCATCCCATGCCCTTTTAGGCCACTTGATGTCACAATGAATTATTTGATTCTTGGCCACCATGGTGGCATAATAGATCCTTGCTTCTATTGGTCCCCGTGCTGTAACAATTCATCCCTGGCCTTTTAGGCCCATTGGTGTCACAAGGGATCATTAGATTGTTAGCCTGCATTGGGTCACAATGGTTCCTTGCTTCTCTTAAACTCTGTGGTGTCACAATGCATTCCAGGCCGTTTTAGGCCACTTGGTCTTACAATGAACCATTTGATTCTTGGCCTTCATGGTGTCACAATGGTTCCTTGCTTCCATAGGTCCCCATGCTGGCAGAGTCCATCCGTGGTCCTTTTGCGCCCCCAGCTGTCAAAAGGGATTCTTAGATTGTTAGCCTGCATTGGGTCACAATGGTTCCTTGCTTCTCTTAACCCCTGTGCTGTCACAATGCATCCCATGCCCTTTTAGTCCACTTGATGTCACAATGAATTATTTGATTCTTGGCCTCCATGGTGGCATAATTGTACCAGGTTTTACTTGGGCCCCATGCTTTCACAATTCATCCCTGCCCCTTTTAGGCCCATTGGTGTCACAAGGGATCATTAGATTGTTAGCCTGCATTGGGTTACAATGGTTCCTTGCTTCTCTTAACCTCTGTGGTGTCACAATGCATCCCATGCCCTTTTAGGCCACTTGATGTCACAATGAATCTTTTGATTCTTGGCCTCCATGGTGTCATAATGGTTCCTTGTTTCTATTGGGCCCCATGCTGTCACAATTCATCCCTGGCCCTTTTACGCCCCCTGGTGTCAAATGGGATCCTGGGATTATTAGCCTCCATTGGGTCTCAATGGATCCTTGCTTCTCTTAAACTCTGTGCTGTCACAATGCATCCCATGCCCTTTTAGGCCACTTGATGTCACAATGAATCATTTGATTCTTGGCCTCCACGGTGGCATAATAGATCCTTGCTTCTATTGGTCCCCGTGCTGTAACAATCCATCCCTGGCCCTTTTAATACCCCCTGGTGCCACAAGGGATCATTAGATTGTTAGCCTGCATTGGGTCACAATGGTTCCTTGCTTCCCTTAACCTCTCTGGTGTCACAATGCATTCCAGGCCATTTTAGGCCACTTGGTCTTACAATGAACCATTTGATTCTTGGCCTTCATGGTGTCACAATGGTTCCTTGCTTCCACAGGTCCCCATGCTGTCAGAGTCCATCCGTGGTCCTTTTGCGCCCCCTGGTGTCAAAAGGGATTCTGAGATTGTTAGCCTGCATTGGGTCACAATGGTTCCTTGCTTCTCTTAACCCCTGTGGTGTCACAATGCATCCCATGCCCTTTTAGGCCACTTGATGTCACAATGAATCATTTGATTCTTGGCCTCCATGGTGGCGTAATTGTACCAGGTTTTACTTGGGCCCCATGCTTTCACAATTCATCCCTGCCCCTTTTAGGCCCATTGGTGTCGCAAGGGATCATTAGATTGTTAGCCTGCATTGGGTCACAATGGTTCCTTGCTTCTCTTAACCTCTGTGGTGTCACAATGCATCCCATGCCCTTTTAGGCCACTTGATGTCACAATGAATCATTTGATTCTTGGCCTCCATGGTGTCATAATGGTTCCTTGTTTCTATTGGGCCCCATGCTGTTCACAATTCATCCTTGGCCCTTTTAGGCCCATTGTTGTCACAAGGGATCATTAGATTGTTATCCTCCATTGGGTCACAATGGATCCTTGCTTCTCTTAACCCCTGTGCTGTCACAATGCATCCCATGCCCTTTTAGGCCACTTGATGTCACAATGAATCATTTGATTCTTGGCCTCCACGGTGGCATAATAGATCCTTGCTTCTATTGGTCCCCGTGCTGTAACAATCCATCCCTGGCCCTATTTGTACCCCCTGGTGCCACAAGTGATCATTAGATCGCTAGCCTGCATTGGGTCACAATGGCTCCTTGCTTCTCTTATCCTCTGTGGTGTCACAATGCATTCCAAGACTTTTAGGCCACTTGGTCTTACAATGAACCATTTGATTCTTGGCCTTCATGGTGTCATAATGGTTCCTTGCTTCTATAGGTCCCCATGCTGTCAGAGTTCATCCGTGGTCCTTTTGCGCCCCCTGATGTCAAAAGGGATTGTTAGATTGTTAGCCTGCATTGGGTCACAATGGTTCCCTGCTTCTCTTATCCCCTGTGGTGTCACAATGCATCCCATGACCCTTTAGTCCACTTGATGTCACAATGAATCATTTGATTCTTGGCCTCTACGGTGGCATAAGAGGTCCTTGCTTCTATTGGTCCCCGTGCTGTAACAATCCATCCCTGGCCCTTTTTATACCACTGGTGCCACAACGGATCATTAGATGGTTAGCCTGCATTGGGTCACAATGGTTCCTTGCTTCTCTTAACCTCTGTGGTGTCACAATGCATTCCAGGCCCATTTTAGGCCACTTGGTCTTACAATGAACCATTTGATTCTTAGCCTTCATGGTGTCATAATGGTTCCTTGCTTCCATAGGTCCCCATGCTGTCAGAGTCCATCCGTGGTCCTTTTGCGCCCCCTGGTGTCAAAAGGGATTCTTAGATTGTTAGCCTGCATTGGGTCACAATGGTTCTTTGCTTCTCTTAACCCCTGTGGTGTCACAATGCATCCCATGCCCTTTTAGGCCACTTGATGTCACAATGAATCATTTGATTCTTGGCCTCCATGGTGGCATAATTGTACCAGGTTTTACTTGGGCCCCATGCTTTCACAATTCATCCCTGCCCCTTTTAGGCCCATTGGTGTCCCAAGGGATCATTAGATTGTTAGCCTGCTTTGGGTTACAATGGTTCCTTGCTTCTCTTAACCTCTGTGGTGTCACAATGCATCCCATGCCCTTTTAGGCCACTTGATGTCACAATGAATCTTTTGATTCTTGGCCTCCATGGTGTCATAATGGTTCCTTGTTTCTATTGGGCCCCATGCTGTCACAATTCATCCCTGGCCCTTTTACGCCCCCTGGTGTCAAATGGGATCCTGGGATTATTAGCCTCCATTGGGTCACAATGGTTCCTTGCTTCTCTTAACCCCTGTGGTGTCACAATGCATCCCAGGCCTTTTCGGCCACTTGATGTCACAATGAATTATTTGATTCTTGGCCTCCATGGTGGCATAATAGATCCTTGCTTCTATTGGTCCCCGTGCTGTAACAATTCATCCCTGCCCCTTTTAGGCCCATTGGTGTCACAAGGGATCATTAGATTGTTAGCCTGCATTGGGTTACAATGGTTCCTTGTTTCTCTAAACCTCTGTGGTGTCACAATGCATCCCATGCCCTTTTTGGCCACTTGATGTCACAATGAATCTTTTGATTCTTGGCCTCCATGGTGTCATAATTGTTCCTTGTTTCTATTGGGCCCCATGCTGTCACAATTCATCCCTGCCCCATTTACGCCCCCTGGTGTCAAATGGGATCCTGGGATTATTAGCCTCCATTGGGTCACAATGGATCCTTGCTTCTCTTAACCTCTGTGGTGTCACAATGCATTCCAAGCCCTTTTAGGCCAGTTGATGTCACAATGAATCATTTGATTCTTGGCCTTCATGGTGTCACAATGTTTCCTTGCTTCTATAGGTCCCCATGCTGTCAGAGTTCATCCGTGGTCCTTTTGCGCCCCCTGGTGTCAAAAGGGATTCTTAGATTGTTAGCCTGCATTTGGTCACAATGGTTCCTTGCTTCTCTTAACCCCTGTGGTGTCACAATGCATCCCATGCCCTTTTAGGCCACTTGATGTCACAATGAATCATTTGATTCTTGGCCTCCATGGTGGCATAATTGTACCAGGTTTTACTTGGGCCCCATGCTTTCACAATTCATCCCTGCCCCTTTTAGGCCCATTGGTGTCACAAGGGATCATTAGATTGTTAGCCTGCATTGGGTCACAATGGTACCTTGCTTCTCTTAACCCCTGTGCTGTCACAATGCATCCCATGCCCTTTTAGGCCACATGATGTCACAATGAATTATTTGATTCTTGGCCTCCATGGTGGCATAATAGATCCTTGCTTCTATTGGTCCCCGTGCTGTAACACTTCCTCCCAGGGCCCTTTTAGGCACATTGGTGTCAAAAGGGATCATTAGATTGTTAGCCTGCATTGGGTCACAATGGTTCCTTGCTTCTCTTAACCTCTGTGGTGTCACAATGCATCCCATGCCCTTTTAGGCCACTTGATGTCACAATGAATCATTTGATTCTTGGCCTCCATGGTGTCATAATGGTTCCTTGTTTCTATTGGGCCCCATGCTGTCACAATTCATCCCTGGCCCTTTTACGCCCCCTGGTGTCAAATGGGATCCTGGGATTATTAGCCTCCATTGGGTCACAATGGTTCCTTGCTTCTCTTAACCCCTGTGGTGGCACAATGCATCCCATGCCCTTTTAGGCCACTTGATGTCACAATGAATCATTTGATTCTTGGCCTCCACGGTGGCATAATAGATCCTTGCTTCTATTGGTCCCCGTGCTGTAACAATCCATCCCTGGCCGTATTTGTACCCCCTGGTGCCACAAGGGATCATTAGATTGTTAGCCTGTATTGGGTCACAATGGTTCCTTTCTTCTCTTAACCTCTGTGGTGTCACAATACATTCCAAGACTTTTAGGCCACTTGGTCTTACAATGAACCATTTGATTCTTGGCCTTCATGGTGTCATAATGGTTCCTTGCTTCTATAGGTCCCCATGCTGTCAGAGTTCATCCGTGGTCCTTTTGCGCCCCCTGGTGTCAAAAGGGATTCTGAGATTGTTAGCCTGCATTGGGTCACAATGGTTCCTTGCTTCTCTTAACCCCTGTGGTGTCACAATGCATCCCATGCCCTTTTAGGCCACTTGATGTCACAATGAATCATTTGATTCTTGGCCTCCATGGTGGCATAATTGTACCAGGTTTTAATTGGGCCCCATGCTTTCACAATTCCTCCCTGCCCCTTTTAGGCCCATTGGTGTCCCAAGGGATCATTAGATTGTTAGCCTGCTTTGGGTTACAATGGTTCCTTGCTTCTCTTAACCTCTGTGGTGTCACAATGCATCCCATGCCCTTTTAGGCCACTTGATGTCACAATGAATCTTTTGATTCTTGGCCTCCATGGTGTCATAATGGTTCCTTGTTTCTATTGGGCCCCATGCTGTCACAATTCATCCCTGGCCCTTTTACGCCCCCTGGTGTCAAATGGGATCCTGGGATTATTAGCCTCCATTGGGTCACAATGGTTCCTTGCTTCTCTTAACCCCTGTGGTGTCACAATGCATCCCATGCCCTTTTAGGCCACTTGATGTCACAATGAATCATTTGATTCTTGGCCTCCACGGTGGCATAATAGATCCTTGCTTCTATTGGTCCCCGTGCTGTAACAATCCATCCCTGGCCGTATTTGTACCCCCTGGTGCCACAAGGGATCATTAGATTGTTAGCCTGTATTGGGTCACAATGGTTCCTTTCTTCTCTTAACCTCTGTGGTGTCACAATACATTCCAAGACTTTTAGGCCACTTGGTCTTACAATGAACCATTTGATTCTTGGCCTTCATGGTGTCATAATGGTTCCTTGCTTCTATAGGTCCCCATGCTGTCAGAGTTCATCCGTGGTCCTTTTGCGCCCCCTGGTGTCAAAAGGGATTCTGAGATTGTTAGCCTGCATTGGGTCACAATGGTTCCTTGCTTCTCTTAACCCCTGTGGTGTCACAATGCATCCCATGCCCTTTTAGGCCACTTGATGTCACAATGAATCATTTGATTCTTGGCCTCCATGGTGGCATAATTGTACCAGGTTTTACTTGGGCCCCATGCTTTCACAATTCATCCCTGCACCTTTTAGGCCCATTGGTGTCCCAAGGGATCATTAGATTGTTAGCCTGCTTTGGGTTACAATGGTTCCTTCCTTCTCTTAACCTCTGTGGTGTCACAATGCGTCCCATGCCCTTTTAGGCCACTTGATGTCACAATGAATCTTTTGATTCTTGGCCTCCATGGTGTCATAATGGTTCCTTGTTTCTATTGGGCCCCATGCTGTCACAATTCATCCCTGGCCCTTTTACGCCCCCTGGTGTCAAATGGGATCCTGGGATTATTAGCCTCCATTGGGTCACAATGGTTCCTTGCTTCTCTTAACCCCTGTGCTGTCACAATGCATCCCATGCCCTTTTAGGCCACTTGATGTCACAATGAATCATTTGATTCTTGGCCTCCACGGTGGCATAATAGATCCTTGCTTCTATTGGTCCCCGTGCTGAAACAATCCATCCCTGGCCCTATTTGTACCCCCTGGTGCCACAAGGGATCATTAGATGGTTAGCCTGCATTGGGTCACAATGGTTCCTTTCTTCTCTTAACCTCTGTGGTGTCACAATGCATTCCAGGCCATTTTAGGCCACTTGGTCTTACAATGAACCATTTGATTCTTGGCCTTCATGGTGTCATAATGGTTCCTTGCTTCTATAGGTCCCCATGCTGTCAGAGTTCATCCGTGGTCGTTTTGCGCCCCCTGGTGTCAAAAGGGATTCTGAGATTGTTAGCCTGCATTGGGTCACAATGGTTCCTTGCTTCTCTTAACCCCTGCGGTGTCACAATGCATCCCATGCCCTTTTAGGCCACTTGATGTCACAATGAATCATTTGATTCTTGGCCTCCATGGTGGCGTAATTGTACCAGGTTTTAATTGGGCCCCATGCTTTCACAATACATCCCTGCCCCTTTTAGGCCCATTGGTGTCAAAAGGGATCATTAGATTGTTAGCCTGCATTGGGTCACAATGGTTCCTTGCTTCTCTTAACCCCTGTGCTGTCACAATGCATCCCATGCCCTTTTAGGCCACTTGATGTCACAATGAACCATTTGATTCTTGGCCTCCATGGTGGCGTAATTGTACCAGGTTTTAATTGGGCCCGATGCTTTCACAATACATCCCTGCCCCTTTTAGGCCCATTGGTGTCAAAAGGGATTCTTAGATTGTTAGCCTGCATTGGGTCACAATGGTTCCTTGCTCATCTTAACCCCTGTGCTGTCACAATGCATCCCATGCCCTTTTAGGCCACTTGATGTCACAATGAATCATTTGATTCCTGGCCTCCATGGTGGCATAATTGTACCAGGTTTTACATGGACCCCATTCTTTCATAATTCATCCCTGCCCCTTTTAGGCCCATTGGTGTCGCAAGGGATCATTAGATTGTTAGCCTGCATTGGGTCACAATGGTTCCTTGCTTCTCTTAACCCCTGTGCTGTCACAATGCATCCCATGCCCTTTTAGGCCACATGATGTCACAATGAATTATTTGATTCTTGGCCTCCATGGTGGCATAATAGATCCTTGCTTCTATTGGTCCCCGTGCTGTAACAATTCCTCCCAGGGCCCTTTTAGGCCCATTGGTGTCACAAGGGATCATTAGATTGTTAGCCTGCATTGGGTCACAACGGTTCCTTGCTTCTCTTAACCTCTGTGGTGTCACAATGCATCCCATGCCCTTTTAGGCCACTTGATGTCACAATGAATCTTTTGATTCTTGGCCCCCATGGTGTCATAATGGTTCCTTGTTTCTATTGGGCCCCATGCTGTCACAATTCATCCCTGGCCCTTTTACGCCCCCTGGTGTCAAATGGGATCCTGGGATTATTAGCCTCCATTGTGTCACAATGGATCCTTGCTTCTCTTAACCCCTGTGGTATCACAATGCATTCCAAGACTTTTAGGCCACTTGGTCTTACAATGAACCATTTGATTCTTGGCCTTCATGGTGTCATAATGGTTCCTTGCTTCTATAGGTCCCCATGCTGTCAGAGTTCATCCGTGGTCCTTTTGCGCCCCCTTATGTCAAAAGGGATTCTTAGATTGTTAGCCTGCATTGGGTCACAATGGTTCCTTGCTTCTCTTAACCTCTGTGGTGTCACAATGCATCCCATGCCCTTTTAGGCCACTTGATGTCACAATGAATCATTTGATTCTTGGCCTCCATGGTGTCATAATGGTTCCTTGTTTCTATTGGGCCCCATGCTGTCACAATTCATCCCTGGCCCTTTTACGCCCCCGGTGTCAAATGGGATCCTGGGATTATTAGCCTCCATTGTGTCACAATGGATCCTTGCTTCTCTTAACCCCTGTGCTGTCACAATGCATCCCATGCCCTTTTAGGCCACTTGATGTCACAATGAATCATTTGATTCTTGGCCTCCATGGTGGCATAATAGATCCTTGCTTCTATTGGTCCCCGTGCTGTAACAATCCATCCCTGGCCCTTTTTACACCCCTTGGTGCCACACGGGATCATTACATGGTTAGCCTGCATTGGGTCACAATGGTTCCTTGCTTCTCTTAACCTCTGTGGTGTCACAATGCATTCCAAGAATTTTAGGCCACTTGGTCTTACAATGAACCATCTGATTCGTGGCCTTCATGGTGTCATAATGGTTCCTTGCGTCCATAGGTCCCCATGCTGTCTGAGTCCATCCGTGGTCCTTTTGCGCCCCCTGGTGTCAGAAGGGATTCTTAGATTGTTAGCCTGCATTGGGTCACAATGGTTCCTTGCTTCTCTTAACCCCTGTGCTGTCACAATGCATCCCATGCCCTTTTAGGCCACTTGATGTCACAATGAATCATTTGATTCCTGGCCTCCATGGTGGCATAATTGTACCAGGTTTTACATGGACCCCATTCTTTCATAATTCATCCCTGCCCCTTTTAGGCCCATTGGTGTCACAAGGGATCATTAGATTGTTAGCCTGCATTGGGTCACAATGGTTCCTTGTTTCTCTTAACCCCTGTGCTGTCACAATGCATCCCATGCCCTTTTAGGCCACTTGACGTCACAATGAATCTTTTGATTCTTGGCCTCCATGGTGTCATAATGGTTCCTTGTTTCTATTGGGCCCCATGCTGTCACAATTGATCCCGGGCCCTTTTACGCCCCCTGGTGTCAAATGGGATCCTGGGATTATTAGCCTCCATTGGGTCTCAATGGATCCTTGCTTCTCTTAAACTCTGTGCTGTCACAATGCATCCCATGCCCTTTTAGGCCACTTGATGTCACAATGAATCTTTTGATTCTTGGCCTCCATGGTGGCATAATAGATCCTTGCTTCTATTGGTCCCCGTGCTGTAACAATTCCTCCCAGGGCCCGTTTAGGCCCATTGGTGTCACAAGGGATCATTAGATTGTTAGCCTGCATTGGGTCACAATGGATCCTTGCTTCTCTTAAACTCTGTGGTGTCACAATGCATCCCATGCCCTTTTAGGCCACTTGATGTCACAATGAATCATTTGATTCTTGGCCTCCATGGTGTCATAATGGTTCCTTGTTTCTATTGGGCCCCATGCTGTCACAATTCATCCCTGGCCCTTTTAGGCCCCCTGGTGTCAAATGGGATCCTGGGATTATTAGCCTCCATTGGGTCACAAAGGATCCTTGCTTCTCTTAACCCCTGTGCTGTCACAATGCATCCCATGCCCTTTTAGGCCACTTGATGTCACAATGAATCATTTGATTCTTGGCCTCCACGGTGGCATAATAGATCCTTGCTTCTATTGGTCCCCGTGCTGTAACAATCCATCCCTGGCCCTTTTTATACCCCCTGGTGCCACAAGGGATCATTAGATTGTTAGCCTGCATTGGGTCACAATGGTTCCTTGCTTCTCTTAACCTCTGTGGTATCACAATGCATTCCAAGACTTTTAGGCCACTTGGTCTTACAATGAACCATTTGATTCTTGGCCTTCATGGTGTCATAATGATTCCTTGCTTCTGTAGGTCCCCATGCTGTCAGAGTTCATCCGTGGTCCTTTTGCGCCCCCTGATGTCAAAAGGGATTCTTAGATTGTTAGCCTGCATTGGGTCACAATGGTTCCTTGTTTCTCTTAACCCCTGTGGTGTCACAATGCTTCCCATGCCCTTTTAGGCCACTTGATGTCACAATGAATCATTTGATTCTTGGCCTCCATGGTGGCGTAATTGTACCAGGTTTTAATTGGGCCCCATGCTTTCACAATACATCCCTGCCACTTTTAGGCCCATTGGTGCCAAAAGGGATCATTAGATTGTTAGCCTGTATTGGGTCACAATGGTTCCTTGCTTCTCTTAACCTCTGTGGATTCACAATGCATCCCATGCCCTTTTAGGCCACTTGATGTCACAATGAATCTTTTGATATTGGACCCCATGGTGTCATAATGGTTCCTTGTTTCTATTGGGCCCCATGCTGTCACAATTAATCCCTGGCCCTTTTACGCCCCCTGGTGTCAAATGGGATCCTGGGATTATTAGCCTCCATTGGGTCACAATGGTTCCTTGCTTCTCTTAACCCCTGTGGTGGCACAATGCATCCCATGCCCTTTTAGGACACTTGATGTCACAATGAATCATTTGATTCTTGGCCTCCACGGTGGCATAATAGATCCTTGCTTCTATTGGTCCCCGTGCTGTAACAATCCATCCCTGGCCCTTTTTATACCCCCTCGTGCCACAAGTGATCATTAGATTGTTAGCCTGCATTGGGTCACAATGGTTCCTTGCTTCTCTTAACCCCTGTGGTGTCACAATGCATCCCATGCCCTTTTAGGCCACTTGATGTCACAATGAATCATTTGATTCTTGGCCTCCATGGTGTCATAATGGTTCCTTGTTTCTATTGGGCCCCATGCTGTCCCAATTCATCCCTGCCCCTTTTACGCCCCCTGGTGTCAAATGGGATCCTGGGATTATTAGTCTCCATTGGGTCACAATGGATCCTTGCTTCTCTTAAGCTCTGTGGTGTCACAATGCATTCCAAGCCCTTTTAGGCCACTTGATGTCACAATGAATCTTTTGATTCTTGGCCTTCATGGAGTCACAATGTTTCCTTGCTTCTATAGGTCCCCATGCTGTCAGAGCTCATCCGTGGTCCTTTTGCGCCCCCTGGTGTCAAAAGGGAGTCTTAGATGGTTAGCCTGCATTGGGTCACAATGGTTCCTTGCTTCTCTTAACCCCTGTGGTGTCACAATGCATCCCATGCCCTTTTAGGCCACTTGATGTCACAATGAATCATTTGATTCTTGGCCTCCATGGTGGCATAATTGTACCAGGTTTTACTTGGGCCCCATGCTTTCACAATTCATCCCTGCCCCTTTTAGGCCCATTGGTGTCGCAAGGGATCATTAGATTGTTAGCCTGCATTGGGTCACAATGGTTCCTTGCTTCTCTTAACCCCTGTGCTGTCACAATGCATCCCATGCCCTTTTAGGCCACTTGATGTCACAATGAATTATTTGATTCTTGGCCTCCATGGTGGCATAATAGATCCTTGCTTCTATTGGTCCCCGTGCTGTAACAATTCCTCCCAGGGCCCTTTTAGGCCCATTGGTGTCACAAGGGATCATTAGATTGTTAGCCTGCATTGGGTCACAATGGTTCCTTGCTTCTCTTAACCTCTGTGGTGTCACAATGCATCCCATGCCCTTTTAGGCCACTTGATGTCACAATGAACCATTTGATTCTTGGCCTCCATGGTGTCATAATGGTTCCTTGTTTCTATTGGGCCCCATGCTGTCACAATTCATCCCTGGCCCTTTTACGCCCCCTGGTGTCAAATGGGATCCTGGGATTATTAGCCTCCATTGGGTCACAATGGTTCCTTGCTTCTCTTAACCCCTGTGCTGTCACAATGCATCCCATGCCCTTTTAGGCCACTTGATGTCACAATGAATCATTTGATTCTTGGCCTCCACGGTGGCATAATAGATCCTTGCTTCTATTGGTCCCCGTGCTGTAACAATCCATCCCTGGCCCTATTTGTACCCCCTGGTGCCACAAGGGATCATTAGATTGTTAGCCTGCATTGGGTCACAATGGTTCCTTTCTTCTCTTAACCTCTGTGGTGTCACAATGCATTCCAAGCCCTTTTAGGCCACTTGGTCTTACAATGAACCATTTGATTCTTGGCCTTCATGGTGTCATAATGGTTCCTTGTTTCTATAGGTCCCCATGCTGTCAGAGTTCATCCGTGGTCCTTTCCCCCCCCTGGTGTCAAAAGGGATTCTTAGATTGTTAGCCTGCATTGGGTCACAATGGTTCCTTGCTTCTCTTAACCCCTGTGGTGTCACAATGCATCCCATGCCCTTTTAGGCCACTTGATGTCACAATGAATCATTTGATTCTTTGCCTTCATGGTGTCACAATGTTTCCTTGCTTCTATAGGTCCCCATGCTGTCAGAGTTCATCCGTGGTCCTTTTGCGCCCCCTGGTGTCAAAAGGGATTCTTAGATTGTTAGCCTGCATTGGGTCACAATGGTTCCTTGCTTCTCTTAACCCCTGTGCTGTCACAATGCATCCCATGCCCTTTTAGGCCACATGATGTCACAATGAATTATTTGATTCTTGGCCTCCATGGTGGCATAATAGATCCTTGCTTCTATTGGTCCCCGTGCTGTAACAATTCCTCCCAGGGCCCTTTCAGGCCCATTGGTGTCACAAGGGATCATTAGATTGTTAGCCTGCATTGGGTCACAATGGTTCCTTGCTTCTCTTAACCTCTGTGGTGTCACAATGCATCCCATGCCCTTTTAGGCCACTTGATGTCACAATGAATCATTTGATTCTTGGCCTCCATGGTGTCATAATCGTTCCTTGTTTCTATTGGGCCCCATGCTGTCACAATTCATCCCTGGCCCTTTTACGCCCCCTGGTGTCAAATGGGATCCTGGGATTATTAGCCTCCATTGGGTCACAATGGTTCCTTGCTTCTCTTAACCCCTGTGCTGTCACAATGCATCCCATGCCCTTTTAGGCCACTTGATGTCACAATGAACCATTTGATTCTTGGCCTTCATGGTGTCATAATGGTTCCTTGTTTCTATAGGTCCCCATGCTGTCAGAGTTCATCCGTGGTCCTTTCCCCCCCCTGGTGTCAAAAGGGATTCTTATATTGTTAGCCTGCATTGGGTCACAATGGATCCTTGCTTCTCTTAACCCCTGTGCTGTCACAATGCATCCCATGCCCTTTTAGGCCACTTGATGTCACAATGAATCATTTGATTCTTGGCCTCCACGGTGGCGTAATTGTACCAGGTTTTAATTGGGCCCCATGCTTTCACAATTCATCCCTGCCCCTTTTAGGCCCATTGGTGTCAAAAGGGATCATTAGATTGTTAGCCTGCATTGGGTCACAAGGGTTCCTTGCTTCTCTTAACCCCTGTGCTGTCACAATGCATCCCATGCCCTTTTAGGCCACTTGATGTCACAATGAATTATGTGATTCTTGGCCACCATGGTGGCATAATAGATCCTTGCATGTATTGGTCCCCGTGCTGTAACAATTCATCCCTGGCCCTTTTAGGCCCATTGGTGTCACAAGGGATCATTAGATTGTTAGCCTGCATTGGGTCACAATCGTTCCTTGCTTCTCTTAAACTCTGTGGTGTCACAATGCATCCCATGCCCTTTTATGCCACTTGATGTCACAATGAATCATTTGATTCTTGGCCACCATGGTGGCATAATTGTACCAGGTTTTACTTGGGCCCCATGCTTTCACAATTCATCCCTGCCCCTTTTAGGCCCATTGGTGTCACAAGGGATCATTATATTGTTAGCCTGCATTGGGTTACAATGGTTCCTTGCTTCTCTTAACCTCTGTGGTGTCACAATGCATCCCATGCCCTTTTTGGCCACTTGATGTCACAATGAATCATTTGATTCTTGGCCTCCATGGTGTCATAATGGTTCCTTGTTTCTATTGGGCCCCATGATGTCACAATTCATCCCTGCCCCTTTTACGCCCCCTGGTGTCAAATGGGATCCTGGGATTATTAGCCTCCATTGGGTCACAATGGATCCTTGCTTCTCTTAACTTCTGTGGTGTCACAATGCATTCCAAGCCCTTTTAGGCCACTTGATGTCACAATGAATCATTTGATTCTTGGCCTTCATGGTGTCATAATGGTTCCTTGCTTCTATAGGTCCCCATGCTGTCAGAGTTCATCCGTGGTCCTTTTGCGCCCCCTGGTGTCAAAAGGGATTCTTAGATGGTTAGCCTGCATTGGGTCACAATGGTTCCTTGCTTCTCTTAACCCCTGTGGTGTCACAATGCATCCCATGCCCTTTTAGGCCACTTGATGTCACAATGAATCATTTGATTCTTGGCCTCCATGGTGGCATAATTGTACCAGGTTTTACTTGGGCCCCATGCTTTCACAATTCATCCCTGCCCCTTTTAGGCCCATTGGTGTCGCAAGGGATCATTAGATTGTTAGCCTGCATTGGGTCACAATGGTTCCTTGCTTCTCTTAACCCCTGTGCTGTCACAATGCATCCCATGCCCTTTTAGGCCACATGATGTCACAATGAATTATTTGATTCTTGGCCTCCATGGTGGCATAATAGATCCTTGTTTCTATAGGTCCCCATGCTGTAACAATTCCTCCCAGGGCCCTTTTAGGCCCATTGGTGTCACAAGGGATCATTAGATTGTTAGCCTGCATTGGGTCACAATGGTTCCTTGCTTCTCTTAACCTCTGTGGTGTCACAATGCATCCCATGCCCTTTTAGGCCACTTGATGTCACAATGAATCATTTGATTCTTGGCCTCCACGGTGGCATAATACATCCTTGCTTCTATTGGTCCCCGTGCTGTAACAATCCATCCCTGGCCCTATTTGTACCCCCTGGTGCCACAAGGGATCATTAGATTGTTAGCCTGCATTGGGTCACAATGGTTCCTTTCTTCTCTTAACCTCTGTGGTGTCACAATGCATTCCAAGCCCTTTTAGGCCACTTGGTCTTACAATGAACCATTTGATTCTTGGCCTTCATGGTGTCATAATGGTTCCTTGCTTCTATAGGTCCCCATGCTGTCAGAGTTCATCCGTGGTCCTTTTGCGCCCCCTGGTGTCAAAAGGGATTCTTAGATTGTTAGCCGGCAATGGGTCACAATGGTTCCTTGCTTCTCTAAACCCCTGTGGTGTCACAATGCATCCCATGCCCTTTTAGGCCACTTGATGTCACAATGAATCATTTGATTCTTGGCCTCCATGGTGGCGTAATTGTACCAGGTTTTAATTGGGCCCCATGCTTTCACAATACATCCCTGCCCTTTTAGGCCCATTGGTGTCAAAAGGAATCATTAGATTGTTAGCCTGCATTGGGTCACAATGGTTCCTTGCTTCTCTTAACCCCTGTGCTGTCACAATGCATCCCATGCCCTTTTAGGCCACTTGATGTCACAATGAACCATTTGATTCTTGGCCTCCATGGTGGAGTAATAGATCCTTGCTTCTATTGGTCCCCGTGCTGTAACAATTCATCCCTGGCCCTTTTAGGCCCATTGGTGTCACAAGGGATCATTAGATTGTTGGCCTGCATTGGGTCACAATGGTTCCTTGCTTCTCTTAAACTCTGTGGTGTCACAATGCATCCCATGCCCTTTTAGGCCACTTGATGTCACAATGAACCATTTGATTCTTGGCCTCCATGGTGTCATAATGGTTCCTTGTTTCTATTGGGCCCCATGCTGTCACAATTCATCCCTGGCCCTTTTACGCCCCCTGGTGTCAAATGGGATCCTGGGATTATTAGCCTCCATTGGGTCACAATGGATCCTTGCTTCTCTTAACCCCTGTGCTGTCACAATGCATCCCATGCCCTTTTAGGCCACTTGATGTCACAATGAATCATTTGATTCTTGGCCTCCATGGTGGCATAATAGATCCTTGTTTCTATTGGTCCCCGTGCTGTAATAATCCATCCCTGGCCCTTTTTATACCCCCTGGTGCCACAAGGGATCATTAGATGGTTAGCCAGCATTGGGTCACAATGGTTCCTTGCTTCTCTTAACCCCTGTGGTGTCACAATGCATCCCATGCCCTTTTAGGCCACTTGATGTCACAATGAACCATTTGATTCTTGGCCTTCATGGTGTCATAATGTTTCCTTGCTTCTATTGGTCCCCTTGATGTCAGAGTTCATCCGTGGTCCTTTTGCGCCCCCTGGTTTCAAAAGGGATTCTTAGATTGTTAGCCTGCATTGGGTCACAATGGTTCCTTGCTTCTCTTAACCCCTGTGGTGTCACAATGCATCCCATGCCCTTTTAGGCCACTTGATGTCACAATGAATCATTTGATTCTTGGACTCCATGGTGGCGTAATTGTACCAGGTTTTAATTGGGCCCCATGCTTTCACAATACATCCCTGCCCCTTTTAGGCCCATTGGTGTCACAAGGGATCATTAGATTGTTAGCCTGCATTGGGTCACAATGGTTCCTTGCTTCTCTTAACCCCTGTGGTGTCACAATGCATCCCATGCCCTTTTAGGCCACATGATGACACAATGAATCATTTGATTCTTGGCCTCCATGGTGGCATAATAGATCCTTGCTTCTATTGGTCCCCGTGCTGTAACAATCCATCCCTGGCCCTTTTTATACCCCCTCGTGCCACAAGGGATCATTAGATTGTTAGCCTGCATTGGGTCACAATGGTCCCTTGCTTCTCTTAACCTCTGTGGTGTCACAATGCATCCCAAGCCCTTTTAGGCCACTTGGTCTTACAATGAACCATTTGATTCTTGGCCTTCATGGTGTCATAATGGTTCCTTGCTTCCATAGGTCCCCATGCTGTCAGAGTCGATCTGTGGTCCTTTTGCGTCCCCTGGTGTCAAAAGGGATTCTTAGATTGTTAGCCTGCATTGGGTCACAATGGTTCCTTGCTTCTCTTAACCCCTGTGCTGTCACAATGCATCCCATGCCCTTCTAGGCCACTTGATGTCACAATGAATCACTTGATTCTTGGCCTCCATGGTGTCATAATGGTTCCTTGTTTCTATTGGGCCCCATGCTGTCACAATTCATCCCTGGCCCTTTTACGCCCCCTGGTGTCAAATGGGATCCTGGGATTATTAGCCTCCATTGGGTCACAATGGTTCCTTGCTTCTCTTAACCCCTGTGCTGTCACAATGCATCCCATGCCCTTTTAGGCCACTTGATGTCACAATGAATCATTTGATTCTTGGCCTCCATGGTGGCATAATAGATACTTGCTTCTATTGGTCCCCGTGCTGTAACAATCCATCCCTGGCCCTTTTTATACCCCCTGGTGCCACAAGGGATCATTAGATGGTTAGCCTGCATTGGGTCACAATGGTTCCTTGCTTCTCTTAACCTCTGTGGTGTCACAATGCATTCCAAGCCCTTTTAGGCCACTTGGTCTTACAATGAACCATTTGATTCTTGGCCTTCATGGTGTCATAATGGTTCCTTGCTTCTATAGGTTCCCATGCTGTCAAGTTTCATCCGTGGTACTTTTTCGCCCCCTGGTGTCAAAAGGGATTCTTAGATTGTTAGCATACATTGGGTCACAATGGTTCCTTGCTTCTCTTAGCCCCTGTGGTGTCACAATGCATCCCATGCCCTTTTATGCCACTTGATGTCACAATGAATCATTTGTTTCTTGGCCTCCATGGTGGCATAATTGTACCAGGATTTACTTGAGCCCCATGCTTTCACAATACATCCCTGCCCCTTTTAGGCCCATTGGTGTCACAAGGGATCATTAGATTGTTAGCCTGCATTGGGTCACAATGGTTCCTTGCTTCTCTTAACCCCTGTGCTGTCACAATGCATCCCATGCCCTTTTAGGCCACTGGATGTCACAATGAATCATTTGATTCTTGGCCTCCATGGTGTCATAATGGTTCCTTGTTTCTATTGGGCCCCATGCTGTCACAATTCATCCCTGGCCCTTTTACGCCCCCTGGTGTCAAATGGGATCCTGGGATTATTAGCCTCCATTGGGTCACAATGGTTCCTTGCTTCTCTAAACCCCTGTGCTGTCACAAAGCATCCCATGCCCTTTTAGGCCACTTGATGTCACAATGAATCATTTGATTCTTGGCCTCCACGGTGGCATAATAGATCCTTGCTTCTATTGGTCCCCGTGCTGTAACAATCCATCCCTGGCCCTTTTTATACCCCCCTGGTGCCACAAGTGATCATTAGATTGTTAGCCTGCATTGGGTCACAATGGTTCCTTGCTTCTCTTAACCTCTGTGGTGTCACAATGCATTCCAAGCCCTTTTAGGCCACTTGATGTCACAATGAACCATTTGATTCTTGGCCTTCATGGTGTCATAATGTTTCCTTGCTTCTATTGGTCCCCTTGATGTCAGAGTTCATCCGTGGTCCTTTTGCGCCCCCTGGTTTCAAAAGGGATTCTTAGATTGTTAGCCTGCATTGGGTCACAATGGTTCCTTGCTTCTCTTAACCCCTGTGCTGTCACAATGCATCCCATGCCCTTTTAGGCCACTTGATGTCACAATGAATCTTTTGATTCTTGGCCTCCATGGTGTCATAATGGTTCCTTGTTTCTATTGGGCCCCATGCTGTCACAATTCATCCCTGGCCCTTTTACGCCCCCTGGTGTCAAATGGGATCCTGGGATTATTAGCCTCCATTGGGTCACAATGGATCCTTGCTTCTCTTAACCCCTGTGGTGGCACAATGCATCCCATGCCCTTTTAGGCCACTTGATGTCACAATGAATCATTTGATTCTTGGCCTCCATGGTGGCATAATAGATCCTTGCTTCTATTGGTCCCCGTGCTGTAACAATCCATCCCTGGCCCTTTTTATACCCCCTGGTGCCACAAGGGATCATTAGATTGTTAGCCTGCATTGGGTCACAATGGTTCCTTGCTTCTCTTAACCTCTGTGGTGTCACAATGCATTCCAAGCCCTTTTAGGCCACTTGGTCTTAAAATGAACCATTTGATTCTTGGCCTTCATGGTGTCATAATGGTTCCTTGCTTCCATAGGTCCCCATGCTGTCAGAGTCGATCTGTGGTCCTTTTGCGCCCCCTGGTGTCAAAAGGGATTCTTAGATTGTTAGCCTGCATTGGGTCACAATGGTTCCTTGCTTCTCTTAACCCCTGTGCTGTCACAATGCATCCCATGCCCTTTTAGGCCACTTGATGTCACAATGAATCATTTGATTCTTGGCCTCCATGGTGGCATAATTGTACCAGGTTTTACTTGGGCCCCATGCTTTCACAATTCATCCCTGCCCATTTTAGGCCCATTGGTGTCACAAGGGATCATTAGATTGTTAGCCTGCATTGGGTCACAATGGTTCCTTGCTTCTCTTAACCCCTGTGCTGTCACAATGCATCCCATGCCCTTTTAGGCCACTGGATGTCACAATGAATCATTTGATTCTTGGCCTCCATGGTGTCATAATGGTTCCTTGTTTCTATTGGGCCCCATGCTGTCACAATTCATCCCTGGCCCTTTTACGCCCCCTGGTGTCAAATGGGATCCTGGGATTATTAGCCTCCATTGGGTCACAATGGATCCTTGCTTCTCTAAACCCCTGTGCTGTCACAAAGCATCCCATGCCCTTTTAGGCCACTTGATGTCACAATGAATCATTTGATTCTTGGCCTCCACGGTGGCATAATAGATCCTTGCTTCTATTGGTCCCCGTGCTGTAACAATCCATCCCTGGCCCTTTTTATACCCCCCTGGTGCCACAAGTGATCATTAGATTGTTAGCCTGCATTGGGTCACAATGGTTCCTTGCTTCTCTTAACCTCTGTGGTGTCACAATGCATTCCAAGCCCTTTTAGGCCACTTGATGTCACAATGAACCATTTGATTCTTGGCCTTCATGGTGTCATAATGTTTCCTTGCTTCTATTGGTCCCCTTGATGTCAGAGTTCATCCGTGGTCCTTTTGCGCCCCCTGGTTTCAAAAGGGATTCTTAGATTGTTAGCCTGCATTGGGTCACAATGGTTCCTTGCTTCTCTTAACCCCTGTGCTGTCACAATGCATCCCATGCCCTTTTAGGCCACTTGATGTCACAATGAATCTTTTGATTCTTGGCCTCCATGGTGTCATAATGGTTCCTTGTTTCTATTGGGCCCCATGCTGTCACAATTCATCCCTGGCCCTTTTACGCCCCCTGGTGTCAAATGGGATCCTGGGATTATTAGCCTCCATTGGGTCACAATGGATCCTTGCTTCTCTTAACCCCTGTGGTGGCACAATGCATCCCATGCCCTTTTAGGCCACTTGATGTCACAATGAATCATTTGATTCTTGGCCTCCATGGTGGCATAATAGATCCTTGCTTCTATTGGTCCCCGTGCTGTAACAATCCATCCCTGGCCCTTTTTATACCCCCTGGTGCCACAAGGGATCATTAGATTGTTAGCCTGCATTGGGTCACAATGGTTCCTTGCTTCTCTTAACCTCTGTGGTGTCACAATGCATTCCAAGCCCTTTTAGGCCACTTGGTCTTAAAATGAACCATTTGATTCTTGGCCTTCATGGTGTCATAATGGTTCCTTGCTTCCATAGGTCCCCATGCTGTCAGAGTCGATCTGTGGTCCTTTTGCGCCCCCTGGTGTCAAAAGGGATTCTTAGATTGTTAGCCTGCATTGGGTCACAATGGTTCCTTGCTTCTCTTAACCCCTGTGCTGTCACAATGCATCCCATGCCCTTTTAGGCCACTTGATGTCACAATGAATCATTTGTTTCTTGGCCTCCATGGTGGCATAATTGTACCAGGTTTTACTTGGGCCCCATGCTTTCACAATTCATCCCTGCCCATTTTAGGCCCATTGGTGTCACAAGGGATCATTAGATTGTTAGCCTGCATTGGGTCACAATGGTTCCTTGCTTCTCTTAACCTCTGTGGTGTCACAATGCATCCCATGCCCTTTTAGGCCACTGGATGTCACAATGAATCATTTGATTCTTGGCCTCCATTGTGTCATAAAGGTTCCTTGTTTCTATTGGGCCCCATGCTGTCACAATTCATCCCTGGCCCTTTTACGCCCCCTGGTAGTCAAATGGGATCCTGGGATTATTAGCCTCCATTGGGTCACAATGGTTCCTTGCTTCTCTTAACCCCTGTGGTGTCACAATGCATCCCATGCCCTTTTAGGCCACTTGATGTCACAATGAATCATTTGATTCTTGGCCTCCACGGTGGCATAATAGATCCTTGCTTCAATTGGTCCCCGTGCTGTAAAAATCCATCCCTGGCCCTATTTGTACCCCCTGGTGCCACAAGGGATCATTAGATTGTTAGCCTGCATTGGGTCACAATGGTTCCTTGCTTCTCTTAAACTCTGTGGTGTCACAATGCATCCCATGCCCTTTTAGGCCACTTGATGTCACAATGAATCATTTGATTCTTGGCCTTCATGGTGTCATAATGGTTCCTTGCTTCTATAGGTCCCCAAGCTGTCAGAGTCCATCCGTGGTCCTTTTGCGCCCCCTGATGTCAAAAGGGATTCTTAGATTGTTAGCCTGCATTGGGTCACAATGGTTCCTTGCTTCTCTTAACCCCTGTGCTGTCACAATGCATCCCATGCCCTTTTAGGCCACTTGATGTCACAATGAATCATTTGATTCTTGGCCTCCATGGTGGCGTAATTGTACCAGGTTTTAATTGGGCCCCATGCTTTCACAATACATCCCTGCCCCTTTTAGGCCCATTGGTGTCAAAAGGGATCATTAGATTGTTAGCCAGCATTGGGTCACAATGGTTCCTTGCTTCTCTTAACCCCTCTGCTGTCACAATGCATCCCATGCCCTTTTAGGCCACTTGAGGTCACAATGAATCTTTTGATTCTTGGCCTCCATGGTGTCATAATGGTTCCTTGTTTCTATTGGGCCCCATGCTGTCACAATTCATCCCTGGCCCTTTTACGCCCCCTGGTAGTCAAATGGGATCCTGGGATTATTAGCCTCCATTGGGTCACAATGGATCCTTGCTTCTCTTAACCCCTGTGCTGTCACAATGCATCCCATGCCCTTTTAGGCCACTTGATGTCACAATGAATCATTTGATTCTTGGCCTCCACGGTGGCATAATAGATCCTTGCTTCTATTGGTCCCCGTGCTGTAACAATCCATCCCCGGCCCTTTTTATACCCCCCTGGTGCCACAAGTGATCATTAGATTGTTAGCCTGCATTGGGTCACAATGGTTCCTTGCTTCTCTTAACCCCTGTGCTGTCACAATGCATCCCATGCCCTTTTAGGCCACTTGATGTCACAATGAATCATTTGATTCTTGGCCTCCATGGTGGCGTAATTGTACCAGGTTTTAATTGGGCCCCATGCTTTCACAATACATCCCTGCCCCTTTTAGGCCCATTGGTGTCACAAGGGATCATTAGATTGTTAGCCTGCATTGGGTCACAATGGTTCCTTGCTTCTCTTAACCCCTGTGCTGTCACAATGCATCCCATGCCCTTTTAGGCCACTTGATGTCACAATGAATCATTTGATTCTTGGCCTCCATGGTGGCGTAATTGTACCAGGTTTTAATTGGGCCCCATGCTTTCACAATACATCCCTGCCCCTTTTAGGCCCATTGGTGTCACAAGGGATCATTAGATTGTTAGCCTGCATTGGGTCACAATGGTTCCTTGCTTCTCTTAACCCCTGTGCTGTCACAATGCATCCCATGCCCTTTTAGGCCACTTGATGTCACAATGAATCTTTTGATTCTTGGCCTCCATGGTGTCATAATGGTTCCTTGTTTCTATTGGGCCCCATGCTGTCACAATCCATCCCTGGCCCTTTTACGCCCCCTGGTGTCTAATGGGATCCTGGGATTATTAGCCTCCATTGGGTCACAATGGGTCCTTGCTTCTCTTAACCTCTGTGGTGGCACAATGCATCCCATGCCCTTTTAGGCCACTTGATGTCACAATGAATCATTTGATTCTTGGCCTCCATGGTGGCATATTTGTACCAGGGTTTACTTGGGACCCATGCTTTCACAATTCATCCCTGCCCCTTTTAGGCCCATTGGTGTCACAAGGGATCATTAGATTGTTAGCCTGCATTGGGTCACAATGGTTCCTTGCTTCTCTTAACCCCTGGGGTGTCACAATGCATCCCATGCCCTTTTAGGCCACTTGATGTCACAATGAATCATTTGATTCTTGGCCTCCACGGTGGCATAATAGATCCTTGCTTCTATTGGTCCCCGTGCTGTAACAATCCATCCCTGGCTCTTTTTATACCCCCCTGGAGCCACAAGGGATCATTAGATTGTTAGCCTGCATTGGGTCACAATGGTTCCTTGCTTCTCTTAACCTCTGTGGCGTCACAATGCATCCCATGCCCTTTTAGGCCACTTGATGTCACAATGAACCATTTGATTCTTGGCCTTCATGGTGTCATAATGTTTCCTTGCTTCTATTGTTCCCCTTGATGTCAGAGTTCATCCGTGGTCCTTTTGCGCCCCCCTGGTTTCAAAAGGGATTCTTAGATTGTTAGCCTGCATTGGGTCACAATGGTTCCTTGCTTCTCTTAACCCCTGTGGTGTCACAATGCATCCCATGCCCTTTTAGGCCACTTGATGTCACAATGAATCATTTGATTCTTGGCCTCCATGGTGGCATAATAGATCCTTGCTTCTATTGGTCCCCGTGCTGTAACAATCCATCCCTGGCCCTTTTTATACCCCCTGGTGCCACAAGGGATCATTAGATTGTTAGCCTGCATTGGGTCACAATGGTTCCTTGCTTCTCTTAACCCCTGTGCTGTCACAATGCATCCCATGCCCTTTTAGGCCACTTGATGTCACAATGAATCTTTTGATTCTTGGCCTCCATGGTGTCATAATGGTTCCTTGTTTCTATTGGGCCCCATGCTGTCACAATTCATCCCTGGCCCTTTTACGCCCCCTGGTGTCTAATGGGATCCTGGGATTATTAGCCTCCATTGGGTCACAATGTGTCCTTGCTTCTCTTAACCTCTGTGGTGGCACAATACATCCCATGCCCTTTTAGGCCACTTGATGTCACAATGAATCATTTGATTCTTGGCCTCCATGGTGGCATATTTGTACCAGGGTTTACTTGGGACCCATGCTTTCACAATTCATCCCTGCCCCTTTTAGGCCCATTGGTGTCACAAGGGATCATTAGATTGTTAGCCTGCATTGGGTCACAATGGTTCCTTGCTTCTCTTAACCCCTGGGGTGTCACAATGCATCCCATGCCCTTTTAGGCCACTTGATGTCACAATGAATCATTTGATTCTTGGCCTCCACGGTGGCATAATAGATCCTTGCTTCTATTGGTCCCCGTGCTGTAACAATCCATCCCTGGCTCTTTTTATACCCCCCTGGAGCCACAAGGGATCATTAGATTGTTAGCCTGCATTGGGTCACAATGGTTCCTTGCTTCTCTTAACCTCTGTGGCGTCACAATGCATCCCATGCCCTTTTAGGCCACTTGATGTCACAATGAACCATTTGATTCTTGGCCTTCATGGTGTCATAATGTTTCCTTGCTTCTATTGTTCCCCTTGATGTCAGAGTTCATCCGTGGTCCTTTTGCGCCCCCCTGGTTTCAAAAGGGATTCTTAGATTGTTAGCCTGCATTGGGTCACAATGGTTCCTTGCTTCTCTTAACCCCTGTGGTGTCACAATGCATCCCATGCCCTTTTAGGCCACTTGATGTCACAATGAATCATTTGATTCTTGGCCTCCATGGTGGCATAATAGATCCTTGCTTCTATTGGTCCCCGTGCTGTAACAATCCATCCCTGGCCCTTTTTATACCCCCTGGTGCCACAAGGGATCATTAGATTGTTAGCCTGCATTGGGTCACAATGGTTCCTTGCTTCTCTTAACCTCTGTGGTGTCACAATGCATTCCAAGCCCTTTTAGGCCACTTGATGTCACAATGAACCATTTGATTCTTGGCCTTCATGGTGTCATAATGGTTCCTTGCTTCCATAGGTCCCCATGCTGTCAGAGTCCATCTGTGGTCCTTTTGCGCCCCCTGATGTCAAAAGGGATTCTTAGATTGTTAGCCTGCATTGGGTCACAATGGTTCCTTGCTTCTCTTAACCCCTGTGCTGTCACAATGCATCCCATGCCCTTTTAGGCCACTTGATGTCACAATGAATCATTTGATTCTTGGCCTCCATGGTGGCATAATTGTACCAGGTTTTACTTGGGCCCCATGCTTTCACAATTCATCCCTGCCCATTTTAGGCCCATTGGTGTCACAAGGGATCATTAGATTGTTAGCCTGCATTGGGTCACAATGGTTCCTTGCTTCTCTTAACCTCTGTGGTGTCACAATGCATCCCATGCCCTTTTAGGCCACTGGATGTCACAATGAATCATTTGATTCTTGGCCTCCATGGTGTCATAATGGTTCCTTGTTTCTATTGGGCCCCATGCTGTCACAATTCATCCCTGGCCCTTTTACGCCCCCTGGTGTCAAATGGGATCCTGGGATTATTAGCCTGCATTGGGTCACAATGGTTCCTTGCTTCTCTAAACCCCTGTGGTGGCACAATGCATCCCATGCCCTTTTAGGCCACTTGATGTCACAATGAATCATTTGATTCTTGGCCTCCATGGTGGCATAATAGATACTTGCTTCTATTGGTCCCCGTGCTGTAACAATCCATCCCTGGCCCTTTTTATACCCCCTGGTGCCACAAGGGATCATTAGATTGTTAGCCTGCATTGGGTCACAATGGATCCTTGCTTCTCTTAACCCCTGTGCTGTCACAATGCATCCCATGCCCTTTTAGGCCACTTGATGTCACAATGAATCATTTGATTCTTGGCCTCCACGGTGGCATAATAGATCCTTGCTTCTATTGGTCCCCGTGCTGTAACAATCCATCCCTGGCCCTTTTTATACCCCCTGGTGCCACAAGGGATCATTAGATTGCTAGCCTGCATTGGGTCACAATGGTTCCTTGCTTCTCTTAACCTCTGTGGTGTCACAGTGCATTCCAAGCCCTTTTAGGCCACTTGATGTCACAATGAACCATTTGATTCTTGGCCTTCATGGTGTCATAATGTTTCCTTGCTTCTATTGGTCCCCTTGATGTCAGAGTTCATCCGTGGTCCTTTTGCGCCCCCTGGTTTCAATAGAAATTCTTAGATGGTTAGCCTGCATTGGGTCACAATGGTTCCTTGCTTCTCTTAACCCCTGTGGTGTCACAATGCATCCCATGCCCTTTTAGGCCACTTGATGTCACAATGAATCATTTGATTCTTGGCCTCCATGGTGGCATAATTGTACCAGGTTTTACTTGAGCCCCATGCTTTCACAATTCATCCCTGCCCCTTTTAGGCCCATTGGTGTCGCAAGGGATCATTAGATTGTTAGCCTGCATTGGGTCACAATGGTTCCTTGCTTCTCTTAACCCCTGTGCTGTCACAATGCATCCCATGCCCTTTTAGGCCACATGATGTCACAATGAATTATTTGATCCTTGGCCTCCATGGTGGCATAATACATCCTTGTTTCTATTGGTCCCCATGCTGTAACAATTCCTCCCAGGGCCCTTTTAGGCCCATTGGTGTCACAAGGGATCATTAGATTGTTAGCCTGCATTGGGTCACAATGGTTCCTTGCTTCTCTTAACCTCTGTGGTGTCACAATGCATCCCATGCCCTTTTAGGCCACTTGATGTCACAATGAATCATTTGATTCTTGGCCTCCATGGTGGCGTAATTGTACCAGGTTTTAATTGGGCCCCATGCTTTCACAATACATCCCTGCCCTTTTAGGCCCATTGGTGTCAAAAGGAATCATTAGATTGTTAGCCTGCATTGGGTCACAATGGTTCCTTGCTTCTCTTAACCCCTGTGCTGTCACAATGCATCCCATGCCCTTTTAGGCCACTTGATGTCACAATGAACCATTTGATTCTTGGCCTCCATGGTGGCGTAATAGATCCTTGCTTCTATTGGTCCCCGTGCTGTAACAATTCATCCCTGGCTCTTTTAGGCCCATTGGTGTCACAAGGGATCATTAGATTGTTGGCCTGCATGGGGTCACAATGGCTCCTTGCTTCTCTTAAACTCTGTGGTGTCACAATGCATCCCATGCCCTTTTAGGCCACTTGATGTCACAATGAATCATTTGATTCTTGGCCTCCATGGTGTCATAATGGTTCCTTGTTTCTATTGGGCCCCATGCTGTCACAATTCATCCCTGGCCCTTTTACGCCCCCTGGTGTCAAATGGGATCCTGGGATTATTAGCCTCCATTGGGTCACAATGGATCCTTGCTTCTCTTAACCCCTGTGCTGTCACAATGCATCCCATGCCCTTTTAGGCCACTTGATGTCACAATGAATCATTTGATTCTTGGCCTCCATGGTGGCATAATAGATCCTTGTTTCTATTGGTCCCCGTGCTGTAATAATCCATCCCTGGCCCTTTTTATACCCCCTGGTGCCACAAGGGATCATTAGATGGTTAGCCTGCATTGGGTCACAATGGTTCCTTGCTTCTCTTAACCTCTGTGGTATCACAATGCATTCCAAGACTTTTAGGCCACTTGGTCTTACAATGAACCATTTGATTCTTGGCCTTCATGGTGTCATAATGGTTCCTTGCTTCTATAGGTCCCCAAGCTGTCAGAGTCCATCCGTGGTCCTTTTGCGCCCCCAGATGTCAAAAGGGATCATTAGATTGTTAGCCTGCATTGGGTCACAATGGTTCCTTGCTTCTCTTAACCCCTGTGGTGTCACAATGCATCCCATGCCCTTTTAGGCCACTTGATGTCACAATGAATCATTTGATTCTTGGCCTCCATGGTGGCATAATTGTACCAGGTTTTACTTGGGCCCCATGCTTTCACAATTCATCCCTGCACATTTTAGGCCCATTGGTGTCACAAGGGATCATTAGATTGTTAGCCTGCATTGGGTCACAATGGTTCCTTGCTTCTCTTAACCTCTGTGGTGTCACAATGCATCCCATGCCCTTTTAGGCCACTGGATGTCACAATGAATCATTTGATTCTTGGCCTCCATGGTGTCATAAAGGTTCCTTGTTTCTATTGGGCCCCATGCTGTCACAATTCATCCCTGGCCCTTTTACGCCCCCTGGTAGTCAAATGGGATCCTGGGATTATTAGCCTCCATTGGGTCACAATGGTTCCTTGCTTCTCTTAACCCCTGTGGTGTCACAATGCATCCCATGCCCTTTTAGGCCACTTGATGTCACAATGAATCATTTGATTCTTGGCCTCCACGGTGGCATAATAGATCCTTGCTTCAATTGGTCCCCGTGCTGTAAAAATCCATCCCTGGCCCTATTTGTACCCCCTGGTGCCACAAGGGATCATTAGATTGTTAGCCTGCATTGGGTCACAATGGTTCCTTGCTTCTCTTAAACTCTGTGGTGTCACAATGCATCCCATGCCCTTTTAGGCCACTTGATGTCACAATGTATCATTTGATTCTTGGCCTTCATGGTGTCATAATGGTTCCTTGCTTCTATAGGTCCCCAAGCTGTCAGAGTCCATCCGTGGTCCTTTTGCGCCCCCTGATGTCAAAAGGGATTCTTAGATTGTTAGCCTGCATTGGGTCACAATGGTTCCTTGCTTCTCTTAACCCCTGTGCTGTCACAATGCATCCCATGCCCTTTTAGGCCACTTGATGTCACAATGAATCATTTGATTCTTGGCCTCCATGGTGGCGTAATTGTACCAAGTTTTAATTGGGCCCCATGCTTTCACAATACATCCCTGCCCCTTTTAGGCCCATTGGTGTCAAAAGGGATCATTAGATTGTTAGCCAGCATTGGGTCACAATGGTTCCTTGCTTCTCTTAACCCCTCTGCTGTCACAATGCATCCCATGCCCTTTTAGGCCACTTGAGGACACAATGAATCTTTTGATTCTTGGCCTCCATGGTGTCATAATGGTTCCTTGTTTCTATTGGGCCCCATGCTGTCACAATTCATCCCTGGCCCTTTTACGCCCCCTGGTAGTCAAATGGGATCCTGGGATTATTAGCCTCCATTGGGTCACAATGGATCCTTGCTTCTCTTAACCCCTGTGCTGTCACAATGCATCCCATGCCCTTTTAGGCCACTTGATGTCACAATGAATCATTTGATTCTTGGCCTCCACGGTGGCATAATAGATCCTTGCTTCTATTGGTCCCCGTGCTGTAACAATCCATCCCCGGCCCTTTTTATACCCCCCTGGTGCCACAAGTAATCATTAGATTGTTAGCCTGCATTGGGTCACAATGGTTCCTTGCTTCTCTTAACCCCTGTGGTGTCACAATGCATCCCATGCCCTTTTAGGCCACTTGATGTCACAATGAATCATTTGATTCTTGGCCTCCATGGTGGCGTAATTGTACCAGGTTTTAATTGGGCCCCATGCTTTCACAATACATCCCTGCCCCTTTTAGGCCCATTGGTGTCACAAGGGATCATTAGATTGTTAGCCTGCATTGGGTCACAATGGTTCCTTGCTTCTCTTAACCCCTGTGCTGTCACAATGCATCCCATGCCCTTTTAGGCCACTTGATGTCACAATGAATCTTTTGATTCTTGGCCTCCATGGTGGCATAATTGTACCAGGTTTTACTTGGGCCCCATGCTTTCACAATTCATCCCTGCCCCTTTTAGGCCCATTGGTGTCACAAGGGATCATTAGATTGTTAGCCTGCATTGGGTCACAATGGTTCCTTGCTTCTCTTAAACTCTGTGGTGTCACAATGCATCCCATGCCCTTTTAGGCCACTTGATGTCACAATGAATCATTTGATTCTTGGCCTCCATGGTGTCATAATGGTTCCTTGTTTCTATTGGGCCCCATGCTGTCACAATTCATCCCTGGCCCTTTTACGCCCCCTGGTGTCAAATGGCATCCTGGGATTATTAGCCTCCATTGGGTCACAATGGATCCTTGCTTCTCTTAACCCCTGTGGTGTGACAGTGGATCCCATGCCCTGTTAGGCCACTTGATGTCACAATGAATCATTTGATTCTTGGCCTCCATGGTGGCATAATTGTACCATGTTTTACTTGGGCCCCATGCTTTCACAATTCATCCCTGCCCCTTTTAGGCCCATTGGTGTCACAAGGGATCATTAGATTGTTAGCCTGCATTGGGTCACAATGGTTCCTTGCTTCTCTTAACCCCTGGGGTGTCACAATGCATCCCATGCCCTTTTAGGCCACTTGATGTCACAATGAATCATTTGATTCTTGGCCTCCACGGTGGCATAATATATCCTTGCTTCTATTGGTCCCCGTGCTGTAACAATCCATCCCTGGCCCTTTTTATACCCCCCTGGAGCCACAAGTGATCATTAGATTGTTAGCCTGCATTGGGTCACAATGGTTCCTTGCTTCTCTTAACCTCTGTGGTGTCACAATGCATCCCATGCCCTTTTAGGCCACTTGATGTCACAATGAACCATTTGATTCTTGGCCTTCTTGGTGTCATAATGTTTCCTTGCTTCTATTGGTCCCCTTGATGTCAGAGTTCATCCGTGGTCCTTTTGCGCCCCCCTGGTTTCAAAAGGGATTGTTAGATTGTTAGCCTGCATTGGGTCACAATGGTTCCTTGCTTCTCTTAACCCCTGTGGTGTCACAATGCATCCCATGCCCTTTTAGGCCACTTGATGTCACAATGAATCATTTGATTCTTGGCCTCCATGGTGGCATAATAGATCCTTGCTTCTATTGGTCCCCGTGCTGTAACAATCCATCCCTGGCCCTTTTTATACCCCCTGGTGCCACAAGGGATCATTAGATTGTTAGCCTGCATTGGGTCACAATGGTTCCTTGCTTCTCTTAACCTCTGTGGTGTCACAATGCATTCCAAGCCCTTTTAGGCCACTTGATGTCACAATGAACCATTTGATTCTTGGCCTTCATGGTGTCATAATGGTTCCTTGCTTCCATAGGTCCCCATGCTGTCAGAGTCCATCTGTGGTCCTTTTGCGCCCCCTGATGTCAAAAGGGATTCTTAGATTGTTAGCCTGCATTGGGTCACAATGGTTCCTTGCTTCTCTTAACCCCTGTGCTGTCACAATGCATCCCATGCCCTTTTAGGCCACTTGATGTCACAATGAATCTTTTGATTCTTGGCCTCCATGGTGGCATAATTGTACCGGGTTTTACTTGGGCCCCATGCTTTCACAATTCATCCCTGCCCCTTTTAGGCCCATTGGTGTCACAAGGGATCATTAGATTGTTAGCCTGCATTGGGTCACAATGGTTCCTTGCTTCTCTTAACCTCTGTGGTGTCACAATGCATCCCATGCCCTTTTAGGCCACTGGATGTCACAATGAATCATTTGATTCTTGGCCTCCATGGTGTCATAATGGTTCCTTGTTTCTATTGGGCCCCATGCTGTCACAATTCATCCCTGGCCCTTTTACGCCCCCTGGTGTCAAATGGGATCCTGGGATTATTAGCCTCCATTGGGTCACAATGGATCCTTGCTTCTCTTAACCCCTGTGCTGTCACAATGCATCCCATGCCCTTTTAGGCCACTTGATGTCACAATGAATCATTTGATTCTTGGCCTCCATGGTGGCATAATAGATCCTTGCTTCTATTGGTCCCCGTGCTGTAAGAATCCATCCCTGGCCCTTTTTATACCCCCTGGTGCCACAAGGGATCATTAGATTGTTAGCCTGCATTGGGTCACAATGGTTCCTTGCTTCTCTTAACCCCTGTGCTGTCACAATGCATCCCAAGCCCTTTTAGGCCACTTGATGTCACAATGAATCATTTGATTCTTGGCCTCCACGGTGGCATAATAGATCCTTGCTTCTATTGGTCCCCGTGCTGTAACAATCCATCCCTGGCCCTTTTTATACCCCCTGGTGCCACAAGGGATCATTAGATTGCTAGCCTGCATTGGGTCACAATGTTTCCTTGCTTCTCTTAACCTCTGTGGTGTCACAATGCATTCCAAGCCCTTTTAGGCCACTTGATGTCACAATGAACCATTTGATTCTTGGCCTTCATGGTGTCATAATGTTTCCTTGGTTCTATTGATCCCCTTGATGTCAGAGTTCATCCGTGGTCCTTTTGCGCCCCCTGGTTTCAATAGTAATTCTTAGATGGTTAGCCTGCATTGGGTCACAATGGTTCCTTGCTTCTCTTAACCCCTGTGGTGTCACAATGCATCCCATGCCCTTTTAGGCCACTTGATGTCACAATGAATCATTTGGTTCTTGGCCTCCATGGTGGCATAATTGTACCAGGTTTTACTTGAGCCCCATGCTTTCACAATTCATCCCTGCCCCTTTTAGGCCCATTGGTGTCGCAAGGGATCATTAGATTGTTAGCCTGCATTGGGTCACAATGGTTCCTTGCTTCTCTTAACCCCTGTGCTGTCACAATGCATCCCATGCCCTTTTAGGCCACATGATGTCACAATGAATTATTTGATCCTTGGCCTCCATGGTGGCATAATAGATCCTTGTTTCTATTGGTCCCCATGCTGTAACAATTCCTCCCAGGGCCCTTTTATGCCCATTGGTGTCACAAGGGATCATTAGATTGTTAGCCTGCATTGGGTCACAATGGTTCCTTGCTTCTCTTAACCTCTGTGGTGTCACAATGCATCCCATGCCCTTTTAGGCCACTTGATGTCACAATGAATCATTTGATTCTTGGCCTCCATGGTGGCGTAATTGTACCAGGTTTTAATTGGGCCCCATGCTTTCACAATACATCCCTGCCCTTTTAGGCACATTGGTGTCAAAAGGAATCATTAGATTGTTAGCCTGCATTGGGTCACAATGGTTCCTTGCTTCTCTTAACCCCTGTGCTGTTACAATGCATCCCATGCCCTTTTAGGCCACTTGATGTCACAATGAACCATTTGATTCTTGGCCTCCATGGTGGCGTAATAGATCCTTGCTTCTATTAGTCCCCGTGCTGTAACAATTCATTCCTGGCTCTTTTAGGCCCATTGGTGTCACAAGGGATCATTAGATTGTTGGCCTGCATGGGGTCACAATGGTTCCTTGCTTCTCTTAAACTCTGTGGTGTCACAATGCATCCCATGCCCTTTTAGGCCACTTGATGTCACAATGAATCATTTGATTCTTGGCCTCCATGGTGTCATAATGGTTCCTTGTTTCTATTGGGCCCCATGCTGTCACAATTCATCCCTGGCCCTTTTACGCCCCCTGGTGTCAAATGGGATCCTGGGATTATTAGCCTCCATTGGGTCACAATGGATCCTTGCTTCTCTTAACCCCTGTGCTGTCACAATGCATCCCATGCCCTTTTAGGCCACTTGATGTCACAATGAATCATTTGATTCTTGGCCTCCATGGTGGCATAATAGATCCTTGTTTCTATTGGTCCCCGTGCTGTAATAATCAATCCCTGGCCCTTTTTATACCCCCTGGTGCCACAAGGGATCATTAGATTGTTAGCCTGCATTGGGTCACAATGGTTCCTTGCTTCTCTTAACCGCTGTGGTATCACAATGCATTCCAATACTTTTAGGCCACTTGGTCTTACAATGAACCATTTGATTCTTGGCCTTCATGGTGTCATAATGGTTCCTTGCTTCTATAGGTCCCCAAGCTGTCAGAGTCCATCCGTGGTCCTTTTGCGCCCCCAGATGTCAAAAGGGATCATTAGATTGTTAGCCTGCATTGGGTCACAATGGTTCCTTGCTTCTCTTAACCCCTGTGGTGTCACAATGCATCCCATGCCCTTTTAGGCCACTTGATGTCACAATGAATCATTTGATTCTTGGCCTCCATGGTGGCATAATTGTACCGGGTTTTACTTGGTCCCCATGCTTTCACAATTCATCCCTGCCTCTTTTAGGCCCATTGGTGTCGCAAGGGATCATTAGATTGTTAGCCCGCATTGGGTCACAATGGTTCCTTGCTTCTCTTAACCCCTGGGGTGTCACAATGCATCCCATGCCCTTTTAGGCCACATGATGTCACAATGAATTATTTGATTCTTGGCCTCCATGGTGGCATAATAGATCGTTGCTTCTATTGGGCCCCATGCTGTAACAATTCCTCCCAGGGCCCTTTTAGGCCCATTGGTGTCACAAGGGATCATTAGATTGTTAGCCTGCATTGGGTCACAATGGTTCCTTGCTTCTCTTAACCTCTGTGGTGTCACAATGCATCCCATGCCCTTTTAGGCCACTGGATGTCACAATGAATCATTTGATTCTTGGCCTCCATGGTGTCATAATGGTTCCTTGTTTCTATTGGGCCCCATGCTGTCACAATTCATCCCTGGCCCTTTTACGCCCCCTGGTGTCAAATGGCATCCTGGGATTATTAGCCTCCATTGGGTCACAATGGTTCCTTGCTTCTCTTAACCCCTGTGCTGTCACAAAGCATCCCATGCCCTTTTAGGCCACTTGATGTCACAATGAATCATTTGATTCTTGGCCTCCACGGTGGCATAATAGATCCTTGCTTCTATTGGTCCCCGTGCTGTAACAATCCATCCCTGGCCCTATTTGTACCCCCTGGTGCCACAAGGGATCATTAGATTGTTAGCCTGCATTGGGTCACAATGGTTCCTTTCTTCTCTTAACCTCTGTGGTGTCACAATGCATTCCAAGCCCTTTTAGGCCACTTGGTCTTACAATGAACAATTTGATTCTTGGCCTTCATGGTGTCATAATGGTTCCTTGCTTCTATAGGTCCCCATGCTGTCAGAGTTCATCCGTGGTCCTTTCCCCCCCCTGGTGTCAAAAGGCATTCTTAGATTGTTAGCCTGCATTGGGTCACAATGGTTCCTTGCTTCTCTTAACCCCTGTGGTGTCACAATGCATCCCATGCCCTTTTAGGCCACTTGATGTCACAATGAATCATTTGATTCTTTGCCTTCATGGTGTCGCAATGTTTCCTTGCTTCTATAGGTCCCCATGCTGTCAGAGTTCATCCGTGGTCCTTTTGCGCCCCCTGGTGTCAAAAGGGATTCTTAGATTGTTAGCCTGCATTGGGTCACAATGGTTCCTTGCTTCTCTTAACCCCTGTGGTGTCACAATGCATCCCATGCCCTTTTAGGCCACTTGATGTCACAATGAATCATTTGATTCTTGGCCTCCATGGTGGCGTAATTGTATCAGGTTTTACTTGGGCCCCATGCTTTCACAATACATCCCTGCCCTTTTAGGCCCATTGGTGTCACAAGGGATCATTAGATTGTTAGCCTGCATTGGGTCACAATGGTTCCTTGCTTCTCTTAACCCCTGTGCTGTCACAATGCATCCCATGCCCTTTTAGGCCACTTGATGTCACAATGAACCATTTGATTCTTGGCCTCCATGGTGGCGTAATAGATCCTTGCTTCTATTGGTCCCCGTGCTGTAACAATTCATCCCTGGCTCTTTTAGGCCCATTGGTGTCACAAGGGATCATTATATTGTTGGCCTGCATGGGGTCACAATGGTTCCTCTCTTCTCTTAAACTCTGTGGTGTCACAATGCATCCCATGCCCTTTTAGGCCACTTGATGTCACAATGAATCATTTGATTCTTGGCCTCCATGGTGGCATAATGGTTCCTTGTTTCTATTGGGCCCCATGCTGTCACAATTCATCCCTGGCCCTTTTACGCCCCCTGGTGTCAAATGGGATCCTGGGATTATTAGCCTCCATTGGGTCACAATGGATCCTTGCTTCTCTTAACCCCTGTGCTGTCACAATGCATCCCATGCCCTTTTAGGCCACTTGATGTCACAATGAATCATTTGATTCTTGGCCTCCATGGTGGCATAATAGATCCTTGTTTCTATTGGTCCCCGTGCTGTAATAATCCATCCCTGGCCCTTTTTATACCCCCTGGTGCCACAAGGGATCATTAGATGGTTAGCCTGCATTGGGTCACAATGGTTCCTTGCTTCTCTTAACCTCTGTGGTATCACAATGCATTCCAAGACTTTTAGGCCACTTGGTCTTACAATGAACCATTTGATTCTTGGCCTTCATGGTGTCATAATGGTTCCTTGCTTCTATAGGTCCCCTTGCTGTCAGAGTCCATCCGTGGTCCTTTTGCGCCCCCAGATGTCAAAAGGGATCATTAGATTGTTAGCCTGCATTGGGTCACAATGGTTCCTTGCTTCTCTTAACCCCTGTGGTGTCACAATGCATCCCATGCCCTTTTAGGCCACTTGATGTCACAATGAATCATTTGATTCTTGGCCTCCATGGTGGCATAATTGTACCAGGTTTTACTTGATCCCCATGCTTTCACAATTCATCCCTGCCTCTTTTAGGCCCATTGGTGTCGCAAGGGATCATTAGATTGTTAGCCCGCATTGGGTCACAATGGTTCCTTGCTTCTCTTAACCCCTGTGCTGTCACAATGCATCCCATGCCCTTTTAGGCCACATGATGTCACAATGAATTATTTGATTCTTGGCCTCCATGGTGGCATAATAGATCCTTGCTTCTATTGGGCCCCATGCTGTAACAATTCCTCCCAGGGCCCTTTTAGGCCCATTGGTGTCACAAGGGATCATTAGATTGTTAGCCTGCATTGGGTCACAATGGTTCCTTGCTTCTCTTAACCCCTGTGGTGTCACAATGCATCCCATGCCCTTTTAGGCCACTGGATGTCACAATGAATCATTTGATTCTTGGCCTCCATGGTGTCATAATGGTTCCTTGTTTCTATTGGGCCCCATGCTGTCACAATTCATCCCTGGCCCTTTTACGCCCCCTGGTGTCAAATGGGATCCTGGGATTATTAGCCTCCATTGGGTCACAATGGATCCTTGCTTCTCTTAACCCCTGTGCTGTCACAAAGCATCCCATGCCCTTTTAGGCCACTTGATGTCACAATGAATCATTTGATTCTTGGCCTCCACGGTGGCATAATAGATCCTTGCTTCTATTGGTCCCCGTGCTGTAACAATCCATCCCTGGCCCTATTTGTACCCCCTGGTGCCACAAGGGATCATTAGATTGTTAGCCTGCATTGGGTCACAATGGTTCCTTTCTTCTCTTAACCTCTGTGGTGTCACAATGCATTCCAAGCCCTTTTAGGCCACTTGGTCTTACAATGAACAATTTGATTCTTGGCCTTCATGGTGTCATAATGGTTCCTTGCTTCTATAGGTCCCCATGCTGTCAGAGTTCATCCGTGGTCCTTTCCCCCCCCTGGTGTCAAAAGGGATTCTTAGATTGTTAGCCTGCATTGGGTCACAATGGTTCCTTGCTTCTCTTAACCCCTGTGGTGTCACAATGCATCCCATGCCCTTTTAGGCCACTTGATGTCACAATGAATCATTTGATTCTTTGCCTTCATGGTGTCGCAATGTTTCCTTGCTTCTATAGGTCCCCATGCTGTCAGAGTTCATCCGTGGTCCTTTTGCGCCCCCTGGTGTCAAAAGGGATTCTTAGATTGTTAGCCTGCATTGGGTCACAATGGTTCCTTGCTTCTCTTAACCCCTGTGGTGTCACAATGCATCCCATGCCCTTTTAGGCCACTTGATGTCACAATGAATCATTTGATTCTTGGCCTCCATGGTGGCGTAATTGTATCAGGTTTTACTTGGGCCCCATGCTTTCACAATACATCCCTGCCCTTTTAGGCCCATTGGTGTCACAAGGGATCATTAGATTGTTAGCCTCCATTGGGTCACAATGGTTCCTTGCTTCTCTTAACCCCTGTGCCGTCACAATGCATCCCATGCCCTTTTAGGCCACTTGATGTCACAATGAATTATGTGATTCTTGGCCACCATGGTGGCATAATAGATCCTTGCATGTATAGGTCCCCGTGCTGTAACAATTCATCCCTGGCCCTTTTAGGCCCATTGGTGTCACAAGGGATCATTAGATTGTTAGCCTGCATTGGGTCACAATGGTTCCTTGCTTCTCTTAAACTCTGTGGTGTCACAATGCATCCTATGCCCTTTTAGGCCACTTGATGTCACAATGAATCATTTGATTCTTGGCCTCCATGGTGGCATATTTGTACCAGGGTTTACTTGGGCCCCATGCTTTCACAATTCATCCCTGCCCCTTTTAGGCGCATTGGTGTCACAAGGGATCATTAGATTGTTAGCCTGCATTGGGTCACAATGGTTCCTTGCTTCTCTTAACCCCTGTGCTGTCACAATGCATCCCATTACCTTTTAGGCCACTTGATGTCACAATGAACCATTTGATTCTTGGCCTTCATGGTGTCATAATGTTTCCTTGCTTCTATTGGTCCCCTTGATGTCAGAGTTCATCCGTGGTCCTTTTGCGCCCCCTGGTTTCAAAAGGGATTCTTAGATTGTTAGCCTGCATTGGGTCACAATGGTTCCTTGCTTCTCTTAACCCCTGTGGTGTCACAATGCATCCCATGCCCTTTTAGGCCACTTGATGTCACAATGAATCATTTGATTCTTGGACTCCATGGTGGCGTAATTGTACCAGGTTTTAATTGGGCCCCATGCTTTCACAATACATCCCTGCCCCTTTTAGGCCCATTGGTGTCACAAGGGATCATTAGATTGTTAGCCTGCATTGGGTCACAATGGTTCCTTGCTTCTCTTAACCCCTGTGCTGTCACAATGCATCCCATGTCCTTTTAGGCCACTTGATGTCACAATGAATCTTTTGATTCTTGGCCTCCATGGTGTCATAATGGTTCCTTGTTTCTATTGGGCCCCATGCTGTCACAATTCATCCCTGGCCCTTTTACGCCCCCTGGTGTCAAATGGGATCCTGGGATTATTAGCCTCCATTGGGTCACAATGTATCCTTGCTTCTCTTAACCCCTGTGGTGGCACAATGCATCCCATGCCCTTTTAGGCCACTTGATGTCACAATGAATCATTTGATTCTTGGCCTCCATGGTGGCATAATAGATCCTTGCTTCTATTGGTCCCCGTGCTGTAACAATCCATCCCTGGCCCTTTTTATACCCCCTGGTGCCACAAGGGATCATTAGATTGTTAGCCTGCATTGGGTCACAATGGTTCCTTGCTTCTCTTAACCTCTGTGGTGTCACAATGCATTCCAAGCCCTTTTAGGCCACTTGGTCTTACAATGAACCATTTGATTCTTGGCCTTCATGGTGTCATAATGGTTCCTTGCTTCAATAGGTCCCCATGCTGTCAGAGTCGATCTGTGGTCCTTTTGCGCCCCCTGGTGTCAAAAGGGATTCTTAGATTGTTAGCATACATTGGGTCACAGTGGTTCCTTGCTTCTCTTAACCCCTGTGGTGTCACAATGCATCCCATGCCCTTTTAGGCCACTTGATGTCACAATGAATCATTTGATTCTTGGCCTCCATGGTGGCGTAATTGTATCAGGTTTTACTTGCGCCCCATGCTTTCACAATACATCCCTGCCCTTTTAGGCCCATTGGTGTCACAAGGGATCATTAGATTGTTAGCCTCCATTGGGTCACAATGGTTCCTTGCTTCTCTTAACCCCTGTGCTGTCACAATGCATCCCATGCCCTTTTAGGCCACTTGATGTCACAATGAATAATGTGATTCTTGGCCTCCATGGTGGCATAATAGATCCTTGCATGTATAGGTCCCCGTGCTGTAACAATTCTTCCCTGGCCCTTTTAGGCCCATTGGTGTCACAAGGGATCATTAGATTGTTAGCCTGCATTGGGTCACAATGGTTCCTTGCTTCTCTTAACCTCTGTGGTGTCACAATGCATCCCATGCCCTTTTAGGCCACTTGATGTCACAATGAATCATTTGATTCTTGGCCTCCATGGTGTCATAATGGTTCCTTGTTTCTATTGGGCCCCATGCTGTCACAATTTATCCCTGGCCCTTTTACGCCCCCTGGTGTCAAATGGGATCCTGGGATTATTAGCCTCCATTGGGTCACAATGGATCCTTGCTTCTCTTAACCCCTGTGCTGTCACAATGCATCCCATGCCCTTTTAGGCCACTTGATGTCACAATGAATCATTTGATTCTTGGCCTCCATGGTGGCATAATAGATACTTGCTTCTATTGGTCCCCGTGCTGTAACAATCCATCCCTGGCCCTTTTTATACCCCCTGGTGCCACAAGGGATCATTAGATGGTTAGCCTGCATTGGGTCACAATGGTTCCTTGCTTCTCTTAACCTCTGTGGTGTCACAAAGCATTCCAAGCCCTTTTAGGCCACTTGGTCTTACAATGAACCATTTGATTCTTGGCCTTCATGGTGTCATAATGGTTCCTTGCTTCTATAGGTTCCCATGCTGTCAAGTTTCATCCGTGGTCCTTTTGCGCCCCCTGGTGTCAAAAGGGATTCTTAGATTGTTAGCATACATTGGGTCACAATGGTTCCTTGCTTCTCTTAGCCCCTGTGGTGTCACAATGCATCCCATGCCCTTTTAGGCCACTTGATGTCACAATGAATCATTTGATTCTTGGCCTCCATGGTGGCATAATTGTACCAGGTTTTACTTGGGCCCCATGCTTTCACAATACATCCCTGCCCCTTTTAGGCCCATTGGTGTCACAAGGGATCATTAGATTGTTAGCCTGCATTGGGTCACAATGGTTCCTTGCTTCTCTTAACCCCTGGGGTGTCACAATGCATCCCATGCCCTTTTAGGCCACTTGATGTCACAATGAATCATTTGATTCTTGGCCTCCATGGTGTCATAATGGTTCCTTGTTTCTATTGGGCCCCATGTTGTCACAATTCATCCCTGGCCCTTTTACGCCCCCTGGTGTCAAATGGGATCCTGGGATTATTAGCCTCCATTGGGTCACAATGGTTCCTTGCTTCTCTTAACCCCTGTGCTGTCACAATGCATCCCATGCCCTTTTAGGCCACTTGATGTCACAATGAATCATTTGATTCTTGGCCTCCACGGTGGCATAATACATCCTTGCTTCTATTGGTCCCCGTGCTGTAACAATCCATCCCTGGCCCTTTTTATACCCCCCTGGTGCCACAAGTGATCATTAGATTGTTAGCCTGCATTGGGTCACAATGGTTCCTTGCTTCTCTTAACCTCTGTGGTATCACAATGCATTCCAAGCCCTTTTAGGCCACTTGATGTCACAATGAACCATTTGATTCCTGGCCTTCATGGTGTCATAATGTTTCCTTGTTTCTATAGGTCCCCTTGATGTCAGAGTTCATCCGTGGTCCTTTTGCGCCCCCTGGTTTCAAAAGGGATTCTTAGACTGTTAGCCTGCATTGGGTCACAATGGTTCCTTGCTTCTCTTAACCCCTGTGGTGTCACAATGCATCCCATGCCCTTTTAGGCCACTTGATGTCACAATGAATCTTTTGATTCTTGGCCTCCATGGTGTCATAATGGTTCCTTGTTTCTATTGGGCCCCATGCTGTCACAATTCATCCCTGGCCCTTTTATGCCCCCTGGTGTCAAATGGGATCCTGGGATTATTAGCCTCCATTGGGTCACAATGGATCCTTGCTTCTCTTAACCCCTGTGGTGTCACAATGCATCCCATGCCCTTTTAGGCCACTTGATGTCACAATGAATCATTTGATTCTTGGCCTCCATGGTGGCATAATAGGAACTTGCTTCTATTGGTCCCCGTGCTGTAACAATCCATCCCTGGCCCTTTTTATACCCCCTGGTGCCACAAGGGATCATTAGATGGTTAGCCTGCATTGGGTCACAATGGTTCCTTGCTTCTCTTAAACTCTGTGGTGTCACAATGCATCCCATGCCCTTTTAGGCCACTTGATGTCACAATGAATCATTTGATTCTTGGCCTCCATGGTGTCATAATGGTTCCTTGTTTCTATTGGGCCCCATGCTGTCACAATTCATCCCTGGCCCTTTTACGCCCCCTGGTGTCAAATGGGATCCTGGGATTATTAGCCTCCATTGGGTCACAATGGATCCTTGCTTCTCTTAACCCCTGTGCTGTCACAATGCATCCCATGCCCTTTTAGGCCACTTGATGTCACAATGAATCATTTGATTCTTGGCCTCCATGGTGGCATAATAGATCCTTGCTTCTATTGGTCCCCGTGCTGTAAGAATCAATCCCTGGCCCTTTTTATACCCCCTGGTGCCACAAGGGATCATTAGATGGTTACCCTGCATTGGGTCACAATGGTTCCTTGCTTCTCTTAACCTCTGTGGTATCACAATGCATTCCAATACTTTTAGGCCACTTGGTCTTACAATGAACCATTTGATTCTTGGCCTTCATGGTGTCATAATGGTTCCTTGCTTCTATAGGTACCCAAGCTGTCAGAGTCCATCCGTGGTCCTTTTGCGCCCCCAGATGTCAAAAGGGATCATTAGATTGTTAGCCTGCATTGGGTCACAATGGTTCCTTGCTTCTCTTAACCCCTGTGGTGTCACAATGCATCCCATGCCCTTTTAGGCCACTTGATGTCACAATGAATCATTTGATTCTTGGCCTCCATGGTGGCATAATTGTACCAGGTTTTACTTGGTCCCCATGCTTTCACAATTCATCCCTGCCTCTTTTAGGCCCATTGGTGTCGCAAGGGATCATTAGATTGTTAGCCCGCATTGGGTCACAATGGTTCCTTGCTTCTCTTAACCCCTGTGCTGTCACAATGCATCCCATGCCCTTTTAGGCCACATGATGTCACAATGAATTATTTGATTCTTGGCCTCCATGGTGGCATAATAGATCCTTGCTTCTATTGGGCCCCATGCTGTAACAATTCCTCCCAGGGCCCTTTTAGGCCCATTGGTGTCACAAGGGATCATTAGATTGTTAGCCTGCATTGGGTCACAATGGTTCCTTGCTTCTCTTAACCTCTGTGGTATCACAATGCATTCCATGCCCTTTTAGGCCACTTGATGTCACAATGAACCATTTGATTCTTGGCCTTCATGGTGTCATAATGGTTCCTTGCTTCTATAGTACCCCATGCTGTCAGTGTTCATCCGTGGTCCTTTTGCGCCCCCTGGTGTCAAAAGGGATTGTTAGATCGTTAGCCTACATTGGGTCACAATGGTTCCTTGCTTCTCTTAACCCCTGTGGTGTCACAATGCATCCCATGCCCTTTTAGGCCACTTGATGTCACAATGAACCATTTGATTCTTGGCCTCCATGGTGGCGTAATTGTACCAGGTTTTAATGGGGCCCCATGCTTTCACAATACATCCCTGCCCCTTTTAGGCCCATTGGTGTCACAAGGGATCATTAGATTGTTAGCCTCCATTGGGTCACAATGGTTCCTTGCTTCTCTAAACCTCTGTGCTGTCACAATGCATCCCATGCCCTTTTAGGCCACTTGATGTCACAATGAATCTTTTGATTCTTGGCCTCCATGGTATCATAATGGTTCCTTGTTTCTATTGGGCCCCATGCTGTCACAATTCATCCCTGGCCCTTTTACGCCCCCTGGTGTCAAATGGGATCCTGGGATTATTAGCCTCCATTGGGTCACAATGGATCCTTGCTTCTCTTAACCCCTGTGCTGTCACAATGCATCCCATGCCCTTTTAGGCCACTTGATGTCACAATGAATCATTTGATTCTTGGCCTCCACGGTGGCATAATAGATCCTTGCTTCTATTGGTCCCCGTGCTGTAACAATCCATCCCTGGCCCTTTTTATACCCCCTGGTGACACAAGGGATCATTAGATGGTTAGCCTGCATTGGGTCACAATGGTTCCTTGCTTCTCTTAACCCCTGTGCAGTCACAATGCATCCCATGCCCTTTTAGGCCACATGATGTCACAATGAATCATTTGATTCTTGGCCTCCACGGTGGCATAATAGATCCTTGCTTCTATTGGTCCCCGTGCTGTAACAATCCATCCCTGGCCCTTTTTATACCTCCTGGTGCCACAAGGGATCATTAGATTGTTAGCCTGCATTGGGTCACAATGGTTCCTTGCTTCTCTTAACCCCTGTGCTGTCACAATGCATCCCATGCCCTTTTAGGCCACTTGATGTCACAATGAATCATTTGATTCTTGGCCTCCATGGTGGCGTAATTCTACCAGGTTTACTTGGGCCCCATGCTTTCACAATACATCCCTGCCCCTTTTAGGCCCATTGGTGTCACAAGGGATCATTAGATTGTTAGCCTGCATTGGGTCACAATGGATCCTTGCTTCTCTTAACCCCTGTGCTGTCACAATGCATCCCATGCCCTTTTAGGCCACATGATGTCACAATGAATTATTTGATTCTTGGCCTCCATGGTGGCATAATAGATCCTTGCTTCTATTGGTCCCCGTGCTGTAACAATTCATCCCTGCCCCTTTTATGCCCATTGGTGTCACAAGGGATCATTAGATTGTTAGCCTGCATTGGGTCACAATGGTTCCTTGCTTCTCTTAACCCCTGTGGTGTCACAATGCATCCCATGCCCTTTTAGGCCACTTGATGTCACAATGAATCATTTGATTCTTGGCCTCCATGGTGGCATAATTGTACCGGGTTTTACTTGGTCCCCATGCTTTCACAATACATCCCTGCCCCTTTTAGGCCCATTGGTGTCAAAAGGGATCATTAGATTGTTAGCCTCCATTGGGTCACAATGGATCCTTGCTTCTCTTAACCCCTGTGCTGTCACAATGCATCCCATGCCCTTTTAGGCCACATGATGTCACAATGAATTATTTGATTCTTGGCCTCCATGGTGGCATAATAGATCCTTGCATCTATTGGTCCCCATGCTGTACCAATTCATCCCTGGCCCTTTTAGGCCCATTGGTGTCACAAGGGATCATTAGATTGTTAGCCTGCATTGGGTCACCATGTTTCCTTGCTTCTCTTAACCTCTGTGGTGTCACAATGCATCCCATGCCCTTTTAGGCAACTTGATGTCACAATGAATTATTTGATTCTTGGCCTCCATGGTGTCATAATGGTTCCTTGATTCTATTGGGCCCCATGCTGTCACAATTCATCCCTACCCCTTTTCCGCCCCCTGGTGTCAAAAGGGATTCTTAGATTGTTAGCCTGCATTGGATCACAATGGTTCCTTGCTTCTCTTAACCCCTGTGGTGTCACAATGCATCCCATGCCCTTTTAGGCCACTTGATGTCACAATGAATCATTTGATTCTTGGCCTCCATGGTGGCATAATAGATCCTTGCTTCTATTGGTCCCCGTGCTGTAAGAATCCATCCCTGGCCCTTTTTATACCCCCTGGTGCCACAAGGGATCATTAGACTGTTAGCCTGCAATGGGTCACAATGGTTCCTTGCTTCTCTTAACCTCTGTGGTGTCACAATGCATTCCAAGCCGTTTTAGGCCACTTGATGTCACAATGAATCATTTGATTCTTGGCCTTCATGGTGTCATAATGGTTCCTAGCTTCTATAGGTCCCCATGCTGTCAGAGTTCATCCGTGGTCCTTTTCCGCCCCCTGGTGTCAAAAGGGATTCTTAGAGTGTTAGCCTGCATTGGGTCACAATGGTTCCTTGCTTCTCTTAACCCCTGTGGTGTCACAATGCATCCCATGCCCTTTTAGGCCACTTGATGTCACAATGAATCATTTGATTCTTGGCCTCCATGGTGTCATAATGGTTCCTTGTTTCTATTGGACCCCATGCTGTCACAATTCATCCCTGGCCCTTTTACGCCCCCTGGTGTCAAATGGGATCCTGGGATTATTAGCCTCCATTGGGTCACAATGGTTCCTTGCTTCTCTTAACCCCTGTGGTGGCACAATGCATCCCATGCCCTTTTAGGCCACTTGATGTCACAATGAATCATTTGATTCTTGGCCTCCACGGTGGCATAATAGATCCTTGCTTCTATTGGTCCCCGTGCTGTAACAACCCGTCCCTGGCCCTTTTTATACCCCCTGGTGCCACAAGGGATCATTAGATTGCTAGTCTGCATTGGGTCACAATGGTTCCTTGCTTCTCTTAACCCCTGTGGTGTCACAATGCATCCCATGCCCTTTTAGGCCACTTGGTGTTACAATGAATCATTTGAGTCTTGGCCTCTATGGTGTCATAATATTTCCATGTTTTTATTGTGCACCATGCGTTCACAATGCATCCCTGGCCCTATTACAAGCCCTGGTGTCAAAAGGGATCATTAGATTGTTAGCCTGCATTGGGTCACAATGATTCCTTGCTTCTCTTAGCCCCTGTGGTGTCACAATGCATCCCATGTCCTTTTAGGCCATATGATGTCACAATGAATCATTTGATTCTTGGCCTCCATGGTGGCATAATTGTACCAGGTTTTACTGGGGCCCCATGTTTCACAATACATCCCTGCCACTTTTAGGCCCATTGGTGTCACAAGGGATCATTAGATTGTTAGCCTGCATTGGGTCACCATGTTTCCTTGCTTCTCTTACCGTCTGGGGTGTCACAATGCATCCCATGCCCTTTTAGGCCACTTGATGTCACAATGAATCATTTGATTCTTGACCGCCATGGTGTCATAATGGTTCCTTGTTTCTATTGGGCCCCATGCTGTCACAATTCATCCCTGGCCCTTTTACGCCCCCTGGTGTCAAATGGGATCCTGGGATTATTAGCCTCCATTGCGTCACAATGGATCCTTGCTTCTCTTAACCCCTGTGCTGTCACAATGCATCCCATGCCCTTTTAGGCCACTTGATGTCACAATGAATCATTTGATTCTTGGCCTCCACGGTGGCATAATAGATCCTTGCTTCTATTGGTCCCTGTGCTGTAACAATCCATCCCTGGCCCTTTTTATACCCCCTGGTGCCACAAGGGATCATTAGATTGTTAGCCTGCATTGGGTCACAATGGTTCCTTGCTTCTCTTAACCTCTGTGGTGTCACAATGCATTCCAAGCCCTTTTTGGCCACTTGGTCGTACAATGAACCATTTGATTCTTGGCCTTCATGGTGTCATAATGGTTCCTTGTTTCTATAGGTCCCCATGCTGTCAGAGTTTATCCGTGGTCCTTTTGCGCCCCCTGGTGTCAAAAGGGATTCTTAGATTGTTAGCCTGCATTGGGTCACAATGGTTCCTTGCTTCTCTTAACCCCTGTGGTGTCACAATGCATCCCATGCCCTTTTAGGCCACTTGATGTCACAATGAATCATTTGATTCTTGGCCTCCATGGTGGCATAATTGTACCAGGTTTTACTTGGGCCCCATGCTTTCACAATTCATCCCTGCCGCTTTTAGGCCCGTTGGTGTCACAAGGGATCATTAGATTGTTAGCCTGCATTGGGTCACAATGGATCCTTGCTTCTCTTAACCCCTGTGCTGTCACAATGCATCCCATGCCCTTTTAGGCCACATGATGTCACAATGAATTATTTGATTCTTGGCCTCCATGGTGGCATAATAGATCCATGCATCTATTGGTCCCCATGCTTTCACAATACATCCCTGCCCCTTTTAGGCACATTGGTGTCACAAGGGATCATTAGATGGTTAGCCTGCATTGGGTCACCATGATTAATTGCTTCTCTTAACCTCTGTGGTGTTCACAATGCATTCCAAGCCCTTTTAGGCCACATGATGTCACAATGAATCATTTGATTCTTGGCCTCCAATGTGGCGTAATTGTACGAGGTTTCTATTGGGCCCCATGCTTTCACAATACATCCCTGCCCCTTTTAGGCCCATTGATGTCAAAAGGGATCATTAGATTGTTAGCCATCATTGGGTCACAATGGATCCCTGCTTCTCTTAGCCCCTGGGGTGTCACAATGCATCCCATGCCCTTTTAGGCCACATGATGTCACAATGAATTATTTGATTCTTGGCCTCCATGGTGGCATAATAGATCCTTGCATCTCTTGGTCCCCGTGCTGTAACAATTCCTCCCGGACCCTTTTAGGCCCATTGGTGTCACAAGGGATCATTAGATTGTTAGCCTGCATTGGGTCACAATGGTTCCTTGCTTCTCTTAACCCCTGTGCTGTCACAATGCATCCCATGCCCTTTTAGGCCACATGATGTCACAAAGAATTATTTGATTCTTGGCCTCCATGGTGGCATAATAGATCCTTGCATCTCTTGGTCCCCGTGCTGTAACAATTCCTCCCGGGCCCTTTTAGGCCCATTGGTGTCACAAGGGATCATTAGATTGTTAGCCTGCATTGGGTCACCATGTTTCCTTGCTTCTCTTATCGTCTGTGGTGTCACAATGCATCCCATGCCCTTTTAGGCAACTTGATGTCACAATGAATTATTTGATTCTTGGCCTCCATGGCGTCATAAAGGTTCCTTGATTCTATTGGGCCCCATGCTGTCACAATTCATCCCTGCCCATTTTACGCCTCCTGGTGTCAAAAGGGATTCTTAGATTGTTAGCCTGCATTGGATCACAAAGGTTCCTTGCTTCTCTTAACCCCTGTGGTGTCACAATGCATCCCATGCCCTTTTAGGCCACTTGATGTCACAATGAATCTTTTGATTCTTGGCCTCCATGGTGGCATAATTATACCAGGTTTTAATTGGGCCCCATGCTTTCACAATACATCCCTGCCCCTTTTAGGCCCATTGGTGTCACAAGGGATCATTAGATTGTTAGCCTCCATTGGGTCACAATGGATCCTTGCTTCTCTTAACCCCTGTGCTGTCACAATGCATCCCATGCCCTTTTAGGCCACATGATGTCACAATGAATTATTTGATTCTTGGCCTCCATGGTGGCATAATAGATCCTTGCTTCTATTGGTCCCCGTGCTGTAACAATCCATCCCTGCCCCTTTTAGGCCCATTGTTGTCACAAGGGATCATTAGATTGTTAGCCTGCATTGGGTCACAATGATTCCTTGCTTCTCTTAACCTCTGTGGTGTCACAAAGCATTCCAAGCCCTTTTAGGCCACTTGGACTTACAATGAACCATTTGATTCTTGGCCTTCATGGTGGCATAATGGTTCCTTGCTTCTATAGGTCCCCATGCTGTCAGAGTTCATCCGTGGTCCTTTTGCGCCCCCTGGTGTCAAAAGGGATTCTTAGATTGTTAGCCTGCATTGGGTCACAATGGTTCCTTGCTTCTCTTAACCTCTGTGGTGTCACAATGCATCCCATGCCCTTTTAGGCCACTTGATGTCACAATGAATCATTTGATTCTTGACCGCCATGGTGTCATAATGGTTCCTTGTTTCTATTGTTCCCCATGCTGTCACAATTTATCCCTGGCCCTTTTACGCCCCCTGGTGTCAAATGGGATCCTGGGATTATTAGCCTCCATTGGGTCACAATGGATCCTTGCTTCTCTTAACCTCTGTGGTGTCACAATGCATCCCATGCCCTTTTAGGCCACTTGATGTCACAATGAATCATTTGATTCTTGGCCTCCATGGTGGCATATTTGTACCAGGGTTTACTTGGGCCCCATGCTTTCACAATTCATCCCTGCCCCTTTTAGGCCCATTGGTGTCACAAGGGATCATTAGATTGCTAGCCTGCATTGGGTCACAATGGTTCCTTGCTTCTCTTAACCCCTGTGCTGTCACAATGCATCCCATGCCCTTTTAGGCCACATGATGTCACAATGAATTATTTGATTCTTGGCCTCCATGGTGGCATAATAGATCCTTGCTTCTATTGGTCCCCGTGCTGTAACAATCCATCCCTGGCCCTTTTAATACCCCCTGGTGCCACAAGGGATCATTAGATTGTTAGCCTGCATTGGGTCACAATGGTTCCTTGCTTCTCTTAACCTCTGTGGTGTCACAATGCATCCCATGCCCTTTTAGGCCACTTGATGTCACAATGAATCATTTGATTCTTGGCCTCCATGGTGTCATAATGGTTCCTTGTTTCGATTTGGCCCCATGCTGTCACAATTCATCCCTGGCCCTTTTACGCCCCCTGGTGTCAAATGGGATCGTGGGATTATTAGCCTCCATTGGGTCACAATGGATCCTTGCTTCTCCTTACCCCTGTGGTGTCGTAATGCATCCCATGCCCTTTTAGGCCACTTGATGTCACAATGAATCATTTGATTCTTGGCCTCCATGGTGGCATAATTATACCAGGTTTTACTTGGGCCCCATGCTTTCACAATTCATCCCTGCCCCTTTTAGGCCCATTGGTGTCAAAAGGGATTATTAAATTGTTAGCCTCCATTGGGTCATAATGGATCCTTGCTTCTCTTAACCCCTGTGCTGTCACAATGCATCCCATGCCCTTTTAGGCCACATGATGTCACAATGAATTATTTGATTCTTGGCCTCCATGGTGGCATAATAGATCCTTGCTTCTATTGGTCCCCGTGCTGTAACAATCCATCCCTGGCCCTTTTAATACCCCCTGGTGCCACAAGGGATCATTAGATTGTTAGCCTGCATTGGGTCACAATAGTTCCTTGCTTCTCTTAACCTCTGTGCTGTCACAATGCATCCCATGCCCTTTTAGGCCACTTGATGTCACAATGAATCATTTGATTCTTGGCCTCCATGGTGGCATAATTGTACCAGGTTTTACTTGGGCCCCATGCTTTCACAATTCATCCCTGCCCCTTTTAGGCCCATTGGTGTCACAAGGGATCATTAGATTGTTAGCCTGCATTGGGTCACAATGGTTCCTTGCTTCTCTTAACCCCTGTGCTGTCACAATGCATCCCATGCCCTTTTAGGCCACTTGATGTCACAATGAATCATTTGATTCTTGGCCTCCACCGAGGTATAATAGATCCTTGCTTCTATTGGTCCCCGTGCTGTAACAATCCATCCCTGGCCCTTTTTATACCCCCTGGTGACACAAGGGATCATTAGATTGCTAGCCTGCATTGGGTCACAATGGTTCCTTGCTTCTCTTAACCTCTGTGGTGTCACAATGCATCCCATGCCCTTTTAGGCCACTTGGTCTTACAATGAACCATTTGATTCTTGGCCTCCATGGTGTCATAATGGTTCCTTGCTTCTATAGGTCCCCTTGCTGTCAGAGTCCATCCGTGGTCCTTTTGCGCCCCCTGGTGTCAAAAGGGATTCTTAGATTTTTAGCCTGCATTGGGTCACAATGGTTCCTTGCTTCTCTTAACCCCTGTGGTGTCACAATGCATCCCATGCCCTTTTAGGCCACTTGATGTTACAATGAATCATTTGATTCTTGGCCTCCATGGTGGCATATTTGTACCAGGTTTTACTTGGGCCCCATGATTTCACAATTCATCCCTGCCCCTTTTAGGCCCATTGGTGTCACAAGGGATCATTAGATTGTTAGCCTGCATTGGGTCACAATGGTTCCTTGCTTCTCTTAACCCCTGTGCTGTCACAATGCATCCCATGCCCTTTTAGGCCACATGATGTCACAATGAATTATTTGATTCTTGGCCTCCATGGTGGCATGATAATTCCTTGCTTCTATTGGTCCCCGTGCTGTAACAATTCATCCCTGGCCCTTTTAGGCCCATTGGTGTCACAAGGGATCATTAGATTGTTAGCCTGCATTGGGTCACAATGGTTCCTTGCTTCTCTTAACCCCTGTGGTGTCACAATGCATCCCATGCCCTTTTAGGCCACTTGATGTCACAATGAATCATTTGATTCTTGGCTTCCATGGTGTCATAATGGTTCCTTGTTTCTATTGGGCCCCATGCTGTCACAATTAATCCCTGGCCCTTTTACGCCCCCTGGTGTCAAATGGGATCCTGGGATTATTAGACTCCATTGGGTCACAATGGATCCTTGCTTCTCTTAACCCCTGTGCTGTCACAATGCATCCCATGCACTTCTAGGCCACTTGATGTCACAATGAATCATTTGATTCTTGGCCTCCACGGAGGCATAATAGATCCCTGCTTCTATTGGCCCCCGTGCTGTAACAATCCATCCCTGGCCCTTTTTATACCCCCTGGTGCCGCAAGGGATCATTAGATTGCTAGCCTGCATTGGGTCACAATGGTTCCTTGCTTCTCTTAACCCCTGTGGTGTCACAATGCATCCCATGCCCTTTTAGGCCACTTGATGTCACAATGAATCATTTGATTCTTGGCCTCCATGGTGGCATATTTGTACCAGGGTTTACTTGGGCCCCATGTTTTCACAATTCATCCCTACCCCTTTTAGGCCCCTTGGTGTCACAAGGGATCATTAGATTGTTAGCCTGCATTGGGTCACAATGGTTGCTTGCTTCTCTTAACCTCTGTGGTGTCACAATGCATCCCATGCCCTTTTAGGCCACTTGGTCTTACAATGAACCATTTGATTCTAGGCCTTCATGGTGTCATAATGGTTCCTTGCTTCCATAGGTCCCCATGTTGTCAGAGTCGATCCGTGGTCCTTTTGCGCCCCCTGGTGTCAAAAGGGATTCTTAGATTGTTAGCCTGCATTGGGTCACAATGGTTCCTTGCTTCTCTTAACCCCTGTGGTGTCACAATGCATCTCATGCCCTTTTAGGCCACTTGATGTCACAATGAATCATTTGATTCTTGGCCTCCATGGTGGCATAATTGTACCAGATTTTACTTGGGCCCCATGCTTTCACAATTCATCCCTGCCCCTTTTAGGCCCATTGGTGTCACAAGGGATCATTAGATTGCTAGCCTGCATTGGGTCACAATGGTTCCTTGCTTCTCTTAACCCCTGTGCTGTCACAATGCATCCCATGCCCTTTTAGGCCACATGATGTCACAATGAATTATTTGATTCTTGGCCTCCATGGTGGCATAATAGATCCTTGCTTCTATTGGTCCCCGTGCTGTAACAATTCATCCCTGGCCCTTTTAGGCCCATTGGTGTCGCAAGGGATCATTAGATTGTTAGCCTGCATTGGGTCACAATGGTTCCTTGCTTCTCTTAACCTCTGTGGTGTCACAATGCATCCCATGCCCTTTTAGGCCACTTGATGTCACAATGAATCATTTGATTCTTGGCCTCCATGGTGTCATAATGGTTCCTTGTTTCTATTGGGCCCCATGCTGTCACAATTCATCCCTGGCCCTTTTACGCCCCCTGGTGTCAAATGGGATCCTGGGATTATTAGCCTCCATTGGGTCACAATGGATCCTTGCTTCTCCTTACCCCTGTGGTGTCACAATGCATCCCATGCCCTTTTAGGCCACTTGATGTCACAATGAATCATTTGATTCTTGGCCTCCATGGTGGCGCAATTGTACCAGGTTTTAATTGGGCCCCATGCTTTCACAATTCATCCCTGCCCCTTTTAGGCCCATTGTTGTCAAAAGGGATTATTAAATTGTTAGCCTCCATTGGGTCATAATGGATCCTTGCTTCTCTTAACCCCTGTGCTGTCACAATGCATCCCATGCCCTTTTAGGCCACATGATGTCACAATGAATTATTTGATTCTTGGCCTCCATGGTGGCATAATAGATCCTTGCTTCTATTGGTCCCCGTGCTGTAACAATCCATCCCTGGCCCTTTTAATACCCCCTGGTGCCACAAGGGATCATTAGATTGTTAGCCTGCATTGGGTCACAATGGTTCCTTGCTTCTCTTAACCCCTGTGCTGTCACAATGCATCCCATGCCCTTTTAGGCCACTTGATGTCACAATGAATCATTTGATTCTTGGCCTCCATGGTGGCATAATTGTACCAGGTTTTACTTGGGCCCCATGCTTTCACAATTCATCCCTGCCCCTTTTAGGCCCATTGGTGTCACAAGGGATCATTAGATTGTTAGCCTGCATTGGGTCACAATGGTTCCTTGCTTCTCTTAACCTCTGTGGTGTCACAATGCATCCCATGCCCTTTTAGGCCACTTGATGTCACAATGAATCATTTGATTCTTGGCCTCCACGGAGGTATAATAGATCCTTGCTTCTATTGGTCCCCGTGCTGTAACAATCCAGCCCTGGCCCTTTTTATACCCCCTGGTGCCACAAGGGATCATTAGATTGCTAGCCTGCATTGGGTCACAATGGTTCCTTGCTTCTCTTAACCTCTGTGGTGTCACAATGCATCCCATGCCCTTTTAGGCCACTTGGTCTTACAATGAACCATTTGATTCTTGGCCTCCATGGTGTCATAATGGTTCCTTGCTTCTATAGGTCCCCTTGCTGTCAGAGTTCATCCTTGGTCCTTTTGCGCCCCCTGGTGTCAAAAGGGATTCTTAGATTGTTAGCCTGCATTGGGTCACAATGGTTCCTTGCTTCTCTTAACCCCTGTGGTGTCACAATGCATCCCATGCCCTTTTAGGCCACTTGATGTCACAATGAATCATTTGATTCTTGGCCTCCATGGTGGCATATTTGTACCAGGTTTTACTTGGGCCCCATGATTTCACAATTCATCCCTGCCCCTTTTAGGCCCATTGGTGTCACAAGGGATCATTAGATTGTTAGCCTGCATTGGGTCACAATGGTTCCTTGCTTCTCTTAACCCCTGTGCTGTCACAATGCATCCCATGCCCTTTTAGGCCACATGATGTCACAATGAATTATTTGATTCTTGGCCTCCATGGTGGCATGATAAATCCTTGCTTCTATTGGTCCCCGTGCTGTAACAATTCATCCCTGGCCCTTTTAGGCCCATTGGTGTCACAAGGGATCATTAGATTGTTAGCCTGCATTGGGTCACAATGGTTCCTTGCTTCTCTTAACCCCTGTGGTGTCACAATGTATCCCATGCCCTTTTAGGCCACTTGATGTCACAATGAATCATTTGATTCTTGGCCTCCATGGTGGCATATTTGTACCAGGGTTTACTTGGGCCCCATGCTTTCACAATTCATCCCTGCCCCTTTTAGGCCCATTGGTGTCACAAGGGATCATTAGATTGTTAGCCTGCATTGGGTCACAATGGTTGCTTGCTTCTCTTAACCTCTGTGGTGTCACAATGCATCCCATGCCCTTTTAGGCCACTTGGTCTTACAATGAACCATTTGATTCTAGGCCTTCATGGTGTCATAATGGTTCCTTGCTTCCATAGGTCCCCATGTTGTCAGAGTCGATCCGTGGTCCTTTTACGCCCCCTGGTGTCAAAAGGGATTCTTAGATTGTTAGCCTGCATTGGGTCACAATGGTTCCTTGCTTCTCTTAACCCCTGTGGTGTCACAATGCATCCCATGCCCTTTTAGGCCACTTGATGTCACAATGAATCATTTGATTCTTGGCCTCCATGGTGGCATATTTGTACCAGGTTTTACTTGGGCCCCATGCTTTCACAATTCATCCCGGCCCCTTTTAGGCCCATTGGTGTCGCAAGGGATCATTAGATTGTTAGCCTGCATTGGGTCACAATGGTTCCTTGCTTCTCTTAACCTCTGTGGTGCCACAATGCATCCCATGCCCTTTTAGGCCACTTGATGTCACAATGAATCATTTGATTCTTGGCCTCCATGGTGTCATAATGGTTCCTTGTTTCTATTGGGCCCCATGCTGTCACAATTCATCCCTGGCCCTTTTACGCCCCCTGGTGTCAAATGGGATCCTGGGATTATTAGCCTCCATTGGGTCACAATGGATCCTTGCTTCTCCTTACCCCTGTGGTGTCACAATGCATTCCAAGCCCTTTTAGGCCACTTGGTCTTACAATGAACCATTTGATTCTTGGCCTTCATGGTGTCATAATGGTTCCTTGCTTCAATAGGTCCCCATGCTGTCAGAGTCGATCTGTGGTCCTTTTGCGCCCCCTGGTGTCAAAAGGGATTCTTAGATTGTTAGCATACATTGGGTCACAGTGGTTCCTTGCTTCTCTTAACCCCTGTGGTGTCACAATGCATCCCATGCCCTTTTAGGCCACTTGATGTCACAATGAATCATTTGATTCTTGGCCTCCATGGTGGCGTAATTGTATCAGGTTTTACTTGCGCCCCATGCTTTCACAATACATCCCTGCCCTTTTAGGCCCATTGGTGTCACAAGGGATCATTAGATTGTTAGCCTCCATTGGGTCACAATGGTTCCTTGCTTCTCTTAACCCCTGTGCTGTCACAATGCATCCCATGCCCTTTTAGGCCACTTGATGTCACAATGAATAATGTGATTCTTGGCCTCCATGGTGGCATAATAGATCCTTGCATGTATAGGTCCCCGTGCTGTAACAATTCTTCCCTGGCCCTTTTAGGCCCATTGGTGTCACAAGGGATCATTAGATTGTTAGCCTGCATTGGGTCACAATGGTTCCTTGCTTCTCTTAACCTCTGTGGTGTCACAATGCATCCCATGCCCTTTTAGGCCACTTGATGTCACAATGAATCATTTGATTCTTGGCCTCCATGGTGTCATAATGGTTCCTTGTTTCTATTGGGCCCCATGCTGTCACAATTTATCCCTGGCCCTTTTACGCCCCCTGGTGTCAAATGGGATCCTGGGATTATTAGCCTCCATTGGGTCACAATGGATCCTTGCTTCTCTTAACCCCTGTGCTGTCACAATGCATCCCATGCCCTTTTAGGCCACTTGATGTCACAATGAATCATTTGATTCTTGGCCTCCATGGTGGCATAATAGATACTTGCTTCTATTGGTCCCCGTGCTGTAACAATCCATCCCTGGCCCTTTTTATACCCCCTGGTGCCACAAGGGATCATTAGATGGTTAGCCTGCATTGGGTCACAATGGTTCCTTGCTTCTCTTAACCTCTGTGGTGTCACAAAGCATTCCAAGCCCTTTTAGGCCACTTGGTCTTACAATGAACCATTTGATTCTTGGCCTTCATGGTGTCATAATGGTTCCTTGCTTCTATAGGTTCCCATGCTGTCAAGTTTCATCCGTGGTCCTTTTGCGCCCCCTGGTGTCAAAAGGGATTCTTAGATTGTTAGCATACATTGGGTCACAATGGTTCCTTGCTTCTCTTAGCCCCTGTGGTGTCACAATGCATCCCATGCCCTTTTAGGCCACTTGATGTCACAATGAATCATTTGATTCTTGGCCTCCATGGTGGCATAATTGTACCAGGTTTTACTTGGGCCCCATGCTTTCACAATACATCCCTGCCCCTTTTAGGCCCATTGGTGTCACAAGGGATCATTAGATTGTTAGCCTGCATTGGGTCACAATGGTTCCTTGCTTCTCTTAACCCCTGGGGTGTCACAATGCATCCCATGCCCTTTTAGGCCACTTGATGTCACAATGAATCATTTGATTCTTGGCCTCCATGGTGTCATAATGGTTCCTTGTTTCTATTGGGCCCCATGTTGTCACAATTCATCCCTGGCCCTTTTACGCCCCCTGGTGTCAAATGGGATCCTGGGATTATTAGCCTCCATTGGGTCACAATGGTTCCTTGCTTCTCTTAACCCCTGTGCTGTCACAATGCATCCCATGCCCTTTTAGGCCACTTGATGTCACAATGAATCATTTGATTCTTGGCCTCCACGGTGGCATAATACATCCTTGCTTCTATTGGTCCCCGTGCTGTAACAATCCATCCCTGGCCCTTTTTATACCCCCCTGGTGCCACAAGTGATCATTAGATTGTTAGCCTGCATTGGGTCACAATGGTTCCTTGCTTCTCTTAACCTCTGTGGTATCACAATGCATTCCAAGCCCTTTTAGGCCACTTGATGTCACAATGAACCATTTGATTCCTGGCCTTCATGGTGTCATAATGTTTCCTTGTTTCTATAGGTCCCCTTGATGTCAGAGTTCATCCGTGGTCCTTTTGCGCCCCCTGGTTTCAAAAGGGATTCTTAGACTGTTAGCCTGCATTGGGTCACAATGGTTCCTTGCTTCTCTTAACCCCTGTGGTGTCACAATGCATCCCATGCCCTTTTAGGCCACTTGATGTCACAATGAATCTTTTGATTCTTGGCCTCCATGGTGTCATAATGGTTCCTTGTTTCTATTGGGCCCCATGCTGTCACAATTCATCCCTGGCCCTTTTATGCCCCCTGGTGTCAAATGGGATCCTGGGATTATTAGCCTCCATTGGGTCACAATGGATCCTTGCTTCTCTTAACCCCTGTGGTGTCACAATGCATCCCATGCCCTTTTAGGCCACTTGATGTCACAATGAATCATTTGATTCTTGGCCTCCATGGTGGCATAATAGGAACTTGCTTCTATTGGTCCCCGTGCTGTAACAATCCATCCCTGGCCCTTTTTATACCCCCTGGTGCCACAAGGGATCATTAGATGGTTAGCCTGCATTGGGTCACAATGGTTCCTTGCTTCTCTTAAACTCTGTGGTGTCACAATGCATCCCATGCCCTTTTAGGCCACTTGATGTCACAATGAATCATTTGATTCTTGGCCTCCATGGTGTCATAATGGTTCCTTGTTTCTATTGGGCCCCATGCTGTCACAATTCATCCCTGGCCCTTTTACGCCCCCTGGTGTCAAATGGGATCCTGGGATTATTAGCCTCCATTGGGTCACAATGGATCCTTGCTTCTCTTAACCCCTGTGCTGTCACAATGCATCCCATGCCCTTTTAGGCCACTTGATGTCACAATGAATCATTTGATTCTTGGCCTCCATGGTGGCATAATAGATCCTTGCTTCTATTGGTCCCCGTGCTGTAAGAATCAATCCCTGGCCCTTTTTATACCCCCTGGTGCCACAAGGGATCATTAGATGGTTACCCTGCATTGGGTCACAATGGTTCCTTGCTTCTCTTAACCTCTGTGGTATCACAATGCATTCCAATACTTTTAGGCCACTTGGTCTTACAATGAACCATTTGATTCTTGGCCTTCATGGTGTCATAATGGTTCCTTGCTTCTATAGGTACCCAAGCTGTCAGAGTCCATCCGTGGTCCTTTTGCGCCCCCAGATGTCAAAAGGGATCATTAGATTGTTAGCCTGCATTGGGTCACAATGGTTCCTTGCTTCTCTTAACCCCTGTGGTGTCACAATGCATCCCATGCCCTTTTAGGCCACTTGATGTCACAATGAATCATTTGATTCTTGGCCTCCATGGTGGCATAATTGTACCAGGTTTTACTTGGTCCCCATGCTTTCACAATTCATCCCTGCCTCTTTTAGGCCCATTGGTGTCGCAAGGGATCATTAGATTGTTAGCCCGCATTGGGTCACAATGGTTCCTTGCTTCTCTTAACCCCTGTGCTGTCACAATGCATCCCATGCCCTTTTAGGCCACATGATGTCACAATGAATTATTTGATTCTTGGCCTCCATGGTGGCATAATAGATCCTTGCTTCTATTGGGCCCCATGCTGTAACAATTCCTCCCAGGGCCCTTTTAGGCCCATTGGTGTCACAAGGGATCATTAGATTGTTAGCCTGCATTGGGTCACAATGGTTCCTTGCTTCTCTTAACCTCTGTGGTATCACAATGCATTCCATGCCCTTTTAGGCCACTTGATGTCACAATGAACCATTTGATTCTTGGCCTTCATGGTGTCATAATGGTTCCTTGCTTCTATAGTACCCCATGCTGTCAGTGTTCATCCGTGGTCCTTTTGCGCCCCCTGGTGTCAAAAGGGATTGTTAGATCGTTAGCCTACATTGGGTCACAATGGTTCCTTGCTTCTCTTAACCCCTGTGGTGTCACAATGCATCCCATGCCCTTTTAGGCCACTTGATGTCACAATGAACCATTTGATTCTTGGCCTCCATGGTGGCGTAATTGTACCAGGTTTTAATGGGGCCCCATGCTTTCACAATACATCCCTGCCCCTTTTAGGCCCATTGGTGTCACAAGGGATCATTAGATTGTTAGCCTCCATTGGGTCACAATGGTTCCTTGCTTCTCTAAACCTCTGTGCTGTCACAATGCATCCCATGCCCTTTTAGGCCACTTGATGTCACAATGAATCTTTTGATTCTTGGCCTCCATGGTATCATAATGGTTCCTTGTTTCTATTGGGCCCCATGCTGTCACAATTCATCCCTGGCCCTTTTACGCCCCCTGGTGTCAAATGGGATCCTGGGATTATTAGCCTCCATTGGGTCACAATGGATCCTTGCTTCTCTTAACCCCTGTGCTGTCACAATGCATCCCATGCCCTTTTAGGCCACTTGATGTCACAATGAATCATTTGATTCTTGGCCTCCACGGTGGCATAATAGATCCTTGCTTCTATTGGTCCCCGTGCTGTAACAATCCATCCCTGGCCCTTTTTATACCCCCTGGTGACACAAGGGATCATTAGATGGTTAGCCTGCATTGGGTCACAATGGTTCCTTGCTTCTCTTAACCCCTGTGCAGTCACAATGCATCCCATGCCCTTTTAGGCCACATGATGTCACAATGAATCATTTGATTCTTGGCCTCCACGGTGGCATAATAGATCCTTGCTTCTATTGGTCCCCGTGCTGTAACAATCCATCCCTGGCCCTTTTTATACCTCCTGGTGCCACAAGGGATCATTAGATTGTTAGCCTGCATTGGGTCACAATGGTTCCTTGCTTCTCTTAACCCCTGTGCTGTCACAATGCATCCCATGCCCTTTTAGGCCACTTGATGTCACAATGAATCATTTGATTCTTGGCCTCCATGGTGGCGTAATTCTACCAGGTTTACTTGGGCCCCATGCTTTCACAATACATCCCTGCCCCTTTTAGGCCCATTGGTGTCACAAGGGATCATTAGATTGTTAGCCTGCATTGGGTCACAATGGATCCTTGCTTCTCTTAACCCCTGTGCTGTCACAATGCATCCCATGCCCTTTTAGGCCACATGATGTCACAATGAATTATTTGATTCTTGGCCTCCATGGTGGCATAATAGATCCTTGCTTCTATTGGTCCCCGTGCTGTAACAATTCATCCCTGCCCCTTTTATGCCCATTGGTGTCACAAGGGATCATTAGATTGTTAGCCTGCATTGGGTCACAATGGTTCCTTGCTTCTCTTAACCCCTGTGGTGTCACAATGCATCCCATGCCCTTTTAGGCCACTTGATGTCACAATGAATCATTTGATTCTTGGCCTCCATGGTGGCATAATTGTACCGGGTTTTACTTGGTCCCCATGCTTTCACAATACATCCCTGCCCCTTTTAGGCCCATTGGTGTCAAAAGGGATCATTAGATTGTTAGCCTCCATTGGGTCACAATGGATCCTTGCTTCTCTTAACCCCTGTGCTGTCACAATGCATCCCATGCCCTTTTAGGCCACATGATGTCACAATGAATTATTTGATTCTTGGCCTCCATGGTGGCATAATAGATCCTTGCATCTATTGGTCCCCATGCTGTACCAATTCATCCCTGGCCCTTTTAGGCCCATTGGTGTCACAAGGGATCATTAGATTGTTAGCCTGCATTGGGTCACCATGTTTCCTTGCTTCTCTTAACCTCTGTGGTGTCACAATGCATCCCATGCCCTTTTAGGCAACTTGATGTCACAATGAATTATTTGATTCTTGGCCTCCATGGTGTCATAATGGTTCCTTGATTCTATTGGGCCCCATGCTGTCACAATTCATCCCTACCCCTTTTCCGCCCCCTGGTGTCAAAAGGGATTCTTAGATTGTTAGCCTGCATTGGATCACAATGGTTCCTTGCTTCTCTTAACCCCTGTGGTGTCACAATGCATCCCATGCCCTTTTAGGCCACTTGATGTCACAATGAATCATTTGATTCTTGGCCTCCATGGTGGCATAATAGATCCTTGCTTCTATTGGTCCCCGTGCTGTAAGAATCCATCCCTGGCCCTTTTTATACCCCCTGGTGCCACAAGGGATCATTAGACTGTTAGCCTGCAATGGGTCACAATGGTTCCTTGCTTCTCTTAACCTCTGTGGTGTCACAATGCATTCCAAGCCGTTTTAGGCCACTTGATGTCACAATGAATCATTTGATTCTTGGCCTTCATGGTGTCATAATGGTTCCTAGCTTCTATAGGTCCCCATGCTGTCAGAGTTCATCCGTGGTCCTTTTCCGCCCCCTGGTGTCAAAAGGGATTCTTAGAGTGTTAGCCTGCATTGGGTCACAATGGTTCCTTGCTTCTCTTAACCCCTGTGGTGTCACAATGCATCCCATGCCCTTTTAGGCCACTTGATGTCACAATGAATCATTTGATTCTTGGCCTCCATGGTGTCATAATGGTTCCTTGTTTCTATTGGACCCCATGCTGTCACAATTCATCCCTGGCCCTTTTACGCCCCCTGGTGTCAAATGGGATCCTGGGATTATTAGCCTCCATTGGGTCACAATGGTTCCTTGCTTCTCTTAACCCCTGTGGTGGCACAATGCATCCCATGCCCTTTTAGGCCACTTGATGTCACAATGAATCATTTGATTCTTGGCCTCCACGGTGGCATAATAGATCCTTGCTTCTATTGGTCCCCGTGCTGTAACAACCCGTCCCTGGCCCTTTTTATACCCCCTGGTGCCACAAGGGATCATTAGATTGCTAGTCTGCATTGGGTCACAATGGTTCCTTGCTTCTCTTAACCCCTGTGGTGTCACAATGCATCCCATGCCCTTTTAGGCCACTTGGTGTTACAATGAATCATTTGAGTCTTGGCCTCTATGGTGTCATAATATTTCCATGTTTTTATTGTGCACCATGCGTTCACAATGCATCCCTGGCCCTATTACAAGCCCTGGTGTCAAAAGGGATCATTAGATTGTTAGCCTGCATTGGGTCACAATGATTCCTTGCTTCTCTTAGCCCCTGTGGTGTCACAATGCATCCCATGTCCTTTTAGGCCATATGATGTCACAATGAATCATTTGATTCTTGGCCTCCATGGTGGCATAATTGTACCAGGTTTTACTGGGGCCCCATGTTTCACAATACATCCCTGCCACTTTTAGGCCCATTGGTGTCACAAGGGATCATTAGATTGTTAGCCTGCATTGGGTCACCATGTTTCCTTGCTTCTCTTACCGTCTGGGGTGTCACAATGCATCCCATGCCCTTTTAGGCCACTTGATGTCACAATGAATCATTTGATTCTTGACCGCCATGGTGTCATAATGGTTCCTTGTTTCTATTGGGCCCCATGCTGTCACAATTCATCCCTGGCCCTTTTACGCCCCCTGGTGTCAAATGGGATCCTGGGATTATTAGCCTCCATTGCGTCACAATGGATCCTTGCTTCTCTTAACCCCTGTGCTGTCACAATGCATCCCATGCCCTTTTAGGCCACTTGATGTCACAATGAATCATTTGATTCTTGGCCTCCACGGTGGCATAATAGATCCTTGCTTCTATTGGTCCCTGTGCTGTAACAATCCATCCCTGGCCCTTTTTATACCCCCTGGTGCCACAAGGGATCATTAGATTGTTAGCCTGCATTGGGTCACAATGGTTCCTTGCTTCTCTTAACCTCTGTGGTGTCACAATGCATTCCAAGCCCTTTTTGGCCACTTGGTCGTACAATGAACCATTTGATTCTTGGCCTTCATGGTGTCATAATGGTTCCTTGTTTCTATAGGTCCCCATGCTGTCAGAGTTTATCCGTGGTCCTTTTGCGCCCCCTGGTGTCAAAAGGGATTCTTAGATTGTTAGCCTGCATTGGGTCACAATGGTTCCTTGCTTCTCTTAACCCCTGTGGTGTCACAATGCATCCCATGCCCTTTTAGGCCACTTGATGTCACAATGAATCATTTGATTCTTGGCCTCCATGGTGGCATAATTGTACCAGGTTTTACTTGGGCCCCATGCTTTCACAATTCATCCCTGCCGCTTTTAGGCCCGTTGGTGTCACAAGGGATCATTAGATTGTTAGCCTGCATTGGGTCACAATGGATCCTTGCTTCTCTTAACCCCTGTGCTGTCACAATGCATCCCATGCCCTTTTAGGCCACATGATGTCACAATGAATTATTTGATTCTTGGCCTCCATGGTGGCATAATAGATCCATGCATCTATTGGTCCCCATGCTTTCACAATACATCCCTGCCCCTTTTAGGCACATTGGTGTCACAAGGGATCATTAGATGGTTAGCCTGCATTGGGTCACCATGATTAATTGCTTCTCTTAACCTCTGTGGTGTTCACAATGCATTCCAAGCCCTTTTAGGCCACATGATGTCACAATGAATCATTTGATTCTTGGCCTCCAATGTGGCGTAATTGTACGAGGTTTCTATTGGGCCCCATGCTTTCACAATACATCCCTGCCCCTTTTAGGCCCATTGATGTCAAAAGGGATCATTAGATTGTTAGCCATCATTGGGTCACAATGGATCCCTGCTTCTCTTAGCCCCTGGGGTGTCACAATGCATCCCATGCCCTTTTAGGCCACATGATGTCACAATGAATTATTTGATTCTTGGCCTCCATGGTGGCATAATAGATCCTTGCATCTCTTGGTCCCCGTGCTGTAACAATTCCTCCCGGACCCTTTTAGGCCCATTGGTGTCACAAGGGATCATTAGATTGTTAGCCTGCATTGGGTCACAATGGTTCCTTGCTTCTCTTAACCCCTGTGCTGTCACAATGCATCCCATGCCCTTTTAGGCCACATGATGTCACAAAGAATTATTTGATTCTTGGCCTCCATGGTGGCATAATAGATCCTTGCATCTCTTGGTCCCCGTGCTGTAACAATTCCTCCCGGGCCCTTTTAGGCCCATTGGTGTCACAAGGGATCATTAGATTGTTAGCCTGCATTGGGTCACCATGTTTCCTTGCTTCTCTTATCGTCTGTGGTGTCACAATGCATCCCATGCCCTTTTAGGCAACTTGATGTCACAATGAATTATTTGATTCTTGGCCTCCATGGCGTCATAAAGGTTCCTTGATTCTATTGGGCCCCATGCTGTCACAATTCATCCCTGCCCATTTTACGCCTCCTGGTGTCAAAAGGGATTCTTAGATTGTTAGCCTGCATTGGATCACAAAGGTTCCTTGCTTCTCTTAACCCCTGTGGTGTCACAATGCATCCCATGCCCTTTTAGGCCACTTGATGTCACAATGAATCTTTTGATTCTTGGCCTCCATGGTGGCATAATTATACCAGGTTTTAATTGGGCCCCATGCTTTCACAATACATCCCTGCCCCTTTTAGGCCCATTGGTGTCACAAGGGATCATTAGATTGTTAGCCTCCATTGGGTCACAATGGATCCTTGCTTCTCTTAACCCCTGTGCTGTCACAATGCATCCCATGCCCTTTTAGGCCACATGATGTCACAATGAATTATTTGATTCTTGGCCTCCATGGTGGCATAATAGATCCTTGCTTCTATTGGTCCCCGTGCTGTAACAATCCATCCCTGCCCCTTTTAGGCCCATTGTTGTCACAAGGGATCATTAGATTGTTAGCCTGCATTGGGTCACAATGATTCCTTGCTTCTCTTAACCTCTGTGGTGTCACAAAGCATTCCAAGCCCTTTTAGGCCACTTGGACTTACAATGAACCATTTGATTCTTGGCCTTCATGGTGGCATAATGGTTCCTTGCTTCTATAGGTCCCCATGCTGTCAGAGTTCATCCGTGGTCCTTTTGCGCCCCCTGGTGTCAAAAGGGATTCTTAGATTGTTAGCCTGCATTGGGTCACAATGGTTCCTTGCTTCTCTTAACCTCTGTGGTGTCACAATGCATCCCATGCCCTTTTAGGCCACTTGATGTCACAATGAATCATTTGATTCTTGACCGCCATGGTGTCATAATGGTTCCTTGTTTCTATTGTTCCCCATGCTGTCACAATTTATCCCTGGCCCTTTTACGCCCCCTGGTGTCAAATGGGATCCTGGGATTATTAGCCTCCATTGGGTCACAATGGATCCTTGCTTCTCTTAACCTCTGTGGTGTCACAATGCATCCCATGCCCTTTTAGGCCACTTGATGTCACAATGAATCATTTGATTCTTGGCCTCCATGGTGGCATATTTGTACCAGGGTTTACTTGGGCCCCATGCTTTCACAATTCATCCCTGCCCCTTTTAGGCCCATTGGTGTCACAAGGGATCATTAGATTGCTAGCCTGCATTGGGTCACAATGGTTCCTTGCTTCTCTTAACCCCTGTGCTGTCACAATGCATCCCATGCCCTTTTAGGCCACATGATGTCACAATGAATTATTTGATTCTTGGCCTCCATGGTGGCATAATAGATCCTTGCTTCTATTGGTCCCCGTGCTGTAACAATCCATCCCTGGCCCTTTTAATACCCCCTGGTGCCACAAGGGATCATTAGATTGTTAGCCTGCATTGGGTCACAATGGTTCCTTGCTTCTCTTAACCTCTGTGGTGTCACAATGCATCCCATGCCCTTTTAGGCCACTTGATGTCACAATGAATCATTTGATTCTTGGCCTCCATGGTGTCATAATGGTTCCTTGTTTCGATTTGGCCCCATGCTGTCACAATTCATCCCTGGCCCTTTTACGCCCCCTGGTGTCAAATGGGATCGTGGGATTATTAGCCTCCATTGGGTCACAATGGATCCTTGCTTCTCCTTACCCCTGTGGTGTCGTAATGCATCCCATGCCCTTTTAGGCCACTTGATGTCACAATGAATCATTTGATTCTTGGCCTCCATGGTGGCATAATTATACCAGGTTTTACTTGGGCCCCATGCTTTCACAATTCATCCCTGCCCCTTTTAGGCCCATTGGTGTCAAAAGGGATTATTAAATTGTTAGCCTCCATTGGGTCATAATGGATCCTTGCTTCTCTTAACCCCTGTGCTGTCACAATGCATCCCATGCCCTTTTAGGCCACATGATGTCACAATGAATTATTTGATTCTTGGCCTCCATGGTGGCATAATAGATCCTTGCTTCTATTGGTCCCCGTGCTGTAACAATCCATCCCTGGCCCTTTTAATACCCCCTGGTGCCACAAGGGATCATTAGATTGTTAGCCTGCATTGGGTCACAATAGTTCCTTGCTTCTCTTAACCTCTGTGCTGTCACAATGCATCCCATGCCCTTTTAGGCCACTTGATGTCACAATGAATCATTTGATTCTTGGCCTCCATGGTGGCATAATTGTACCAGGTTTTACTTGGGCCCCATGCTTTCACAATTCATCCCTGCCCCTTTTAGGCCCATTGGTGTCACAAGGGATCATTAGATTGTTAGCCTGCATTGGGTCACAATGGTTCCTTGCTTCTCTTAACCCCTGTGCTGTCACAATGCATCCCATGCCCTTTTAGGCCACTTGATGTCACAATGAATCATTTGATTCTTGGCCTCCACCGAGGTATAATAGATCCTTGCTTCTATTGGTCCCCGTGCTGTAACAATCCATCCCTGGCCCTTTTTATACCCCCTGGTGACACAAGGGATCATTAGATTGCTAGCCTGCATTGGGTCACAATGGTTCCTTGCTTCTCTTAACCTCTGTGGTGTCACAATGCATCCCATGCCCTTTTAGGCCACTTGGTCTTACAATGAACCATTTGATTCTTGGCCTCCATGGTGTCATAATGGTTCCTTGCTTCTATAGGTCCCCTTGCTGTCAGAGTCCATCCGTGGTCCTTTTGCGCCCCCTGGTGTCAAAAGGGATTCTTAGATTTTTAGCCTGCATTGGGTCACAATGGTTCCTTGCTTCTCTTAACCCCTGTGGTGTCACAATGCATCCCATGCCCTTTTAGGCCACTTGATGTTACAATGAATCATTTGATTCTTGGCCTCCATGGTGGCATATTTGTACCAGGTTTTACTTGGGCCCCATGATTTCACAATTCATCCCTGCCCCTTTTAGGCCCATTGGTGTCACAAGGGATCATTAGATTGTTAGCCTGCATTGGGTCACAATGGTTCCTTGCTTCTCTTAACCCCTGTGCTGTCACAATGCATCCCATGCCCTTTTAGGCCACATGATGTCACAATGAATTATTTGATTCTTGGCCTCCATGGTGGCATGATAATTCCTTGCTTCTATTGGTCCCCGTGCTGTAACAATTCATCCCTGGCCCTTTTAGGCCCATTGGTGTCACAAGGGATCATTAGATTGTTAGCCTGCATTGGGTCACAATGGTTCCTTGCTTCTCTTAACCCCTGTGGTGTCACAATGCATCCCATGCCCTTTTAGGCCACTTGATGTCACAATGAATCATTTGATTCTTGGCTTCCATGGTGTCATAATGGTTCCTTGTTTCTATTGGGCCCCATGCTGTCACAATTAATCCCTGGCCCTTTTACGCCCCCTGGTGTCAAATGGGATCCTGGGATTATTAGACTCCATTGGGTCACAATGGATCCTTGCTTCTCTTAACCCCTGTGCTGTCACAATGCATCCCATGCACTTCTAGGCCACTTGATGTCACAATGAATCATTTGATTCTTGGCCTCCACGGAGGCATAATAGATCCCTGCTTCTATTGGCCCCCGTGCTGTAACAATCCATCCCTGGCCCTTTTTATACCCCCTGGTGCCGCAAGGGATCATTAGATTGCTAGCCTGCATTGGGTCACAATGGTTCCTTGCTTCTCTTAACCCCTGTGGTGTCACAATGCATCCCATGCCCTTTTAGGCCACTTGATGTCACAATGAATCATTTGATTCTTGGCCTCCATGGTGGCATATTTGTACCAGGGTTTACTTGGGCCCCATGTTTTCACAATTCATCCCTACCCCTTTTAGGCCCCTTGGTGTCACAAGGGATCATTAGATTGTTAGCCTGCATTGGGTCACAATGGTTGCTTGCTTCTCTTAACCTCTGTGGTGTCACAATGCATCCCATGCCCTTTTAGGCCACTTGGTCTTACAATGAACCATTTGATTCTAGGCCTTCATGGTGTCATAATGGTTCCTTGCTTCCATAGGTCCCCATGTTGTCAGAGTCGATCCGTGGTCCTTTTGCGCCCCCTGGTGTCAAAAGGGATTCTTAGATTGTTAGCCTGCATTGGGTCACAATGGTTCCTTGCTTCTCTTAACCCCTGTGGTGTCACAATGCATCTCATGCCCTTTTAGGCCACTTGATGTCACAATGAATCATTTGATTCTTGGCCTCCATGGTGGCATAATTGTACCAGATTTTACTTGGGCCCCATGCTTTCACAATTCATCCCTGCCCCTTTTAGGCCCATTGGTGTCACAAGGGATCATTAGATTGCTAGCCTGCATTGGGTCACAATGGTTCCTTGCTTCTCTTAACCCCTGTGCTGTCACAATGCATCCCATGCCCTTTTAGGCCACATGATGTCACAATGAATTATTTGATTCTTGGCCTCCATGGTGGCATAATAGATCCTTGCTTCTATTGGTCCCCGTGCTGTAACAATTCATCCCTGGCCCTTTTAGGCCCATTGGTGTCGCAAGGGATCATTAGATTGTTAGCCTGCATTGGGTCACAATGGTTCCTTGCTTCTCTTAACCTCTGTGGTGTCACAATGCATCCCATGCCCTTTTAGGCCACTTGATGTCACAATGAATCATTTGATTCTTGGCCTCCATGGTGTCATAATGGTTCCTTGTTTCTATTGGGCCCCATGCTGTCACAATTCATCCCTGGCCCTTTTACGCCCCCTGGTGTCAAATGGGATCCTGGGATTATTAGCCTCCATTGGGTCACAATGGATCCTTGCTTCTCCTTACCCCTGTGGTGTCACAATGCATCCCATGCCCTTTTAGGCCACTTGATGTCACAATGAATCATTTGATTCTTGGCCTCCATGGTGGCGCAATTGTACCAGGTTTTAATTGGGCCCCATGCTTTCACAATTCATCCCTGCCCCTTTTAGGCCCATTGTTGTCAAAAGGGATTATTAAATTGTTAGCCTCCATTGGGTCATAATGGATCCTTGCTTCTCTTAACCCCTGTGCTGTCACAATGCATCCCATGCCCTTTTAGGCCACATGATGTCACAATGAATTATTTGATTCTTGGCCTCCATGGTGGCATAATAGATCCTTGCTTCTATTGGTCCCCGTGCTGTAACAATCCATCCCTGGCCCTTTTAATACCCCCTGGTGCCACAAGGGATCATTAGATTGTTAGCCTGCATTGGGTCACAATGGTTCCTTGCTTCTCTTAACCCCTGTGCTGTCACAATGCATCCCATGCCCTTTTAGGCCACTTGATGTCACAATGAATCATTTGATTCTTGGCCTCCATGGTGGCATAATTGTACCAGGTTTTACTTGGGCCCCATGCTTTCACAATTCATCCCTGCCCCTTTTAGGCCCATTGGTGTCACAAGGGATCATTAGATTGTTAGCCTGCATTGGGTCACAATGGTTCCTTGCTTCTCTTAACCTCTGTGGTGTCACAATGCATCCCATGCCCTTTTAGGCCACTTGATGTCACAATGAATCATTTGATTCTTGGCCTCCACGGAGGTATAATAGATCCTTGCTTCTATTGGTCCCCGTGCTGTAACAATCCAGCCCTGGCCCTTTTTATACCCCCTGGTGCCACAAGGGATCATTAGATTGCTAGCCTGCATTGGGTCACAATGGTTCCTTGCTTCTCTTAACCTCTGTGGTGTCACAATGCATCCCATGCCCTTTTAGGCCACTTGGTCTTACAATGAACCATTTGATTCTTGGCCTCCATGGTGTCATAATGGTTCCTTGCTTCTATAGGTCCCCTTGCTGTCAGAGTTCATCCTTGGTCCTTTTGCGCCCCCTGGTGTCAAAAGGGATTCTTAGATTGTTAGCCTGCATTGGGTCACAATGGTTCCTTGCTTCTCTTAACCCCTGTGGTGTCACAATGCATCCCATGCCCTTTTAGGCCACTTGATGTCACAATGAATCATTTGATTCTTGGCCTCCATGGTGGCATATTTGTACCAGGTTTTACTTGGGCCCCATGATTTCACAATTCATCCCTGCCCCTTTTAGGCCCATTGGTGTCACAAGGGATCATTAGATTGTTAGCCTGCATTGGGTCACAATGGTTCCTTGCTTCTCTTAACCCCTGTGCTGTCACAATGCATCCCATGCCCTTTTAGGCCACATGATGTCACAATGAATTATTTGATTCTTGGCCTCCATGGTGGCATGATAAATCCTTGCTTCTATTGGTCCCCGTGCTGTAACAATTCATCCCTGGCCCTTTTAGGCCCATTGGTGTCACAAGGGATCATTAGATTGTTAGCCTGCATTGGGTCACAATGGTTCCTTGCTTCTCTTAACCCCTGTGGTGTCACAATGTATCCCATGCCCTTTTAGGCCACTTGATGTCACAATGAATCATTTGATTCTTGGCCTCCATGGTGGCATATTTGTACCAGGGTTTACTTGGGCCCCATGCTTTCACAATTCATCCCTGCCCCTTTTAGGCCCATTGGTGTCACAAGGGATCATTAGATTGTTAGCCTGCATTGGGTCACAATGGTTGCTTGCTTCTCTTAACCTCTGTGGTGTCACAATGCATCCCATGCCCTTTTAGGCCACTTGGTCTTACAATGAACCATTTGATTCTAGGCCTTCATGGTGTCATAATGGTTCCTTGCTTCCATAGGTCCCCATGTTGTCAGAGTCGATCCGTGGTCCTTTTACGCCCCCTGGTGTCAAAAGGGATTCTTAGATTGTTAGCCTGCATTGGGTCACAATGGTTCCTTGCTTCTCTTAACCCCTGTGGTGTCACAATGCATCCCATGCCCTTTTAGGCCACTTGATGTCACAATGAATCATTTGATTCTTGGCCTCCATGGTGGCATATTTGTACCAGGTTTTACTTGGGCCCCATGCTTTCACAATTCATCCCGGCCCCTTTTAGGCCCATTGGTGTCGCAAGGGATCATTAGATTGTTAGCCTGCATTGGGTCACAATGGTTCCTTGCTTCTCTTAACCTCTGTGGTGCCACAATGCATCCCATGCCCTTTTAGGCCACTTGATGTCACAATGAATCATTTGATTCTTGGCCTCCATGGTGTCATAATGGTTCCTTGTTTCTATTGGGCCCCATGCTGTCACAATTCATCCCTGGCCCTTTTACGCCCCCTGGTGTCAAATGGGATCCTGGGATTATTAGCCTCCATTGGGTCACAATGGATCCTTGCTTCTCCTTACCCCTGTGGTGTCATAATGCATCCCATGCCCTTTTAGGCCACTTGATGTCACAATGAACCATTTGATTCTTGGCCTCCATGGTGGCGCAATTGTACCAGGTTTTAATTGGGCCCCATGCTTTCACAATTCATCCCTGCCCCTTTTAGGCCCATTGGTGTCAAAAGGGATTATTAAATTGTTAGCCTCCATTGGGTCATAATGGATCCTTGCTTCTCTTAACCCCTGTGCTGTCACAATGCATCCCATGCCCTTTTAGGCCACATGATGTCACAATGAATTATTTGATTCTTGGCCTCCATGGTGGCATAATAGATCCTTGCTTCTATTGGTCCCCGTGCTGTAACAATCCATCCCTGGCCCTTTTAATACCCCCTGGTGCCACAAGGGATCATTAGATTGTTAGCCTGCATTGGGTCACAATGATTCCTTGCTTCTCTTAACCTCTGTGGTGTCACAAAGCATTCCAAGCCCTTTTAGGCCACTTGGACTTACAATGAACCATTTGATTCTTGGCCTTCATGGTGTCATAATGGTTCCTTGCTTCTATAGGTCCCCTTGCTGTCAGAGTTCATCCGTGCTCCTTTTGCGCCCCCTGGTGTCAAAAGGGATTCTTAGATTGTTAGCCTGCATTGGGTCACAATGGTTCCTTGCTTCTCTTAACCCCTGTGGTGTCACAATGCATCCCATGCCCTTTTAGGCCACTTGATGTCACAATGAATCATTTGATTCTTGACCTCCATGGTGGCATATTTGTACCAGGGTTTACTTGGGCCCCATGCTTTCACAATTCATCCCTGCCCCTTTTAGGCCCCCTGGTGTCAAAAGGGATCATTAGATTGTTAGCCTGCATTGGGTCACAATGGTTGCTTGCTTCTCTTAACCTCTGTGGTGTCACAATGCATCCCATGCCCTTTTAGGCCACTTGATGTCACAATGAATCATTTGATTCTTGGCCTCCATGGTGTCATAATGGTTCCTTGTTTCTATTGGGCCCCATGCTGTCACAATTCATCCCTGGCCCTTTTACGCCCCCTGGTGTCAAATGGGATCCTGGGATTATTAGCCTCCATTGGGTCACAATGGATCCTTGCTTCTCCTTACCCCTGTGGTGTCACAATGCATCTCATGCCCTTTTAGGCCACTTGATGTCACAATGAATCATTTGATTCTTGGCCTCCATGGTGGCGCAATTGTACCAGGTTTTAATTGGGCCCCATGCTTTCACAATTCATCCCTGCCCCTTTTAGGCCCATTGTTGTCAAAAGGGATTATTAAATTGTTAGCCTCCATTGGGTCATAATGGATCCTTGCTTCTCTTAACCCCTGTGCTGTCACAATGCATCCCATGCCCTTTTAGGCCACATGATGTCACAATGAATTATTTGATTCTTGGCCTCCATGGTGGCATAATAGATCCTTGCTTCTATTGGTCCCCGTGCTGTAACAATCCATCCCTGGCCCTTTTAATACCCCCTGGTGCCACAAGGGATCATTAGATTGTTAGCCTTCATTGGGTCACAATAGTTCCTTGCTTCTCTTAACCTCTGTGGTGTCACAATGCATTCCAAGCCCTTTTAGGCCACTTGGTCTTACAATGAACCATTTGATTCTTGGCCTTCATGGTGTCATAATGGTTCCTTGCTTCCATAGGTCCCCATGTTGTCAGAGTCGATCCGTGGTCCTTTTGCGCCCCCTGGTGTCAAAAGGGATTCTTAGATTGTTAGCCTGCATTGGGTCACAATGGTTCCTTTCTTCTCTTAACCCCTGTGCTGTCACAATGCATCCCATGCCCTTTTAGGCCACTTGATGTCACAATGAATCATTTGATTCTTGGCCTCCATGGTGGCATAATTGTACCAGGTTTTACTTGGGCCCCATGCTTTCACAATTCATCCCTGCCCCTTTTAGGCCCATTGGTGTCACAAGGGATCATTAGATTGTTAGCCTGCATTGGGTCACAATGGTTCCTTGCTTCTCTTAACCCCTGTGGTGTCACAATGCATCCCATGCCCTTTTAGGCCACTTGATGTCACAATGAATCATTTGATTCTTGGCCTCCATGGTGGCATAATTGTACCAGGTTTTACTTGGGCCCCATGCTTTCACAATTCATCCCTGCCCCTTTTAGGCCCATTGGTGTCACAAGGGATCATTAGATTGTTAGCCTGCATTGGGTCACAATGGTTCCTTGCTTCTCTTAACCTCTGTGGTTTCACAATGCATCCCATGCACTTTTAGGCCACTTGATGTCACAATGAATCATTTGATTCTTGGCCTCCACGGAGGTATAATAGATCCTTGCTTCTATTGGTCCCCGTGCTTTCACTATTCATCCCTGCCCCTTTTAGGCCCATTGGTGTCACAAGGGATCATTAGATTGTTAGCCTGCATTGGGTCACAATGGTTCCTTGCTTCTCTTAACCCCTGTGCTGTCACAATGCATCCCATGCCCTTTTAGGCCACTTGATGTCACAATGAATCTTTTGATTCTTGGCCTCCATGGTGTCATAATGGTTCCTTGTTTCTATTGGGCCCCATGCTGTCACAATTCATCCCTGGCCCTTTTACGCCCCCTGGTGTCAAATGGGATCCTGGGATTATTAGCCTCCATTGGGTCACAATGGATCCTTGCTTCTCCTTACCCCTGTGGTGTCATGATGCATCCCATGCCCTTTTAGGCCACTTGATGTCACAATGAATCATTTGATTCTTGGCCTCCATGGTGGCGCAATTGTACCAGGTTTTAATTGGGCCCCATGCTTTCACAATTCATCCCTGCCCCTTTTAGGCCCATTGGTGTCAAAAGGGATTATTAAATTGTTAGCCTCCATTGGGTCATAATGGATCCTTGCTTCTCTTAACCCCTGTGCTGTCACAATGCATCCCATGCCCTTTTAGTCCACATGATGTCACAATGAATTATTTGATTCTTGGCCTCCATGGTGGCATAATAGATCCTTGCTTCTATTGGTCCCCGTGCTGTAACAATCCATCCCTAGCCCTTTTTATACCCCCTGGTGCCACAAGGGATCATTAGATTGTTAGCCTGCATTGGGTCACAATAGTTCCTTGCTTCTCTTAACCTCTGTGGTGTCACAATGCATCCCGTGCCCTTTTAGGCCACTTGGTCTTACAATGAACCATTTGATTCTTGGCCTCCATGGTGTCATAATGGTTCCTTGCTTCTATAGGTCCCCATGCTGTCATAGTCGATCCGTGGTCCTTTTGCGCCCCCTGGTGTCAAAAGGGATTCTTAGATTGTTAGCCTGCATTGGGTCACAATGGTTCCTTGCATCTCTTAACCCCTGTGCTGTCACAATGCATCCCATGCCCTTTTAGGCCACTTGATGTCACAATGAATCATTTGATTCTTGGCCTCCATGGTGGCATAATTGTACCAGGTTTTACTTGGGCCCCATGCTTTCACAATTCATCCCTGCCCCTTTTAGGCCCATTGGTGTCACAAGGGATCATTAGATTGTTAGCCTGCATTGGGTCACAATGGTTCCTTGCTTCTCTTAACCTCTGTGGTGTCATAATGCATCCCATGCACTTTTAGGCCACTTGATGTCACAATGAATCATTTGATTCTTGGCCTCCACGGAGGTATAATAGATCCTAGCTTCTATTGGTCCCCGTGCTGTAACAATCCATCCCTGGCCCTTTTTATACCCCCTGGTGCCACAAGGGATCATTAGATTGCTAGCCTGCATTGGGTCACAATGGTTCCTTGCTTCTCTTAACCCCTGTGCTGTCACAATGCATCCCATGCCCTTTTAGGCCACATGATGTCACCATGAATTATTTGATTCTTGGCCTCCATGGTGGCATAATAGATCCTTGCTTCTATTGGTCCCCGTGCTGTAACAATTTATCCCTGGCCCTTTTAGGCCCATTGGTGTCACAAGGGATCATTAGATTGTTAGCCTGCATTGGGTCACAATGGTTCCTTGCTTCTCTTAACCCCTGTGGTGTCACAATGCATCCCATGCCCTTTTAGGCCACTTGATGTCACAATGAATCATTTGATTCTTGGCCTCCATGGTGGCATATTTGTACCAGGCTTTACTTGGGCCCCATTCTTTCACAATTCATCCCTGCCCCTTTTAGGCCCATTGGTGTCACAAGGGATCATTAGATTGTTAGCCTGCATTGGGTCACAATGGTTCCTTGCTTCTCTTAACCCCTGTGCTGTCACAATGCATCCCATGCCCTTTTAGGCCACATGATGTCACCATGAATTATTTGATTCTTGGCCTCCATGGTGGCATAATAGATCCTTGCTTCTATTGGTCCCCGTGCTGTAACAATTTATCCCTGGCCCTTTTAGGCCCATTGGTGTCACAAGGGATCATTAGATTGTTAGCCTGCATTGGGTCACAATGGTTCCTTGCTTCTCTTAACCTCTGTGGTGTCACAATGCATCCCATGCCCTTTTAGGCCACTTGGTCTTACAATGAACCATTTGATTCTAGGCCTTCATGGTGTCATAATGGTTCCTTGCTTCTATAGGTCCCCATGTTGTCAGAGTCGATCCGTTGTCCTTTTGCGCCCCCTGGTGTCAAAAGGGATCATTAGATTGTTAGCCTGCATTGGGTCACAATGGTTCCTTGCTTCTCTTAACCTCTGTGGTGTCACAATGCATCCCATGCCCTTTTAGGCCACTTGATGTCACAATGAATCATTTGATTCTTGGCCTCCATGGTGTCATAATGGTTCCTTGTTTCTATTGGGCCCCATGCTTTCACAATACATCCCTGGCCCTTTTACGCCCCCTGGTGCCAAATGGGATCTTGGGATTATTAGCCTCCATTGGGTCACAATGGATCCTTGCTTCTCCTTACCCCTGTGGTGTCATAATGCATCCCATGCCCTTTTAGGCCACTTGATGTCACAATGAATCATTTGATTCTTGGCCTCCATGGTGGCGCAATTGTACGAGGTTTCAATTGGGCCCCATGCTTTCACAATTCATCCCTGCCCCTTTTAGGCCCATTGGTGTCACAAGGGATCATTAGATTGTTAGTCTGCATTGGGTCACAATGGTTCCTTGCTTCTCTTAACCTCTGTGGTGTCACAATGCATCCCATGCACTGTTAGGCCACTTGATGTCACAATGAATCATTTGATTCTTGGCCTCCACGGAGGTATAATAGATCCTTGCTTCTATTGGTCCCCGTGCTGTAACAATCCATCCCTGGCCCTTTTAATACCCCCTGGTGCCACAAGGGATCATTAGATTGCTAGCCTTCATTGGGTCACAATGGTTCCTTGCTTCTCTTAACCTCTGTGGTGTCACAATGCATCCCATGCCCTTTCAGGCCACTTGGTCTTACAATGAACCATTTGATTCTTGGCCTCCATGGTGTCATAATGGTTCCTTGCTTCTATAGGTCCCCTTGCTGTCAGAGTTCATCCGTGGTCCTTTTCCGCCCCCTGGTGTCAAAAGGGATTCTTAGATTGTTAGCCTGCATTGGGTCACAATGGTTCCTTGCTTCTCTTAACCCCTGTGGTGTCACAATGCATCCCATGCCCTTTTAGGCCACTTGATGTCACAATGAATCATTTGATTCTTGGCCTCCATGGTGGCATAATTGTACCAGGTTTTACTTGGGCCCCATGCTTTCACAATTCATCCCTGCCCCTTTTAGGCCCATTGGTGTCACAAGGGATCATTAGATTGTTAGCCTGCATTGGGTCACAATGGTTCCTTGCTTCTCTTAACCTCTGTGGTGTCACAATGCATCCCATGCCCTTTTAGGCCACTTGATGTCACAATGAATCATTTGATTCTTGGCTTCCATGGTGTCATAATGGTTCCTTGTTTCTATTGGGCCCCATGCTGTCACAATTAATCCCTGGCCCTTTTACGCCCCCTGGTGTCAAATGGGATCCTGGGATTATTAGCCTCCATTGGGTCACAATGGATCCTTGCTTCTCTTAACCCCTGTGCTGTCACAAGGCATCCCATGCCCTTTTAGGCCACTTGATGTCACAATGAATCATTTGATTCTTGGCCTCCACGGTGGCATAATAGATCCTTGCTTCTATTGGTCCCCGTGCTGTAACAATCCATCCCTGGCCCTTTTTATACCCCCTGGTGCCGCAAGGGATCATTAGATTGCTAGCCTGCATTGGGTCACAATGGTTCCTTGCTTCTCTTAACCTCTGTGGTGTCACAATGCATTCCAAGCCCTTTTAGGCCACTTGGCCTTACAATGAACCATTTGATTCTTGGCCTACATGGTGTCATAATGGTTCCTTGTTTCTATTGGGCCCCATGCTGTCACAATTAATCCCTGGCCCTTTTACGCCCCCTGGTGTCAAATGGGATCCTGGGATTATTAGCCTCCATTGGGTCACAATGGATCCTTGCTTCTCTTAACCCCTGTGGTGTCACAATGCATCCCATGCCCTTTTAGGCCACTTGATGTCACAATGAATCATTTGATTCTTGGCCTCCATGGTGGCATATTTGTACCAGGGTTTACTTGGGCCCCATGCTTTCACAATTCATCCCTGCCCCTTTTAGGCCCATTGGTGTCACAAGGGATCATTAGATTGCTAGCCTGCATTGGGTCACAATGGTTCCTTGCTTCTCTTAACCCCTGTGCTGTCACAATGCATCCCATGCCCTTTTAGGCCACATGATGTCGCAATGAATTATTTGATTCTTGGCCTCCATGGTGGCATAATAGATCCTTGCTTCTATTGGTCCCCGTGCTGTAACAATTCATCCCTGGCCCTTTTAGGCCCATTGGTGTCGCAAGGGATCATTAGATTGTTAGCCTGCATTGGGTCACAATGGTTCCTTGCTTCTCTTAACCTCTGTGGTGTCACAATGCATCCCATGCCCTTTTAGGCCACTTGATGTCACAATGAATCATTTGATTCTTGGCCTCCATGGTGGCGCAATTGTACCAGGTTTTAATTGGGCCCCATGCTTTCACAATTCATCCCTGCCCCTTTTAGGCCCATTGGTGTCAAAAGGGATTATTAAATTGTTAGCCTCCATTGGGTCATAATGGATCCTTGCTTCTCTTAACCCCTGTGCTGTCACAATGCATCCCATGCCCTTTTAGGCCACATGATGTCACAATGAATTATTTGATTCTTGGCCTCCATGGTGGCATAATAGATCCTTGCTTCTATTGGTCCCCGTGCTGTAACAATCCATCCCTGGCCCTTTTAATACCCCCTGGTGCCACAAGGGATCATTAGATTGTTAGCCTGCATTGGGTCACAATAGTTCCTTGCTTCTCTTAACCTCTGTGGTGTCACAATGCATTCCAAGCCCTTTTAGGCCACTTGGTCTTACAATGAACCATTTGATTCTTGGCCTTCATGGTGTCATAATGGTTCCTTGCTTCCATAGGTCCCCATGTTGTCAGAGTCGATCCGTGGTCCTTTTGCGCCCCCTGGTGTCAAAAGGGATTCTTAGATTGTTAGCCTGCATTGGGTCACAATGGTTCCTTGCTTCTCTTAACCCCTGTGCTGTCACAATGCATCCCATGCCCTTTTAGGCCACTTGATGTCACAATGAATCATTTGATTCTTGGCCTCCATGGTGGCATAATTGTACCAGGTTTTACTTGGGCCCCATGCTTTCACAATTCATCCCTGCCCCTTTTAGGCCCATTGGTGTCACAAGGGATCATTAGATTGTTAGCCTGCATTGGGTCACAATGGTTCCTTGCTTCTCTTAACCCCTGTGCTGTCACAATGCATCCCATGCCCTTTTAGGCCACTTGATGTCACAATGAATCATTTGATTCTTGGCCTCCACGGAGGTATAATAGATCCTTGCTTCTATTGGTCCCCGTGCTGTAACAATCCATCCCTGGCCCTTTTTATACCCCCTGGTGCCACAAGGGATCATTAGATTGCTAGCCTGCATTGGGTCACAATGGTTCCTTGCTTCTCTTAACCCCTGTGCTGTCACAATGCATCCCATGCCCTTTTAGGCCACTTGATGTCACAATGAATTATTTGATTCTTGGCCTCCATGGTGGCATGATAAATCCTTGCTTCTATTGGTCCCCGTGCTGTAACAATTCATCCCTGGCCCTTTTCGGCCCATTGGTGTCGCAAGGGATCATTAGATTGTTAGCCTGCATTGGGTCACAATGGTTCCTTGCTTCTCTTAACCCCTGTGGTGTCACAATGCATCCCATGCCCTTTTAGGCCACTTGATGTCACAATGAATCATTTGATTCTTGGCTTCCATGGTGTCATAATGGTTCCTTGTTTCTATTGGGCCCCATGCTGTCACAATTAATCCCTGGCCCTTTTACGCCCCCTGGTGTCAAATGGGATCCTGGGATTATTAGACTCCATTGGGTCACAATGGATCCTTGCTTCTCTTAACCCCTGTGCTGTCACAATGCATCCCATGCACTTCTAGGCCACTTGATGTCACAATGAATCATTTGATTCTTGGCCTCCACGGTGGCATAATAGATCCTTGCTTCTATTGGTCCCCGTGCTGTAACAATCAATCCCTGGCCCTTTTTATACCCCCTGGTGCCGCAAGGGATCATTAGATTGCTAGCCTGCATTGGGTCACAATGGTTCCTTGCTTCTCTTAACCCCTGTGGTGTCACAATGCATCCCATGCCCTTTTAGGCCACTTGATGTCACAATGAATCATTTGATTCTTGGCCTCCATGGTGGCATATTTGTACCAGGGTTTACTTGGGCCCCATGCTTTCACAATTCATCCCTGCCCCATTTAGGCCCATTGGTGTCACAAGGGATCATTAGATTGTTAGCCTGCATTGGGTCACAATGGTTGCTTGCTTCTCTTAACCTCTGTGGTGTCACAATGCATCCCATGCCCTTTTAGGCCACTTGATGTCACAATGAATCATTTGATTCTTGGCCTCCATGGTGTCATAATGGTTCCTTGTTTCTATTGGGCCCCATGCTGTCACAATTCATCCCTGGCCCTTTTACGCCCCCTGGTGTCAAATGGGATCCTGGGATTATTAGCCTCCATTGGGTCACAATGGATCCTTGATTCTCCTTACCCCTGTGGTGTCATAATGCATCCCATGCCCTTTTAGGCCACTTGATGTCACAATGAATCATTTGATTCTTGGCCTCCATGGTGGCGCAATTGTACCAGGTTTTAATTGGGCCCCATTCTTTCACAATTCATCCCTGCCCCTTTTAGGCCCATTGTTGTCAAAAGGGATTATTAAATTGTTAGCCTCCATTGGGTCATAATGGATCCTTGCTTCTCTTAACCCCTGTGCTGTCACAATGCATCCCATGCCCTTTTAGGCCACATGATGTCACAATGAATTATTTGATTCTTGGCCTCCATGGTGGCATAATAGATCCTTGCTTCTATTGGTCCCCGTGCTGTAACAATCCATCCCTGGCCCTTTTTATACCCCCTGGTGCCACAAGGGATCATTAGATTGTTAGCCTGCATTGGGTCACAATAGTTCCTTGCTTCTCTTAAACTCTGTGGTGTCACAATGCATTCCAAGCCCTTTTAGGCCACTTGGTCTTACAATGAACCATTTGATTCTTGGCCTTCATGGTGTCATAATGGTTCCTTGCTTCCATAGGTCCCCATGTTGTCAGAGTCGATCCGTGGTCCTTTTGCGCCCCCTGGTGTCAAAAGGGATTCTTAGATTGTTAGCCTGCATTGGGTCACAATGGTTCCTTTCTTCTCTTAACCCCTGTGCTGTCACAATGCATCCCATGCCCTTTTAGGCCACTTGATGTCACAATGAATCATTTGATTCTTTGCCTCCATGGTGGCATAATTGTACCAGGTTTTACTTGGGCCCCATGCTTTCACAATTCATCCCTGCCCCTTTTAGGCCCATTGGTGTCACAAGGGATCATTAGATTGTTAGCCTGCATTGGGTCACAATGGTTCCTTGCTTCTCTTAATCTCTGTGGTGCCACAATGCATCCCATGCACTGTTAGGCCACTTGATGTCACAATGAATCATTTGATTCTTGGCCTCCACGGAGCTATAATAGATCCTTGCTTCTATTGGTCCCCGTGCTTTCACAATTCATCCCTGCCCCTTTTAGGCCCATTGGTGTCACAAGGGATCATTAGATTGTTAGCCTGCATTGGGTCACAATGGTTGCTTGCTTCTCTTAACCTCTGTGGTGTCACAATGCATCCCATGCCCTTTTAGGCCACTTGGTCTTACAATGAACCATTTGATTCTAGGCCTTCATGGTGTCATAATGGTTCCTTGCTTCCATAGGTCCCCATGTTGTCAGAGTCGATCCGTGGTCCTTTTGCGCCCCCTGGTGTCAAAAGGGATTCTTAGATTGTTAGCCTGCATTGGGTCACAATGGTTCCTTGCTTCTCTTAACCCCTGTGCTGTCACAATGCATCCCATGCCCTTTTAGGCCACTTGATGACAGAATGAATCATTTGATTCTTGGCCTCCATGGTGGCATAATTGTACCAGGTTTTACTTGGGCCCCATGCTTTCACAATTCATCCCTGCCCCTTTTAGGCCCCCTGGTGTCAAAAGGGATCATTAGATTGTTAGCCTGCATTGGGTCACAATGGTTCCTTGCTTCTCTTAACCTCTGTGGTGTCACAAGGCATCCCATGCCCTTTTAGGCCACTTGATGTCACAATGAATCATTTGATTCTTGGCTTCCATGGTGTCATAATGGTTCCTTGTTTCTATTGGGCCCCATGCTGTCACAATTAATCCCTGGCCCTTTTACGCCCCCTGGTGTCAAATGGGATCCTGGGATTATTAGCCTCCATTGGGTCACAATGGATCCTTGCTTCTCCTTACCCCTGTGGTGTCATAATGCATCCCATGCCCTTTTAGGCCACTTGATGTCACAATGAATCATTTGATTCTTGGCCTCCATGGTGGCGCAATTGTACCAGGATTTAATTGGGCCCCATGCTTTCACAATTCATCCCTGCCCCTTTTAGGCCCATTGGTGTCAAAAGGGATTATTAAATTGTTAGCCTCCATTGGGTCATAATGGATCCTTGCTTCTCTTAACCCCTGTGCTGTCACAATGCATCCCATGCCCTTTTAGGCCACATGATGTCACAATGAATTATTTGATTCTTGGCCTCCATGGTGGCATAATAGATCCTTGCTTCTATTGGTCCCCGTGCTGTAACAATCCATCCCTGGCCCTTTTAATACCCCCTGGTGCCACAAGGGATCATTAGATTGTTAGCCTGCATTGGGTCACAATAGTTCCTTGCTTCTCTTAACCTCTGTGGTGTCACAATGCATTCCAAGCCCTTTTAGGCCACTTGGTCTTACAATGAACCATTTGATTCTTGGCCTTCATGGTGTCATAATGGTTCCTTGCTTCCATAGGTCCCCATGTTGTCAGAGTCGATCCGTGGTCCTTTTGCGCCCCCTGGTGTCAAAAGGGATTCTTAGATTGTTAGCCTGCATTGGGTCACAATGGTTCCTTGCTTCCCTTAACCCCTGTGCTGTCACAATGCATCCCATGCCCTTTTAGGCCACTTGATGTCACAATGAATCATTTGATTCTTGGCCTCCATGGTGGCATAATTGTACCAGGTTTTACTTGGGCCCCATGCTTTCACAATTCATCCCTGCCCCTTTTAGGCCCATTGGTGTCACAAGGGATCATTAGATTGTTAGCCTGCATTGGGTCACAATGGTTCCTTGCTTCTCTAAACCTCTGTGGTGTCACAATGCATCCCATGCCCTTTTAGGCCACTTGATGTCACAATGAATCATTTGATTCTTGGCCTCCACGGAGGTATAATAGATCCTTGCTTCTATTGGTCCCCGTGCTGTAACAATCCATCCCTGGCCCTTTTTATACCCCCTGGTGCCACAAGTGATCATGAGATTGCTAGCCTGCATTGGGTCACAATGGTTCCTTGCTTCTCTTAACCTCTGTGGTGTCACAATGCATCCCATGCCCTTTTAGGCCACTTGGTCTTACAATGAACCATTTGATTCTTGGCCTCCATGGTGGCATATTTGTACCAGGTTTTACTTGGGCCCCATGCTTTCACAATTCATCCCTGCCCCTTTTAGGCCCATTGGTGTCACAAGGGATCATTAGATTGTTAGCCTGCATTGGGTCACAATGGTTCCTTGCTTCTCTTAACCCCTGTGCTGTCACAATGCATCCCATGCCCTTTTAGGCCACATGATGTCACAATGAATTATTTGATTCTTGGCCTCCATGGTGGCATGATAAATCCTTGCTTCTATTGGCCCCCGTGCTGTAATAATTCATCCCTGGCCCTTTTAGGCCCATTGGTGTCACAAGGGATCATTAGATTGTTAGCCTGCATTGGGTCACAATGGTTCCTTGCTTCTCTTAACCCCTGTGGTGTCACAATGCATCCCATGCCCTTTTAGGCCACTTGATGTCACAATGAATCATTTGATTCTTGGCTTCCATGGTGTCATAATGGTTCCTTGTTTCTATTGGGCCCCATGCTGTCACAATTAATCCCTGGCCCTTTTACGCCCCCTGGTGTCAAATGGGATCCTGGGATTATTAGCCTCCATTGGGTCACAATGGATCCTTGCTTCTCCTTACCCCTGTGGTGTCATAATGCATCCCATGCCCTTTTAGGCCACTTGATGTCACAATGAATCATTTGATTCTTGGCCTCCATGGTGGCGCAATTGTACCAGGTTTTAATTGGGCCCCATGCTTTCACAATTCATCCCTGCCCCTTTTAGGCCCATTGGTGTCAAAAGGGATTATTAAATTGTTAGCCTCCATTGGGTCATAATGGATCCTTGCTTCTCTTAACCCCTGTGCTGTCACAATGCATCCCATGCCCTTTTAGGCCACATGATGTCACAATGAATTATTTGATTCTTGGCCTCCATGGTGGCATAATAGATCCTTGCTTCTATTGGTCCCCGTGCTGTAACAATCCATCCCTGGCCCTTTTAATACCCCCTGGTGCCGCAAGGGATCATTAGATTGTTAGCCTGCATTGGGTCACAATAGTTCCTTGCTTCTCTTAACCTCTGTGGTGTCACAATGCATTCCAAGCCCTTTTAGGCCACTTGGTCTTACAATGAACCATTTGATTCTTGGCCTTCATGGTGTCATAATGGTTCCTTGCTTCCATAGGTCCCCATGTTGTCAGAGTCGATCCGTGGTCCTTTTGCGCCCCCTGGTGTCAAAAGGGATTCTTAGATTGTTAGCCTGCATTGGGTCACAATGGTTCCTTGCTTCTCTTAACCCCTGTGCTGTCACAATGCATCCCATGCCCTTTTAGGCCACTTGATGTCACAATGAATCATTTGATTCTTGGCCTCTATGGTGGCATAATTGTACCAGGTTTTACTTGGGCCCCATGCTTTCACAATTCATCCCTGCCCCTTTTAGGCCCATTGGTGTCACAAGGGATCATTAGATTGTTAGCCTGCATTGGGTCACAATGGTTCCTTGCTTCTCTAAACCTCTGTGGTGTCACAATGCATCCCATGCCCTTTTAGGCCACTTGATGTCACAATGAATCATTTGATTCTTGGCCTCCACGGAGGTATAATAGATCCTTGCTTCTATTGGTCCCCGTGCTGTAACAATCCATCCCTGGCCCTTTTTATACCCCCTGGTGCCACAAGGGATCATTAGATTGCTAGCCTGCATTGGGTCACAATGGTTCCTTGCTTCTCTTAACCTCTGTGGTGTCACAATGCATCCCATGCCCTTTTAGGCCACTTGGTCTTACAATGAACCATTTGATTCTTGGCCTCCATGGTGGCATATTTGTACCAGGTTTTACTTGGGCCCCATGCTTTCACAATTCATCCCTGCCCCTTTTAGGCCCATTGGTGTCACAAGGGATCATTAGATTGTTAGCCTGCATTGGGTCACAATGGTTCCTTGCTTCTCTTAACCCCTGTGCTGTCACAATGCATCCCATGCCCTTTTAGGCCACATGATGTCACAATGAATTATTTGATTCTTGGCCTCCATGGTGGCATGATAAATCCTTGCTTCTATTGGTCCCCGTGCTGTAACAATAAATCCCTGGCCCTTTTAGGCCCATTGGTGTCACAAGGGATCATTAGATTGTTAGCCTGCATTGGGTCACAATGGTTCCTTGCTTCTCTTAACCCCTGTGGTGTCACAATGCATCCCATGCCCTTTTAGGCCACTTGATGTCACAATGAATCATTTGATTCTTGGCTTCCATGGTGTCATAATGGTTCCTTGTTTCTATTGGGCCCCATGCTGTCACAATTAATCCCTGGCCCTTTTACGCCCCCTGGTGTCAAATGGGATCCTGGGATTATTAGCCTCCATTGGGTCACAATGGATCCTTGCTTCTCCTTACCCCTGTGGTGTCATAATGCATCCCATGCCCTTTTAGGCCACTTGATGTCACAATGAATCATTTGATTCTTGGCCTCCATGGTGGCGCAATTGTACCAGGTTTTAATTGGGCCCCATGCTTTCACAATTCATCCCTGCCCCTTTTAGGCCCATTGGTGTCAAAAGGGATTATTAAATTGTTAGCCTCCATTGGGTCATAATGGATCCTTGCTTCTCTTAACCCCTGTGCTGTCACAATGCATCCCATGCCCTTTTAGGCCACATGATGTCACAATGAATTATTTGATTCTTGGCCTCCATGGTGGCATAATAGATCCTTGCTTCTATTGGTCCCCGTGCTGTAACAATCCATCCCTGGCCCTTTTAATACCCCCTGGTGCCACAAGGGATCATTAGATTGTTAGCCTGCATTGGGTCACAATAGTTCCTTGCTTCTCTTAACCTCTGTGGTGTCACAATGCATTCCAAGCCCTTTTAGGCCACTTGGTCTTACAATGAACCATTTGATTCTTGGCCTTCATGGTGTCATAATGGTTCCTTGCTTCCATAGGTCCCCATGTTGTCAGAGTCGATCCGTGGTCCTTTTGCGCCCCCTGGTGTCAAAAGGGATTCTTAGATTGTTAGCCTGCATTGGGTCACAATGGTTCCTTGCTTCTCTTAACCCCTGTGCTGTCACAATGCATCCCATGCCCTTTTAGGCCACTTGATGTCACAATGAATTATTTGATTCTTGGCCTCTATGGTGGCATAATTGTACCAGGTTTTACTTGGGCCCCATGCTTTCACAATTCATCCCTGCCCCTTTTAGGCCCATTGGTGTCACAAGGGATCATTAGATTGTTAGCCTGCATTGGGTCACAATGGTTCCTTGCTTCTCTAAACCTCTGTGGTCTCACAATGCATCCCATGCCCTTTTAGGCCACTTGATGTCACAATGAATCATTTGATTCTTGGCCTCCACGGAGGTATAATAGATCCTTGCTTCTATTGGTCCCCGTGCTGTAACAATCCATCCCTGGCCCTTTTTATACCCCCTGGTGCCACAAGGGATCATTAGATTGCTAGCCTGCATTGGGTCACAATGGTTCCTTGCTTCTCTTAACCTCTGTGGTGTCACAATGCATCCCATGCCCTTTTAGGCCACTTGGTCTTACAATGAACCATTTGATTCTTGGCCTCCATGGTGGCATATTTGTACCAGGTTTTACTTGGGCCCCATGCTTTCACAATTCATCCCTGCCCCTTTTAGGCCCATTGGTGTCACAAGGGATCATTAGATTGTTAGCCTGCATTGGGTCACAATGGTTCCTTGCTTCTCTTAACCCCTGTGCTGTCACAATGCATCCCATGCCCTTTTAGGCCACATGATGTCACAATGAATTATTTGATTCTTGGCCTCCATGGTGGCATGATAAATCCTTGCTTCTATTGGTCCCCGTGCTGTAACAATTCATCCCTGGCCCTTTTAGGCCCATTGGTGTCACAAGGGATCATTAGATTGTTAGCCTGCATTGGGTCACAATGGTTCCTTGCTTCTCTTAACCCCTGTGGTGTCACAATGCATCCCATGCCCTTTTAGGCCACTTGATGTCACAATGAATCATTTGATTCTTGGCTTCCATGGTGTCATAATGGTTCCTTGTTTCTATTGGGCCCCATGCTGTCACAATTAATCCCTGGCCCTTTTACGCCCCCTGGTGTCAAATGGGATCCTGGGATTATTAGACTCCATTGGGTCACAATGGATCCTTGCTTCTCTTAACCCCTGTGCTGTCACAATGCATCCCATGCACTTCTAGGCCACTTGATGTCACAATGAATCATTTGATTCTTGGCCTCCACGGTGGCATAATAGATCCTTGCTTCTATTGGTCCCCGTGCTGTAACAATCAATCCCTGGCCCTTTTTATACCCCCTGGTGTCAAAAGGGATTCTTAGATTGTTAGCCTGCATTGGGTCACAATGGTTCCTTGCTTCTCTTAACCCCTGTGCTGTCACAATGCATCCCATGCCCTTTTAGGCCACTTGATGACAGAATGAATCATTTGATTCTTGGCCTCCATGGTGGCATAATTGTACCGGGTTTTACTTGGGCCCCATGCTTTCACAATTCATCCCTGCCCCTTTTAGGCCCCCTGGTGTCAAAAGGGATCATTAGATTGTTAGCCTGCATTGGGTCACAATGGTTCCTTGCTTCTCTTAACCTCTGTGGTGTCACAATGCATCCCATGCCCTTTTAGGCCACTTGATGTCACAATGAATCATTTGATTCTTGGCCTCCATGGTGTCATAATGGTTCCTTGTTTCTATTGGGCCCCATGCTGTCACAATTCATCCCTGGCCCTTTTACGCCCCCTGGTGTCAAATGGGATCCTGGGATTATTAGCCTCCATTGGGTCACAATGGATCCTTGCTTCTCCTTACCCCTGTGGTGTCATAATGCATCCCATGCCCTTTTAGGCCACTTGATGTCACAATGAATCATTTGATTCTTGGCCTCCATGGTGGCGCAATTGTACCAGGTTTTACTTGGGCCCCATGCTTTCACAATTCATCCCTGCCCCTTTTAGGCCCATTGGTGTCAAAAGGGATTATTAAATTGTTAGCCTCCATTGGGTCATAATGGATCCTTGCTTCTCTTAACCCCTGTGCTGTCACAATGCATCCCATGCCCTTTTAGGCCACATGATGTCACAATGAATTATTTGATTCTTGGCCTCCATGGTGGCATAATAGATCCTTGCTTCTATTGGTCCCCGTGCTGTAACAATCCATCCCTGGCCCTTTTAATACCCCCTGGTGCCACAAGGGATCATTAGATTGTTAGCCTGCATTGGGTCACAATAGTTCCTTGCTTCTCTTAACCTCTGTGGTGTCACAATGCATTCCAAGCCCTTTTAGGCCACTTGGTCTTACAATGAACCATTTGATTCTTGGCCTTCATGGTGTCATAATGGTTCCTTGCTTCCATAGGTCCCCATGTTGTCAGAGTCGATCCGTGGTCCTTTTGCGCCCCCTGGTGTCAAAAGGGATTCTTAGATTGTTAGCCTGCATTGGGTCACAATGGTTCCTTGCTTCTCTTAACCCCTGTGCTGTCACAATGCATCCCATGCCCTTTTAGGCCACTTGATGTCACAATGAATCATTTGATTCTTGGCCTCCATGGTGGCATAATTGTACCAGGTTTTACTTGGGCCCCATGCTTTCACAATTCATCCCTGCCCCTTTTAGGCCCATTGGTGTCACAAGGGATCATTAGATTGTTAGCCTGCATTGGGTCACAATGGTTCCTTGCTTCTCTAAACCTCTGTGGTGTCACAATGCATCCCATGCCCTTTTAGGCCACTTGATGTCACAATGAATCATTTGATTCTTGGCCTCCACGGAGGTATAATAGATCCTTGCTTCTATTGGTCCCCGTGCTGTAACAATCCATCCCTGGCCCTTTTTATACCCCCTGGTGCCACAAGGGATCATGAGATTGCTAGCCTGCATTGGGTCACAATGGTTCCTTGCTTCTCTTAACCTCTGTGGTGTCACAATGCATCCCATGCCCTTTTAGGCCACTTGGTCTTACAATGAACCATTTGATTCTTGGCCTCCATGGTGGCATATTTGTACCAGGTTTTACTTGGGCCCCATGCTTTCACAATTCATCCCTGCCCCTTTTAGGCCCATTGGTGTCACAAGGGATCATTAGATTGTTAGCCTGCATTGGGTCACAATGGTTCCTTGCTTCTCTTAACCCCTGTGCTGTCACAATGCATCCCATGCCCTTTTAGGCCACATGATGTCACAATGAATTATTTGATTCTTGGCCTCCATGGTGGCATGATAAATCCTTGCTTCTATTGGTCCCCGTGCTGTAACAATTCATCCCTGGCCCTTTTAGGCCCATTGGTGTCACAAGGGATCATTAGATTGTTAGCCTGCATTGGGTCACAATGGTTCCTTGCTTCTCTTAACCCCTGTGGTGTCACAATGCATCCCATGCCCTTTTAGGCCACTTGATGTCACAATGAATCATTTGATTCTTGGCCTCCATGGTGTCATAATGGTTCCTTGTTTCTATTGGGCCCCATGCTGTCACAATTAATCCCTGGCCCTTTTACGCCCCCTGGTGTCAAATGGGATCCTGGGATTATTAGACTCCATTGGGTCACAATGGATCCTTGCTTCTCTTAACCCCTGTGCTGTCACAATGCATCCCATGCACTTTTAGGCCACTTGATGTCACAATGAATCATTTGATTCTTGGCCTCCACGGTGGCATAATAGATCCTTGCTTCTATTGGTCCCCGTGCTGTAACAATCCATCCCTGGCCCTTTTATACCCCCTGGTGCCGCAAGGGATCATTAGATTGCTAGCCTGCATTGGGTCACAATGGTTCCTTGCTTCTCTTAACCCCTGTGGTGTCACAATGCATCCCATGCCCTTTTAGGCCACTTGATGTCACAATGAATCATTTGATTCTTGGCCTCCATGTTGGCATATTTGTACCAGGGTTTACTTGGGCCCCATGCTTTCACAATTCATCCCTGCCCCTTTTAGGCCCATTGGTGTCACAAGGGATCATTAGATTGTTAGCCTGCATTGGGTCACAATGGTTGCTTGCTTCTCTTAACCTCTGTGGTGTCACAATGCATCCCATGCCCTTTTAGGCCACTTGGTCTTACAATGAACCATTTGATTCTTGGCCTTCATGGTGTCATAATGTTTCCTTGCTTCCATAGGTCCCCATGTTGTCAGAGTCGATCCGTGGTCCTTTTGCGCCCCCTGGTGTCAAAAGGGATTCTTAGATTGTTAGCCTGCATTGGGTCACAATGGTTCCTTGCTTCTCTTAACCCCTGTGGTGTCACAATGCATCCCATGCCCTTTTAGGCCACTTGATGTCACAATGAATCATTTGATTCTTGGCCTCCATGGTGGCATATTTGTACCAGGTTTTACTTGGGCCCCATGCTTTCACAATTCATCCCTGCCCCTTTTAGGCCCATTGGTGTCGCAAGGGATCATTAGATTGTTAGCCTGCATTGGGTCACAATGGTTCCTTGCTTCTCTTAACCTCTGTGGTGTCACAATGCATCCCATGCCCTTTTAGGCCACTTGATGTCACAATGAATCATTTGATTCTTGGCCTCCATGGTGTCATAATGGTTCCTTGTTTCTATTGGGCCCCATGCTGTCACAATTCATCCCTGGCCCTTTTACGCCCCCTGGTGTCAAATGGGATCCTGGGATTATTAGCCTCCATTGGGTCACAATGGATCCTTGCTTCTCCTTACCCCTGTGGTGTCATAATGCATCCCATGCCCTTTTAGGCCACTTGATGTCACAATGAATCATTTGATTCTTGGCCTCCATGGTGGCATAATTGTAGCAGGTTTTACTTGGGCCCCATGCTTTCACAATTCATCCCTGCCCCTTTTAGGCCCATTGTTGTCAAAAGGGATTATTAAATTGTTAGCCTCCATTGGGTCATAATGGATCCTTGCTTCTCTTAACCCCTGTGCTGTCACAATGCATCCCATGCCCTTTTAGGCCACATGATGTCACAATGAATTATTTGATTCTTGGCCTCCATGGTGGCATAATAGATCCTTGCTTCTATTGGTCCCCGTGCTGTAACAATCCATCCCTGGCCCTTTTAATACCCCCTGGTGCCACAAGGGATCATTAGATTGTTAGCCTGCATTGGGTCACAATAGTTCCTTGCTTCTCTTAACCTCTGTGGTGTCACAATGCATTCCAAGCCCTTTTAGGCCACTTGGTCTTACAATGAACCATTTGATTCCTGGCCTACATGGTGTCATAATGGTTCCTTGCTTCTATAGGTCCCCTTGCTGTCAGAGTTCATCCGTGCTCCTTTTGCGCCCCCTGGTGTCAAAAGGGATTCTTAGATTGTTAGCCTGCATTGGGTCACAATGGATCCTTGCTTCTCTAAACCCCTGTGGTGGCACAATGCATCCCATGCCCTTTTAGGCCACTTGATGTCACAATGAATCATTTGATTCTTGGCCTCCATGGTGGCATATTTGTACCAGGGTTTACTTGGGCCCCATGCTTTCACAATTCATCCCTGCCCCTTTTCGGCCCATTGGTGTCACAAGGGATCATTAGATTGTTAGCCTGCATTGGGTCACAATGGTTCCTTGCTTCTCTTAACCTCTGTGGTGTCACAATGCATCCCATGCCCTTTTAGGCCACTTGATGTCACAATGAATCATTTGATTCTTGGCCTCCATGGTGGCGCAATTGTACCAGGTTTTAATTGGGCCCCATGCTTTCACAATTCATCCCTGCCCCTTTTAGGCCCATTGGTGTCAAAAGGGATTATTGAATTGTTAGCCCCCATTGGGTCATAATGGATCCTTGCTTCTCTTAACCCCTGTGCTGTCACAATGCATCCCATGCCCTTTTAGGCCACATGATGTCACAATGAATTATTTGATTCTTGGCCTCCATGGTGGCATAATAGATCCTTGCTTCTATTGGTCCCCGTGCTGTAACAATCCATCCCTGGCCCTTTTTATACCCCCTGGTGCCACAAGGGATCATTAGATTGTTAGCCTGCATTGGGTCACAATAGTTCCTTGCTTCTCTTAACCTCTGTGGTGTCACAATGCATCCCGTGCCCTTTTAGGCCACTTGATGTCACAATGAACCATTTGATTCTTGGCCTCCATGGTGTCATAATGGTTCCTTGCTTCTATAGGTCCCCTTGCTGTCAGAGTTCATCCATGGTCCTTTTCCGCCCCCTGGTGTCAAAAGGGATTCTTAGATTGTTAGCCTGCATTGGGTCACAATGGTTCCTTGCTTCTCTTAACCCCTGTGCTGTCACAATGCATCCCATGCCCTTTTAGGCCACTTGATGTCACAATGAATCATTTGATTCTTGGCCTCCATGGTGGCATAATAGATCCTTGCTTCTATTGGTCCCCGTGCTGTAACAATCCATCCCTGGCCCTTTTTATACCCCCTGGTGCCACAAGGGATCATTAGATTGTTAGCCTGCATCGGGTCACAATAGTTCCTTGCTTCTCTTAACCTCTGTGGTGTCACAATGCATTCCAAGCCCTTTTAGGCCACTTGGTCTTACAATGAACCATTTGATTCTTGGCCTTCATGGTGTCATAATGGTTCCTTGCTTCCATATGTCCCCATGCTGTCAGAGTCGATCCGTGGTCCTTTTGCGCCCCCTGGTGTCAAAAGGGATTCTTAGATTGTTAGCCTGCATTGGGTCACAATGGTTCCTTGCTTCTCTTAACCCCTGTGCTGTCACAATGCATCCCATGCCCTTTTAGGCCACTTGATGTCACAATGAATCATTTGATTCTTGGCCTCCATGGTGGCATATTTTTACCAGGTTTTACTTGGGCCCCATGCTTTCACAATTCATCCCTGCCCCTTTTAGGCCCATTGGTGTCACAAGGGATCATTAGATTGTTAGTCTGCATTGGGTCACAATGGTTCCTTGCTTCTCTTAACCCCTGTGCTGTCACAATGCATCCCATGCCCTTTTAGGCCACTTGATGTCACAATGAATCTTTTGATTCTTGGCCTCCATGGTGTCATAATGGTTCATTGTTTCTATTGGGCCCCATGCTGTCACAATTGATCCCTGGCCCTTTTACGCCCCCTGGTGTCAAATGGGATCCTGGGATTATTAGCCTCCATTGGGTCACAATGGATCCTTGCTTCTCTTAACCCCTGTGGTGGCACAATGCATCCCATGCCCTTTTAGGCCACTTGATGTCACAATGAATCATTTGATTCTTGGCCTCCATGGTGGCATATTTGTACCAGGGTTTACTTGGGCCCCATGCTTTCACAATTCATCCCTGCCCCTTTTAGGCCCATTGGTGTCACAAGGGATCATTAGATTGTTAGCCTGCATTGGGTCACAATGGTTCCTTGCTTCTCTTAACCTCTGTGGTGTCACAATGCATCCCATGCCCTTTTAGGCCACTTGATGTCACAATGAATCATTTGATTCTTGGCCTCCATGGTGTCATAATGGTTCCTTGTTTCTATTGGGCCCCATGCTGTCACAATTCATCCCTGGCCCTTTTACGCCCCCTGGTGTCAAATGGGATCCTGGGATTATTAGCCTCCATTGGGTCACAATGGATCCTTGCTTCTCCTTACCCCTGTGGTGTCATAATGCATCCCATGCCCTTTTAGGCCACTTGATGTCACAATGAATCATTTGATTCTTGGCCTCCATGGTGGCGCAATTGTACCAGGTTTTAATTGGGCCCCATGCTTTCACAATTCATCCCTGCCCCTTTTAGGCCCATTGGTGTCAAAAGGGATTATTAAATTGTTAGCCTCCATTGGGTCATAATGGATCCTTGCTTCTCTTAACCCCTGTGCTGTCACAATGCATCCCATGCCCTTTTAGGCCACATGATGTCACAATGAATTATTTGATTCTTGGCCTCCATGGTGGCATAATAGATCCTTGCTTCTATTGGTCCCCGTGCTGTAACAATCCATCCCTGGCCCTTTTAATACCCCCTGGTGCCACAAGGGATCATTAGATTGTTAGCCTGCATTGGGTCACAATAGTTCCTTGCTTCTCTTAACCTCTGTGGTGTCACAATGCATTCCAAGCCCTTTTAGGCCACTTGGTCTTACAATGAACCATTTGATTCTTGGCCTTCATGGTGTCATAATGGTTCCTTGCTTCCATAGGTCCCCATGTTGTCAGAGTCGATCCGTGGTCCTTTTGCGCCCCCTGGTGTCAAAAGGGATTCTTAGATTGTTAGCCTGCATTGGGTCACAATGGTTCCTTGCTTCTCTTAACCCCTGTGCTGTCACAATGCATCCCATGCCCTTTTAGGCCACTTGATGTCACAATGAATCATTTGATTCTTGGCCTCTATGGTGGCATAATTGTACCAGGTTTTACTTGGGCCCCATGCTTTCACAATTCATCCCTGCCCCTTTTAGGCCCATTGGTGTCACAAGGGATCATTAGATTGTTAGCCTGCATTGGGTCACAATGGTTCCTTGCTTCTCTAAACCTCTGTGGTGTCACAATGCATCCCATGCCCTTTTAGGCCACTTGATGTCACAATGAATCATTTGATTCTTGGCCTCCACGGAGGTATAATAGATCCTTGCTTCTATTGGTCCCCGTGCTGTAACAATCCATCCCTGGCCCTTTTTATACCCCCTGGTGCCACAAGGGATCATTAGATTGCTAGCCTGCATTGGGTCACAATGGTTCCTTGCTTCTCTTAACCCCTGTGCTGTCACAATGCATCCCATGCCCTTTTAGGCCACATGATGTCACAATGAATTATTTGATTCTTGGCCTCCATGGTGGCATGATAAATCCTTGCTTCTATTGGTCCCCGTGCTGTAACAATTCATCCCTGGCCCTTTTAGGCCCATTGGTGTCACAAGGGATCATTAGATTGTTAGCCTGCATTGGGTCACAATGGTTCCTTGCTTCTCTTAACCCCTGTGGTGTCACAATGCATCCCATGCCCTTTTAGGCCACTTGATGTCACAATGAATCATTTGATTCTTGGCTTCCATGGTGTCATAATGGTTCCTTGTTTCTATTGGGCCCCATGCTGTCACAATTAATCCCTGGCCCTTTTACGCCCCCTGGTGTCAAATGGGATCCTGGGATTATTAGACTCCATTGGGTCACAATGGATCCTTGCTTCTCTTAACCCCTGTGCTGTCACAATGCATCCCATGCACTTTTAGGCCACTTGATGTCACAATGAATCATTTGATTCTTGGCCTCCACGGTGGCATAATAGATCCTTGCTTCTATTGGTCCCTGTGCTGTAACAATCCATACCTGGCCCTTTTTATACCCCCTGGTGCCGCAAGGGATCATTAGATTGCTAGCCTGCATTGGGTCACAATGGTTCCTTGCTTCTCTTAACCCCTGTGGTGTCACAATGCATCCCATGCCCTTTTAGGCCACTTGATGTCACAATGAATCATTTGATTCTTGGCCTCCATGGTGTCATAATGGTTCCTTGTTTCTATTGGGCCCCATGCTGTCACAATTCATCCCTGGCCCTTTTACGCCCCCTGGTGTCAAATGGGATCCTGGGATTATTAGCCTCCATTGGGTCACAATGGAACCTTGCTTCTCCTTACCCCTGTGGTGTCATAATGCATCCCATGCCCTTTTACGCCACTGGATGTCACAATGAATCATTTGATTCTTGGCCTCCATGGTGGCGCAATTGTACCAGGTTTTAACTGGGCCCCATGCTTTCACAATTCATCCCTGCCCCTTTTAGGCCCATTGTTGTCAAAAGGGATTATTAGATTGTTAGCCTCCATTGGGTCATAATGGATCCTTGCTTCTCTTAACCCCTGTGCTGTCACAATGCATCCCATGCCCTTTTAGGCCACATGATGTCACAATGAATTATTTGATTCTTGGCCTCCATGGTGGCATAATAGATCCTTGCTTCTATTGGTCCCCGTCCTGTAACAATCCATCCCTGGCCCTTTTTATACCCCCTGGTGCCACAAGGGATCATTAGATTGTTAGCCTGCATTGGGTCACAATAGTTCCTTGCTTCTCTTAACCTCTGTGGTGTCACAATGCATTCCAAGCCCTTTTAGGCCACTTGGTCTTACAATGAACCATTTGATTCCTGGCCTACATGGTGTCATAATGGTTCCTTGCTTCTATAGGTCCCCTTGCTGTCAGAGTTCATCCGTGCTCCTTTTGCGCCCCCTGGTGTCAAAAGGGATTCTTAGATTGTTAGCCTGCATTGGGTCACAATGGTTCCTTGCTTCTCTTAACCCCTGTGGTGTCACAATGCATCCCATGCCCTTTTAGGCCACTTGATGTCACAATGAATCATTTGATTCTTGGCCTCCATGGTGGCATATTTGTACCAGGGTTTACTTGGGCCCCATGCTTTCACAATTCATCCCTGCCCCTTTTAGGCCCATTGGTGTCACAAGGGATCATTAGATTGTTAGCCTGCATTGGGTCACAATGGTTGCTTACTTCTCTTAACCTCTGTGGTGTCACAATGCATCCCATGCCCTTTTAGGCCACTTGATGTCACAATGAATCATTTGATTCTTGGCCTCCATGGTGTCATAATGGTTCCTTGTTTCTATTGGGCCCCATGCTGTCACAATTCATCCCTGGCCTTTTTACGCCCCCTGGTGTCAAATGGGATCCTGGGATTATTAGCCTCCATTGGGTCACAATGGATCCTTGCTTCTCCTTACCCCTGTGGTGTCATAATGCATCCCATGCCCTTTTAGGCCACTTGATGTCACAATGAATCATTTGATTCTTGGCCTCCATGGTGGCGCAATTGTACCAGGTTTTAACTGGGCCCCATGCTTTCACAATTCATCCCTGCCCCTTTTAGGCCCATTGTTGTCAAAAGGGATTATTAAATTGTTAGCCTCCATTGGGTCATAATGGATCCTTGCTTCTCTTAACCCCTGTGCTGTCACAATGCATCCCATGCCCTTTTAGGCCACATGATGTCACAATGAATTATTTGATTCTTGGCCTCCATGGTGGCATAATAGATCCTTGCTTCTATTGGTCCCCGTGCTGTAACAATCCATCCCTGGCCCTTTTAATACCCCCTGGTGCCACAAGGGATCATTAGATTGTTAGCCTGCATTGGGTCACAATGATTCCTTGCTTCTCTTAACCCCTGTGCTGTCACAATGCATCCCATGCCCTTTTAGGCCACTTGATGTCACAATGAATCATTTGATTCTTGGCTTCCATGGTGTCATAATGGTTCCTTGTTTCTATTGGGCCCCATGCTGTCACAATTAATCCCTGGCCCTTTTACGCCCCCTGGTGTCAAATGGGATCCTGGGATTATTAGACTCCATTGGGTCACAATGGATCCTTGCTTCTCTTAACCCCTGTGCTGTCACAATGCATCCCATGCACTTTTAGGCCACTTGATGTCACAATGAATCATTTGATTCTTGGCCTCCACGGTGGCATAATAGATCCTTGCTTCTATTGGTCCCTGTGCTGTAACAATCCATACCTGGCCCTTTTTATACCCCCTGGTGCCGCAAGGGATCATTAGATTGCTAGCCTGCATTGGGTCACAATGGTTCCTTGCTTCTCTTAACCCCTGTGGTGTCACAATGCATCCCATGCCCTTTTAGGCCACTTGATGTCACAATGAATCATTTGATTCTTGGCCTCCATGGTGTCATAATGGTTCCTTGTTTCTATTGGGCCCCATGCTGTCACAATTCATCCCTGGCCCTTTTACGCCCCCTGGTGTCAAATGGGATCCTGGGATTATTAGCCTCCATTGGGTCACAATGGATCCTTGCTTCTCCTTACCCCTGTGGTGTCATAATGCATCCCATGCCCTTTTAGGCCACTTGATGTCACAATGAATCATTTGATTCTTGGCCTCCATGGTGGCGCAATTGTACCAGGTTTTAACTGGGCCCCATGCTTTCACAATTCATCCCTGCCCCTTTTAGGCCCATTGTTGTCAAAAGGGATTATTAAATTGTTAGCCTCCATTGGGTCATAATGGATCCTTGCTTCTCTTAACCCCTGTGCTGTCACAATGCATCCCATGCCCTTTTAGGCCACATGATGTCACAATGAATTATTTGATTCTTGGCCTCCATGGTGGCATAATAGATCCTTGCTTCTATTGGTCCCCGTGCTGTAACAATCCATCCCTGGCCCTTTTTATACCCCCTGGTGCCACAAGGGATCATTAGATTGTTAGCCTGCATTGGGTCACAATAGTTCCTTGCTTCTCTTAACCTCTGTGGTGTCACAATGCATTCCAAGCCCTTTTAGGCCACTTGGTCTTACAATGAACCATTTGATTCTTGGCCTTCATGGTGTCATAATGGTTCCTTGCTTCCACAGGTCCCCATGTTGTCAGAGTCGATCCGTGGTCCTTTTGCGCCCCCTGGTGTCAAAAGGGATTCTTAGATTGTTAGCCTGCATTGGGTCACAATGGTTCCTTGCTTCTCTTAACCGCTGTGCTGTCACAATGCATCCCATGCCCTTTTAGGCCACTTGATGTCACAATGAATCATTTGATTCTTGGCCTCCATGGTGGCATAATTGTACCAGGTTTTAATTGGGCCCCATGCTTTCACAATTCATCCCTGCCCCTTTTAGGCCCATTGGTGTCACAAGGGATCATTAGATTGTTAGTCTGCATTGGGTCACAATGGTTCCTTGCTTCTCTTAACCTCTGTGGTGTCACAATGCATCCCGTGCCCTTTTAGGCCACTTGGTCTTACAATGAACCATTTGATTCTTGGCCTCCATGGTGTCATAATGGTTCCTTGCTTCTATAGGTCCCCTTGCTGTCAGAGTTCATCCGTGGTCCTTTTGCGCCCCCTGGTGTCAAAAGGGATTCTTAGATTGTTAGCCTGCATTGGGTCACAATGGTTCCTTGCTTCTCTTAACCCCTGTGGTGTCACAATGCATCCCATGCCCTTTTAGGCCACTTGATGTCACAATGAATCATTTGATTCTTGGCCTCCATGGTGGCATATTTGTACCAGGTTTTACTTGGGCCCCATGCTTTCACAATTCATCCCTGCCCCTTTTAGGCCCATTGGTGTCACAAGGGATCATTAGATTGTTAGCCTGCATTGGGTCACAATGGTTCCTTGCTTCTCTTAACCTCTGTGGTGTCACAATGCATCCCATGCCCTTTTAGGCCTCTTGATGTCACAATGAATCATTTGATTCTTGGCCTCCATGGTGTCATAATGGTTCCTTGTTTCTATTGGGCCCCATGCTGTCACAATTCATCCCTGGCCCTTTTACGCCCCCTGGTGTCAAATGGGATCCTGGGATTATTAGCCTCCATTGGGTCACAATGGATCCTTGCTTCTCCTTACCCCTGTGGTGGCACAATGCATCCCATGCCCTTTTAGGCCACTTGATGTCACAATGAATCATTTGATTCTTGGCCTCCATGGTGGTGCAATTGTACCAGGTTTTAATTGGGCCCCATGCTTTCACAATTCATCCCTGCCCCTTTTAGGCCCATTGTTGTCAAAAGGGATTATTAAATTGTTAGCCTCCATTGGGTCATAATGGATCCTTGCTTCTCTTAACCCCTGTGCTGTCACAATGCATCCCATGCCCTTTTAGGCCACATGATGTCACAATGAATTATTTGATTCTTGGCCTCCATGGTGGCATAATAGATCCTTGCTTCTATTGGTCCCCGTGCTGTAACAATCCATCCCTGGCCCTTTTTATACCCCCTGGTGCCACAAGGGATCATTAGATTGTTAGCCTGCATTGGGTCACAATAGTTCCTTGCTTCTCTTAACCTCTGTGGTGTCACAATGCATCCCGTGCCCTTTTAGGCCACTTGGTCTTACAATGAACCATTTGATTCTTGGCCTCCATGGTGTCATAATGGTTCCTTGCTTCTATAGGTCCCCTTGCTATCAGAGTTCATCCGTGGTCCTTTTCCGCCCCCTGGTATCAAAAGGGATTCTTAGATTGTTAGCCTGCATTGGGTCACAATGGTTCCTTGCTTCTCTTAACCCCTGTGCTGTCACAATGCATCCCATGCCCTTTTAGGCCACTTGGTCTTACAATGAACCATTTGATTCTTGGCCTCCATGGTGGCGCAATTGTACCAGGTTTTAATTGGGCCCCATGCTTTCACAATACATCCCTCCCCCTTTTAGGCCCATTGTTGTCAAAAGGGATTATTAGATTGTTAGCCTCCATTGGGTCATAATGGATCCTTGCTTCTCTTAACCCCTGTGCTGTCACAATGCATCCCATGCCCTTTTAGGCCACATGATGTCACAATGAATTATTTGATTCTTGGCCTCCATGGTGGCATAATAGATCCTTGCTTCTATTGGTCCCCGTGCTGTAACAATCCATCCCTGGCCCTTTTTATACCCCCTGGTGCCACAAGGGATCATTAGATTGTTAGCCTGCATTGGGTCACAATAGTTCCTTGCTTCTCTTAACCTCTGTGGTGTCACAATGCATTCCAAGCCCTTTTAGGCCACTTGGTCTTACAATGAACCATTTGATTCTTGGCCTCCATGGTGTCATAATGGTTCCTTGCTTCTATAGGTCCCCTTGCTGTCAGAGTTCATCCGTGGTCCTTTTGCGCCCCCTGGTGTCAAAAGGGATTCTTAGATTGTTAGCCTGCATTGGGTCACAATGGTTCCTTGCTTCTCTTAACCCCTGTGCTGTCACAATGCATCCCATGCCCTTTTAGGCCACTTGATGTCACAATGAATCATTTGATTCTTGGCCTCCATGGTGGCATATTTGTACCAGGTTTTACTTGGGCCCCATGCTTTCACAATTCATCCCTGCCCCTTTTAGGCCCATTGGTGTCACAAGGGATCATTAGATTGTTAGCCTGCATTGGGTCACAATGGTTCCTTGCTTCTCTTAACCCCTGTGCTGTCACAATGCATCCCATGCCCTTTTAGGCCACTTGATGTCACAATGAATCTTTTGATTCTTGGCCTCCATGGTGTCATAATGGTTCCTTGTTTCTATTGGGCCCCATGCTGTCACAATTGATCACTGGCAGGCCCCCTGGTGTCAAATGGGATCCTGGGATTATTAGCCTCCATTGGGTCACAATGGATCCTTGCTTCTCTAAACCCCTGTGGTGGCACAATGCATCCCATGCCCTTTTAGGCCACTTGATGTCACAATGAATCATTTGATTCTTGGCCTCCATGGTGGCATATTTGTACCAGGTTTTACTTGGGCCCCATGCTTTCACAATTCATCCCTGCCCCTTTTAGGCCCATTGGTGTCACAAGGGATCATTAGATTGTTAGCCTGCATTGGGTCACAATGGTTCCTTGCTTCTCTTAACCCCTGTGCTGTCACAATGCATCCCATGCCCTTTTAGGCCACTTGATGTCACAATGAATCTTTTGATTCTTGGCCTCCATGGTGTCATAATGGTTCCTTGTTTCTATTGGGCCCCATGCTGTCACAATTGATCACTGGCAGGCCCCCTGGTGTCAAATGGGATCCTGGGATTATTAGCCTCCATTGGGTCACAATGGATCCTTGCTTCTCTAAACCCCTGTGGTGGCACAATGCATCCCATGCCCTTTTAGGCCACTTGATGTCACAATGAATCATTTGATTCTTGGCCTCCATGGTGGCATATTTGTACCAGGGTTTACTTGGGCCCCATGCTTTCACAATTCATCCCTGCCCCTTTTAGGCCCATTGGTGTCACAAGGGATCATTAGATTGTTAGCCTGCATTGGGTCACAATGGTTCCTTGCTTCTCTTAACCTCTGTGGTGTCACAATGCATCCCATGCCCTTTTAGGCCACTTGATGTCACAATGAATCATTTGATTCTTGGCCTCCATGGTGGCATAATAGATCCTTGCTTCTATTGGTCCCCGTGCTTTCACAATTCATCCCTGCCCCTTTTAATACCCCCTGGTGCCACAAGGGATCATTAGATTGTTAGCCTGCATTGGGTCACAATAGTTCCTTGCTTCTCTTAACCTCTGTGGTGTCACAATGCATTCCAAGCCCTTTTAGGCCACTTGGTCTTACAATGAACCATTTGATTCTTGGCCTTCATGGTGTCATAATGGTTCCTTGCTTCCATAAGTCCCCATGTTGTCAGAGTCGATCCGTGGTCCTTTTGCGCCCCCTGGTGTCAAAAGGGATTCTTAGATTGTTAGCCTGCATTGGGTCACAATGGTTCCTTGCTTCTCTTAACCCCTGTGCTGTCACAATGCATCCCATGCCCTTTTAGGCCACTTGATGTCACAATGAATCATTTGATTCTTGGCCTCTATGGTGGCATAATTGTACCAGGTTTTACTTGGGCCCCATGCTTTCACAATTCATCCCTGCCCCTTTTAGGCCCATTGGTGTCACAAGGGATCATTAGATTGTTAGCCTGCATTGGGTCACAATGGTTCCTTGCTTCTCTAAACCTCTGTGGTGTCACAATGCATCCCATGCCCTTTTAGGCCACTTGATGTCACAATGAATCATTTGATTCTTGGCCTCCACGGAGGTATAATAGATCCTTGCTTCTATTGGTCCCCGTGCTGTAACAATCCATCCCTGGCCCTTTTTATACCCCCTGGTGCCACAAGGGATCATTAGATTGCTAGCCTGCATTGGGTCACAATGGTTCCTTGCTTCTCTTAACCTCTGTGGTGTCACAATGCATCCCATGCCCTTTTAGGCCACTTGGTCTTACAATGAACCATTTGATTCTTGGCCTCCATGGTGGCATATTTGTACCAGGTTTTACTTGGGCCCCATGCTTTCACAATTCATCCCTGCCCCTTTTAGGCCCATTGGTGTCACAAGGGATCATTAGATTGTTAGCCTGCATTGGGTCACAATGGTTCCTTGCTTCTCTTAACCCCTGTGCTGTCACAATGCATCCCATGCCCTTTTAGGCCACATGATGTCACAATGAATTATTTGATTCTTGGCCACCATGGTGGCATGATAAATCCTTGCTTCTATTGGTCCCCGTGCTGTAACAATTCATCCCTGGCCCTTTTAGGCCCATTGGTGTCACAAGGGATCATTAGATTGTTAGCCTGCATTGGGTCACAATGGTTCCTTGCTTCTCTTAACCCCTGTGGTGTCACAATGCATCCCATGCCCTTTTAGGCCACTTGATGTCACAATGAATCATTTGATTCTTGGCTTCCATGGTGTCATAATGGTTCCTTGTTTCTATTGGGCCCCATGCTGTCACAATTAATCCCTGGCCCTTTTACGCCCCCTGGTGTCAAATGGGATCCTGGGATTATTAGACTCCATTGGGTCACAATGGATCCTTGCTTCTCTTAACCCCTGTGCTGTCACAATGCATCCCATGCACTTTTAGGCCACTTGATGTCACAATGAATCATTTGATTCTTGGCCTCCACGGTGGCATAATAGATCCTTGCTTCTATTGGTCCCCGTGCTGTAACAATCCATACCTGGCCCTTTTTATACCCCCTGGTGCCGCAAGGGATCATTAGATTGCTAGCCTGCATTGGGTCACAATGGTTCCTTGCTTCTCTTAACCCCTGTGGTGTCACAATGCATCCCATGCCCTTTTAGGCCACTTGATGTCACAATGAATCATTTGATTCTTGGCCTCCATGGTGGCATATTTGTACCAGGTTTTACTTGGGCCCCATGCTTTCACAATTCATCCCTGCCCCTTTTAGGCCCATTGGTGTCACAAGGGATCATTAGATTGTTAGCCTGCATTGGGTCACAATGGTTCCTTGCTTCTCTTAACCTCTGTGGTGTCACAATGCATCCCATGCCCTTTTAGGCCTCTTGATGTCACAATGAATCATTTGATTCTTGGCCTCCATGGTGTCATAATGGTTCCTTGTTTCTATTGGGCCCCATGCTGTCACAATTCATCCCTGGCCCTTTTACGCCCCCTGGTGTCAAATGGGATCCTGGGATTATTAGCCTCCATTGGGTCACAATGGATCCTTGCTTCTCCTTACCCCTGTGGTGGCACAATGCATCCCATGCCCTTTTAGGCCACTTGATGTCACAATGAATCATTTGATTCTTGGCCTCCATGGTGGTGCAATTGTACCAGGTTTTAATTGGGCCCCATGCTTTCACAATTCATCCCTGCCCCTTTTAGGCCCATTGTTGTCAAAAGGGATTATTAAATTGTTAGCCTCCATTGGGTCATAATGGATCCTTGCTTCTCTTAACCCCTGTGCTGTCACAATGCATCCCATGCCCTTTTAGGCCACATGATGTCACAATGAATTATTTGATTCTTGGCCTCCATGGTGGCATAATAGATCCTTGCTTCTATTGGTCCCCGTGCTGTAACAATCCATCCCTGGCCCTTTTTATACCCCCTGGTGCCACAAGGGATCATTAGATTGTTAGCCTGCATTGGGTCACAATAGTTCCTTGCTTCTCTTAACCTCTGTGGTGTCACAATGCATCCCGTGCCCTTTTAGGCCACTTGGTCTTACAATGAACCATTTGATTCTTGGCCTCCATGGTGTCATAATGGTTCCTTGCTTCTATAGGTCCCCTTGCTATCAGAGTTCATCCGTGGTCCTTTTCCGCCCCCTGGTATCAAAAGGGATTCTTAGATTGTTAGCCTGCATTGGGTCACAATGGTTCCTTGCTTCTCTTAACCCCTGTGCTGTCACAATGCATCCCATGCCCTTTTAGGCCACTTGATGTCACAATGAATCATTTGATTCTTGGCCTCCATGGTGGCGCAATTGTACCAGGTTTTAATTGGGCCCCATGCTTTCACAATACATCCCTCCCCCTTTTAGGCCCATTGTTGTCAAAAGGGATTATTAGATTGTTAGCCTCCATTGGGTCATAATGGATCCTTGCTTCTCTTAACCCCTGTGCTGTCACAATGCATCCCATGCCCTTTTAGGCCACATGATGTCACAATGAATTATTTGATTCTTGGCCTCCATGGTGGCATAATAGATCCTTGCTTCTATTGGTCCCCGTGCTGTAACAATCCATCCCTGGCCCTTTTTATACCCCCTGGTGCCACAAGGGATCATTAGATTGTTAGCCTGCATTGGGTCACAATAGTTCCTTGCTTCTCTTAACCTCTGTGGTGTCACAATGCATTCCAAGCCCTTTTAGGCCACTTGGTCTTACAATGAACCATTTGATTCTTGGCCTCCATGGTGTCATAATGGTTCCTTGCTTCTATAGGTCCCCTTGCTGTCAGAGTTCATCCGTGGTCCTTTTGCGCCCCCTGATGTCAAAAGGGATTCTTAGATTGTTAGCCTGCATTGGGTCACAATGGTTCCTTGCTTCTCTTAACCCCTGTGCTGTCACAATGCATCCCATGCCCTTTTAGGCCACTTGATGTCACAATGAATCATTTGATTCTTGGCCTCCATGGTGGCATATTTGTACCAGGTTTTACTTGGGCCCCATGCTTTCACAATTCATCCCTGCCCCTTTTAGGCCCATTGGTGTCACAAGGGATCATTAGATTGTTAGCCTGCATTGGGTCACAATGGTTCCTTGCTTCTCTTAACCCCTGTGCTGTCACAATGCATCCCATGCCCTTTTAGGCCACTTGATGTCACAATGAATCTTTTGATTCTTGGCCTCCATGGTGTCATAATGGTTCCTTGTTTCTATTGGGCCCCATGCTGTCACAATTGATCACTGGCAGGCCCCCTGGTGTCAAATGGGATCCTGGGATTATTAGCCTCCATTGGGTCACAATGGATCCTTGCTTCTCTAAACCCCTGTGGTGGCACAATGCATCCCATGCCCTTTTAGGCCACTTGATGTCACAATGAATCATTTGATTCTTGGCCTCCATGGTGGCATATTTGTACCAGGTTTTACTTGGGCCCCATGCTTTCACAATTCATCCCTGCCCCTTTTAGGCCCATTGGTGTCACAAGGGATCATTAGATTGTTAGCCTGCATTGGGTCACAATGGTTCCTTGCTTCTCTTAACCCCTGTGCTGTCACAATGCATCCCATGCCCTTTTAGGCCACTTGATGTCACAATGAATCTTTTGATTCTTGGCCTCCATGGTGTCATAATGGTTCCTTGTTTCTATTGGGCCCCATGCTGTCACAATTGATCACTGGCAGGCCCCCTGGTGTCAAATGGGATCCTGGGATTATTAGCCTCCATTGGGTCACAATGGATCCTTGCTTCTCTAAACCCCTGTGGTGGCACAATGCATCCCATGCCCTTTTAGGCCACTTGATGTCACAATGAATCATTTGATTCTTGGCCTCCATGGTGGCATATTTGTACCAGGGTTTACTTGGGCCCCATGCTTTCACAATTCATCCCTGCCCCTTTTAGGCCCATTGGTGTCACAAGGGATCATTAGATTGTTAGCCTGCATTGGGTCACAATGGTTCCTTGCTTCTCTTAACCTCTGTGGTGTCACAATGCATCCCATGCCCTTTTAGGCCACTTGATGTCACAATGAATCATTTGATTCTTGGCCTCCATGGTGGCATAATAGATCCTTGCTTCTATTGGTCCCCGTGCTTTCACAATTCATCCCTGCCCCTTTTAATACCCCCTGGTGCCACAAGGGATCATTAGATTGTTAGCCTGCATTGGGTCACAATAGTTCCTTGCTTCTCTTAACCTCTGTGGTGTCACAATGCATTCCAAGCCCTTTTAGGCCACTTGGTCTTACAATGAACCATTTGATTCTTGGCCTTCATGGTGTCATAATGGTTCCTTGCTTCCATAAGTCCCCATGTTGTCAGAGTCGATCCGTGGTCCTTTTGCGCCCCCTGGTGTCAAAAGGGATTCTTAGATTGTTAGCCTGCATTGGGTCACAATGGTTCCTTGCTTCTCTTAACCCCTGTGCTGTCACAATGCATCCCATGCCCTTTTAGGCCACTTGATGTCACAATGAATCATTTGATTCTTGGCCTCTATGGTGGCATAATTGTACCAGGTTTTACTTGGGCCCCATGCTTTCACAATTCATCCCTGCCCCTTTTAGGCCCATTGGTGTCACAAGGGATCATTAGATTGTTAGCCTGCATTGGGTCACAATGGTTCCTTGCTTCTCTAAACCTCTGTGGTGTCACAATGCATCCCATGCCCTTTTAGGCCACTTGATGTCACAATGAATCATTTGATTCTTGGCCTCCACGGAGGTATAATAGATCCTTGCTTCTATTGGTCCCCGTGCTGTAACAATCCATCCCTGGCCCTTTTTATACCCCCTGGTGCCACAAGGGATCATTAGATTGCTAGCCTGCATTGGGTCACAATGGTTCCTTGCTTCTCTTAACCTCTGTGGTGTCACAATGCATCCCATGCCCTTTTAGGCCACTTGGTCTTACAATGAACCATTTGATTCTTGGCCTCCATGGTGGCATATTTGTACCAGGTTTTACTTGGGCCCCATGCTTTCACAATTCATCCCTGCCCCTTTTAGGCCCATTGGTGTCACAAGGGATCATTAGATTGTTAGCCTGCATTGGGTCACAATGGTTCCTTGCTTCTCTTAACCCCTGTGCTGTCACAATGCATCCCATGCCCTTTTAGGCCACATGATGTCACAATGAATTATTTGATTCTTGGCCACCATGGTGGCATGATAAATCCTTGCTTCTATTGGTCCCCGTGCTGTAACAATTCATCCCTGGCCCTTTTAGGCCCATTGGTGTCACAAGGGATCATTAGATTGTTAGCCTGCATTGGGTCACAATGGTTCCTTGCTTCTCTTAACCCCTGTGCTGTCACAATGCATCCCATGCCCTTTTAGGCCACTTGATGTCACAATGAATCATTTGATTCTTGGCTTCCATGGTGTCATAATGGTTCCTTGTTTCTATTGGGCCCCATGCTGTCACAATTAATCCCTGGCCCTTTTACGCCCCCTGGTGTCAAATGGGATCCTGGGATTATTAGACTCCATTGGGTCACAATGGATCCTTGCTTCTCTTAACCCCTGTGCTGTCACAATGCATCCCATGCACTTTTAGGCCACTTGATGTCACAATGAATCATTTGATTCTTGGCCTCCACGGTGGCATAATAGATCCTTGCTTCTATTGGTCCCCGTGCTGTAACAATCCATACCTGGCCCTTTTTATACCCCCTGGTGCCGCAAGGGATCATTAGATTGCTAGCCTGCATTGGGTCACAATGGTTCCTTGCTTCTCTTAACCCCTGTGGTGTCACAATGCATCCCATGCCCTTTTAGGCCACTTGATGTCACAATGAATTATTTGATTCTTGGCCTCCATGGTGGCATATTTGTACCAGGGTTTACTTGGGCCCCATGCTTTCACAATTCATCACTGCCCCTTTTAGGCCCATTGGTGTCGCAAGGGATCATTAGATTGTTAGCCTGCATTGGGTCACAATGGTTCCTTGCTTCTCTTAACCTCTGTGGTGTCACAATGCATTCCAAGCCCTTTTAGGCCACTTGGTCTTACAATGAACCATTTGATTCTTGGCCTCCATGGTGTCATAATGGTTCCTTGCTTCTATAGGTCCCCTTGCTGTCATAGTCGATCCGTGGTCCTTTTGCGCCCCCTGGTGTCAAAAGGGATTCTTAGATTGTTAGCCTGCATTGGGTCACAATGGTTCCTTGCTTCTCTTAACCCCTGTGCTGTCACAATGCATCCCATGCCCTTTTAGGCCACTTGATGTCACAATGAATCATTTGATTCTTGGCCTCCATGGTGGCATAATTGTACCAGGTTTTAATTGGGCCCCATGCTTTCACAATTCATCCCTGCCCCTTTTAGGCCCATTGGTGTCACAAGGGATCATTAGATTGTTAGTCTGCATTGGGTCACAATGGTTCCTTGCTTCTCTTAACCTCTGTGGTGTCACAATGCATCCCGTGCCCTTTTAGGCCACTTGGTCTTACAATGAACCATTTGATTCTTGGCCTCCATGGTGTCATAATGGTTCCTTGCTTCTATAGGTCCCCTTGCTGTCAGAGTTCATCCGTGGTCCTTTTACGCCCCCTGGTGTCAAATGGGATCCTGGGATTATTAGCCTCCATTGGGTCACAATGGATCCTTGCTTCTCTAAACCCCTGTGGTGGCACAATGCATCCCATGCCCTTTTAGGCCACTTGATGTCACAATGAATCATTTGATTCTTGGCCTCCATGGTGGCATATTTGTACCAGGGTTTACTTGGGCCCCATGCTTTCACAATTCATCCCTGCCCCTTTTAGGCCCATTGGTGTCACAAGGGATCATTAGATTGTTAGCCTGCATTGGGTCACAATGGTTCCTTGCTTCTCTTAACCTCTGTGGTGTCACAATGCATCCCATGCCCTTTTAGGCCACTTGATGTCACAATGAATCATTTGATTCTTGGCCTCCATGGTGGCATAATAGATCCTTGCTTCTATTGGTCCCCGTGCTGTAACAATCCATCCCTGGCCCTTTTTATACCCCCTGGTGCCACAAGGGATCATTAGATTGTTAGCCTGCATTGGGTCACAATAGTTCCTTGCTTCTCTTAACCTCTGTGGTGTCACAATGCATCCCGTGCCCTTTTAGGCCACTTGGTCTTACAATGAACCATTTGATTCTTGGCCTCCATGATGTCATAATGGTTCCTTGCTTCTATAGGTCCCCTTGCTGTCAGAGTTCATCCGTGCTCCTTTTGCGCCCCCTGGTGTCAAAAGGGATTCTTAGATTGTTAGCCTGCATTGGGTCACAATGGTTCCTTGCTTCTCTTAACCCCTGTGGTGTCACAATGCATCCCATGCCCTTTTAGGCCACTTGATGTCACAATGAATCATTTGATTCTTGGCCTCCATGGTGGCGTAATTGTACCAGGTTTTAATTGGGCCCCATGCTTTCACAATACATCCCTGCCCCTTTTAGGCCCATTGGTGTCAAAAGGGATTATTAGATTGTTAGCCTCCATTGGGTCATAATGGATCCTTGCTTCTCTTAACCCCTGTGCTGTCACAATGCATCCCATGCCCTTTTAGGCCACATGATGTCACAATGAATTATTTGATTCTTGGCCTCCATGGTGGCATAATAGATCCTTGCTTCTATTGGTCCCTGTGCTGTAACACTTCCTCCCTGGCCCTTTTAGTCCCATTGGTGTCACAAGGGATCATTAGATTGTTAGCCTGCATTGGGTCACAATGGTTCCTTGCTTCTCTTAACCTCTGTGGTGTCACAATGCATCCCATGCCCTTTTAGGCCACTTGATGTCACAATGAATCATTTGATTCTTGGCTTCCATGGTGTCATAATGGTTCCTTGTTTCTATTGGGCCCCATACTGTCACAATTAATCCCTGGCCCTTTTACGCCCCCTGGTGTCAAATGGGATCCTGGGATTATTAGCATCCATTGGGTCACAATGGTTCCTTGCTTCTCTTAACCCATGTGCTGTCACAATGCATCCCATGCCCTTTTAGGCCACTTGATGTCACAATGAATCTTTTGATTCTTGGCCTCCATGGTGGCATATTTGTACCAGGGTTTACTTGGGCCCCATGCTTTCAAAATTCCTCCCTGGCCCTTTTAGGCCCATTGGTGTCACAAGGGATCATTAGATTGTTAGCCTGCATTGGGTCACAATGGTTCCTTGCTTCTCTTAACCCCTGTGCTGTCACAATGCATCCCATGCCCTTTTAGGCCACTTGATGTCACAATGAATCATTTGATTCTTGGCCTCCATGGTGGCATAATTGTACCAGGTTTTACTCGGGCCCCATGCTTTCACAATTCATCCCTGCCCCTTTTAGGCCCATTGGTGTCGCAAGGGATCATTAGATTGTTAGCCTGCATTGGGTCACAATGGTTCCTTGCTTCTCTTAACCTCTGTGGTGTCACAATGCATCCCATGCCCTTTTAGGCCACTTGATGTCACAATGAATCATTTGATTCTTGGCCTCCATGGTGTCATAATGGTTCCTTGTTTCTATTGGGCCCCATGCTGTCACAATTCATCCCTGGCCCTTTTACGCCCCCTGGTGTCAAATGGGATCCTGGGATTATTAGCCTCCATTGGGTCACAATGGATCCTTGCTTCTCCTTACCCCTGTGGTGTCATAATGCATCCCATGCCCTTTTAGGCCACTTGATGTCACAATGAATCATTTGATTCTTGGCCTCCATGGTGGCGCAATTGTACCAGGTTTTATTTGGGCCCCATGCTTTCACAATTCATCCCTGCCCCTTTTAGGCCCATTGGTGTCAAAAGGGATTATTAAATTGTTAGCCTCCATTGGGTCATAATGGATCCTTGCTTCTCTTAACCCCTGTGCTGTCACAATGCATCCCATGCCCTTTTAGGCCACATGATGTCACAATGAATTATTTGATTCTTGGCCTCCATGGTGGCATAATAGATCCTTGCTTCTATTGGTCCCCGTGCTGTAACAATCCATCCCTGGCCCTTTTTATACCCCCTGGTGCCACAAGGGATCATTAGATTGTTAGCCTGCATTGGGTCACAATTGTTCCTTGCTTCTCTTAACCTCTGTGGTGTCACAATGCATTCCAAGCCCTTTTAGGCCACTTGGTCTTACAATGAACCATTTAATTCTTGGCCTTCATGGTGTCATAATGGTTCCTTGCTTCTATAGGTCCCCTTGCTGTCAGAGTTCATCCGTGGTCCTTTTCCGCCCCCTGGTGTCAAAAGGGATTCTTAGATTGATAGCCTGCATTGGGTCACAATGGTTCCTTGCTTCTCTTAACCCCTGTGGTGTCACAATGCATCCCATGCCCTTTTAGGCCACTTGATGTCACAATGAATCATTTGATTCTTGGCCTCCATGGTGGCATAATTGTACCAGGTTTTAATTGGGCCCCATGCTTTCACAATTCATCCCTGCCCCTTTTAGGCCCATTGGTGTCACAAGGGATCATTAGATTGTTAGTCTGCATTGGGTCACAATGGTTCCTTGCTTCTCTTAACCTCTGTGGTGTCACAATGCATCCCGTGCCCTTTTAGGCCACTTGGTCTTACAATGAACCATTTGATTCTTGGCCTCCATGGTGTCATAATGGTTCCTTGCTTCTATAGGTCCCCTTGCTGTCAGAGTTCATCCGTGGTCCTTTTGCGCCCCCTGGTGTCAAAAGGGATTCTTAGATTGTTAGCCTGCATTGGGTCACAATGGTTCCTTGCTTCTCTTAACCCCTGTGGTGTCACAATGCATCCCATGCCCTTTTAGGCCACTTGATGTCACAATGAATCATTTGATTCTTGGCCTCCATGGTGGCATATTTGTACCAGGTTTTACTTGGGCCCCATGCTTTCACAATTCATCCCTGCCCCTTTTAGGCCCATTGGTGTCACAAGGCATCATTAGATTGTTAGCCTGCATTGGGTCACAATGGTTCCTTGCTTCTCTTAACCCCTGTGCTGTCACAATGCATCCCATGCCCTTTTAGGCCACATGATGTCACAATGAATTATTTGATTCTTGGCCTCCATGGTGGCATAATAGATCCTTGCTTCTATTGGTCCCCGTGCTGTAACAATCCATCCCTGGCCCTTTTTATACCCCCTGGTGCCACAAGGGATCATTAGATTGTTAGCCTGCATTGGGTCACAATAGTTCCTTGCTTCTCTTAACCTCTGTGGTGTCACAATGCATCCCGTGCCCTTTTAGGCCACTTGGTCTTACAATGAACCATTTGATTCTTGGCCTCCATGGTGTCATAATGGATCCTTGCTTCTATAGGTCCCCTTGCTGTCAGAGTTCATCCGTGGTCCTTTTCCGCCCCCTGGTGTCAAAAGGGATTCTTAGATTGTTAGCCTGCATTGGGTCACAATGGTTCCTTGCTTCTCTTAACCCCTGTGGTGTCACAATGCATCCCATGCCCTTTTAGGCCACTTGATGTCACAATGAATCATTTGATTCTTGGCCTCCATGGTGGCGTAATTGTACCAGGTTTTAATTGGGCCCCATGCTTTCACAATACATCCCTGCCCCTTTTAGGCCCATTGGTGCCAAAAGGGATTATTAGATTGTTAGCCTCCATTGGGTCATAATGGATCCTTGCTTCTCTTAACCCCTGTGCTGTCACAATGCATCCCATGCCCTTTTAGGCCACATGATGTCACAATGAATTATTTGATTCTTGGCCTACATGGTGGCATAATAGATCCTTGCTTCTATTGGTCCCTGTGCTGTAACAATTCCTCCCTGGCCCTTTTAGGCCCATTGGTGTCACAAGGGATCATTAGATTGTTAGCCTGCATTGGGTCACAATGTTTCCTTGCTTCTCTTAACCTCTGTGGTGTCACAATGCATCCCATGCCCTTTTAGGCCACTTGATGTCACAATGAATCATTTGATTCTTGGCTTCCATGGTGTCATAATGGTTCCTTGTTTCTATTGGGCCCCATACTGTCACAATTAATCCCTGGCCCTTTTACGCCCCCTGGTGACAAATGGGATCCTGGGATTATTAGCCTCCATTGGGTCACAATGGATCCTTGCTTCTCTTAACCCCTGTGCTGTCACAATGCATCCCATGCACTTTTAGGCCACTTGATGTCACAATGAATCATTTGATTCTTGGCCTCCACGGTGGCATAATAGATCCTTGCTTCTATTGGTCCCCGTGCTATAACAATCCATCCCTGGCCCTTTTAATACCCCCTGGTGCCGCAAGGGATCATTAGATTGCTAGCCTGCATTGGGTCACAATGGTTCCTTGCTTCTCTTAACCTCTGTGGTGTCACAATGCATTCCAAGCCCTTTTAGGCCACTTGGTCTTACAATGAACCATTTGATTCTTGGCCTACATGGTGTCATAATGGTTCCTTGCTTCTATAGGTCCCCTTGCTGTCAGAGTTCATCCGTGGTCCTTTTGCGCCCCCTGGTGTCAAAAAGGATTCTTAGATTGTTAGCCTGCATTGGGTCACAATGGTTCCTTGCTTCTCTTAACCCCTGTGGTGTCAAAATGCATCCCATGCCCTTTTAGGCCACTTGATGTCACAATGAATCTTTTGCTTCTTGGCCTCCATGGTGGCATATTTGTACCAGGGTTTACTTGGGCCCCATGCTTTCACAATACATCCCTGCCCCTTTTAGGCCCATTGGTGACACAAGGGATCATTAGATTGTTAGCCTGCATTGGGTCACAATGGTTCCTTGCTTCTCTTAACCCCTGTGCTGTCACAATGCATCCCATGCCCTTTTAGGCCACTTGATGTCACAATGAACCATTTGATTCTTGGCCTCCACGGTGGCATAATTGTACCAGGTTTTACTTGGGCCCCATGCTTTCACAATTCATCCCTGCCCCTTTTAGGCCCATTGGTGTCGCAAGGGATCATTAGATTGTTAGCCTGCATTGGGTCACAATGGTTCCTTGCTTCTCTTAACCTCTGTGGTGTCACAATGCATCCCATGCCCTTTTAGGCCACTTGATGTCACAATGAATCATTTGATTCTTGGCCTCCATGGTGTCATAATGGTTCCTTGTTTCTATTGGGCCCCATGCTGTCACAATTCATCCCTGGCCCTTTTACGCCCCCTGGTGTCAAATGGGATCCTGGGATTATTAGCCTCCATTGGGTCACAATGGATCCTTGCTTCTCCTTACCCCTGTGGTGTCATAATGCATCCCATGCCCTTTTAGGCCACTTGATGTCACAATGAATCATTTGATTCTTGGCCTCCATGGTGGCGCAATTGTACCAGGTTTTAATTGGGCCCCATGCTTTCACAATTCATCCCTGCCCCTTTTAGGCCCATTGTTGTCAAAAGGGATTATTAAATTGTTAGCCTCCATTGGGTCATAATGGATCCTTGCTTCTCTTAACCCCTGTGCTGTCACAATGCATCCCATGCCCTTTTAGGCCACATGATGTCACAATGAATTATTTGATTCTTGGCCTCCATGGTGGCATAATAGATCCTTGCTTCTATTGGTCCCCGTGCTGTCACAATCCATCCCTGGCCCTTTTTATAACCCCTGGTGCCACAAGGGATCATTAGATTGTTAGCCTGCATTGGGTCACAATAGTTCCTTGCTTCTCTTAACCTCTGTGGTGTCACAATGCATTCCAAGCCCTTTTAGGCCACTTGGTCTTACAATGAACCATTTGATTCTTGGCCTTCATGGTGTCATAATGGTTCCTTGCTTCCATAGGTCCCCATGCTGTCAGAGTCGATCCGTGGTCCTTTTGCGCCCCCTGGTGTCAAAAGGGATTCTTAGATTGTTAGCCTGCATTGGGTCACAATGGTTCCTTGCATCTCTTAACCCCTGTGCTGTCACAATGCATCCCATGCCCTTTTAGGCCACTTGATGTCACAATGAATCATTTGATTCTTGGCCTCCATGGTGGCATAATTGTACCAGGTTTTACTTGGGCCCCATGCTTTCACAATTCATCCCTGCCCCTTTTAGGCCCATTGGTGTCACAAGGGATCATTAGATTGTTAGCCTCCATTGGGTCACAATGGTTCCTTGCTTCTCTTAAACTCTGTGCTGTCACAATGCATCCCATGCACTTTTAGGCCACTTGATGTCACAATGAATCATTTGATTCTTGGCCTCCACGGAGGTATAATAGATCCTTGCTTCTATTGGTCCCCGTGCTGTAACAATCCATCCCTGGCCCTTTTTATACCCCCTGGTGCCACAAGGGATCATTAGATTGCTAGCCTGCATTGGGTCACAATGGTTCCTGGCTTCTCTTAACCTCTGTGGTGTCACAATGCATCCCATGCCCTTTTAGGCCACTTGGTCTTACAATGAACCATTTGATTCTTGGCCTCCATGGTGTCATAATGGTTCCTTGCTTCTATAGGTCCCCTTGCTGTCAGAGTTCATCCGTGGTCCTTTTCCGCCCCCTGGTGTCAAAAGGGATTCTTAGATTGATAGCCTGCATTGGGTCACAATGGTTCCTTGCTTCTCTTAACCCCTGTGGTGTCACAATGCATCCCATGCCCTTTTAGGCCACTTGATGTCACAATGAATCATTTGATTCTTGGCCTCCATGGTGGCATATTTGTACCAGGTTTTACTTGGGCCCCATGCTTTCACAATACATCCCTGCCCCTTTTAGGCCCATTGGTGTCACAAGGGATCATTAGATTGTTAGCCTGCATTGGGTCACAATGGTTCCTTGCTTCTCTTAACCCCTGTGCTGTCACAATGCATCCCATGCCCTTTTAGGCCACATGATGTCACAATGAATTATTTGATTCTTGGCCTCCATGGTGGCATAATAGATCCTTGCTTCTATTGGTCCCCGTGCTGTAACAATTCATCCCTGGCCCTTTTAGGCCCATTGGTGTCACAAGGGATCATTAGATTGTTAGCCTGCATTGGGTCACAATGGTTCCTTGCTTCTCTTAACCCCTGTGGTGTCACAATGCATCCCATGCCCTTTTAGGCCACTTGATGTCACAATGAATCTTTTGATTCTTGGCCTCCATGGTGTCATAATGGTTCCTTGTTTCTATTGGGCCCCATGCTGTCACAATTCATCCCTGGCCCTTTTACGCCCCCTGGTGTCAAATGGGATCCTGGGATTATTAGCCTCCATTGGGTCACAATGGATCCTTGCTTCTCTAAACCCCTGTGGTGGCACAATGCATCCCATGCCCTTTTAGGCCACTTGATGTCACAATGAATCATTTGATTCTTGGCCTCCATGGTGGCATAATAGATCCTTGCTTCTATTGGTCCCCGTGCTGTAACAATCCATCCCTGGCCCTTTTTATACCCCCTGGTGTCAAAAGGGATTCTTAGATTGTTAGCCTGCATTGGGTCACAATGGTTCCTTGCTTCTCTTAACCCCTGTGGTGTCACAATGCATCCCATGCCCTTTTAGGCCACTTGATGTCACAATGAATCATTTGATTCTTGGCCTCCATGGTGGCATATTTGGACCAGGTTTTACTTGGGCCCCATGCTTTCACAATTCATCCCTGCCCCTTTTAGGCCCATTGGTGTCACAAGGGATCATTAGATTGTTAGCCTGCATTGGGTCACAATGGTTCCTTGCTTCTCTTAACCCCTGTGCTGTCACAATGCATCCCATGCCCTTTTAGGCCACATGATGTCACAATGAATTATTTGATTCTTGGCCTCCGTGGTGGCATAATAGATCCTTGCTTCTATTGGTCCCCGTGCTGTAACAATTCATCCCTGGCCCTTTTAGGCCCATTGGTGTCACAAGGGATCATTAGATTGTTAGCCTGCATTGGGTCACAATGGTTCCTTGCTTCTCTTAACCCCTGTGGTGTCACAATGCATCCCATGCCCTTTTAGGCCACTTGATGTCACAATGAATCTTTTGATTCTTGGCCTCCATGGTGTCATAATGGTTCCTTGTTTCTATTGGGCCCCATGCTGTCACAATTGATCCCTGGCCCTTTTACGCCCCCTGGTGTCAAATGGGATCCTGGGATTATTAGCCTCCATTGGGTCACAATGGATCCTTGCTTCTCTAAACCCCTGTGGTGGCACAATGCATCCCATGCCCTTTTAGGCCACTTGATGTCACAATGAATCATTTGATTCTTGGCCTCCATGGTGGCATAATAGATCCTTGCTTCTATTGGTCCCCGTGCTGTAACAATCCATCCCTGGCCCTTTTTATACCCCCTGGTGCCACAAGGGATCATTAGATTGCTAGCCTGCATTGGGTCATAATGGTTCCTTGCTTCTCTTAACCTCTGTGCTGTCACAATGCATTCCAAGCCCTTTTAGGCCACTTGGTCTTACAATGAACCATTTGATTCTTGGCCTTCATGGTGTCATAATGGTTCCTTGCTTCCATAGGTCCCCATGCTGTCAGAGTCGATCCGTGGTCCTTTTGCGCCCCCTGGTGTCAAAAGGGATTCTTAGATTGTTAGCCTGCATTGGGTCACAATGGTTCCTTGCTTCTCTTAACCCCTGTGGTGTCACAATGCATCCCATGCCCTTTTCGGCCACTTGATGTCACAATGAATCATTTGATTCTTGGCCTCCATGGTGGCATATTTGTACCAGGGTTTAATTTGGCCCCATGCTTTCACAATTCATCCCTGCCCCTTTTAGGCCCATTGGTGTCAAAAGGGATCATTAGATTGTTAGCCTGCATTGGGTCACAATGGTTCCGTGCTTCTCTTAACCCCTGGGGTGTCACAATGCATCCCATGCCCTTTTAGGCCACTTGATGTCACAATGAATCATTTGATTCTTGGCCTCCATGGTGGCATAATTGTACCTGGTTTTACTTGGGCCCCATGCTTTCAAAATTCATCCCTGCCCCTTTTAGGCCCATTGGTGTCACAAGGGATCATTAGATTGTTAGCCTGCATTGGGTCACAATGGTTCCTTGCTTCTCTTATCCTCTGTGGTGTCACAATGCGTCCCATGCCCTTTTAGGCCACATGATGTCACAATGAATCATTTGATTCTTGGCCTCCATGGTGTCATAATAGTTCCTTGTATCTATTGGGGCCCATGCTTTCACAATTCATCCATGGCCCTTTTGGGCCACCCTGGTGTCAAATGGGATTCTGAGATTGTTAACCTCCATAGGGTCACAATGGATCCTTGCTTCTCTTGACCCCTGTGGTGTCACAATGCATCCCATGCCCTTTTAGGCCACATGATGTCACAATGAATTATTGGATTCTTGGCCTACACGGTGGCATAATAGATCCTTGCTTCTATTGGTCCCCGTACTGTCACAATTCATTCCTGGCCCTTTTACACCCCCTGGTGTCAAAAGGGATCCTGGGATTATTAGCCTCCATTGGGTCACAATGGACCCTTGCTTCTCTTAACCCCTGTGCTGTCACAATGCATCCCATGCCATTTTAGGCCACATGATGTCACAATGAATTATTTGATTCTTGGCCTCCACGGTGGCATAATAGATCCTTGCTTCTATTGGTCCCCGTGCTGTAACAATTCATCCCTGCCCCTTTTAGGCCCATTGGTGTCACAAGGGATCATTAGATTGTTAGCCTGCATTGGGTCACAATGGTTCCTTGCTTCTCTTAACCCCTGTGGTGTCACAATGCATCCCATGCCCTTTTAGGCCACTTGATGTCACAATGAATCTTTTGATTCTTGGCCTCCATGGTGTCATAATGGTTCCTTGTTTCTATTGGGCCCCATGCTGTCACAATTCATCCCTGGCCCTTTTACGCCCCCTGGTGTCAAATGGGATCCTGGGATTATTAGCCTCCATTGGGTCACAATGGATCCTTGCTTCTCTAAACCCCTGTGGTGGCACAATGCATCCCATGCCCTTTTAGGCCACTTGATGTCACAATGAATCATTTGATTCTTGGCCTCCATGGTGGCATAATAGATCCTTGCTTCTATTGGTCCCCGTGCTGTAACAATCCATCCCTGGCCCTTTTTATACCCCCTGGTGTCAAAAGGGATTCTTTGATTGTTAGCCTGCATTGGGTCACAATGGTTCCTTGCTTCTCTTAACCCCTGTGGTGTCACAATGCATCCCATGCCCTTTTAGGCCACTTGATGTCACAATGAATCATTTGATTCTTGGCCTCCATGGTGGCATATTTGGACCAGGTTTTACTTGGGCCCCATGCTTTCACAATTCATCCCTGCCCCTTTTAGGCCCATTGGTGTCACAAGGGATCATTAGATTGTTAGCCTGCATTGGGTCACAATGGTTCCTTGCTTCTCTTAACCCCTGTGCTGTCACAATGCATCCCATGCCCTTTTAGGCCACATGATGTCACAATGAATTATTTGATTCTTGGCCTCCGTGGTGGCATAATAGATCCTTGCTTCTATTGGTCCCCGTGCTGTAACAATTCATCCCTGGCCCTTTTAGGCCCATTGGTGTCACAAGGGATCATTAGATTGTTAGCCTGCATTGGGTCACAATGGTTCCTTGCTTCTCTTAACCCCTGTGGTGTCACAATGCATCCCATGCCCTTTTAGGCCACTTGATGTCACAATGAATCTTTTGATTCTTGGCCTCCATGGTGTCATAATGGTTCCTTGTTTCTATTGGGCCCCATGCTGTCACAATTGATCCCTGGCCCTTTTACGCCCCCTGGTGTCAAATGGGATCCTGGGATTATTAGCCTCCATTGGGTCACAATGGATCCTTGCTTCTCTAAACCCCTGTGGTGGCACAATGCATCCCATGCCCTTTTAGGCCACTTGATGTCACAATGAATCATTTGATTCTTGGCCTCCATGGTGGCATAATAGATCCTTGCTTCTATTGGTCCCCGTGCTGTAACAATCCATCCCTGGCCCTTTTTATACCCCCTGGTGCCACAAGGGATCATTAGATTGCTAGCCTGCATTGGGTCATAATGGTTCCTTGCTTCTCTTAACCTCTGTGCTGTCACAATGCATTCCAAGCCCTTTTAGGCCACTTGGTCTTACAATGAACCATTTGATTCTTGGCCTTCATGGTGTCATAATGGTTCCTTGCTTCCATAGGTCCCCATGCTGTCAGAGTCGATCCGTGGTCCTTTTGCGCCCCCTGGTGTCAAAAGGGATTCTTAGATTGTTAGCCTGCATTGGGTCACAATGGTTCCTTGCTTCTCTTAACCCCTGTGGTGTCACAATGCATCCCATGCCCTTTTCGGCCACTTGATGTCACAATGAATCATTTGATTCTTGGCCTCCATGGTGGCATATTTGTACCAGCGTTTAATTTGGCCCCATGCTTTCACAATTCATCCCTGCCCCTTTTAGGCCCATTGGTGTCAAAAGGGATCATTAGATTGTTAGCCTGCATTGGGTCACAATGGTTCCGTGCTTCTCTTAACCCCTGGGGTGTCACAATGCATCCCATGCCCTTTTAGGCCACTTGATGTCACAAAGAATCATTTGATTCTTGGCCTCCATGGTGGCATAATTGTACCTGGTTTTACTTGGGCCCCATGCTTTCAAAATTCATCCCTGCCCCTTTTAGGCCCATTGGTGTCACAAGGGATCATTAGATTGTTAGCCTGCATTGGGTCACAATGGTTCCTTGCTTCTCTTATCCTCTGTGGTGTCACAATGCGTCCCATGCCCTTTTAGGCCACATGATGTCACAATGAATCATTTGATTCTTGGCCTCCATGGTGTCATAATAGTTCCTTGTATCTATTGGGGCCCATGCTTTCACAATTCATCCATGGCCCTTTTGGGCCACCCTGGTGTCAAATGGGATTCTGAGATTGTTAACCTCCATAGGGTCACAATGGATCCTTGCTTCTCTTGACCCCTGTGGTGTCACAATGCATCCCATGCCCTTTTAGGCCACATGATGTCACAATGAATTATTGGATTCTTGGCCTACACGGTGGCATAATAGATCCTTGCTTCTATTGGTCCCCGTACTGTCACAATTCATTCCTGGCCCTTTTACACCCCCTGGTGTCAAAAGGGATCCTGGGATTATTAGCCTCCATTGGGTCACAATGGACCCTTGCTTCTCTTAACCCCTGTGCTGTCACAATGCATCCCATGCCATTTTAGGCCACATGATGTCACAATGAATTATTTGATTCTTGGCCTCCACGGTGGCATAATAGATCCTTGCTTCTATTGGTCCCCGTGCTGTAACAATTCATCCCTGCCCCTTTTAGGCCCATTGGTGTCACAAGGGATCATTAGATTGTTAGCCTGCATTGGGTCACAATGGTTCCTTGCTTCTCTTAACCTCTGTGGTGTCACAATGCATTCCATGCCCTTTTAGGCCACTTGATGTCACAATGAACCATTTGATTCTTGGGCTTCATGGTGTCATAATGGTTCTTTGTTTCTATTGGGCCCCATGTTGTCACAATTCATCCCTGGCCCGTTTATGCGCCCTGGTATCTAAAGGGATCCTGGGATTATTAGCCTCCATTGGGTCACAATGGATCCTTGCTTCTCTTAACCTCTGTGGTGTCACAATGCATCCCATGCCCTTTTAGGCCACTTGATGTCACAATGAATCATTTGATTCTTGGCCTCCATGGTGGCATAATAGATCCTTGCTTCTATTGGTCCCCGTGCTGTAACAATCCATCCCTGGCCCTTTTTATACCCCCTGGTGCCACAAGGGATCATTAGATTGCTAGCCTGCATTGGGTCACAATGGTTCCTTGCTTCTCTTAACCTCTGTGGTGTCACAATGCATCCCATGCCCTTTTAGGCCACTTGGTCTTACAATGAACCATTTGATTCTTGGCCTCCATGGTGTCATAATGGTTCCTTGATTCTATAGGTCCCCTTGCTGTCAGAGTTCATCCGTGGTCCTTTTCCGCCCCCTGGTGTCAAAAGGGATTCTTAGATTGTTAGCCTGCATTGGGTCACAATGGTTCCTTGCTTCTCTTAACCCCTGTGGTGTCACAATGCATCCCATGCCCTTTTAAGCCACTTGATGTCACAATGAATCATTTGATTCTTGGCCTCCATGGTGGCATATTTGGACCAGGTTTTACTTGGGCCCCATGCTTTCACAATTCATCCCTGCCCCTTTTAGGCCCATTGGTGTCACAAGGGATCATTAGATTGTTAGCCTGCATTGGGTCACAATGGTTCCTTGCTTCTCTTAACCCCTGTGCTGTCACAATGCATCCCATGCCCTTTTAGGCCACATGATGTCACAATGAATTATTTGATTCTTGGCCTCCATGGTGGCATAATAGATCCTTGCTTCTATTGGTCCCCGTGCTTTCACAATTCATCCCTGGCCCTTTTAGGCCCATTGCAGTCACAAGGGATCATTAGATTGTTAGCCTGCATTGGGTCACAATAGTTCCTTGCTTCTCTTAACCCCTGTGCTGTCACAATGCATCCCATGCCCTTTTAGGCCACTTGATGTCACAATGAATCTTTTGATTCTTGGCCTCCATGGTGTCATAATGGTTCCTTGTTTCTATTGGGCCCCATGCTGTCACAATTGATCCCTGGCCCTTTTACGCCTCCTGGTGTCAAATGGGATCCTGGGATTATTAGCCTCCATTGGGTCACAATGGATCCTTGCTTCTCTAAACCCCTGTGGTGGCACAATGCATCCCATGCCCTTTTAGGCCACTTGATGTCACAATGAATCATTTGATTCTTGGCCTCCATGGTGGCATAATAGATCCTTGCTTCTATTGGTCCCCGTGCTGTAACAATCCATCCCTGGCCCTTTTTATACCCCCTGGTGCCGCAAGGGATCATTAGATTGTTAGCCTGCATTGGGTCATAATGGTTCCTTGCTTCTCTTAACCTCTGTGGTGTCACAATGCATTCCAAGCCCTTTTAGGACACTTGGTCTTACAATGAACCATTTGATTCTTGGCCTTCATGGTGTCATAATGGTTCCTCGCTTCCATAGGTCCCCATGCTGTCAGAGTCGATCCGTGGTCCTTTTGCGCCCCCTGGTGTCAAAAGGGATTCTTAGATTGTTAGCCTGCATTGGGTCACAATGGTTCCTTGCTTCTCTTAACCCCTGTGGTGTCACAATGCATCCCATGCCCTTTTAGGCCACTTGATGTCACAATGAATAATTTGATTCTTGGCCTCCATGGTGGCATAATTGTACCAGGTTTTACTTGGGCCCCATGCTTTCACAATTGATCCCTGCACCTTTTAGGCCCATTGGTGTCACAAGGGATTATTAGATTGTTAGCCTGCTTTGGGTCACAATGGTTCCTTGCTTCTCTTAACCTCTGTGGTGTCACAATGCATCCCATGCCCTTTTAGGCCACTTGATGTCACAATGAATCTTTTGATTCTTGGCCTCCATGGTGTCATAATGGTTCCTTGTTTCTATTGGGCCCCATGCTGTCACAATTGATCCCTGGCCCTTTTACGCCCCCTGGTGTCAAATGGGATCCTGGGATTATTAGTCTCCATTGGGTCACAATGGATCCTTGCTTCTCTTACCCCCTGTGCTGTCACAATGCATCCCATGCACTTTTAGGCCACTTGATGTCACAATGAATCATTTGATTCTTGGCCTCCACGGTGGCATAATAGATCCTAGCTTCTCTTGGTCCCCATGCCGTAACAATCCATCCCTGGCCCTTTTTATACCCCCTGGTGCCACAAGGGATCATTAGATGGTTAGCCTGCATTGGGTCACAATGTTTCCTTGCTTCTCTTAACCTCTGTGGTGTCACAATGCATTCCAAGCCCTTTTAGGCCACTTGGTCTTACAATGAAACATTTGATTCTTGGCCTCCATGGTGTCATAATGGTTCCTTGCTTCTATAGGTCCCCTTGCTGTCAGAGTTCATCCGTGGTCCTTTTGCGCCCCCTGGTGTCAAAAGGGATTCTTAGATTGTTAGCCTGCATTGGGTCACAATGGTTCCTTGCTTCTCTTAACCCCTGTGGTGTCACAATGCATCCCATGCCCTTTTAGGCCACTTGATGTCACAATGAATCATTTGATTCTTGGCCTCCATGGTGGCGTAATTTTACCAGGTTTTAATTGGGCCCCATGCTTTCACAATTCATCCCTGCCCCTTTTAGGCCCTTTGGTGTCAAAAGGGATTATTAGATTGTTAGCCTCCATTGGGTCACAATGGATCCTTGCTTCTCTTAACCCCTGTGCTGTCACAATGCATCCCATGCCCTTTTAGGCCACATGATGTCACAATGAATTATTTGATTCTTGGCCTCCATGGTGGCATAATAGATCCTTGCTTCTATTGGTCCCTGTGCTATAACAATTCCTCCCTGGCCCTTTTAGGCCCATTGGTGTCACAAGGGATCATTAGATTGTTAGCCTGCATTGGGTCACAATGGTTCCTTGCTTCTCTTAACCTCTGTGGTGTCACAATGCATCCCATGCACTTTTAGGCCACTTGATGTCACAATGAATCTTTTGATTCTTGGCCTCCATGGTGTCATAATGGTTCCTTGTTTCTATTGGGCCCCATGCTGTCACAATTCATCCCTGGCCCTTTTACGCCCCCTGGTGTCAAATGGGATCCTGGGATTATTCGCCTCCATTGGGTCACAATGGATCCTTGCTTCTCTTAACCCCTGTGCTGTCACAATGCATTACAAGCCCTTTTAGGCCACTTGGTCTTACAATGAACCATTTGATTCCTGGCCTCCATGGTGGCATAATAGATCCTTGCTTCTATAGGTCCCCATGCTGTCAGAGTCCATCCGTGGTCCTTTTGCGCCCCCTGGTGTCAAAAGGGATTCTTAGATTGTTAGCCTGCATTGGGTCACAATGGATCCTTGATTCTCCTTACCCCTGTGGTGTCATAATGCATCCCATGCCCTTTTAGGCCACTTGATGTCACAATGAATCATTTGATTCTTGGCCTCCATGGTGGCATAATTGTACCAGGTTTTACTTGGGCCCCATGCTTTCACAATTCATCCCTGCCCCTTTTAGGCCCATTGGTGTCACAAGGGATCATTAGATTGTTAGCCTGCATTGGGTCACAATGGTTCCTTGCTTCTCTTAACCTCTGTGGTGTCACAATGCATCCCATGCACTTTTAGGCCACTTGATGTCACAATGAATCATTTGATTCTTGGCCTCCAGGGTGGCGCAATTGTACCAGGTTTTAATTGGGCCCCATGCTTTCACAATTCATCCCTGCCCCTTTTAGGCCCATTGTTGTCAAAAGGGATTATTAGATTGTTAGCCTCCATTGGGTCATAATGGATCCTTGCTTCTCTTAACCCCTGTGCTGTCACAATGCATCCCATGCCCTTTTAGGCCACTTGATGTCACAATGAATTATTTGATTCTTGGCCTCCATGGTGGCATAATAGATCCTTGCTTCTATTGGTCCCTGTGCTGTAACAATTCCTCCCTGCCCCTTTTAGGCCCATTGGTGTCACAAGGGATCATTAGATTGTTAGCCTGCATTGGGTCACAATGGTTCCTTGCTTCTCTTAACCTCTGTGGTGTCACAATGCATCCCATGCCCTTTTAGGCCACTTGATGTCACAATGAATCTTTTGATTCTTGGCCTCCATGGTGTCATAATGGTTCCTTGTTTCTATTGGGCCCCAAGCTGTCACAATTCATCCCTGGCCCTTTTACGCCCCCTGGTGTCAAATGGGATCCTGGGATTATTAGCCTCCATTGGGTCACAATGGATCCTTGCTTCTCTTAACCCCTGTGCTGTCACAATGCATCCCATGCCCTTTTAGGCCACTTGGTCTTACAATGAACCATTTGATTCTTGGCCTTCATGGTGTCATAATGGTTCCTTGCTTCCATAGGTCCCCATGTTGTCAGAGTCGATCCGTGGTCCATTTTGCGCCCCCTGGTGTCAAAAGGGATTCTTAGATTGTTAGCCTGCATTGGGTCACAATGGTTCCTTGCTTCTCTTAACCCCTGTGCTGTCACAATGCATCTCATGCCCTTTTAGGCCACTTGATGTCACAATGAATCATTTGATTCTTGGCCTCCATGGTGGCATAATTGTACCAGGTTTTACTTGGGCCCCATGCTTTCACAATTCATCCCTGCCCCTTTTAGGCCCATTGGTGTCACAAGGGATCATTAGATTGTTAGCCTGCATTGGGTCACAATGGTTCCTTGCTTCTCTTAACCTCTGTGGTGTCACAATGCATCCCATGCACTTTTAGGCCACTTGATGTCACAATGAATCATTTGATTCTTGGCCTCCATGGTGGCGTAATTGTACCAGGTTTTAATTGGGCCCCATGCTTTCACAATACATCCCTGCCCCTTTTAGGCCCATTGGTGTCAAAAGGGATTATTAGATTGTTAGCCTCCATTGGGTCACAATGGATCCTTGCTTCTCTTAACCCCTGTGCTGTCACAATGCATCCCATGCCCTTTTAGGCCACATGATGTCACAATGAATTATTTGATTCTTGGCCTCCATGGTGGCATAATAGATCCTTGCTTCTATTGGTCCCTGTGCTGTAACAATTCCTCCCTGGCTCTTTTAGGCCCATTGGTGTCAAAAGGGATCATTAGATTGTTAGCCTGCATTGGGTCACAATGGTTCCTTGCTTCTCTTAACCTCTGTGGTGTCACAATGCATCCCATGCCCTTTTAGGCCACTTGATGTCACAATGAATCTTTTGATTCTTGGCCTCCATGGTGTCATAATGGTTCCTTGTTTCTATTGGGCCCCATGCTGTCACAATTCATCCCTGGCCCTTTTACGCCCCCTGGTGTCAAATGGGATCCTGGGATTATTAGCCTCCATTGGGTCACAATGGATCCTTGCTTCTCTTAACCCCTGTGCTGTTACAATGCATACCATGCCCTTTTAGGCCACTTGATGTCACAATGAATCATTTGATTCTTGGCCTCCATGGTGGCGTAATTGTACCAGGTTTTAATTGGGCCCCATGCTTTCACAATTCATCCCTGCCCCTTTTAGGCCCATTGTTGTCAAAAGGGATTATTATATTGTTAGCCTCCATTGGGTCATAATGGATCCTTGCTTCTCTTAACCCCTGTGCTGTCACAATGGATCCCATGCCCTTTTAGGCCACTTGATGTCACAATGAATCATTTGATTCTTGGCCTCCATGGTGTCATAATGGTTCCTTGTTTCTATTGGGCCCCATGCTGTCACAATTCATCCCTGGCCCTTTTACGCCCCCTGGTGTCAAATGGGATCCTGGGATTATTAGCCTCCATTGGGTCACAATGGATCCTTGCTTCTCTTAACCCCTGTGGTGGCACAATGCATCCCATGCCCTTTTAGGCCACTTGATGTCACAATGAATCATTTGATTCTTGGCCTCTACGGTGGCATAATAGATCGTTACTTCTATTGGTCCCCGTGCTGTAACAATCCATCCCTGGCCCTTTTTATACCCCCTGGTGCCACAAGGGATCATTAGATTGTTAGCCTGCATTGGGTCACAAGGGTTCCTTGCTTCTCTTAACCTCTGTGGTGTCACAATGCATTCCAAGACCTTTTAGGCCACTTGGTCTTACAATGAACCATTTGATTCTTGGCCTTCATGGTGTCATAATGGTTCCTTGCTTCCATAGGTCCCCATGTTGTCAGAGTCGATCCGTGGTCCTTTTGCGCCCCCTGGTGTCAAAAGGGATTCTTAGATTGTTAGCCTGCATTGGGTCACAATGGTTCCTTGCTTCTCTTAACCCCTGTGCTGTCACAATGCATTACAAGCCCTTTTAGGCCACTTGGTCTTACAATGAACCATTTGATTCCTGGCCTCCATGGTGGCATAATAGATCCTTGCTTCTATAGGTCCCCATGCTGTCAGAGTCCATCCGTGGTCCTTTTGCGCCCCCTGGTGTCAAAAGGGATTCTTAGATTGTTAGCCTGCATTGGGTCACAATGGATCCTTGATTCTCCTTACCCCTGTGGTGTCATAATGCATCCCATGCCCTTTTAGGCCACTTGATGTCACAATGAATCATTTGATTCTTGGCCTCCATGGTGGCATAATTGTACCAGGTTTTACTTGGGCCCCATGCTTTCACAATTCATCCCTGCCCCTTTTAGGCCCATTGGTGTCACAAGGGATCATTAGATTGTTAGCCTGCATTGGGTCACAATGGTTCCTTGCTTCTCTTAACCTCTGTGGTGTCACAATGCATCCCATGCACTTTTAGGCCACTTGATGTCACAATGAATCATTTGATTCTTGGCCTCCAGGGTGGCGCAATTGTACCAGGTTTTAATTGGGCCCCATGCTTTCACAATTCATCCCTGCCCCTTTTAGGCCCATTGTTGTCAAAAGGGATTATTAGATTGTTAGCCTCCATTGGGTCATAATGGATCCTTGCTTCTCTTAACCCCTGTGCTGTCACAATGCATCCCATGCCCTTTTAGGCCACTTGATGTCACAATGAATTATTTGATTCTTGGCCTCCATGGTGGCATAATAGATCCTTGCTTCTATTGGTCCCTGTGCTGTAACAATTCCTCCCTGCCCCTTTTAGGCCCATTGGTGTCACAAGGGATCATTAGATTGTTAGCCTGCATTGGGCCACAATGGTTCCTTGCTTCTCTTAACCTCTGTGGTGTCACAATGCATCCCATGCCCTTTTAGGCCACTTGATGTCACAATGAATCTTTTGATTCTTGGCCTCCATGGTGTCATAATGGTTCCTTGTTTCTATTGGGCCCCAAGCTGTCACAATTCATCCCTGGCCCTTTTACGCCCCCTGGTGTCAAATGGGATCCTGGGATTATTAGCCTCCATTGGGTCACAATGGATCCTTGCTTCTCTTAACCCCTGTGCTGTCACAATGCATCCCATGCCCTTTTAGGCCACTTGGTCTTACAATGAACCATTTGATTCTTGGCCTTCATGGTGTCATAATGGTTCCTTGCTTCCATAGGTCCCCATGTTGTCAGAGTCGATCCGTGGTCCTTTTGCGCCCCCTGGTGTCAAAAGGGATTCTTAGATTGTTAGCCTGCATTGGGTCACAATGGTTCCTTGCTTCTCTTAACCCCTGTGCTGTCACAATGCATCCCATGCCCTTTTAGGCCACTTGATGTCACAATGAATCATTTGATTCTTGGCCTCCATGGTGGCATAATTGTACCAGGTTTTACTTGGGCCCCATGCTTTCACAATTCATCCCTGCCCCTTTTAGGCCCATTGGTGTCACAAGGGATCATTAGATTGTTAGCCTGCATTGGGTCACAATGGTTCCTTGCTTCTCTTAACCTCTGTGGTGTCACAATGCATCCCATGCACTTTTATGCCACTTGATGTCACAATGAATCATTTGATTCTTGGCCTCCATGGTGGCGTAATTGTACCAGGTTTTAATTGGGCCCCATGCTTTCACAATACATCCCTGCCCCTTTTAGGCCCATTGGTGTCAAAAGGGATTATTAGATTGTTAGCCTCCATTGGGTCACAATGGATCCTTGCTTCTCTTAACCCCTGTGGTGGCACAATGCATCCCATGCCCTTTTAGGCCACTTGATGTCACAATGAATCATTTGATTCTTGGCCTCTACGGTGGCATAATAGTTCGTTACTTCTATTGGTCCCCGTGCTGTAACAATCCATCCCTGGCCCTTTTTATACCCCCTGGTGCCACAAGGGATCATTAGATTGTTAGCCTGCATTGGGTCACAAGGGTTCCTTGCTTCTCTTAACCTCTGTGGTGTCACAATGCATTCCAAGACCTTTTAGGCCACTTGGTCTTACAATGAACACTTTGATTCTTGGCCTTCATGGTGTCATAATGGTTCCTTGCTTCCATAGGTCCCCATGTTGTCAGAGTCGATCCGTGGTCCTTTTGCGCCCCCTGGTGTCAAAAGGGATTCTTAGATTGTTAGCCTGCATTGGGTCACAATGGTTCCTTGCTTCTCTTAACCCCTGTGCTGTCACAATGCATTACAAGCCCTTTTAGGCCACTTGGTCTTACAATGAACCATTTGATTCCTGGCCTCCATGGTGGCATAATAGATCCTTGCTTCTATAGGTCCCCATGCTGTCAGAGTCCATCCGTGGTCCTTTTGCGCCCCCTGGTGTCAAAAGGGATTATTAGATTGTTAGCCTCCATTGGGTCACAATGGATCCTTGATTCTCCTTACCCCTGTGGTGTCATAATGCATCCCATGCCCTTTTAGGCCACTTGATGTCACAATGAATCATTTGACTCTTGGCCTCCATGGTGGCATAATTGTACCAGGTTTTACTTGGTCCCCATGCTTTCACAATTCATCCCTGCCCCTTTTAGGCCCATTGGTGTCACAAGGGATCATTAGATTGTTAGCCTGCATTGGGTCACAATGGTTCCTTGCTTCTCTTAACCTCTGTGGTGTCACAATGCATCCCATGCACTTTTAGGCCACTTGATGTCACAATGAATCATTTGATTCTTGGCCTCCAGGGTGGCGCAATTGTACCAGGTTTTAATTGGGCCCCATGCTTTCACAATTCATCCCTGCCCCTTTTAGGCCCATTGTTGTCAAAAGGGATTATTAGATTGTTAGCCTCCATTGGGTCATAATGGATCCTTGCTTCTCTTAACCCCTGTGCTGTCACAATGCATCCCATGCCCTTTTAGGCCACTTGATGTCACAATGAATTATTTGATTCTTGGCCTCCATGGTGGCATAATAGATCCTTGCTTCTATTGGTCCCTGTGCTGTAACAATTCCTCCCTGCCCCTTTTAGGCCCATTGGTGTCACAAGGGATCATTAGATTGTTAGCCTGCATTGGGTCACAATGGTTCCTTGCTTCTCTTAACCTCTGTGGTGTCACAATGCATCCCATGCCCTTTTAGGCCACTTGATGTCACAATGAATCTTTTGATTCTTGGCCTCCATGGTGTCATAATGGTTCCTTGTTTCTATTGGGCCCCAAGCTGTCACAATTCATCCCTGGCCCTTTTACGCCCCCTGGTGTCAAATGGGATCCTGGGATTATTAGCCTCCATTGGGTCACAATGGATCCTTGCTTCTCTTAACCCCTGTGCTGTCACAATGCATCCCATGCCCTTTTAGGCCACTTGGTCTTACAATGAACCATTTGATTCTTGGCCTTCATGGTGTCATAATGGTTCCTTGCTTCCATAGGTCCCCATGTTGTCAGAGTCGATCCGTGGTCCATTTTGCGCCCCCTGGTGTCAAAAGGGATTCTTAGATTGTTAGCCTGCATTGGGTCACAATGGTTCCTTGCTTCTCTTAACCCCTGTGCTGTCACAATGCATCTCATGCCCTTTTAGGCCACTTGATGTCACAATGAATCATTTGATTCTTGGCCTCCATGGTGGCATAATTGTACCAGGTTTTACTTGGGCCCCATGCTTTCACAATTCATCCCTGCCCCTTTTAGGCCCATTGGTGTCACAAGGGATCATTAGATTGTTAGCCTGCATTGGGTCACAATGGTTCCTTGCTTCTCTTAACCTCTGTGGTGTCACAATGCATCCCATGCACTTTTAGGCCACTTGATGTCACAATGAATCATTTGATTCTTGGCCTCCATGGTGGCGTAATTGTACCAGGTTTTAATTGGGCCCCATGCTTTCACAATACATCCCTGCCCCTTTTAGGCCCATTGGTGTCAAAAGGGATTATTAGATTGTTAGCCTCCATTGGGTCACAATGGATCCTTGCTTCTCTTAACCCCTGTGCTGTCACAATGCATCCCATGCCCTTTTAGGCCACATGATGTCACAATGAATCATTTGATTCTTGGCCTCCATGGTGGCATAATAGATCCTTGCTTCTATTGGTCCCTGTGCTGTAACAATTCCTCCCTGGCTCTTTTAGGCCCATTGGTGTCAAAAGGGATCATTAGATTGTTAGCCTGCATTGGGTCACAATGGTTCCTTGCTTCTCTTAACCCCTGTGGTGTCACAATGCATCCCATGCCCTTTTAGGCCACTTGATGTCACAATGAATCTTTTGATTCTTGGCCTCCATGGTGTCATAATGGTTCCTTGTTTCTATTGGGCCCCATGCTGTCACAATTCATCCCTGGCCCTTTTACGCCCCCTGGTGTCAAATGGGATCCTGGGATTATTAGCCTCCATTGGGTCACAATGGATCCTTGCTTCTCTTAACCCCTGTGCTGTTACAATGCATACCATGCCCTTTTAGGCCACTTGATGTCACAATGAATCATTTGATTCTTGGCCTCCATGGTGGCGTAATTGTACCAGGTTTTAATTGGGCCCCATGCTTTCACAATTCATCCCTGCCCCTTTTAGGCCCATTGTTGTCAAAAGGGATTATTATATTGTTAGCCTCCATTGGGTCATAATGGATCCTTGCTTCTCTTAACCCCTGTGCTGTCACAATGGATCCCATGCCCTTTTAGGCCACTTGATGTCACAATGAATCATTTGATTCTTGGCCTCCATGGTGTCATAATGGTTCCTTGTTTCTATTGGGCCCCATGCTGTCACAATTCATCCCTGGCCCTTTTACGCCCCCTGGTGTCAAATGGGATCCTGGGATTATTAGCCTCCATTGGGTCACAATGGATCCTTGCTTCTCTTAACCACTGTGGTGGCACAATGCATCCCATGCCCTTTTAGGCCACTTGATGTCACAATGAATCATTTGATTCTTGGCCTCTACGGTGGCATAATAGATCGTTACTTCTATTGGTCCCCGTGCTGTAACAATCCATCCCTGGCCCTTTTTATACCCCCTGGTGCCGCAAGGGATCATTAGATTGTTAGCCTGCATTGGGTCACAAGGGTTCCTTGCTTCTCTTAACCTCTGTGGTGTCACAATGCATTCCAAGACCTTTTAGGCCACTTGGTCTTACAATGAACCATTTGATTCTTGGCCTTCATGGTGTCATAATGGTTCCTTGCTTCCATAGGTCCCCATGTTGTCAGAGTCGATCCGTGGTCCTTTTGCGCCCCCTGGTGTCAAAAGGGATTCTTAGATTGTTAGCCTGCATTGGGTCACAATGGTTCCTTGCTTCTCTTAACCCCTGTGCTGTCACAATGCATTACAAGCCCTTTTAGGCCACTTGGTCTTACAATGAACCATTTGATTCCTGGCCTCCATGGTGGCATAATAGATCCTTGCTTCTATAGGTCCCCATGCTGTCAGAGTCCATCCGTGGTCCTTTTGCGCCCCCTGGTGTCAAAAGGGATTCTTAGATTGTTAGCCTGCATTGGGTCACAATGGATCCTTGATTCTCCTTACCCCTGTGGTGTCATAATGCATCCCATGCCCTTTTAGGCCACTTGATGTCACAATGAATCATTTGATTCTTGGCCTCCATGGTGGCATAATTGTACCAGGTTTTACTTGGGCCCCATGCTTTCACAATTCATCCCTGCCCCTTTTAGGCCCATTGGTGTCACAAGGGATCATTAGATTGTTAGCCTGCATTGGGTCACAATGGTTCCTTGCTTCTCTTAACCTCTGTGGTGTCACAATGCATCCCATGCACTTTTAGGCCACTTGATGTCACAATGAATCATTTGATTCTTGGCCTCCAGGGTGGCGCAATTGTACCAGGTTTTAATTGGGCCCCATGCTTTCACAATTCATCCCTGCCCCTTTTAGGCCCATTGTTGTCAAAAGGGATTATTAGATTGTTAGCCTCCATTGGGTCATAATGGATCCTTGCTTCTCTTAACCCCTGTGCTGTCACAATGCATCCCATGCCCTTTTAGGCCACTTGATGTCACAATGAATTATTTGATTCTTGGCCTCCATGGTGGCATAATAGATCCTTGCTTCTATTGGTCCCTGTGCTGTAACAATTCCTCCCTGCCCCTTTTAGGCCCATTGGTGTCACAAGGGATCATTAGATTGTTAGCCTGCATTGGGCCACAATGGTTCCTTGCTTCTCTTAACCTCTGTGGTGTCACAATGCATCCCATGCCCTTTTAGGCCACTTGATGTCACAATGAATCTTTTGATTCTTGGCCTCCATGGTGTCATAATGGTTCCTTGTTTCTATTGGGCCCCAAGCTGTCACAATTCATCCCTGGCCCTTTTACGCCCCCTGGTGTCAAATGGGATCCTGGGATTATTAGCCTCCATTGGGTCACAATGGATCCTTGCTTCTCTTAACCCCTGTGCTGTCACAATGCATCCCATGCCCTTTTAGGCCACTTGGTCTTACAATGAACCATTTGATTCTTGGCCTTCATGGTGTCATAATGGTTCCTTGCTTCCATAGGTCCCCATGTTGTCAGAGTCGATCCGTGGTCCTTTTGCGCCCCCTGGTGTCAAAAGGGATTCTTAGATTGTTAGCCTGCATTGGGTCACAATGGTTCCTTGCTTCTCTTAACCCCTGTGCTGTCACAATGCATCCCATGCCCTTTTAGGCCACTTGATGTCACAATGAATCATTTGATTCTTGGCCTCCATGGTGGCATAATTGTACCAGGTTTTACTTGGGCCCCATGCTTTCACAATTCATCCCTGCCCCTTTTAGGCCCATTGGTGTCACAAGGGATCATTAGATTGTTAGCCTGCATTGGGTCACAATGGTTCCTTGCTTCTCTTAACCTCTGTGGTGTCACAATGCATCCCATGCACTTTTATGCCACTTGATGTCACAATGAATCATTTGATTCTTGGCCTCCATGGTGGCGTAATTGTACCAGGTTTTAATTGGGCCCCATGCTTTCACAATACATCCCTGCCCCTTTTAGGCCCATTGGTGTCAAAAGGGATTATTAGATTGTTAGCCTCCATTGGGTCACAATGGATCCTTGCTTCTCTTAACCCCTGTGGTGGCACAATGCATCCCATGCCCTTTTAGGCCACTTGATGTCACAATGAATCATTTGATTCTTGGCCTCTACGGTGGCATAATAGTTCGTTACTTCTATTGGTCCCCGTGCTGTAACAATCCATCCCTGGCCCTTTTTATACCCCCTGGTGCCACAAGGGATCATTAGATTGTTAGCCTGCATTGGGTCACAAGGGTTCCTTGCTTCTCTTAACCTCTGTGGTGTCACAATGCATTCCAAGACCTTTTAGGCCACTTGGTCTTACAATGAACACTTTGATTCTTGGCCTTCATGGTGTCATAATGGTTCCTTGCTTCCATAGGTCCCCATGTTGTCAGAGTCGATCCGTGGTCCTTTTGCGCCCCCTGGTGTCAAAAGGGATTCTTAGATTGTTAGCCTGCATTGGGTCACAATGGTTCCTTGCTTCTCTTAACCCCTGTGCTGTCACAATGCATTACAAGCCCTTTTAGGCCACTTGGTCTTACAATGAACCATTTGATTCCTGGCCTCCATGGTGGCATAATAGATCCTTGCTTCTATAGGTCCCCATGCTGTCAGAGTCCATCCGTGGTCCTTTTGCGCCCCCTGGTGTCAAAAGGGATTATTAGATTGTTAGCCTCCATTGGGTCACAATGGATCCTTGATTCTCCTTACCCCTGTGGTGTCATAATGCATCCCATGCCCTTTTAGGCCACTTGATGTCACAATGAATCATTTGACTCTTGGCCTCCATGGTGGCATAATTGTACCAGGTTTTACTTGGTCCCCATGCTTTCACAATTCATCCCTGCCCCTTTTAGGCCCATTGGTGTCACAAGGGATCATTAGATTGTTAGCCTGCATTGGGTCACAATGGTTCCTTGCTTCTCTTAACCTCTGTGGTGTCACAATGCATCCCATGCACTTTTAGGCCACTTGATGTCACAATGAATCATTTGATTCTTGGCCTCCAGGGTGGCGCAATTGTACCAGGTTTTAATTGGGCCCCATGCTTTCACAATTCATCCCTGCCCCTTTTAGGCCCATTGTTGTCAAAAGGGATTATTAGATTGTTAGCCTCCATTGGGTCATAATGGATCCTTGCTTCTCTTAACCCCTGTGCTGTCACAATGCATCCCATGCCCTTTTAGGCCACTTGATGTCACAATGAATTATTTGATTCTTGGCCTCCATGGTGGCATAATAGATCCTTGCTTCTATTGGTCCCTGTGCTGTAACAATTCCTCCCTGCCCCTTTTAGGCCCATTGGTGTCACAAGGGATCATTAGATTGTTAGCCTGCATTGGGTCACAATGGTTCCTTGCTTCTCTTAACCTCTGTGGTGTCACAATGCATCCCATGCCCTTTTAGGCCACTTGATGTCACAATGAATCTTTTGATTCTTGGCCTCCATGGTGTCATAATGGTTCCTTGTTTCTATTGGGCCCCAAGCTGTCACAATTCATCCCTGGCCCTTTTACGCCCCCTGGTGTCAAATGGGATCCTGGGATTATTAGCCTCCATTGGGTCACAATGGATCCTTGCTTCTCTTAACCCCTGTGCTGTCACAATGCATCCCATGCCCTTTTAGGCCACTTGGTCTTACAATGAACCATTTGATTCTTGGCCTTCATGGTGTCATAATGGTTCCTTGCTTCCATAGGTCCCCATGTTGTCAGAGTCGATCCGTGGTCCTTTTGCGCCCCCTGGTGTCAAAAGGGATTCTTAGATTGTTAGCCTGCATTGGGTCACAATGGTTCCTTGCTTCTCTTAACCCCTGTGCTGTCACAATGCATCCCATGCCCTTTTAGGCCACTTGATGTCACAATGAATCATTTGATTCTTGGCCTCCATGGTGGCATAATTGTACCAGGTTTTACTTGGGCCCCATGCTTTCACAATTCATCCCTGCCCCTTTTAGGCCCATTGGTGTCACAAGGGATCATTAGATTGTTAGCCTGCATTGGGTCACAATGGTTCCTTGCTTCTCTTAACCTCTGTGGTGTCACAATGCATCCCATGCACTTTTAGGCCACTTGATGTCACAATGAATCATTTGATTCTTGGCCTCCATGGTGGCGTAATTGTACCAGGTTTTAATTGGGCCCCATGCTTTCACAATACATCCCTGCCCCTTTTAGGCCCATTGGTGTCAAAAGGGATTATTAGATTGTTAGCCTCCATTGGGTCACAATGGATCCTTGCTTCTCTTAACCCCTGTGCTGTCACAATGCATCCCATGCCCTTTTAGGCCACATGATGTCACAATGAATCATTTGATTCTTGGCCTCCATGGTGGCATAATAGATCCTTGCTTCTATTGGTCCCTGTGCTGTAACAATTCCTCCCTGGCTCTTTTAGGCCCATTGGTGTCAAAAGGGATCATTAGATTGTTAGCCTGCATTGGGTCACAATGGTTCCTTGCTTCTCTTAACCCCTGTGGTGTCACAATGCATCCCATGCCCTTTTAGGCCACTTGATGTCACAATGAATCTTTTGATTCTTGGCCTCCATGGTGTCATAATGGTTCCTTGTTTCTATTGGGCCCCATGCTGTCACAATTCATCCCTGGCCCTTTTACGCCCCCTGGTGTCAAATGGGATCCTGGGATTATTAGCCTCCATTGGGTCACAATGGATCCTTGCTTCTCTTAACCCCTGTGGTGTCACAATGCATCCCATGCCCTTTTAGGCCACTTGATGTCACAATGAATTATTTGATTCTTGGCCTCCATGGTGGCGTAATTGTACCAGGTTTTAATTGGGCCCCATGCTTTCACAATTCATCCCTGCCCCTTTTAGGCCCATTGTTGTCAAAAGGGATTATTATATTGTTAGCCTCCATTGGGTCATAATGGATCCTTGCTTCTCTTAACCCCTGTGCTGTCACAATGCATCCCATGCCCTTTTAGGCCACTTGATGTCACAATGAATCATTTGATTCTTGGCCTCCATGGTGTGGTAATGGTTCCTTGCTTCTATTGGGCCCCATGCTGTCACAATTCATCCCTGGCCCTTTTACGCCCCCTGGTGTCAAATGGGATCCTGGGATTATTAGCCTCCATTGGGTCACAATGGATCCTTGCTTCTCTTAACCCCTGTGGTGGCACAATGCATCCCATGCCCTTTTAGGCCACTTGATGTCACAATGAATCATTTGATTCTTGGCCTCTACGGTGGCATAATAGATCGTTACTTCTATTGGTCCCCGTGCTGTAACAATCCATCCCTGGCACTTTTTATACCCCCTGGTGCCACAAGGGATCATTAGATTGTTAGCCTGCATTGGGTCACAAGTGTTCCTTGCTTCTCTTAACCTCTGTGGTGTCACAATGCATTCCAAGACCTTTTAGGCCACTTGGTCTTACAATGAACCATTTGATTCTTGGCCTTCATGGTGTCATAATGGTTCCTTGCTTCCATAGGTCCCCATGTTGTCAGAGTCGATCCGTGGTCCTTTTGCGCCCCCTGGTGTCAAAAGGGATTCTTAGATTGTTAGCCTGCATTGGGTCACAATGGTTCCTTGCTTCTCTTAACCCCTGTGCTGTCACAATGCATCCCATGCCCTTTTAGGCCACTTGATGTCACAATGAATCATTTGATTCTTGGCCTCCATGGTGGCATAATTGTACCAGGTTTTACTTGGGCCCCATGCTTTCACAATTCATCCCTGGCCCTTTTAGGCCCATTGGTGTCACAAGGGATCATTAGATTGTTAGCCTGCATTGGGTCACAATGGTTCCTTGCTTCTCTTAACCTCTGTGGTCTCACAATGCATCCCATGCCCTTTTAGGCCACTTGATGTCACAATGAATCTTTTGATTCTTGGCCTCCATGGTGTCATAATGGTTCCTTGTTTCTATTGGGCCCCATGCTGTCACAATTCATCCCTGGCCCTTTTACGCCCCCTGGTGTCAAATGGGATCCTGGGATTATTAGCCTCCATTGGGTCACAATGGATCCTTGCTTCTCTTAACCCCTGTGGTGTCACAATGCATCCCATGCCCTTTTAGGCCACTTGATGTCACAATGAATCATTTGATTCTTGGCCTCCATGGTGGCATAATAGATCCTTGCTTCTATTGGTCCCCGTGCTGTAACAATCCATCCCTGGCCCTTTTTATACCCCCTGGTGCCACAAGGGATCATTAGATTGCTAGCCTGCATTGGGTCACAATGGTTCCTTGCTTCTCTTAACCCCTGTGCTGTCACAATGCATCCCATGCCCTTTTAGGCCACTTGGTCTTACAATGAACCATTTGATTCTTGGCCTCCATGGTGTCATAATGGTTCCTTGCTTCTATAGGTCCCCTTGCTGTCAGAGTTCATCCGTGGTCCTTTTCCGCCCCCTGGTGTCAAAAGGGATTCTTAGATTGTTAGCCTGCATTGGGTCACAATGGTTCCTTGCTTCTCTTAACCCCTGTGCTGTCACAATGCATCCCATGCCCTTTTAGGCCACTTGATGTCACAATGAATCATTTGATTCTTGGCCTCCATGGTGGCATATTTGGACCAGGTTTTACTTGGGCCCCATGCTTTCACAATTCATCCCTGCCCCTTTTAGGCCACATGATGTCACAATGAATTATTGGATTCTTGGCCTCCACGGTGGCATAATAGATACTTGCTTCTATTGGTCCCCGTACTGTCACAATTCATTCCTGGCCCTTTTACACCCCCTGGTGTCAAAAGGGATCCTGGGATTATTAGCCTCCATTGGGTCACAATGGATCCTTGCTTCTCTAGACCCCTGTGGTGTCACAATGCATCCCATGCCCTTTTAGGCCACATGATGTCACAATGAATTATTGGATTCTTGGCCTCCACGGTGGCATAATAGATCCTTGCTTCTATTGGTCCCCGTACTGTCACAATTCATTCCTGGCCCTTTTACACCCCCTGGTGTCAAAAGGGATCCTGGGATTATTAGCCTCCATTGGGTCACAATGGACCCTTGCTTCTCTTAACCCCTGTGCTGTCACAATGCATCCCATGCCATTTTAGGCCACATGATGTCACAATGAATTATTTGATTCTTGGCCTCCACGGTGGCATAATAGATCCTTGCTTCTATTGGTCCCCGTGCTGTAACAATTCATCCCTGCCCCTTTTAGGCCCATTGGTGTCACAAGGGATAATTAGATTGTTAGCCTGCATTGGGTCACAATGGTTCCTTGCTTCTCTTAACCTCTGTGGTGTCACAATGCATTCCATGCCCTTTTAGGCCACTTGATGTCACAATGAACCATTTGATTCTTGGGCTTCATGGTGTCATAATGGTTCTTTGTTTCTATTGGGCCCCATGTTGTCACAATTCATCCCTGGCCCGTTTATGCGCCCTGGTATCTAAAGGGATCCTGGGATTATTAGCCTCCATTGGGTCACAATGGATCCTTGCTTCTCTTAACCTCTGTGGTGTCACAATGCATCCCATGCCCTTTTAGGCCACTTGATGTCACAATGAATCATTTGATTCTTGGCCTCCATGGTGGCATAATAGATCCTTGCTTCTATTGGTCCCCGTGCTGTAACAATCCATCCCTGGCCCTTTTTATACCCCCTGGTGCCGCAAGGGATCATTAGATTGCTAGCCTGCATTGGGTCACAATGGTACCTTGCTTCTCTTAACCTCTGTGGTGTCACAATGCATCCCATGCCCTTTTAGGCCACTTGGTCTTACAATGAACCATTTGATTCTTGGCCTCCATGGTGTCATAATGGTTCCTTGATTCTATAGGTCCCCTTGCTGTCAGAGTTCATCCGTGGTCCTTTTCCGCCCCCGGGTGTCAAAAGGGATTCTTAGATTGTTAGCCTGCATTGGGTCACAATGGTTCCTTGCTTCTCTTAACCCCTGTGGTGTCACAATGCATCCCATGCCCTTTTAGGCCACTTGATGTCACAATGAATCATTTGATTCTTGGCCTCCATGGTGGCATATTTGGACCAGGTTTTACTTGGGCCCCATGCTTTCACAATTCATCCCTGCCCCTTTTAGGCCCATTGGTGTCACAAGGGATCATTAGATTGTTAGCCTGCATTGGGTCACAATGGTTCCTTGCTTCTCTTAACCCCTGTGCTGTCACAATGCATCCCATGCCCTTTTAGGCCACATGATGTCACAATGAATTATTTGATTCTTGGCCTCCATGGTGGCATAATAGATCCTTGCTTCTATTGGTCCCCGTGCTGTAACAATTCATCCCTGGCCCTTTTAGGCCCATTGGTGTCAAAAGGGATTCTTAGATTGTTAGCCTGCATTGGGTCACAATGGTTCCTTGCTTCTCTTAACCCCTGTGCTGTCACAATGCATCCCATGCCCTTTTAGGCCACTTGATGTCACAATGAATCTTTTGATTCTTGGCCTCCATGGTGTCATAATGGTTCCTTGTTTCTATTGGGCCCCATGCTGTCACAATTGATCCCTGGCCCTTTTACGCCTCCTGGTGTCAAATGGGATCCTGGGATTATTAGCCTCCATTGGGTCACAATGGATCCTTGCTTCTCTAAACCCCTGTGGTGGCACAATGCATCCCATGCCCTTTTAGGCCACTTGATGTCACAATGAATCATTTGATTCTTGGCCTCCATGGTGGCATAATAGATCCTTGCTTCTATTGGTCCCCGTGCTGTAACAATCCATCCCTGGCCCTTTTTATACCCCCTGGTGCCGCAAGGGATCATTAGATTGTTAGCCTGCATTGGGTCATAATGGTTCCTTGCTTCTCTTAACCTCTGTGGTGTCACAATGCATTCCAAGCCCTTTTAGGACACTTGGTCTTACAATGAACCATTTGATTCTTGGCCTTCATGGTGTCATAATGGTTCCTCGCTTCCATAGGTCCCCATGCTGTCAGAGTCGATCCGTGGTCCTTTTGCGCCCCCTGGTGTCAAAAGGGATTCTTAGATTGTTAGCCTGCATTGGGTCACAATGGTTCCTTGCTTCTCTTAACCCCTGTGGTGTCACAATGCATCCCATGCCCTTTTAGGCCACTTGATGTCACAATGAATAATTTGATTCTTGGCCTCCATGGTGGCATAATTGTACCAGGTTTTACTTGGGCCCCATGCTTTCACAATTGATCCCTGCACCTTTTAGGCCCATTGGTGTCACAAGGGATTATTAGATTGTTAGCCTGCTTTGGGTCACAATGGTTCCTTGCTTCTCTTAACCTCTGTGGTGTCACAATGCATCCCATGCCCTTTTAGGCCACTTGATGTCACAATGAATCATTTGATTCTTGGCCTCCATGGTGTCATAATGGTTCCTTGTTTCTATTGGGCCCCATGCTGTCACAATTGATCCCTGGCCCTTTTACGCCCCCTGGTGTCAAATGGGATCCTGGGATTATTAGTCTCCATTGGGTCACAATGGATCCTTGCTTCTCTTACCCCCTGTGCTGTCACAATGCATCCCATGCACTTTTAGGCCACTTGATGTCACAATGAATCATTTGATTCTTGGCCTCCACGGTGGCATAATAGATCCTAGCTTCTCTTGGTCCCCATGCCGTAACAATCCATCCCTGGCCCTTTTTATACCCCCTGGTGCCACAAGGGATCATTAGATGGTTAGCCTGCATTGGGTCACAATGTTTCCTTGCTTCTCTTAACCTCTGTGGTGTCACAATGCATTCCAAGCCCTTTTAGGCCACTTGGTCTTACAATGAAACATTTGATTCTTGGCCTCCATGGTGTCATAATGGTTCCTTGCTTCTATAGGTCCCCTTGCTGTCAGAGTTCATCCGTGGTCCTTTTGCGCCCCCTGGTGTCAAAAGGGATTCTTAGATTGTTAGCCTGCATTGGGTCACAATGGTTCCTTGCTTCTCTTAACCCCTGTGGTGTCACAATGCATCCCATGCCCTTTTAGGCCACTTGATGTCACAATGAATCATTTGATTCTTGGCCTCCATGGTGGCGTAATTTTACCAGGTTTTAATTGGGCCCCATGCTTTCACAATTCATCCCTGCCCCTTTTAGGCCCATTGGTGTCAAAAGGGATTATTAGATTGTTAGCCTCCATTGGGTCACAATGGATCCTTGCTTCTCTTAACCCCTGTGCTGTCACAATGCATCCCATGCCCTTTTAGGCCACATGATGTCACAATGAATTATTTGATTCTTGGCCTCCATGGTGGCATAATAGATCCTTGCTTCTATTGGTCCCTGTGCTATAACAATTCCTCCCTGGCCCTTTTAGGCCCATTGGTGTCACAAGGGATCATTAGATTGTTAGCCTGCATTGGGTCACAATGGTTCCTTGCTTCTCTTAACCTCTGTGGTGTCACAATGCATCCCATGCACTTTTAGGCCACTTGATGTCACAATGAATCTTTTGATTCTTGGCCTCCATGGTGTCATAATGGTTCCTTGTTTCTATTGGGCCCCATGCTGTCACAATTCATCCCTGGCCCTTTTACGCCCCCTGGTGTCAAATGGGATCCTGGGATTATTCGCCTCCATTGGGTCACAATGGATCCTTGCTTCTCTTAACCCCTGTGCTGTCACAATGCATTACAAGCCCTTTTAGGCCACTTGGTCTTACAATGAACCATTTGATTCCTGGCCTCCATGGTGGCATAATAGATCCTTGCTTCTATAGGTCCCCATGCTGTCAGAGTCCATCCGTGGTCCTTTTGCGCCCCCTGGTGTCAAAAGGGATTCTTAGATTGTTAGCCTGCATTGGGTCACAATGGATCCTTGATTCTCCTTACCCCTGTGGTGTCATAATGCATCCCATGCCCTTTTAGGCCACTTGATGTCACAATGAATCATTTGATTCTTGGCCTCCATGGTGGCATAATTGTACCAGGTTTTACTTGGGCCCCATGCTTTCACAATTCATCCCTGCCCCTTTTAGGCCCATTGGTGTCACAAGGGATCATTAGATTGTTAGCCTGCATTGGGTCACAATGGTTCCTTGCTTCTCTTAACCTCTGTGGTGTCACAATGCATCCCATGCACTTTTAGGCCACTTGATGTCACAATGAATCATTTGATTCTTGGCCTCCAGGGTGGCGCAATTGTACCAGGTTTTAATTGGGCCCCATGCTTTCACAATTCATCCCTGCCCCTTTTAGGCCCATTGTTGTCAAAAGGGATTATTAGATTGTTAGCCTCCATTGGGTCATAATGGATCCTTGCTTCTCTTAACCCCTGTGGTGTCACAATGCATCCCATGCCCTTTTAGGCCACTTGATGTCACAATGAATTATTTGATTCTTGGCCTCCATGGTGGCATAATAGATCCTTGCTTCTATTGGTCCCTGTGCTGTAACAATTCCTCCCTGCCCCTTTTAGGCCCATTGGTGTCACAAGGGATCATTAGATTGTTAGCCTGCATTGGGTCACAATGGTTCCTTGCTTCTCTTAACCTCTGTGGTGTCACAATGCATCCCATGCCCTTTTAGGCCACTTGATGTCACAATGAATCTTTTGATTCTTGGCCTCCATGGTGTCATAATGGTTCCTTGTTTCTATTGGGCCCCAAGCTGTCACAATTCATCCCTGGCCCTTTTACGCCCCCTGGTGTCAAATGGGATCCTGGGATTATTAGCCTCCATTGGGTCACAATGGATCCTTGCTTCTCTTAACCCCTGTGCTGTCACAATGCATCCCATGCCCTTTTAGGCCACTTGGTCTTACAATGAACCATTTGATTCTTGGCCTTCATGGTGTCATAATGGTTCCTTGCTTCCATAGGTCCCCATGTTGTCAGAGTCGATCCGTGGTCCATTTTGCGCCCCCTGGTGTCAAAAGGGATTCTTAGATTGTTAGCCTGCATTGGGTCACAATGGTTCCTTGCTTCTCTTAACCCCTGTGCTGTCACAATGCATCCCATGCCCTTTTAGGCCACTTGATGTCACAATGAATCATTTGATTCTTGGCCTCCATGGTGGCATAATTGTACCAGGTTTTACTTGGGCCCCATGCTTTCACAATTCATCCCTGCCCCTTTTAGGCCCATTGGTGTCACAAGGGATCATTAGATTGTTAGCCTGCATTGGGTCACAATGGTTCCTTGCTTCTCTTAACCTCTGTGGTGTCACAATGCATCCCATGCACTTTTAGGCCACTTGATGTCACAATGAATCATTTGATTCTTGGCCTCCATGGTGGCGTAATTGTACCAGGTTTTAATTGGGCCCCATGCTTTCACAATACATCCCTGCCCCTTTTAGGCCCATTGGTGTCAAAAGGGATTATTAGATTGTTAGCCTCCATTGGGTCACAATGGATCCTTGCTTCTCTTAACCCCTGTGCTGTCACAATGCATCCCATGCCCTTTTAGGCCACATGATGTCACAATGAATTATTTGATTCTTGGCCTCCATGGTGGCATAATAGATCCTTGCTTCTATTGGTCCCTGTGCTGTAACAATTCCTCCCTGGCTCTTTTAGGCCCATTGGTGTCAAAAGGGATCATTAGATTGTTAGCCTGCATTGGGTCACAATGGTTCCTTGCTTCTCTTAACCTCTGTGGTGTCACAATGCATCCCATGCCCTTTTAGGCCACTTGATGTCACAATGAATCTTTTGATTCTTGGCCTCCATGGTGTCATAATGGTTCCTTGTTTCTATTGGGCCCCATGCTGTCACAATTCATCCCTGGCCCTTTTACGCCCCCTGGTGTCAAATGGGATCCTGGGATTATTAGCCTCCATTGTGTCACAATGGATCCTTGCTTCTCTTAACCCCTGTGCTGTTACAATGCATACCATGCCCTTTTAGGCCACTTGATGTCACAATGAATCATTTGATTCTTGGCCTCCATGGTGGCGTAATTGTACCAGGTTTTAATTGGGCCCCATGCTTTCACAATTCATCCCTGCCCCTTTTAGGCCCATTGTTGTCAAAAGGGATTATTAGATTGTTAGCCTCCATTGGGTCATAATGGATCCTTGCTTCTCTTAACCCCTGTGCTGTCACAATGCATCCCATGCCCTTTTAGGCCACTTGATGTCACAATGAATCATTTGATTCTTGGCCTCCATGGTGTCATAATGGTTCCTTGTTTCTATTGGGCCCCATGCTGTCACAATTCATCCCTGGCCCTTTTACGCCCCCTGGTGTCAAATGGGATCCTGGGATTATTAGCCTCCATTGGGTCACAATGGATCCTTGCTTCTCTTAACCCCTGTGGTGGCACAATGCATCCCATGCCCTTTTAGGCCACTTGATGTCACAATGAATCATTTGATTCTTGGCCTCTACGGTGGCATAATAGATCGTTACTTCTATTGGTCCCTGTGCTGTAACAATCCATCCCTGGCCCTTTTTATACCCCCTGGTGCCACAAGGGATCATTAGATGGTTAGCCTGCATTGGGTCACAAGGGTTCCTTGCTTCACTTAACCTCTGTGGTGTCACAATGCATTCCAAGACCTTTTAGGCCACTTGGTCTTACAATGAACCATTTGATTCTTGGCCTTCATGGTGTCATAATGGTTCCTTGCTTCCATAGGTCCCCATGTTGTCAGAGTCGATCCGTGGTCCTTTTGCGCCCCCTGGTGTCAAAAGGGATTCTTAGATTGTTAGCCTGCATTGGGTCACAATGGTTCCTTGCTTCTCTTAACCCCTGTGCTGTCACAATGCATTACAAGCCCTTTTAGGCCACTTGGTCTTACAATGAACCATTTGATTCCTGGCCTCCATGGTGGCATAATAGATCCTTGCTTCTATAGGTCCCCATGCTGTCAGAGTCCATCCGTGGTCCTTTTGCGCCCCCTGGTGTCAAAAGGGATTCTTAGATTGTTAGCCTGCATTGGGTCACAATGGATCCTTGATTCTCCTTACCCCTGTGGTGTCATAATGCATCCCATGCCCTTTTAGGCCACTTGATGTCACAATGAATCATTTGATTCTTGGCCTCCATGGTGGCATAATTGTACCAGGTTTTACTTGGGCCCCATGCTTTCACAATTCATCCCTGCCCCTTTTAGGCCCATTGGTGTCACAAGGGATCATTAGATTGTTAGCCTGCATTGGGTCACAATGGTTCCTTGCTTCTCTTAACCTCTGTGGTGTCACAATGCATCCCATGCACTTTTAGGCCACTTGATGTCACAATGAATCATTTGATTCTTGGCCTCCAGGGTGGCGCAATTGTACCAGGTTTTAATTGGGCCCCATGCTTTCACAATTCATCCCTGCCCCTTTTAGGCCCATTGTTGTCAAAAGGGATTATTAGATTGTTAGCCTCCATTGGGTCATAATGGATCCTTGCTTCTCTTAACCCCTGTGCTGTCACAATGCATCCCATGCCCTTTTAGGCCACTTGATGTCACAATGAATTATTTGATTCTTGGCCTCCATGGTGGCATAATAGATCCTTGCTTCTATTGGTCCCTGTGCTGTAACAATTCCTCCCTGCCCCTTTTAGGCCCATTGGTGTCACAAGGGATCATTAGATTGTTAGCCTGCATTGGGTCACAATGGTTCCTTGCTTCTCTTAACCTCTGTGGTGTCACAATGCATCCCATGCCCTTTTAGGCCACTTGATGTCACAATGAATCTTTTGATTCTTGGCCTCCATGGTGTCATAATGGTTCCTTGTTTCTATTGGGCCCCAAGCTGTCACAATTCATCCCTGGCCCTTTTACGCCCCCTGGTGTCAAATGGGATCCTGGGATTATTAGCCTCCATTGGGTCACAATGGATCCTTGCTTCTCTTAACCCCTGTGCTGTCACAATGCATCCCATGCCCTTTTAGGCCACTTGGTCTTACAATGAACCATTTGATTCTTGGCCTTCATGGTGTCATAATGGTTCCTTGCTTCCATAGGTCCCCATGTTGTCAGAGTCGATCCGTGGTCCTTTTGCGCCCCCTGGTGTCAAAAGGGATTCTTAGATTGTTAGCCTGCATTGGGTCACAATGGTTCCTTGCTTCTCTTAACCCCTGTGCTGTCACAATGCATCCCATGCCCTTTTAGGCCACTTGATGTCACAATGAATCATTTGATTCTTGGCCTCCATGGTGGCATAATTGTACCAGGTTTTACTTGGGCCCCATGCTTTCACAATTCATCCCTGCCCCTTTTAGGCCCATTGGTGTCACAAGGGATCATTAGATTGTTAGCCTGCATTGGGTCACAATGGTTCCTTGCTTCTCTTAACCTCTGTGGTGTCACAATGCATCCCATGCACTTTTAGGCCACTTGATGTCACAATGAATCATTTGATTCTTGGCCTCCATGGTGGCGTAATTGTACCAGGTTTTAATTGGGCCCCATGCTTTCACAATACATCCCTGCCCCTTTTAGGCCCATTGGTGTCAAAAGGGATTATTAGATTGTTAGCCTCCATTGGGTCACAATGGATCCTTGCTTCTCTTAACCCCTGTGGTGGCACAATGCATCCCATGCCCTTTTAGGCCACTTGATGTCACAATGAATCATTTGATTCTTGGCCTCTACGGTGGCATAATAGATCGTTACTTCTATTGGTCCCCGTGCTGTAACAATCCATCCCTGGCCCTTTTTATACCCCCTGGTGCCACAAGGGATCATTAGATTGTTAGCCTGCATTGGGTCACAAGGGTTCCTTGCTTCTCTTAACCCCTGTGCTGTCACAATGCATTACAAGCCCTTTTAGGCCACTTGGTCTTACAATGAACCATTTGATTCCTGGCCTCCATGGTGGCATAATAGATCCTTGCTTCTATAGGTCCCCATGCTGTCAGAGTCCATCCGTGGTCCTTTTGCGCCCCCTGGTGTCAAAAGGGATTCTTAGATTGTTAGCCTGCATTGGGTCACAATGGATCCTTGATTCTCCTTACCCCTGTGGTGTCATAATGCATCCCATGCCCTTTTAGGCCACTTGATGTCACAATGAATCATTTGATTCTTGGCCTCCATGGTGGCATAATTGTACCAGGTTTTACTTGGGCCCCATGCTTTCACAATTCATCCCTGCCCCTTTTAGGCCCATTGGTGTCACAAGGGATCATTAGATTGTTAGCCTGCATTGGGTCACAATGGTTCCTTGCTTCTCTTAACCTCTGTGGTGTCACAATGCATCCCATGCACTTTTAGGCCACTTGATGTCACAATGAATCATTTGATTCTTGGCCTCCAGGGTGGCGCAATTGTACCAGGTTTTAATTGGGCCCCATGCTTTCACAATTCATCCCTGCCCCTTTTAGGCCCATTGTTGTCAAAAGGGATTATTAGATTGTTAGCCTCCATTGGGTCATAATGGATCCTTGCTTCTCTTAACCCCTGTGCTGTCACAATGCATCCCATGCCCTTTTAGGCCACTTGATGTCACAATGAATTATTTGATTCTTGGCCTCCATGGTGGCATAATAGATCCTTGCTTCTATTGGTCCCTGTGCTGTAACAATTCCTCCCTGCCCCTTTTAGGCCCATTGGTGTCACAAGGGATCATTAGATTGTTAGCCTGCATTGGGTCACAATGGTTCCTTGCTTCTCTTAACCTCTGTGGTGTCACAATGCATCCCATGCCCTTTTAGGCCACTTGATGTCACAATGAATCTTTTGATTCTTGGCCTCCATGGTGTCATAATGGTTCCTTGTTTCTATTGGGCCCCAAGCTGTCACAATTCATCCCTGGCCCTTTTACGCCCCCTGGTGTCAAATGGGATCCTGGGATTATTAGCCTCCATTGGGTCACAATGGATCCTTGCTTCTCTTAACCCCTGTGCTGTCACAATGCATCCCATGCCCTTTTAGGCCACTTGGTCTTACAATGAACCATTTGATTCTTGGCCTTCATGGTGTCATAATGGTTCCTTGCTTCCATAGGTCCCCATGTTGTCAGAGTCGATCCGTGGTCCTTTTGCGCCCCCTGGTGTCAAAAGGGATTCTTAGATTGTTAGCCTGCATTGGGTCACAATGGTTCCTTGCTTCTCTTAACCCCTGTGCTGTCACAATGCATCCCATGCCCTTTTAGGCCACTTGATGTCACAATGAATCATTTGATTCTTGGCCTCCATGGTGGCATAATTGTACCAGGTTTTACTTGGGCCCCATGCTTTCACAATTCATCCCTGCCCCTTTTAGGCCCATTGGTGTCACAAGGGATCATTAGATTGTTAGCCTGCATTGGGTCACAATGGTTCCTTGCTTCTCTTAACCTCTGTGGTGTCACAATGCATCCCATGCACTTTTAGGCCACTTGATGTCACAATGAATCATTTGATTCTTGGCCTCCATGGTGGCGTAATTGTACCAGGTTTTAATTGGGCCCCATGCTTTCACAATACATCCCTGCCCCTTTTAGGCCCATTGGTGTCAAAAGGGATTATTAGATTGTTAGCCTCCATTGGGTCACAATGGATCCTTGCTTCTCTTAACCCCTGTGCTGTCACAATGCATCCCATGCCCTTTTAGGCCACATGATGTCACAATGAATCATTTGATTCTTGGCCTCCATGGTGGCATAATAGATCCTTGCTTCTATTGGTCCCTGTGCTGTAACAATTCCTCCCTGGCTCTTTTAGGCCCATTGGTGTCAAAAGGGATCATTAGATTGTTAGCCTGCATTGGGTCACAATGGTTCCTTGCTTCTCTTAACCCCTGTGGTGTCACAATGCATCCCATGCCCTTTTAGGCCACTTGATGTCACAATGAATCTTTTGATTCTTGGCCTCCATGGTGTCATAATGGTTCCTTGTTTCTATTGGGCCCCATGCTGTCACAATTCATCCCTGGCCCTTTTACGCCCCCTGGTGTCAAATGGGATCCTGGGATTATTAGCCTCCATTGGGTCACAATGGATCCTTGCTTCTCTTAACCCCTGTGCTGTTACAATGCATACCATGCCCTTTTAGGCCACTTGATGTCACAATGAATCATTTGATTCTTGGCCTCCATGGTGGCGTAATTGTACCAGGTTTTAATTGGGCCCCATGCTTTCACAATTCATCCCTGCCCCTTTTAGGCCCATTGTTGTCAAAAGGGATTATTATATTGTTAGCCTCCATTGGGTCATAATGGATCCTTGCTTCTCTTAACCCCTGTGCTGTCACAATGCATCCCATGCCCTTTTAGGCCACTTGATGTCACAATGAATCATTTGATTCTTGGCCTCCATGGTGTGGTAATGGTTCCTTGTTTCTATTGGGCCCCATGCTGTCACAATTCATCCCTGGCCCTTTTACGCCCCCTGGTGTCAAATGGGATCCTGGGATTATTAGCCTCCATTGGGTCACAATGGATCCTTGCTTCTCTTAACCCCTGTGGTGGCACAATGCATCCCATGCCCTTTTAGGCCACTTGATGTCACAATGAATCATTTGATTCTTGGCCTCTACGGTGGCATAATAGATCGTTACTTCTATTGGTCCCCGTGCTGTAACAATCCATCCCTGGCCCTTTTTATACCCCCTGGTGCCACAAGGGATCATTAGATTGTTAGCCTGCATTGGGTCACAAGGGTTCCTTGCTTCTCTTAACCTCTGTGGTGTCACAATGCATTCCAAGCCCTTTTAGGCCACTTGGTCTTACAATGAACCATTTGATTCTTGGCCTTCATGGTGTCATAATGGTTCCTTGCTTCCATAGGTCCCCATGTTGTCAGAGTCGATCCGTGGTCCTTTTGCGCCCCCTGGTGTCAAAAGGGATTCTTAGATTGTTAGCCTGCATTGGGTCACAATGGTTCCTTGCTTCTCTTAACCCCTGTGCTGTCACAATGCATCCCATGCCCTTTTAGGCCACTTGATGTCACAATGAATCATTTGATTCTTGGCCTCCATGGTGGCATAATTGTACCAGGTTTTACTTGGGCCCCATGCTTTCACAATTCATCCCTGCCCCTTTTAGGCCCATTGGTGTCACAAGGGATCATTAGATTGTTAGCCTGCATTGGGTCACAATGGTTCCTTGCTTCTCTTAACCCCTGTGGTGTCACAATGCATCCCATGCCCTTTTAGGCCACTTGATGTCACAATGAATCTTTTGATTCTTGGCCTCCATGGTGTCATAATGGTTCCTTGTTTCTATTGGGCCCCATGCTGTCACAATTCATCCCTGGCCCTTTTACGCCCCCTGGTGTCAAATGGGATCCTGGGATTATTAGCCTCCATTGGGTCACAATGGATCCTTGCTTCTCTTAACCCCTGTGGTGTCACAATGCATCCCATGCCCTTTTAGGCCACTTGATGTCACAATGAATCATTTGATTCTTGGCCTCCAAGGTGGCATAATAGATCCTTGATTCTATTGGTCCCCGTGCTGTAACAATCCATCCCTGGCCCTTTTTATACCCCCTGGTGCCACAAGGGATCATTAGATTGCTAGCCTGCATTGGGTCACAATGGTTCCTTGCTTCTCTTAACCTCTGTGGTGTCACAATGCATTCCAAGCCCCTTTAGGCCACTTGGTCTTACAATGAACCATTTGATTCTTGGCCTTCATGGTGTCAAAATGGTTCCTTGCTTCCATAGGTCCCCATGTTGTCAGAGTTCATCCGTGGTCCTTTTGCGCCCCCTGGTGTCAAAAGGGATTCTTAGATTGTTAGCCTGCATTGGGTCACAATGGTTCCTTGCTTCTCTTAACCCCTGTGGTGTCACAATGCATCCCATGCCCTTTTAGGCCACTTGATGTCACAATGAATCTTTTGATTCTTGGCCTCCATGGTGTCATAATGGTTCCTTGTTTCTATTGGGCCCCATGCTGTCACAATTCATCCCTGGCCCTTTTACGCCCCCTGGTGTCAAATGGGATCCTGGGATTATTAGCCTCCATTGGGTCACAATGGATCCTTGCTTCTCTTAACCCCTGTGCTGTCACAATGCATCCCATGCCCTTTTAGGCCACTTGATGTCACAATGAATCATTTGATTCTTGGCCTCCATGGTGGCATAATTGTACCAGGTTTTACTTGGGCCCCATGCTTTCACAATTCATCCCTGCCCCTTTTAGGCCCATTGGTGTCACAAGGGATCATTAGATTGTTAGCCTGCATTGGGTCACAATGGTTCCTTGCTTCTCTTAACCCCTGTGGTGTCACAATGCATCCCATGCCCTTTTAGGCCACTTGATGTCACAATGAATCATTTGATTCTTGGCTTCCATGTTGTCATAATTGTTCCTTGTTTCTATTGGGCCCCATGCTGTCACAATTCATCCCTGGCCCTTTTACGCCCCCTGGTGTCAAATGGGATCCTGGGATTATTAGCCTCCATTGGGTCAGAATGGATCCTTGATTCTCTTAACCCCTGTGCTGTCACAATGCATCCCATGCCCTTTTAGGCCACTTGATGTCACAATGAATCATTTGATTCTTGGCCTCCACGGTGGCATAATAGATCCTTGCTTCTATTGGTCCCCGTGCTGTAACAATCCATCCCTGGCCCTTTTTATACCCCTGGTGCCACAAGGGATCATTAGATGGTTAGCCTGCATTGGGTCACAATGGTTCCTTGCTTCTCTTAATCCCTGTGCTGTCACAATGCATCCCATGCCCTTTTAGGCCACTTGATGTCACAATGAATCATTTGATTCTTGACCTCCATGGTGGCGCAATTGTACCAGGTTTTAATTGGGCCCCATGCTTTCACAATTCATCCCTGCCCCTTTTAGGCCCATTGTTGTCAAAAGGGATTATTAGATTGTTAGCCTCCATTGGGTCACAATGGTTCCTTGCTTCTCTTAACCCCTGTGCTGTCACAATGCATCCCATGCCCTTTTAGGCCACATGATGTCACAATGAATTATTTGATTCTTGGCCTCCATGGTGGCATAATAGATCCTTGCTTCTATTGGTCCCTGTGCTGTAACAATTCCTCCCTGCCCCTTTTAGGCCCATTGGTGTCACAAGGGATCATTAGATTGTTAGCCTGCATTGGGTCACAATGTTTCCTTGCTTCTCTTAACCCCTGTGGTGTCACAATGCATCCCATGCCCTTTTAGGCCACTTGATGTCACAATGAATCTTTTGATTCTTGGCCTCCATGGTGTCATAATGGTTCCTTGTTTCTATTGGGCCCCATGCTGTCACAATTCATCCCTGGCCCTTTTATGCCCCCTGGTGTCAAATGGGATCCTGGGATTATTAGCCTCCATTGGGTCACAATGGATCCTTGCTTCTCTTAACCCCTGTGCTGTCACAATGCATCCCATGCCCTTTTAGGCCACTTGATGTCACAATGAATCATTTGATTCTTGGCCTCCACGGTGGCATAACAGATCCTTGCTTCTATTGGTCCCCGTGCTGTAACAATCCATCCCTGGCCCTTTTTATACCCCCTGGTGCCACAAGGGATCATTAGATTGTTAGCCTGCATTGGGTCACAATGGTTCCTTGCTTCTCTTAACCTCTGTGGTGTCACAATGCATCCCAAGCCCTTTTAGGCCACTTGGTCTTACAATGAACCATTTGATTCTTTGCCTTCATGGTGTCATAATGGTTCCTTGCTTCCATAGGTCCCCATGTTGTCAGAGTCGATCCGTGGTCCTTTTGCGCCCCCTGGTGTCAAAAGGGATTCTTAGATTGTTAGCCTGCATTGGGTCACAATGGTTCCTTGCTTCTCTTAACCCCTGTGGTGTCACAATGCATCCCATGCCCTTTTAGGCCACTTGATGTCACAATGAATCATTTGATTCTTGGCCTCCATGGTGTCATAATGGTTCCTTGTTTCTATTGGGCCCCATGCTGTCACAATTCATCCCTGGCCCTTTTACGCCCCCTGGTGTCAAATGGGATCCTGGGATTATTAGCCTCCATTGGGTCACAATGGATCCTTGCTTCTCTTAACCCCTGTGCTGTCACAATGCATCCCATGCCCTTTTAGGCCACTTGATGTCACAATGAATCATTTGATTCTTGGCCTCCATGGTGGCGTAATTGTACCAGGTTTTACTTGGGCCCCATGCTTTCACAATTCATCCCTGACCCTTTTAGGCCCATTGTTGTCAAAAGGGATTAATAGATTGTTAGCCTCCATTGGGTCATAATGGATCCTTGCTTCTCTTAACCCCTGTGCTGTCACAATGCATCCCATCCCCTTTTAGGCCACATGATGTCACAATGAATTATTTGATTCTTGGCCTCCATGGTGGCATAATAGATCCTTGCTTCTATTGGTCCCTGTGCTGTAACAATTCCTCCCTGCCCCTTTTAGGCCCATTGGTGTCACAAGGGATCATTAGATTGTTAGCCTGCATTGGGTCACAATGGTTCCTTGCTTCTCTTAACCCCTGTGGTGTCACAATGCATCCCATGCCCTTTTAGGCCACTTGATGTCACAATGAATCTTTTGATTCTTGGCCTCCATGGTGTCATAATGGTTCCTTGTTTCTACTGGGCCCCAAGCTGTCACAATTCATCCCTGGCCCTTTTACGCCCCCTGGTGTCAAATGGGATTCTGGGATTATTAGCCTCCATTGGGTCACAATGGATCCTTGCTTCTCTTAACCCCTGTGCTGTCACAATGCATCCCATGCCCTTTTAGGCCACTTGGTCTTACAATGAACCATTTGATTCTTGGCCTTCATGGTGTCATAATGGTTCCTTGCTTCCATAGGTCCCCATGTTGTCAGAGTCGATCCGTGGTCCTTTTGCGCCCCATGGTGTCAAAAGGGATTCTTAGATTGTTAGCCTGCATTGGGTCACAATGGTTCCTTGCTTCTCTTAACCCCTGTGGTGTCACAATGCATCCCATGCCCTTTTAGGCCACTTGATGTCACAATGAATCATTTGATTCTTGGCCTCCATGGTGTCATAATGGTTCATTGTCTCTATTGGGCCCCATGCTGTCACAATTCATCCCTGGCCCTTTTACGCCCCCTGGTGTCAAATGGGATCCTGGGATTATTAGCCTCCATTGGGTCACAATGGATCCTTGCTTCTCTTAACCCCTGTTCTGTCACAATGCATCCCATGCCCTTTTAGGCCACTTGATGTCACAATGAATTATTTGATTCTTGGCCTCCATGGTGGCATAATAGATCCTTGCTTCTATTGGTCCCTGTGCTGTAACAATTCCTCCCTGGCCCTTTTAGGCCCATTGGTGTCACAAGGGATCATTAGATTGTTAGCCTGCATTGGGTCACAATGGTTCCTTGCTTCTCTTAACCTCTGTGGTGTCACAATGCATCCCATGCCCTTTTTGGCCACTTGATGTCACAATGAATCATTTGATTCTTGGCCTCCATGGTGGCATAATTGTACCAGGTTTTACTTGGGCCCCATGCTTTCACAATTCATCCCTGCCCCTTTTAGGCCCATTGGTGTCACAAGGGATCATAAGATTGTTAGCCTGCATTGGGTCACAATGGTTCCTTGCTTCTCTTAACCTCTGTGGTGTCACAATGCATCCCATGCCCTTTTAGGCCACTTGATGTCACAATGAATCATTTGATTCTTGGCCTCCATGGTGGCATAATTGTACCAGGTTTTACTTGGGCCCCATGCTTTCACAATTCATCCCTGGCCCTTTTAGGCCCATTGGTGTCACAAGGGATCATTAGATTGTTAGCCTGCATTGGGTCACAATGGTTCCTTGCTTCTCTTAACCCCTGTGGTGTCACAATGCATCCCATGCCCTTTTAGGCCACTTGATGTCACAATGAATCATTTGATTCTTGGCCTCCATGGTGTCATAATGGTTCCTTGTTTCTATTGGGCCCCATGCTGTCACAATTCATCCCTGGACCTTTTACGCCCCCTGGTGTCAAATGGGATCCTGGGATTATTAGCCTCCATGGGGTCACAATGGATCCTTGCTTCTCATAACCCCTGTGCTGTCACAATGCATCCCATGCCCTTTTAGTCCACTTGGTCTTACAATGAACCATTTGATTCTTGGCCTTCATGGTGTCATAATGGTTCCTTGCTTCCATAGGTCCCCATGTTGTCAGAGTCGATCCGTGGTCCTTTTGCGCCCCCTGGTGTCAAAAGGGATTCTTAGATTGTTAGCCTGCATTGGGTCACAATGGTTCCTTGCTTCTCTTAACCCCTGTGCTGTCACAATGCATCCCATGCCCTTTTAGGCCACTTGATGTCACAATGAATCATTTGATTCTTGGCCTCCATGGTGGCATAATTGTACCAGGTTTTACTTGGGCCCCATGCTTTCACAATTCATCCCTGCCCCTTTTAGGCCCATTGGTGTCACAAGGGATCATTAGATTGTTAGCCTGCATTGGGTCACAATGGTTCCTTGCTTCTCTTAACCTCTGTGGTGTCACAATGCATCCCATGCACTTTTAGGCCACTTGATGTCACAATGAATCATTTGATTCTTGGCCTCCATGGTGGCGTAATTGTACCAGGTTTTAATTGGGCCCCATGCTTTCACAATACATCCCTGCCCCTTTTAGGCCCATTGGTGTCAAAAGGGATTATTAGATTGTTAGCCTCCATTGGGTCACAATGGATCCTTGCTTCTCTTAACCCCTGTGCTGTCACAATGCATCCCATGCCCTTTTAGGCCACTTGATGTCACAATGAATCTTTTGATTCTTGGCCTCCATGGTGTCATAATGGTTCCTTGTTTCTATTGGGCCCCATGCTGTCACAATTCATCCCTGGCCCTTTTACGCCCCCTGGTGTCAAATGGGATCCTGGGATTATTAGCCTCCATTGGGTCAAAATGGATCGTTGCTTCTCTTAACCCCTGTGCTGTCACAATGCATCCCATGCCCTTTCAGTCCACTTGATGTCACAATGAATCATTTGATTCTTGGCCTCCACGGTGGCATAACAGATCCTTGCTTCTATTGGTCCCCGTGCTGTAACAATCCATCCCTGGCCCTTTTTATACCCCCTGGTGCCACACGGGATCATTAGATTGTTAGCCTGCATTGGGTCACAATGGTTCCTTGCTTCTCTTAACCTCTGTGGTGTCACAATGCATCCCAAGCCCTTTTAGGCCACTTGGTCTTACAATGAACCATTTGATTCTTTGCCTTCATGGTGTCATAATGGTTCCTTGCTTCCATAGGTCCCCATGTTGTCAGAGTCGATCCGTGGTCCTTTTACGCCCCCTGGTGTCAAAAGGGATTCTTAGATTGTTAGCCTGCATTGGGTCACAATGGTTCCTTGCTTCTCTTAACCCCTGTGGTGTCACAATGCATCCCATGCCCTTTTAGGCCACTTGATGTCACAATGAATCATTTGATTCTTGGCCTCCATGGTGGCATAATTGTACCAGGTTTTACTTGGGCCCCATGCTTTCACAATTCATCCCTGCCCCTTTTAGGCCCATTGGTGTCACAAGGGATCATTAGATTGTTAGCCTGCATTGGGTCACAATGGTTCCTTGCTTCTCTTAACCTCTGTGGTGTCACAATGCATCCCATGCACTTTTAGGCCACTTGATGTCACAATGAATCATTTGATTCTTGGCCTCCACGGAGGCATAATAGATCCTTGCTTCTATTGGACCCCGTGCTGTAACAATCCATCCCGGGCCCTTTTTATACCCCCTGGTGCCACAAGGGATCATTAGATTGCTAGCCTGCATTGGGTCACAATGGTTCCTTGCTTCTCTTAACCTCTGTGGTGTCACAATGCATCCCATGCCCTTTTAGGCCACTTGATGTCACAATGAATCATTTGATTCTTGACCTCCATGGTGGCGCAATTGTACCAGGTTTTAATTGGGCCCCATGCTTTCACAATTCATCCCTGCCCCTTTTAGGCCCATTGTTGTCAAAAGGGATTATTAGATTGTTAGCCTCCATTGGGTCATAATGGATCCTTGCTTCTCTTAACCCCTGTGGTGTCACAGTGCATCCCATGCCCTTTTAGGCCACATGATGTCACAATGAATTATTTGATTCTTGGCCTCCATGGTGGCATAATAGATCCTTGCTTCTATTGGTCCCTGTGCTGTAACAATTCCTCCCTGGCCCTTTTAGGCCCATTGGTGTCACAAGGGATCATTAGATTGTTAGCCTGCATTGGGTCACAATGTTTCCTTGCTTCTCTTAACCCCTGAGGTGTCACAATGCATCCCATGCCCTTTTAGGCCACTTGATGTCACAATGAATCTTTTGATTCTTGGCCTCCATGGTGTCATAATGGTTCCTTGTTTCTATTGGGCCCCATGCTGTCACAATTCATCCCTGGCCCTTTTATGCCCCCTGGTGTCAAATGGGATCCTGGGATTATTAGCCTCCATTGGGTCACAATGGATCCTTGCTTCTCTTAACCCCTGTGCTGTCACAATGCATCCCATGCCCTTTTAGGCCACTTGATGTCACAATGAATCATTTGATTCTTGGCCTCCACGGTGGCATAACAGATCCTTGCTTCTATTGGTCCCCGTGCTGTAACAATCCATCCCTGGCCCTTTTTATACCCCCTGGTGCCACAAGGGATCATTAGATTGTTAGCCTGCATTGGGTCACAATGGTTCCTTGCTTCTCTTAACCTCTGTGGTGTCACAATGCATCCCAAGCCCTTTTAGGCCACTTGGTCTTACAATGAACCATTTGATTCTTTGCCTTCATGGTGTCATAATGGTTCCTTGCTTCCATAGGTCCCCATGTTGTCAGAGTCGATCCGTGGTCCTTTTGCGACCCCTGGTGTCAAAAGGGATTCTTAGATTGTTAGCCTGCATTGGGTCACAATGGTTCCTTGCTTCTCTTAACCCCTGTGGTGTCACAATGCATCCCATGCCCTTTTAGGCCACTTGATGTCACAATGAATCATTTGATTCTTGGCCTCCATGGTGTCATAATGGTTCATTGTCTCTATTGGGCCCCATGCTGTCACAATTCATCCCTGGCCCTTTTACGCCCCCTGGTGTCAAATGGGATCCTGGGATTATTAGCCTCCATTGGGTCACAATGGATCCTTGCTTCTCTTAACCCCTGTGCTGTCACAATGCATCCCATGCCCTTTTAGGCCACTTGATGTCACAATGAATTATTTCATTCTTGGCCTCCATGGTGGCATAATAGATCCTTGATTCTATTGGTCCCTGTGCTGTAACAATTCCTCCCTGGCCCTTTTAGGCCCATTGGTGTCACAAGGGATCATTAGATTGTTAGCCTGCATTGGGTCACAATGGTTCCTTGCTTCTCTTAACCCCTGTGGTGTCACAATGCATCCCATGCCCTTTTTGGCCACTTGATGTCACAATGAATCATTTGATTCTTGGCCTCCATGGTGGCATAATTGTACCAGGTTTTACTTGGGCCCCATGCTTTCACAATTCATCCCTGCCCCTTTTAGGCCCATTGGTGTCACAAGGGATCATAAGATTGTTAGCCTGCATTGGGTCACAATGGTTCCTTGCTTCTCTTAACCTCTGTGGTGTCACAATGCATCCCATGCCCTTTTAGGCCACTTGATGTCACAATGAATCATTTGATTCTTGGCCTCCATGGTGGCATAATTGTACCAGGTTTTACTTGGGCCCCATGCTTTCACAATTCATCCCTGGCCCTTTTAGGCCCATTGGTGTCACAAGGGATCATTAGATGGTTAGCCTACATTGGGTCACAATGGTTCCTTGCTTCTCTTAACCCCTGTGGTGTCACAATGCATCCCATGCACTTTTAGGCCACTTGATGTCACAATGAATCATTTGATTCTTGGCCTCCATGGTGTCATAATGGTTCCTTGTTTCTATTGGGCCCCATGCTGTCACAATTCATCCCTGGACCTTTTACGCCCCCTGGTGTCAAATGGGATCCTGGGATTATTAGTCTCCATGGGGTCACAATGGATCCTTGTTTCTCTTAACCCCTGTGCTGTCACAATGCATCCCATGCCCTTTTAGGCCACTTGGTCTTACAATGAACCATTTGATTCTTGGCCTTCATGGTGTCATAATGGTTCCTTGCTTCCATAGGTCCCCATGTTGTCAGAGTCGATCCGTGGTCCTTTTGCGCCCCCTGGTGTCAAAAGGGATTCTTAGATTGTTAGCCTGCATTGGGTCACAATGGTTCCTTGCTTCTCTTAACCCCTGTGCTGTCACAATGCATCCCATGCCCTTTTAGGCCACTTGATGTCACAATGAATCATTTGATTCTTGGCCTCCATGGTGGCATAATTGTACCAGGTTTTACTTGGGCCCCATGCTTTCACAATTCATCCCTGCCCCTTTTAGGCCCATTGGTGTCACAAGGGATCATTAGATTGTTAGCCTGCATTGGGTCACAATGGTTCCTTGCTTCTCTTAACCTCTGTGGTGTCACAATGCATCCCATGCACTTTTAGGCCACTTGATGTCACAATGAATCATTTGATTCTTGGCCTCCATGGTGGCGTAATTGTACCAGGTTTTAATTGGGCCCCATGCTTTCACAATACATCCCTGCCCCTTTTAGGCCCATTGGTGTCAAAAGGGATTATTAGATTGTTAGCCTGCATTGGGTCACAATGGATCCTTGCTTCTCTTAACCCCTGTGCTGTCACAATGCATCCCATGCCCTTTTAGGCCACTTGATGTCACAATGAATCTTTTGATTCTTGGCCTCCATGGTGTCATAATCGTTCCTTGTTTCTATTGGGCCCCATGCTGTCACAATTCATCCCTGGCCCTTTTACGCCCCCTGGTGTCAAATGGGATCCTGGGATTATTAGCCTCCATTGGGTCACAATGGATCGTTGCTTCTCTTAACCCCTGTGCTGTCACAATGCATCCCATGCCCTTTTAGGCCACTTGATGTCACAATGAATCATTTGATTCTTGGCCTCCACGGTGGCATAACAGATCCTTGCTTCTATTGGACCCCGTGCTGTAACAATCCATCCCTGGCCCTTTTTATACCCCCTGGTGCCACAAGGGATCATTAGATTGTTAGCCTGCATTGGGTCACAATGGTTCCTTGCTTCTCTTAACCTCTGTGGTGTCACAATGCATTCCAAGCCCTTTTAGGCCACTTGGTCTTACAATGAACCATTTGATTCTTTGCCTTCATGGTGTCATAATGGTTCCTTGCTTCCATAGGTCCCCATGTTGTCAGAGTCGATCCGTGGTCCTTTTACGCCCCCTGGTGTCAAAAGGGATTCTTAGATTGTTAGCCTGCATTGGGTCACAATGGTTCCTTGCTTCTCTTAACCCCTGTGGTGTCACAATGCATCCCATGCCCTTTTAGGCCACTTGATGTCACAATGAATCATTTGATTCTTGGCCTCCATGGTGGCATAATTGTACCAGGTTTTACTTGGGCCCCATGCTTTCACAATTCATCCCTGCCCCTTTTAGGCCCATTGGTGTCACAAGGGATCATTAGATTGTTAGCCTGCATTGGGTCACAATGGTTCCTTGCTTCTCTTAACCTCTGTGGTGTCACAATGCATCCCATGCACTTTTAGGCCACTTGATGTCACAATGAATCATTTGATTCTTGGCCTCCACGGAGGCATAATAGATCCTTGCTTCTATTGGACCCCGTGCTGTAACAATCCATCCCGGGCCCTTTTTATACCCCCTGGTGCCACAAGGGATCATTAGATTGCTAGCCTGCATTGGGTCACAATGGTTCCTTGCTTCTCTTAACCTCTGTGGTGTCACAATGCATCCCATGCCCTTTTAGGCCACTTGATGTCACAATGAATCATTTGATTCTTGACCTCCATGGTGGCGCAATTGTACCAGGTTTTAATTGGGCCCCATGCTTTCACAATTCATCCCTGCCCCTTTTAGGCCCATTGTTGTCAAAAGGGATTATTAGATTGTTAGCCTCCATTGGGTCATAATGGATCCTTGCTTCTCTTAACCCCTGTGGTGTCACAGTGCATCCCATGCCCTTTTAGGCCACATGATGTCACAATGAATTATTTGATTCTTGGCCTCCATGGTGGCATAATAGATCCTTGCTTCTATTGGTCCCTGTGCTGTAACAATTCCTCCCTGGCCCTTTTAGGCCCATTGGTGTCACAAGGGATCATTAGATTGTTAGCCTGCATTGGGTCACAATGTTTCCTTGCTTCTCTTAACCCCTGAGGTGTCACAATGCATCCCATGCCCTTTTAGGCCACTTGATGTCACAATGAATCTTTTGATTCTTGGCCTCCATGGTGTCATAATGGTTCCTTGTTTCTATTGGGCCCCATGCTGTCACAATTCATCCCTGGCCCTTTTATGCCCCCTGGTGTCAAATGGGATCCTGGGATTATTAGCCTCCATTGGGTCACAATGGATCCTTGCTTCTCTTAACCCCTGTGCTGTCACAATGCATCCCATGCCCTTTTAGGCCACTTGATGTCACAATGAATCATTTGATTCTTGGCCTCCACGGTGGCATAACAGATCCTTGCTTCTATTGGTCCCCGTGCTGTAACAATCCATCCCTGGCCCTTTTTATACCCCCTGGTGCCACAAGGGATCATTAGATTGTTAGCCTCCATTGGGTCACAATGGATCCTTGCTTCTCTTAACCCCTGTGCTGTCACAATGCATCCCATGCCCTTTTAGGCCACTTGGTCTTACAATGAACCATTTGATTCTTGGCCTTCATGGTGTCATAATGGTTCCTTGCTTCCATAGGTCCCCATGTTGTCAGAGTCGATCTGTGGTCCTTTTGCGCCCCCTGGTGTCAAAAGGGATTCTTAGATTGTTAGCCTGCATTGGGTCACAATGGTTCCTTGCTTCTCTTAACCCCTGTGGTGTCACAATGCATCCCATGCCCTTTTAGGCCACTTGATGTCACAATGAATCATTTGATTCTTGGCCTCCATGGTGGCATAATTGTACCAGGTTTTACTTGGGCCCCATGCTTTCACAATTCATCCCTGCCCCTTTTAGGCCCATTGGTGTCACAAGGGATCATTAGATTGTTAGCCTGCATTGGGTCACAATGGTTCCTTGCTTCTCTTAACCTCTGTGGTGTCACAATGCATCCCATGCACTTTTAGGCCACTTGATGTCACAATGAATCATTTGATTCTTGGCCTCCATGGTGGCGTAATTGTACCAGGTTTTAATTGGGCCCCATGCTTTCACAATACATCCCTGCCCCTTTTAGGCCCATTGGTGTCAAAAGGGATTCTTAGATTGTTAGCCTGCATTGGGTCACAATGGATCCTTGCTTCTCTTAACCCCTGTGCTGTCACAATGCATCCCATGCCCTTTTAGGCCACATGATGTCACAATGAATTATTTGATTCTTGGCCTCCATGGTGGCATAATAGATCCTTGCTTCTATTGGTCCCTGTGCTGTAACAATTCCTCCCTGGCTCTTTTAGGCCCATTGGTGTCACAAGGGATCATTAGATTGTTAGCCTGCATTGGGTCACAATGGTTCCGTGCTTCTATTAACCTCTGTGGTGTCACAATGCATCCCATGCCCTTTTAGGCCACTTGATGTCACAATGAATCTTTTGATTCTTGGCCTCCATGGTGTCATAATGGTTCCTTGTTTCTATTGGGCCCCATGCTGTCACAATTCATCCCTGGCCCTTTTACGCCCCCTGGTGTCAAATGGGATCCTGGGATTATTAGCCTCCATTGGGTCACAATGGATCCTTGCTTCTCTTAACCCCTGTGCTGTTACAATGCATACCATGCCCTTTTAGGCCACTTGATGTCACAATGAATCATTTGATTCTTGGCCTCCATGGTGGCGTAATTGTACCAGGTTTTAATTGGGCCCCATGCTTTCACAATTCATCCCTGCCCCTTTTAGGCCCATTGTTGTCAAAAGGGATTATTATATTGTTAGCCTCCATTGGGTCATAATGGATCCTTGCTTCTCTTAACCCCTGTGCTGTCACAATGCATCCCATGCCCTTTTAGGCCACATGATGTCACAATGAATTATTTGATTCTTGGCCTCCATGGTGGCATAATAGATCCTTGCTTCTATTGGTCCCTGTGCTGTAACAATTCCTCCCTGGCCCTTTTAGGCCCATTGGTGTCACAAGGGATCATTAGATTGTTAGCCTGCATTGGGTCACAATGGTTCCTTGCTTCTCTTAACCCCTGTGGTGTCACAATGCATCCCATGCCCTTTTAGGCCACTTGATGTCACAATGAATCTTTTGATTCTTGGCCTCCATGGTGTCATAATGGTTCCTTGTTTCTATTGGGCCCCATGCTGTCACAATTCATCCCTGGCCCTTTTACGCCCCCTGGTGTCAAATGGGATCCTGGGATTATTAGCCTCCATTGGGTCACAATGGATCCTTGCTTCTCTTAACCCCTGCGCTGTCACAATGCATCCCATGCACTTTTAGGCCACTTGATGTCACAATGAATCATTTGATTCTTGGCCTCTACGGTGGCATAATAGATCCTTGCTTCTATTGGTCCCCGTGCTGTAACAATCCATCCCTGGCCCTTTTTATACCCCCTGGTGCCACAAGGGTTCATTAGATGGTTAGCCTGCATTGGGTCACAATGGTTCCTTGCTTCTCTTAACCTCTGTGGTGTCACAATGCATTCCAAGACCTTTTAGGCCACTTGGTCTTACAATGAACCATTTGATTCTTGGCCTTCATGGTGTCATAATGGTTCCTTGCTTCCATAGGTCCCCATGTTGTCAGAGTCGATCCGTGGTCCTTTTGCGCCCCCTGGTTTCAAAAGGGATTCTTAGATTGTTAGCCTGCATTGGGTCACAATGGTTCCTTGCTTCTCTTAACCTCTGTGGTCTCACAATGCATCCCATGCCCTTTTAGGCCACTTGATGTCACAATGAATCTTTTGATTCTTGGCCTCCATGGTGTCATAATGGTTCCTTGTTTCTATTGGGCCCCATGCTGTCACAATTCATCCCTGGCCCTTTTACGCCCCCTGGTGTCAAATGGGATCCTGGGATTATTAGCCTCCATTGGGTCACAATGGATCCTTGCTTCTCTTAACCCCTGTGGTGTCACAATGCATCCCATGCCCTTTTAGGCCACTTGATGTCACAATGAATCATTTGATTCTTGGCCTCCATGGTGGCATATTTGTACCAGGGTTTACTTGGGCCCCATGCCTTCACAATTCATCCCTGCCCCTTTTAGGCCCATTGGTGTCACAAGGGATCATTAGATTGTTAGCCTGCATTGGGTCACAATGGTTCCTTGCTTCTCTTAACCTCTGTGGTGTCACAATGCATCCCATGCCCTTTTAGGCCACTTGATGTCACAATGAATCATTTGATTCTTGGCCTCCATGGTGGCATATTTGTACCAGGGTTTAATTTGGCCCCATGCTTTCACAATTCATCCCTGCCCCTTTTAGGCCCATTGGTGTGACAAGGGATCATTAGATTGTTAGCCTGCATTGGGTCACAATGGTTCCTTGCTTCTCTTAACCCCTGTGCTGTCACAATGCATCCCATGCCCTTTTAGGCCACTTGATGTCACAATGAATCATTTGATTCTTGGCCTCCATGGTGGCATATTTGTACCAGGGTTTAATTGGGCCCCCTGCTTTCACAATTCCTCCCTGCCCCTTTTAGGCCCATTGGTGTGACAAGGGATCATTAGATTGTTAGCCTGCATTGGGTCACAATGGTTCCTTGCTTCTCTTAACCCCTGTGCTGTCACAATGCATCCCATGCCCTTTTAGGCCACTTGATGTCACAATGAATCATTTGATTCTTGGCCTCCATGGTGGCATAATTGTACCAGGTTTTACTTGGGCCCCATGCTTTCACAATTCATCCCTGCCCCTTTTAGGCCCATTGGTGTCACAAGGGATCATTAGATTGTTAGCCTGCTTTGGGTCACAATGGTTCCTTGCTTCTCTTAACCTCTGTGGTGTCACAATGCATCCCATGCCCTTTTAGGCCACATGATGTCACAATGAATTATTTGATTCTTGGCCTCCATGGTGGCATAATAGATCCTTGCTTCTATTGGTCCCTGTGCTGTAACAATTCCTCCCTGGCTCTTTTAGGCCCATTGGTGTCACAAGGGATCATTAGATTGTTAGCCTGCATTGGGTCACAATGGTTCCGTGCTTCTATTAACCTCTGTGGTGTCACAATGCATCCCATGCCCTTTTAGGCCACTTGATGTCACAATGAATCTTTTGATTCTTGGCCTCCATGGTGTCATAATGGTTCCTTGTTTCTATTGGGCCCCATGCTGTCACAATTCATCCCTGGCCCTTTTACGCCCCCTGGTGTCAAATGGGATCCTGGGATTATTAGCCTCCATTGGGTCACAATGGATCCTTGCTTCTCTTAACCCCTGTGCTGTTACAATGCATACCATGCCCTTTTAGGCCACTTGATGTCACAATGAATCATTTGATTCTTGGCCTCCATGGTGGCGTAATTGTACCAGGTTTTAATTGGGCCCCATGCTTTCACAATTCATCCCTGCCCCTTTTAGGCCCATTGTTGTCAAAAGGGATTATTATATTGTTAGCCTCCATTGGGTCATAATGGATCCTTGCTTCTCTTAACCCCTGTGCTGTCACAATGCATCCCATGCCCTTTTAGGCCACATGATGTCACAATGAATTATTTGATTCTTGGCCTCCATGGTGGCATAATAGATCCTTGCTTCTATTGGTCCCTGTGCTGTAACAATTCCTCCCTGCCCCTTTTAGGCCCATTGGTGTCACAAGGGATCATTAGATTGTTAGCCTGCATTGGGTCACAATGGTTCCTTGCTTCTCTTAACCCCTGTGGTGTCACAATGCATCCCATGCCCTTTTAGGCCACTTGATGTCACAATGAATCTTTTGATTCTTGGCCTCCATGGTGTCATAATGGTTCCTTGTTTCTATTGGGCCCCATGCTGTCACAATTCATCCCTGGCCCTTTTACGCCCCCTGGTGTCAAATGGGATCCTGGGATTATTAGCCTCCATTTGGTCACAATGGATCCTTGCTTCTCTTAACCCCTGCGCTGTCACAATGCATCCCATGCACTTTTAGGCCACTTGATGTCACAATGAATCATTTGATTCTTGGCCTCTACGGTGGCATAATAGATCGTTGCTTCTATTGGTCCCCGTGTTGTAACAATCCATCCCTGGCCCTTTTTATACCCCCTGGTGCCACAAGGGTTCATTAGATGGTTAGCCTCCATTGGGTCACAATGGTTCCTTGCTTCTCTTAACCTCTGTGGTGTCACAATGCATTCCAAGACCTTTTAGGCCACTTGGTCTTACAATGAACCATTTGATTCTTGGCCTTCATGGTGTCATAATGGTTCCTTGCTTCCATAGGTCCCCATGTTGTCAGAGTCGATCCGTGGTCCATTTTGCGCCCCCTGGTTTCAAAAGGGATTCTTAGATTGTTAGCCTGCATTGGGTCACAATGGTTCCTTGCTTCTCTTAACCCCTGTGGTGTCACAATGCATCCCATGCCCTTTTAGGCCACTTGATGTCACAATGAATCATTTGATTCTTGGCCTCCATGGTGGCATAATTGTACCAGGTTTTACTTGGGCCCCATGCTTTCACAATTCATCCCTGCCCCTTTTAGGCCCATTGGTGTCACAAGGGATCATTAGATTGTTAGCCTGCATTGGGTCACAATGGTTCCTTGCTTCTCTTAACCTCTGTGGTCTCACAATGCATCCCATGCCCTTTTAGGCCACTTGATGTCACAATGAATCTTTTGATTCTTGGCCTCCATGGTGTCATAATGGTTCCTTGTTTCTATTGGGCCCCATGCTGTCACAATTCATCCCTGGCCCTTTTACGCCCCCTGGTGTCAAATGGGAACCTGGGATTATTAGCCTCCATTGGGTCACAATGGATCCTTGCTTCTCTTAACCCCTGTGGTGTCACAATGCATCCCATGCCCTTTTAGGCCACTTGATGTCACAATGAATCATTTGATTCTTGGCCTCCATGGTGGCATATTTGTACCAGGGTTTACTTGGGCCCCATGCCTTCACAATTCATCCCTGCCCCTTTTAGGCCCATTGGTGTCACAAGGGATCATTAGATTGTTAGCCTGCATTGGGTCACAATGGTTCCTTGCTTCTCTTAACCTCTGTGGTGTCACAATGCATCCCATGCCCTTTTAGGCCACTTGATGTCACAATGAATCATTTGATTCTTGGCCTCCATGGTGGCATATTTGTACCAGGGTTTAATTTGGCCCCATGCTTTCACAATTCATCCCTGCCCCTTTTAGGCCCATTGGTGTGACAAGGGATCATTAGATTGTTAGCCTGCATTGGGTCACAATGGTTCCTTGCTTCTCTTAACCCCTGTGCTGTCACAATGCATCCCATGCCCTTTTAGGCCACTTGATGTCACAATGAATCATTTGATTCTTGGCCTCCATGGTGGCATATTTGTACCAGGGTTTAATTGGGCCCCCTGCTTTCACAATTCCTCCCTGCCCCTTTTAGGCCCATTGGTGTGACAAGGGATCATTAATTGTTAGCCTGCATTGGGTCACAATGGTTCCTTGCTTCTCTTAACCCCTGTGCTGTCACAATGCATCCCATGCCCTTTTAGGCCACTTGATGTCACAATGAATCATTTGATTCTTGGCCTCCATGGTGGCATAATTGTACCAGGTTTTACTTGGGCCCCATGCTTTCACAATTCATCCCTGCCCCTTTTAGGCCCATTGGTGTCACAAGGGATCATTAGATTGTTAGCCTGCTTTGGGTCACAATGGTTCCTTGCTTCTCTTAACCTCTGTGGTGTCACAATGCATCCCATGCACTTTTAGGCCACTTGATGTCACAATGAATCATTTGATTCTTGGCCTCCACGGAGGCATAATAGATCCTCGCTTCTATTGGTCCCCGTGCTGTAACAATCCATCCCTGGCCCTTTTTATACCCCCTGGTGCCACAAGGGATCATTAGATTGCTAGCCTGCATTGGGTCACAATGGTTCCTTGCTTCTCTTAACCTCTGTGGTGTCACAATGCATCCCATGCCCTTTTAGGCCACTTGATGTCACAATGAATCATTTGATTCTTGGCCTCCATGGTGGCATATTTGCACCAGGGTTTAATTTGGCCCCATGCTTTCACAATTCATCCCTGCCCCTTTTAGGCCCATTGGTGTGACAAGGGATCATTAGATTGTTAGCCTGCATTGGGTCACAATGGTTCCTTGCTTCTCTTAACCCCTGTGGTGTCACAATGCATCCCATGCCCTTTTAGGCCACTTGATGTCACAATGAATCATTTGATTCTTGGCCTCCATGGTGGCGTAATTGTACCAGGTTTTAATTGGGCCCCATGCTTTCACAATTCATCCCTGGCCCTTTTAGGCCAATTGTTGTCAAAAGGGATTATTATATTGTTAGCCTCCATTGGGTCATAATGGATCCTTGCTTCTCTTAACACCTGTGCTGTCACAATGCATCCCATGCCCTTTTAGGCCACATGATGTCACAATGAATTATTTGATTCTTGGCCTCCATGGTGGCATAATAGATCCTTGCTTCTATTGGTCCCTGTGCTGTAACAATTCCTCCCTGGCCCTTTTAGGCCCATTGGTGTCACAAGGGATCATTAGATTGTTAGCCTGCATTGGGTCACAATGGTTCCTTGCTTGTCTTAACCCCTGTGCTGTCACAATGCATCCCATGCCCTTTTAGGCCACTTGATGTCACAATGAATCTTTTGATTCTTGGCCTCCATGGTGTCATGATGGTTCCTTGTTTCTATTGGGCCCCATGCTGTCACAATTCATCCCTGGCCCTTTTACGCCCCCTGGTGTCAAATGGGATCCTGGGATTATTAGCCTCCATTGGGTCACAATGGATCCTTGCTTCTCTTAACCCCTGTGGTGTCACAATGCATCCCATGCCCTTTTAGGCCACTTGATGTCACAATGAATCATTTGATTCTTGGCCTCCACGGTGGCATAATAGATCCTCGCTTCTATTGGTCCCTGTGCTGTAACAATCCATCCCTCTCCCTTTTTATACCCCCTGGTGCCTCAAGGGATCATTAGATTGCTAGCCTGCATTGGGTCACAATGGTTCCTTGCTTCTCTTAACCTCTGTGGTGTCACAATGCATTCCAAGCCCTTTTAGGCCACTTGGTCTTACAATGAACCATTTGATTCTTGGCCTTCATGGTGTCATAATGGTTCCTTGCTTCCATAGGTCCCCATGTTGTCAGAGTCGATCCGTGGTCCTTTTGCGCCCCCTGGTGTCAAAATGGATTCTTAGATTGTTAGCCTGCATTGGGTCACAATGGTTCCTTGCTTCTCTTAACCCCTGTGCTGTCACAATGCATCCCATGCCCTTTTAGGCCACTTGGTCTTACAATGAATCATTTGATTCTTGGCCTCCATGGTGGCATAATTGTACCAGGTTTTACTTGGGCCCCATGCTTTCACAATTCATCCCTGCCCCTTTTAGGCCCATTGGTGTCACAAGGGATCATTAGATTGTTAGCCTGCTTTGGGTCACAATGGTTCCTTGCTTCTCTTAACCTCTGTGGTGTCACAATGCATCCCATGCCCTTTTAGGCCACATGATGTCACAATGAATTATTTGATTCTTGGCCTCCATGGTGGCATAATAGATCCTTGCTTCTATTGGTCCCTGTGCTGTAACAATTCCTCCCTGGCTCTTTTAGGCCCATTGGTGTCACAAGGGATCATTAGATTGTTAGCCTGCATTGGGTCACAATGGTTCCGTGCTTCTATTAACCTCTGTGGTGTCACAATGCATCCCATGCCCTTTTAGGCCACTTGATGTCACAATGAATCTTTTGATTCTTGGCCTCCATGGTGTCATAATGGTTCCTTGTTTCTATTGGGCCCCATGCTGTCACAATTCATCCCTGGCCCTTTTACGCCCCCTGGTGTCAAATGGGATCCTGGGATTATTAGCCTCCATTGGGTCACAATGGATCCTTGCTTCTCTTAACCCCTGTGCTGTTACAATGCATACCATGCCCTTTTAGGCCACTTGATGTCACAATGAATCATTTGATTCTTGGCCTCCATGGTGGCGTAATTGTACCAGGTTTTAATTGGGCCCCATGCTTTCACAATTCATCCCTGCCCCTTTTAGGCCCATTGTTGTCAAAAGGGATTATTATATTGTTAGCCTCCATTGGGTCATAATGGATCCTTGCTTCTCTTAACCCCTGTGCTGTCACAATGCATCCCATGCCCTTTTAGGCCACATGATGTCACAATGAATTATTTGATTCTTGGCCTCCATGGTGGCATAATAGATCCTTGCTTCTATTGGTCCCTGTGCTGTAACAATTCCTCCCTGCCCCTTTTAGGCCCATTGGTGTCACAAGGGATCATTAGATTGTTAGCCTGCATTGGGTCACAATGGTTCCTTGCTTCTCTTAACCCCTGTGGTGTCACAATGCATCCCATGCCCTTTTAGGCCACTTGATGTCACAATGAATCTTTTGATTCTTGGCCTCCATGGTGTCATAATGGTTCCTTGTTTCTATTGGGCCCCATGCTGTCACAATTCATCCCTGGCCCTTTTACGCCCCCTGGTGTCAAATGGGATCCTGGGATTATTAGCCTCCATTTGGTCACAATGGATCCTTGCTTCTCTTAACCCCTGCGCTGTCACAATGCATCCCATGCACTTTTAGGCCACTTGATGTCACAATGAATCATTTGATTCTTGGCCTCCATGGTGGCATAATAGATCGTTGCTTCTATTGGTCCCCGTGTTGTAACAATCCATCCCTGGCCCTTTTTATACCCCCTGGTGCCACAAGGGTTCATTAGATGGTTAGCCTCCATTGGGTCACAATGGTTCCTTGCTTCTCTTAACCTCTGTGGTGTCACAATGCATTCCAAGACCTTTTAGGCCACTTGGTCTTACAATGAACCATTTGATTCTTGGCCTTCATGGTGTCATAATGGTTCCTTGCTTCCATAGGTCCCCATGTTGTCAGAGTCGATCCGTGGTCCATTTTGCGCCCCCTGGTTTCAAAAGGGATTCTTAGATTGTTAGCCTGCATTGGGTCACAATGGTTCCTTGCTTCTCTTAACCCCTGTGGTGTCACAATGCATCCCATGCCCTTTTAGGCCACTTGATGTCACAATGAATCATTTGATTCTTGGCCTCCATGGTGGCATAATTGTACCAGGTTTTACTTGGGCCCCATGCTTTCACAATTCATCCCTGCCCCTTTTAGGCCCATTGGTGTCACAAGGGATCATTAGATTGTTAGCCTGCATTGGGTCACAATGGTTCCTTGCTTCTCTTAACCTCTGTGGTCTCACAATGCATCCCATGCCCTTTTAGGCCACTTGATGTCACAATGAATCTTTTGATTCTTGGCCTCCATGGTGTCATAATGGTTCCTTGTTTCTATTGGGCCCCATGCTGTCACAATTCATCCCTGGCCCTTTTACGCCCCCTGGTGTCAAATGGGATCCTGGGATTATTAGCCTCCATTGGGTCACAATGGATCCTTGCTTCTCTTAACCCCTGTGGTGTCACAATGCATCCCATGCCCTTTTAGGCCACTTGATGTCACAATGAATCATTTGATTCTTGGCCTCCATGGTGGCATATTTGTACCAGGGTTTACTTGGGCCCCATGCCTTCACAATTCATCCCTGCCCCTTTTAGGCCCATTGGTGTCACAAGGGATCATTAGATTGTTAGCCTGCATTGGGTCACAATGGTTCCTTGCTTCTCTTAACCTCTGTGGTGTCACAATGCATCCCATGCCCTTTTAGGCCACTTGATGTCACAATGAATCATTTGATTCTTGGCCTCCATGGTGGCATATTTGTACCAGGGTTTAATTTGGCCCCATGCTTTCACAATTCATCCCTGCCCCTTTTAGGCCCATTGGTGTGACAAGGGATCATTAGATTGTTAGCCTGCATTGGGTCACAATGGTTCCTTGCTTCTCTTAACCCCTGTGCTGTCACAATGCATCCCATGCCCTTTTAGGCCACTTGATGTCACAATGAATCATTTGATTCTTGGCCTCCATGGTGGCATATTTGTACCAGGGTTTAATTGGGCCCCCTGCTTTCACAATTCCTCCCTGCCCCTTTTAGGCCCATTGGTGTGACAAGGGATCATTAATTGTTAGCCTGCATTGGGTCACAATGGTTCCTTGCTTCTCTTAACCCCTGTGCTGTCACAATGCATCCCATGCCCTTTTAGGCCACTTGATGTCACAATGAATCATTTGATTCTTGGCCTCCATGGTGGCATAATTGTACCAGGTTTTACTTGGGCCCCATGCTTTCACAATTCATCCCTGCCCCTTTTAGGCCCATTGGTGTCACAAGGGATCATTAGATTGTTAGCCTGCTTTGGGTCACAATGGTTCCTTGCTTCTCTTAACCTCTGTGGTGTCACAATGCATCCCATGCACTTTTAGGCCACTTGATGTCACAATGAATCATTTGATTCTTGGCCTCCACGGAGGCATAATAGATCCTCGCTTCTATTGGTCCCCGTGCTGTAACAATCCATCCCTGGCCCTTTTTATACCCCCTGGTGCCACAAGGGATCATTAGATTGCTAGCCTGCATTGGGTCACAATGGTTCCTTGCTTCTCTTAACCTCTGTGGTGTCACAATGCATCCCATGCCCTTTTAGGCCACTTGATGTCACAATGAATCATTTGATTCTTGGCCTCCATGGTGGCATATTTGCACCAGGGTTTAATTTGGCCCCATGCTTTCACAATTCATCCCTGCCCCTTTTAGGCCCATTGGTGTGACAAGGGATCATTAGATTGTTAGCCTGCATTGGGTCACAATGGTTCCTTGCTTCTCTTAACCCCTGTGGTGTCACAATGCATCCCATGCCCTTTTAGGCCACTTGATGTCACAATGAATCATTTGATTCTTGGCCTCCATGGTGGCGTAATTGTACCAGGTTTTAATTGGGCCCCATGCTTTCACAATTCATCCCTGGCCCTTTTAGGCCAATTGTTGTCAAAAGGGATTATTATATTGTTAGCCTCCATTGGGTCATAATGGATCCTTGCTTCTCTTAACACCTGTGCTGTCACAATGCATCCCATGCCCTTTTAGGCCACATGATGTCACAATGAATTATTTGATTCTTGGCCTCCATGGTGGCATAATAGATCCTTGCTTCTATTGGTCCCTGTGCTGTAACAATTCCTCCCTGGCCCTTTTAGGCCCATTGGTGTCACAAGGGATCATTAGATTGTTAGCCTGCATTGGGTCACAATGGTTCCTTGCTTGTCTTAACCCCTGTGCTGTCACAATGCATCCCATGCCCTTTTAGGCCACTTGATGTCACAATGAATCTTTTGATTCTTGGCCTCCATGGTGTCATGATGGTTCCTTGTTTCTATTGGGCCCCATGCTGTCACAATTCATCCCTGGCCCTTTTACGCCCCCTGGTGTCAAATGGGATCCTGGGATTATTAGCCTCCATTGGGTCACAATGGATCCTTGCTTCTCTTAACCCCTGTGGTGTCACAATGCATCCCATGCCCTTTTAGGCCACTTGATGTCACAATGAATCATTTGATTCTTGGCCTCCACGGTGGCATAATAGATCCTCGCTTCTATTGGTCCCTGTGCTGTAACAATCCATCCCTCTCCCTTTTTATACCCCCTGGTGCCTCAAGGGATCATTAGATTGCTAGCCTGCATTGGGTCACAATGGTTCCTTGCTTCTCTTAACCTCTGTGGTGTCACAATGCATTCCAAGCCCTTTTAGGCCACTTGGTCTTACAATGAACCATTTGATTCTTGGCCTTCATGGTGTCATAATGGTTCCTTGCTTCCATAGGTCCCCATGTTGTCAGAGTCGATCCGTGGTCCTTTTGCGCCCCCTGGTGTCAAAATGGATTCTTAGATTGTTAGCCTGCATTGGGTCACAATGGTTCCTTGCTTCTCTTAACCCCTGTGCTGTCACAATGCATCCCATGCCCTTTTAGGCCACTTGGTCTTACAATGAATCATTTGATTCTTGGCCTCCATGGTGGCATAATTGTACCAGGTTTTACTTGGGCCCCATGCTTTCACAATTCATCCCTGCCCCTTTTAGGCCCATTGGTGTCACAAGGGATCATTAGATTGTTAGCCTGCATTGGGTCACAATGGTTCCTTGCTTCTCTTAACCTCTGTGGTGTCACAATGCATCCCATGCCCTTTTAGGCCACTTGATGTCACAATGAATCATTTGATTCTTGGCTTCCATGTTGTCATAATTGTTCCTTGTTTCTATTGGGCCCCATGCTGTCACAATTCATCCCTGGCCCTTTTACACCCCCTGGTGTCAAATGGGATCCTGGGATTATTAGCCTCCATTGGGTCAGAATGGATCCTTGCTTCTCTTAACCTCTGTGGTGTCACAATGCATCCCATGCCCTTTTAGGCCACTTGATGTCACAATGAATCATTTGATTCTTGGCCTCCACGGTGGCATAATAGATCCTTGCTTCTATTGGTCCCCGTGCTGTAACAATCCATCCCTGGCCCTTTATATACCCCTGGTGCCACAAGGGATCATTAGATTGCTAGCCTGCATTGGGTCACAATGGTTCCTTGCTTCTCTTAACCTCTGTGGTGTCACAATGCATCCCATGCCCTTTTAGGCCACTTGATGTCACAATGAATCATTTGATTCTTGGCCTCCACGGTGGCATAATAGATCCTCGCTTCTATTGGTCCCTGTGCTGTAACAATCCATCCCTCTCCCTTTTTATACCCCCTGGTGCCTCAAGGGATCATTAGATTGCTAGCCTGCATTGGGTCACAATGGTTCCTTGCTTATCTTAACCCCTGTGGTGTCACAATGCATTCCAAGCCCTTTTAGGCCACTTGATGTCACAATGAATCATTTGATTCTTGGCCTCCATGGTGTCATAATGGTTCCTTGTTTCTATTGGGCCCCATGCTGTCACAATTGATCCCTGGCCCTTTTACGCCCCCTGGTGTCAAATGGGATCCTGGGATTATTAGCCTCCATTGGGTCACAATGGATCCTTGCTTCTCTTAACCCCTGTGGTGTCACAATGCATCCCATGCCCTTTTAGGCCACTTGATGTCACAATGAATTATTTGATTCTTGGCCTCCATGGTGGCATAATAGATCCTTGCTTCTATTGGTCCCTGTGCTGTAACAATTCCTCCCTGGCCCTTTTAGGCCCATTGGTGTCACAAGGGATCATTAGATTGTTAGCCTCCATTGGGTCACAATGGTTCCTTGCTTCTCTTAACCCCTGTGGTGTCACAATGCATCCCATGCCCTTTTAGGCCACTTGATGTCACAATGAATCATTTGATTCTTGGCCTCCATGGTGGCATAATTGTACCAGGTTTTACTTGGGCCCCATGCTTTCACAATTCATCCCTGCCCCTTTTAGGCCCATTGGTGTCACAAGGGATCATTAGATTGTTAGCCTGCATTGGGTCACAATGGTTCCTTGCTTCTCTTAACCTCTGTGGTGTCACAATGCATCCCATACCCTTTTAGGCCACTTGATGTCACAATGAATCATTTGATTCTTGGCTTCCATGTTGTCATAATTGTTCCTTGTTTCTATTGGGCCCCATGCTGTCACAATTCATCCCTGGCCCTTTTACACCCCCTGGTGTCAAATGGGATCCTGGGATTATTAGCCTCCATTGGGTCACAATGGATCCTTGCTTCTCTTAACCTCTGTGGTGTCACAATGCATCCCATGCCCTTTTAGGCCACTTGATGTCACAATGAATCATTTGATTCTTGGCCTCCACGGTGGCATAATAGATCCTTGCTTCTATTGGTCCCCGTGCTGTAACAATCCATCCCTGGCCCTTTTTATACCCCTGGTGCCACAAGGGATCATTAGATTGCTAGCCTGCATTGTGTCACAATGGTTCCTTGCTTCTCTTAACCTCTGTGGTGTCACAATGCATCCCATGCCCTCTTAGGCCACTTGATGTCACAATGAATCATTTGATTCTTGGCCTCCACGGTGGCATAATAGATCCTTGCTTCTATTGGTCCCTGTGCTGTAACAATCCATCCCTCTCCCTTTTTATAACCCCTGGTGCCTCAAGGGATCATTAGATTGCTAGCCTGCATTGGGTCACAATGGTTCCTTGCTTCTCTTAACCTCTGTGGTGTCACAATGCATTCCAAGCCCTTTTAGGCCACTTGATGTCACAATGAATCATTTGATTCTTGGCCTCCATGGTGTCATAATGGTTCCTTGTTTCTATTGGGCCCCATGCTGTCACAATTGATCCCTGGCCCTTTTACGCCCCCTGGTGTCAAATGGGATCCTGGGATTATTAGCCTCCATTGGGTCACAATGGATCCTTGCTTCTCTTAACCCCTGTGGTGTCACAATGCATCCCATGCCCTTTTAGGCCACTTGATGTCACAATGAATTATTTGATTCTTGGCCTCCATGGTGGCATAATAGATCCTTGATTCTATTGGTCCCTGTGCTGTAACAATTCCTCCCTGGCCCTTTTAGGCCCATTGGTGTCACAAGGGATCATTAGATTGTTAGCCTGCATTGGGTCACAATGGTTCCTTGCTTCTCTTAACCTCTGTGGTGTCACAATGCATCCCATGCACTTTTAGGCCACTTGATGTCACAATGAATCATTTGATTCTTGGCCTCCATGGTGGCGTAATTGTACCAGGTTTTAATTGGGCCCCATGCTTTCACAATTCATCCCTGCCCCTTTTAGGCCCATTGTTGTCAAAAGGGATTATTATATTGTTAGCCTCCATTGGGTCATAATGGATCCTTGCTTCTCTTAACCCCTGTGCTGTCACAATGCATCCCATGCCCTTTTAGGCCACATGATGTCACAATGAATTATTTGATTCTTGGCCTCCATGGTGGCATAATAGATCCTTGCTTCTATTGGTCCCTGTGCTGTAACAATTCCTCCCTGGCCCTTTTAGGCCCATTGGTGTCACAAGGGATCATTAGATTGTTAGCCTGCATTGGGTCACAATGGTTCCTTGCTTCTCTTAACCCCTGTGGTGTCACAATGCATCCCATGCCCTTTTAGGCCACTTGATGTCACAATGAGTCTTTTGATTCTTGGCCTCCATGGTGTCATAATGGTTCCTTGTTTCTATTGGGCCCCATGCTGTCACAATTCATCCCTGGCCCTTTTACGCCCCCTGGTGTCAAATGGGATCCTGGGATTATTAGCCTCCATTGGGTCACAATGGATCCTTGCTTCTCTTAACCTCTGTGGTGGCACAATGCATCCCATGCCCTTTTAGGCCACTTGATGTCACAATGAATCATTTGATTCTTGGCCTCCATGGTGTCATAATGGTTCCTTGTTTCTATTGGGCCCCATGCTGTCACAATTGATCCCTGGCCCTTTTACGCCCCCTGGTGTCAAATGGGATCCTGGGATTATTAGCCTCCATTGGGTCACAATGGTTCCTTGCTTCTCTTAACCCCTGTGGTGTCACAATGCATTCCAAGACCTTTTAGGCCACTTGGTCTTACAATGAACCATTTGATTCTTGGCCTTCATGGTGTCATAATGGTTCCTTGCTTCCATAGGTCCCCATGTTGTCAGAGTCGATCCGTGGTACTTTTGCGCCCCCTGGTGTCAAAAGGGATTCTTAGATTGTTAGCCTGCATTGTGTCACAATGGTTCCTTGCTTCTCTTAACCCCTGTGCTGTCACAATGCATCCCATGCCCTTTTAGGCCACTTGATGTCACAATGAATCATTTGATACTTGGCCTCCACGGTGGCATAATAGATCCTTGCTTCTATTGGTCCCTGTGCTGTAACAATCCATCCCTCTCCCTTTTTATACCCCCTGGTGCCTCAAGGGATCATTAGATTGATAGCCTGCATTGGGTCACAATGGTTCCTTGCTTCTCTTAACCTCTGTGGTGTCACAATGCATTCCAAGCCCTTTTAGGCCACTTGATGTCACAATGAATCATTTGATTCTTGGCTTCCATGTTGTCATAATTGTTCCTTGTTTCTATTGGGCCCCATGCTGTCACAATTCATCCCTGGCCCTTTTACACCCCCTGGTGTCAAATGGGATCCTGGGATTATTAGCCTCCATTGGGTCACAATGGATCCTTGCTTCTCTTAACCCCTGTGCTGTCACAATGCATCCCATGCCCTTTTAGGCCACTTGATGTCACAATGAATCATTTGATTCTTGGCCTCCACGGTGGCATAATAGATCCTTGCTTCTATTGGTCCCCGTGCTGTAACAATCCATCCCTGGCCCTTTTTATACCCCTGGTGCCACAAGGGATCATTAGATTGTTAGCCTGCATTGGGTCACAATGGTTGCTTGCTTCTCTTAACCTCTGTGGTGTCACAATGCATCCCAAGCCCTTTTAGGCCACTTGGTCTTACAATGAACCATTTGATTCTTGGCCTCCATGGTGTCATAATGGTTCCTTGCTTCTATAGGTCCCCTTGCTGTCAGAGTTCATCCGTCGTCCTTTTTCGCCCCCTGGTGTCAAAAGGGATTCTTAGATTGTTAGCCTGCATTGGGTCACAATGGTTCCTTGCTTCTCTTAACCCCTGTGGTGTCACAATGCATCCCATGCCCTTTTAGGCCACTTGATGTCACAATGAATCATTTGATTCTTGGCCTCCATGGTGGCATATTTGTACCAGGGTTTACTTGGGCCCCATGCCTTCACAATTCATCCCTGCCATTTTTAGGCCCATTGGTGTCACAAGGGATCATTAGATTGCTAGCCTGCATTGGGTCACAATGGTTCCTTGCTTCTCTTAACCCCTGTGCTGTCACAATGCATCCCATGCCCTTTTAGGCCACATGATGTCACAATGAATTATTTGATTCTTGGCCTCCATGGTGGCATAATAGATCCTTGCTTCTATTGGTCCCTGTGCTGTAACAATTCCTCCCTGGCCCTTTTAGGCCCATTGGTGTCACAAGGGATCATTAGATTGTTAGCCTGCATTGGGTCACAATGATTCCTTGCTTCTCTTAACCTCTGTGGTGTCACAATGCATCCCATGCCCTTTTAGGCCACTTGATGTCACAATGAATCATTTGATTCTTGGCCTCCATGGTGGCATATTTGTACCAGGGTTTAATTTGGCCCCATGCTTTCACAATTCATCCCTGCCCCTTTTAGGCCCATTGGTGTGACAAGGGATCATTAGATTGTTAGCCTGCATTGGGTCACAATGGTTCCTTGCTTCTCTTAACCCCTGTGCTGTCACAATGCATCCCATGCCCTTTTAGGCCACTTGATGTCACAATGAATCATTTGATTCTTGGCCTCCATGGTGGCATATTTGTACCAGGGTTTAATTGGGCCCCCTGCTTTCACAATTCATCCCTGCCCCTTTTAGGCCCATTGGTGTGACAAGGGATCATTAGATTGTTAGCCTGCATTGGGTCACAATGGTTCCTTGCTTCTCTTAACCCCTGTGCTGTCACAATGCATCCCATGCCCTTTTAGGCCACTTGATGTCACAATGAATCATTTGATTCTTGGCCTCCATGGTGGCATAATTGTACCAGGTTTTACTTGGGCCCCATGCTTTCACAATTCATCCCTGCCCCTTTTAGGCCCATTGGTGTCACAAGGGATCATTAGATTGTTAGCCTGCATTGGGTCACAATGGTTCCTTGCTTCTCTTAACCTCTGTGGTGTCACAATGCATCCCATGCACTTTTAGGCCACTTGATGTCACAATGAATCATTTGATTCTTGGCCTCCACGGAGGCATAATAGATCCTTGCTTCTCTTGGTCCCCGTGCTGTAACAATCCATCCCTGGCCCTTTTTATACCCCCTGGTGTCACAAGGGATCATTAGATTGTTAGCCTGCATTGGGTCACAATGGTTCCTTGCTTCTCTTAACCTCTGTGGTGTCACAATGCATCCCATGCCCTTTTAGGCCACTTGATGTCACAATGAATCATTTGATTCTTGGCCTCCATGGTGGCATATTTGTACCAGGGTTTAATTTGGCCCCATGCTTTCACAATTCATCCCTGCCCCTTTTAGGCCCATTGGTGTGACAAGGGATCATTAGATTGTTAGCCTGCATTGGGTCACAATGGTTCCTTGCTTCTCTTAACCCCTGTGCTGTCACAATGCATCCCATGCACTTTTAGGCCACTTGATGTCACAATGAATCATTTGATTCTTGACCTCCATGGTGGCGCAATTGTACCAGGTTTTAATTGGGCCCCATGCTTTCACAATTCATCCCTGTCCCTTTTAGGCCCATTGTTGTCAAAAGGGATTATTAGATTGTTAGCCTCCATTGGGTCATAATGGATCCTTGCTTCTCTTAACCCCTGTGCTGTCACAATGCATCCCATGCCCTTTTAGGCCACTTGATGTCACAATGAATTATTTGATTCTTGGCCTCCATGGTGGCATAATAGATCCTTGCTTCTATTGGTCCCTGTGCTGTAACAATTCCTCCCTGCCCCTTTTAGGCCCATTGGTGTCACAAGGGATCATTAGATTGTTAGCCTGCATTGGGTCACAATGGTTCCTTGCTTCTCTTAACCCCTGTGGTGTCACAATGCATCCCATGCCCTTTTAGGCCACTTGATGTCACAATGAATCTTTTGATTCTTGGCCTCCATGGTGTCATAATGGTTCCTTGTTTCTATTGGGCCCCATGCTGTCACAATTCATCCCTGGCCCTTTTACGCCCCCTGGTGTCAAATGGGATCCTGGGATTATTAGCCTCCATTGGGTCAGAATGGATCCTTGCTTCTCTTAACCCCTGTGCTGTCACAATGCATCCCATGCCCTTTTAGGCCACTTGATGTCACAATGAATCATTTGATTCTTGGCCTCCACGGTGGCATAATAGATCCTTGCTTCTATTGGTCCCCGTGCTGTAACAATCCATCCCTGGCCCTTTTTATACCCCCTGGTGCCACAAGGGATCATTAGATGGTTAGCCTGCATTGGGTCACAATGGTTCCTTGCTTCTCTTAACCCCTGTGCTGTCACAATGCATCCCATGCCCTTTTAGGCCACTTGATGTCACAATGAATCATTTGATTCTTGGCCTCCATGGTGGCGTAATTGTACCAGGTTTTAATTGGGCCCCATGCTTTCACAATTCATCCCTGCCCCTTTTAGGCCCATTGGTGTCACAAGGGATCATAAGATTGTTAGCCTGCATTGGGTCACAATGGTTCCTTGCTTCTCTTAACCTCTGTGGTGTCACAATGCATCCCATGCCATTTTAGGCCACTTGATGTCACAATGAATCATTTGATTCTTGGCCTCCATGGTGGCATAATTGTACCAGGTTTTACTTGGGCCCCATGCTTTCACAATTCATCCCTGGCCCTTTTAGGCCCATTGGTGTCACAAGGGATCATTAGATTGCTAGCCTGCATTGGGTCACAATGGTTCCTTGCTTCTCTTAACCCCTGTGCTGTCACAATGCATCCCATGCCCTTTTAGGCCACATGATGTCACAATGAATCTTTTGATTCTTGGCCTCCATGGTGGCATAATAGATCCTTGCTTCTATTGGTCCCCGTGCTGTAACAATTCCTCCCTGGCCCTTTTAGGCCCATTGGTGTCACAAGGGATCATTAGATTGTTAGCCTGCATTGGGTCACAATGGTTCCTTGCTTCTCTTAACCTCTGTGGTGTCACAATGCATCCCATGCCCTTTTAGGCCACTTGATGTCACAATGAATCATTTGATTCTTGGCCTCCATGGTGGCATATTTGTACCAGGGTTTAATTTGGCCCCATGCTTTCACAATTCATCCCTGCCCCTTTTAGGCCCATTGGTGTGACAAGGGATCATTAGATTGTTAGCCTGCATTGGGTCACAATGGTTCCTTGCTTCTCTTAACCCCTGTGCTGTCACAATGCATCCCATGCCCTTTTAGGCCACTTGATGTCACAATGAATCATTTGATTCTTGGCCTCCATGGTGGCATATTTGTACCAGGGTTTAATTGGGCCCCCTGCTTTCACAATTCCTCCCTGCCCCTTTTAGGCCCATTGGTGTGACAAGGGATCATTAGATTGTTAGCCTGCATTGGGTCACAATGGTTCCTTGCTTCTCTTAACCCCTGTGCTGTCACAATGCATCCCATGCCCTTTTAGGCCACTTGATGTCACAATGAATCATTTGATTCTTGGCCTCCATGGTGGCATAATTGTACCAGGTTTTACTTGGGCCCCATGCTTTCACAATTCATCCCTGCCCCTTTTAGGCCCATTGGTGTCACAAGGGATCATTAGATTGTTAGCCTGCTTTGGGTCACAATGGTTCCTTGCTTCTCTTAACCTCTGTGGTGTCACAATGCATCCCATGCACTTTTAGGCCACTTGATGTCACAATGAATCATTTGATTCTTGGCCTCCACGGAGGCATAATAGATCCTCGCTTCTATTGGTCCCCGTGCTGTAACAATCCATCCCTGGCCCTTTTTATACCCCCTGGTGCCACAAGGGATCATTAGATTGCTAGCCTGCATTGGGTCACAATGGTTCCTTGCTTCTCTTAACCTCTGTGGTGTCACAATGCATCCCATGCCCTTTTAGGCCACTTGATGTCACAATGAATCATTTGATTCTTGGCCTCCATGGTGGCGTAATTGTACCAGGTTTTAATTGGGCCCCATGCTTTCACAATTCATCCCTGCCCCTTTTAGGCCCATTGTTGTCAAAAGGGATTATTATATTGTTAGCCTCCATTGGGTCATAATGGATCCTTGCTTCTCTTAACCCCTGTGCTGTCACAATGCATCCCATGCCCTTTTAGGCCACATGATGTCACAATGAATTATTTGATTCTTGGCCTCCATGGTGGCATAATAGATCCTTGCTTCTATTGGTCCCTGTGCTGTAACAATTCCTCCCTGGCCCTTTTAGGCCCATTGGTGTCACAAGGGATCATTAGATTGTTAGCCTGCATTGGGTCACAATGGTTCCTTGCTTCTCTTAACCCCTGTGGTGTCACAATGCATCCCATGCCCTTTTAGGCCACTTGATGTCACAATGAGTCTTTTGATTCTTGGCCTCCATGGTGTCATAATGGTTCCTTGTTTCTATTGGGCCCCATGCTGTCACAATTCATCCCTGGCCCTTTTACGCCCCCTGGTGTCAAATGGGATCCTGGGATTATTAGCCTCCATTGGGTCACAATGGATCCTTGCTTCTCTTAACCTCTGTGGTGGCACAATGCATCCCATGCCCTTTTAGGCCACTTGATGTCACAATGAATCATTTGATTCTTGGCCTCCATGGTGTCATAATGGTTCCTTGTTTCTATTGGGCCCCATGCTGTCACAATTGATCCCTGGCCCTTTTACGCCCCCTGGTGTCAAATGGGATCCTGGGATTATTAGCCTCCATTGGGTCACAATGGTTCCTTGCTTCTCTTAACCCCTGTGGTGTCACAATGCATTCCAAGACCTTTTAGGCCACTTGGTCTTACAATGAACCATTTGATTCTTGGCCTTCATGGTGTCATAATGGTTCCTTGCTTCCATAGGTCCCCATGTTGTCAGAGTCGATCCGTGGTCCTTTTGCGCCCCCTGGTGTCAAAAGGGATTCTTAGATTGTTAGCCTGCATTGTGTCACAATGGTTCCTTGCTTCTCTTAACCCCTGTGCTGTCACAATGCATCCCATGCCCTTTTAGGCCACTTGATGTCACAATGAATCATTTGATACTTGGCCTCCACGGTGGCATAATAGATCCTTGCTTCTATTGGTCCCTGTGCTGTAACAATCCATCCCTCTCCCTTTTTATACCCCCTGGTGCCTCAAGGGATCATTAGATTGATAGCCTGCATTGGGTCACAATGGTTCCTTGCTTCTCTTAACCTCTGTGGTGTCACAATGCATTCCAAGCCCTTTTAGGCCACTTGATGTCACAATGAATCATTTGATTCTTGGCTTCCATGTTGTCATAATTGTTCCTTGTTTCTATTGGGCCCCATGCTGTCACAATTCATCCCTGGCCCTTTTACACCCCCTGGTGTCAAATGGGATCCTGGGATTATTAGCCTCCATTGGGTCACAATGGATCCTTGCTTCTCTTAACCCCTGTGCTGTCACAATGCATCCCATGCCCTTTTAGGCCACTTGATGTCACAATGAATCATTTGATTCTTGGCCTCCACGGTGGCATAATAGATCCTTGCTTCTATTGGTCCCCGTGCTGTAACAATCCATCCCTGGCCCTTTTTATACCCCTGGTGCCACAAGGGATCATTAGATTGTTAGCCTGCATTGGGTCACAATGGTTGCTTGCTTCTCTTAACCTCTGTGGTGTCACAATGCATCCCAAGCCCTTTTAGGCCACTTGGTCTTACAATGAACCATTTGATTCTTGGCCTCCATGGTGTCATAATGGTTCCTTGCTTCTATAGGTCCCCTTGCTGTCAGAGTTCATCCGTCGTCCTTTTTCGCCCCCTGGTGTCAAAAGGGATTCTTAGATTGTTAGCCTGCATTGGGTCACAATGGTTCCTTGCTTCTCTTAACCCCTGTGGTGTCACAATGCATCCCATGCCCTTTTAGGCCACTTGATGTCACAATGAATCATTTGATTCTTGGCCTCCATGGTGGCATATTTGTACCAGGGTTTACTTGGGCCCCATGCCTTCACAATTCATCCCTGCCACTTTTAGGCCCATTGGTGTCACAAGGGATCATTAGATTGCTAGCCTGCATTGGGTCACAATGGTTCCTTGCTTCTCTTAACCCCTGTGCTGTCACAATGCATCCCATGCCCTTTTAGGCCACATGATGTCACAATGAATTATTTGATTCTTGGCCTCCATGGTGGCATAATAGATCCTTGCTTCTATTGGTCCCTGTGCTGTAACAATTCCTCCCTGGCCCTTTTAGGCCCATTGGTGTCACAAGGGATCATTAGATTGTTAGCCTGCATTGGGTCACAATGATTCCTTGCTTCTCTTAACCTCTGTGGTGTCACAATGCATCCCATGCCCTTTTAGGCCACTTGATGTCACAATGAATCATTTGATTCTTGGCCTCCATGGTGGCATATTTGTACCAGGGTTTAATTTGGCCCCATGCTTTCACAATTCATCCCTGCCCCTTTTAGGCCCATTGGTGTCACAAGGGATCATTAGATTGTTAGCCTGCATTGGGTCACAATGGTTCCTTGCTTCTCTTAACCCCTGTGCTGTCACAATGCATCCCATGCCCTTTTAGGCCACTTGATGTCACAATGAATCATTTGATTCTTGGCCTCCATGGTGGCATATTTGTACCAGGGTTTAATTGGGCCCCATGCTTTCACAATTCATCCCTGCCCCTTTTAGGCCCATTGGTGTGACAAGGGATCATTAGATTGTTAGCCTGCATTGGGTCACAATGGTTCCTTGCTTCTCTTAACCCCTGTGCTGTCACAATGCATCCCATGCCCTTTTAGGCCACTTGATGTCACAATGAATCATTTGATTCTTGGCCTCCATGGTGGCATAATTGTACCAGGTTTTACTTGGGCCCCATGCTTTCACAATTCATCCCTGCCCCTTTTAGGCCCATTGGTGTCACAAGGGATCATTAGATTGTTAGCCTGCATTGGGTCACAATGGTTCCTTGCTTCTCTTAACCTCTGTGGTGTCACAATGCATCCCATGCACTTTTAGGCCACTTGATGTCACAATGAATCATTTGATTCTTGGCCTCCACGGAGGCATAATAGATCCTTGCTTCTCTTGGTCCCCGTGCTGTAACAATCCATCCCTGGCCCTTTTTATACCCCCTGGTGCCTCAAGGGATCATTAGATTGTTAGCCTGCATTGGGTCACAATGGTTCCTTGCTTCTCTTAACCTCTGTGGTGTCACAATGCATCCCATGCCCTTTTAGGCCACTTGATGTCACAATGAATCATTTGATTCTTGGCCTCCATGGTGGCATATTTGTACCAGGGTTTAATTTGGCCCCATGCTTTCACAATTCATCCCTGCCCCTTTTAGGCCCATTGGTGTGACAAGGGATCATTAGATTGTTAGCCTGCATTGGGTCACAATGGTTCCTTGCTTCTCTTAACCCCTGTGCTGTCACAATGCATCCCATGCACTTTTAGGCCACTTGATGTCACAATGAATCATTTGATTCTTGACCTCCATGGTGGCGCAATTGTACCAGGTTTTAATTGGGCCCCATGCTTTCACAATTCATCCCTGTCCCTTTTAGGCCCATTGTTGTCAAAAGGGATTATTAGATTGTTAGCCTCCATTGGGTCATAATGGATCCTTGCTTCTCTTAACCCCTGTGCTGTCACAATGCATCCCATGCCCTTTTAGGCCACTTGATGTCACAATGAATTATTTGATTCTTGGCCTCCATGGTGGCATAATAGATCCTTGCTTCTATTGGTCCCTGTGCTGTAACAATTCCTCCCTGCCCCTTTTAGGCCCATTGGTGTCACAAGGGATCATTAGATTGTTAGCCTGCATTGGGTCACAATGGTTCCTTGCTTCTCTTAACCCCTGTGGTGTCACAATGCATCCCATGCCCTTTTAGGCCACTTGATGTCACAATGAATCTTTTGATTCTTGGCCTCCATGGTGTCATAATGGTTCCTTGTTTCTATTGGGCCCCATGCTGTCACAATTCATCCCTGGCCCTTTTACGCCCCCTGGTGTCAAATGGGATCCTGGGATTATTAGCCTCCATTGGGTCAGAATGGATCCTTGCTTCTCTTAACCCCTGTGCTGTCACAATGCATCCCATGCCCTTTTAGGCCACTTGATGTCACAATGAATCATTTGATTCTTGGCCTCCACGGTGGCATAATAGATCCTTGCTTCTATTGGTCCCCGTGCTGTAACAATCCATCCCTGGCCCTTTTTATACCCCCTGGTGCCACAAGGGATCATTAGATGGTTAGCCTGCATTGGGTCACAATGGTTCCTTGCTTCTCTTAACCCCTGTGGTGTCACAATGCATCCCATGCCCTTTTAGGCCACTTGATGTCACAATGAATCATTTGATTCTTGGCCTCTACGGTGGCATAATAGATCCTTGCTTCTATTGGTCCCCGTGCTGTAACAATCCATCCCTGGCCCTTTTTATACCCCCTGGTGCCACAAGGGATCATTAGATTGTTAGCCTGCATTGGGTCACAATGGTTCCTTGCTTCTCTTAACCGCTGTGGTGTCACAATGCATTCCAAGACCTTTTAGGCCACTTGGTCTTACAATGAACCATTTGATTCTTGGCCTTCATGGTGTCATAATGGTTCCTTGCTTCCATAGGTCCCCATGTTGTCAGAGTCGATCCGTGGTCCTTTTGCGCCCCCTGGTGTCAAAAGGGATTCTTAGATTGTTAGCCTGCATTGGGTCACAATGGTTCCTTGCTTCTCTTAACCCCTGTGCTGTCACAATGCATCCCATGCCCTTTTAGGCCACTTGATGTCACAATGAATCATTTGATTCTTGGCCTCCATGGTGGCATAATTGCACCAGGTTTTACTTGGGCCCCATGCTTTCACAATTCATCCCTGCCCCTTTTAGGCCCATTGGTGTGACAAGGGATCGTTAGATTGTTAGCCTGCATTGGGTCACAATGGTTCCTTGCTTCTCTTAACCTCTGTGGTCTCACAATGCATCCCATGCCCTTTTAGGCCACTTGATGTCACAATGAATCTTTTGATTCTTGGCCTCCATGGTGTCATAATGGTTCCTTGTTTCTATTGGGCCCCATGCTGTCACAATTCATCCCTGGCCCTTTTACGCCCCCTGGTGTCAAATGGGATCCTGGGATTATTAGCCTCCATTGGGTCACAATGGATCCTTGCTTCTCTTAACCCCTGTGCTGTCACAATGCATCCCATGCACTTTTAGGCCACTTGATGTCACAATGAATCATTTGATTCTTGGCCTCCAAGGTGGCATAATAGATCCTTGCTTCTATTGGTCCCCGTGCTGTAACAATCCATCCCTGGCCCTTTTTATACCCCCTGGTGCCACAAGGGATCATTAGATTGCTAGCCTGCATTGGGTCACAATGGTTCCTTGCTTCTCTTAACCTCTGTGGGGTCACAATGCATCCCATGCCCTTTTAGGCCACTTGGTCTTACAATGAACCATTTGATTCTTGGCCTTCATGGTGTCAAAATGGTTCCTTGCTTCCATAGGTCCCCATGTTGTCAGAGTTCATCCGTGGTCCTTTTGCGCCCCCTGGTGTCAAAAGGGATTCTTAGATTGTTAGCCTGCATTGGGTCACAATGGTTCCTTGCTTCTCTTAACCCCTGTGGTGTCACAATGCATCCCATGCCCTTTTAGGCCACTTGATGTCACAATGAATCTTTTGATTCTTGGCCTCCATGGTGTCATAATGGTTCCTTGTTTCTATTGGGCCCCATGCTGTCACAATTCATCCCTGGCCCTTTTACGCCCCCTGGTGTCAAATGGGATCCTGGGATTATTAGCCTCCATTGGGTCAGAATGGATCCTTGCTTCTCTTAACCCCTGTGCTGTCACAATGCATCCCATGCCCTTTTAGGCCACTTGATGTCACAATGAATCATTTGATTCTTGGCCTCCATGGTGGCATAATAGATCCTTGCTTCTATTGGTCCCCGTGCTGTAACAATCCATCCCTGGCCCTTTTTATACCCCCTGGTGCCACAAGGGATCATTAGATGGTTAGCCTGCATTGGGTCACAATGGTTCCTTGCTTCTCTTAACCCCTGTGGTGTCACAATGCATCCCATGCCCTTTTAGGCCACTTGATGTCACAATGAATCATTTGATTCTTGGCCTCCATGGTGGCGTAATTGTACCAGGTTTTAATTGGGCCCCATGCTTTCACAATTCATCCCTGCCCCTTTTAGGCCCATTGGTGTCACAAGGGATCATAAGATTGTTAGCCTGCATTGGGTCACAATGGTTCCTTGCTTCTCTTAACCTCTGTGGTGTCACAATGCATCCCATGCCATTTTAGGCCACTTGATGTCACAATGAATCATTTGATTCTTGGCCTCCATGGTGGCATAATTGTACCAGGTTTTACTTGGGCCCCATGCTTTCACAATTCATCCCTGGCCCTTTTAGGCCCATTGGTGTCACAAGGGATCATTAGATTGCTAGCCTGCATTGGGTCACAATGGTTCCTTGCTTCTCTTAACCCCTGTGCTGTCACAATGCATCCCATGCCCTTTTAGGCCACATGATGTCACAATGAATTATTTGATTCTTGGCCTCCATGGTGGCATAATAGATCCTTGCTTCTATTGGTCCCCGTGCTGTAACAATTCCTCCCTGGCCCTTTTAGGCCCATTGGTGTCACAAGGGATCATTAGATTGTTAGCCTGCATTGGGTCACAATGGTTCCTTGCTTCTCTTAACCTCTGTGGTGTCACAATGCATCCCATGCCCTTTTAGGCCACTTGATGTCACAATGAATCATTTGATTCTTGGCCTCCATGGTGGCATATTTGTACCAGGGTTTAATTTGGCCCCATGCTTTCACAATTCATCCCTGCCCCTTTTAGGCCCATTGGTGTGACAAGGGATCATTAGATTGTTAGCCTGCATTGGGTCACAATGGTTCCTTGCTTCTCTTAACCCCTGTGCTGTCACAATGCATCCCATGCCCTTTTAGGCCACTTGATGTCACAATGAATCATTTGATTCTTGGCCTCCATGGTGGCATATTTGTACCAGGGTTTAATTGGGCCCCCTGCTTTCACAATTCCTCCCTGCCCCTTTTAGGCCCATTGGTGTGACAAGGGATCATTAGATTGTTAGCCTGCATTGGGTCACAATGGTTCCTTGCTTCTCTTAACCCCTGTGCTGTCACAATGCATCCCATGCCCTTTTAGGCCACTTGATGTCACAATGAATCATTTGATTCTTGGCCTCCATGGTGGCATAATTGTACCAGGTTTTACTTGGGCCCCATGCTTTCACAATTCATCCCTGCCCCTTTTAGGCCCATTGGTGTCACAAGGGATCATTAGATTGTTAGCCTGCTTTGGGTCACAATGGTTCCTTGCTTCTCTTAACCTCTGTGGTGTCACAATGCATCCCATGCCCTTTTAGGCCACTTGATGTCACAATGAATCATTTGATTCTTGGCCTCCATGGTGGCATATTTGTACCAGGGTTTAATTTGGCCCCATGCTTTCACAATTCATCCCTGCCCCTTTTAGGCCCATTGGTGTGACAAGGGATCATTAGATTGTTAGCCTGCATTGGGTCACAATGGTTCCTTGCTTCTCTTAACCCCTGTGGTGTCACAATGCATCCCATGCCCTTTTAGGCCACTTGATGTCACAATGAATCATTTGATTCTTGGCCTCCATGGTGGCGTAATTGTACCAGGTTTTAATTGGGCCCCATGCTTTCACAATTCATCCCTGCCCCTTTTAGGCCAATTGTTGTCAAAAGGGATTATTATATTGTTAGCCTCCATTGGGTCATAATGGATCCTTGCTTCTCTTAACCCCTGTGCTGTCACAATGCATCCCATGCCCTTTTAGGCCACTTGATGTCACAATGAATCATTTGATTCTTGGCCTCCACGGTGGCATAATAGATCCTTGCTTCTATTGGTCCCTGTGCTGTAACAATTCCTCCCTGGCCCTTTTAGGCCCATTGGTGTCACAAGGGATCATTAGATTGTTAGCCTGCATTGGGTCACAATGGTTCCTTGCTTCTCTTAACCCCTGTGCTGTCACAATGCATCCCTTGCCCTTTTAGGCCACTTGATGTCACAATGAATCTTTTGATTCTTGGCCTCCATGGTGTCATGATGGTTCCTTGTTTCTATTGGGCCCCATGCTGTCACAATTCATCCCTGGCCCTTTTACGCCCCCTGGTGTCAAATGGGATCCTGGGATTATTAGCCTCCATTGGGTCACAATGGATCCTTGCTTCTCTTAACCCCTGTGGTGTCACAATGCATCCCATGCCCTTTTAGGCCACTTGATGTCACAATGAATCATTTGATTCTTGGCCTCCACGGTGGCATAATAGATCCTTGCTTCTATTGGTCCCTGTGCTGTAACAATCCATCCCTCTCCCTTTTTATACCCCCTGGTGCCTCAAGGGATCATTAGATTGCTAGCCTGCATTGGGTCACAATGGTTCCTTGCTTCTCTTAACCTCTGTGGTCTCACAATGCATTCCAAGCCCTTTTAGGCCACTTGGTCTTACAATGAACCATTTGATTCTTGGCCTTCATGGTGTCATAATGGTTCCTTGCTTCCATAGGTCCCCATGTTGTCAGAGTCGATCCGTGGTCCTTTTGCGCCCCCTGGTGTCAAAATGGATTCTTAGATTGTTAGCCTGCATTGGGTCACAATGGTTCCTTGCTTCTCTTAACCCCTGTGCTGTCACAATGCATCCCATGCCCTTTTAGGCCACTTGATGTCACAATGAATCATTTGATTCTTGGCCTCCATGGTGGCATAATTGTACCAGGTTTTACTTGGGCCCCATGCTTTCACAATTCATCCCTGCCCCTTTTAGGCCCATTGGTGTCACAAGGGATCATTAGATTGTTAGCCTGCATTGGGTCACAATGGTTCCTTGCTTCTCTTAACCTCTGTGGTGTCACAATGCATCCCATGCCCTTTTAGGCCACTTGATGTCACAATGAATCATTTGATTCTTGGCTTCCATGTTGTCATAATTGTTCCTTGTTTCTATTGGGCCCCATGCTGTCACAATTCATCCCTGGCCCTTTTACACCCCCTGCTGTCAAATGGGATCCTGGGATTATTAGCCTCCATTGGGTCAGAATGGATCCTTGCTTCTCTTAACCTCTGTGGTGTCACAATGCATCCCATGCCCTTTTAGGCCACTTGATGTCACAATGAATCATTTGATTCTTGGCCTCCACGGTGGCATAATAGATCCTTGCTTCTATTGGTCCCCGTGCTGTAACAATCCATCCCTGGCCCTTTTTATACCCCTGGTGCCACAAGGGATCATTAGATTGCTAGCCTGCATTGGGTCACAATGGTTCCTTGCTTCTCTTAACCTCTGTGGTGTCACAATGCATCCCATGCCCTTTTAGGCCACTTGATGTCACAATGAATCATTTGATTCTTGGCCTCCACGGTGGCATAATAGATCCTTGCTTCTATTGGTCCCTGTGCTGTAACAATCCATCCCTCTCCCTTTTTATAACCCCTGGTGCCTCAAGGGATCATTAGATTGCTAGCCTGCATTGGGTCACAATGGTTCCTTGCTTCTCTTAACCTCTGTGGTGTCACAATGCATTCCAAGCCCTTTTAGGCCACTTGATGTCACAATGAATCATTTGATTCTTGGCCTCCATGGTGTCATAATGGTTCCTTGTTTCTATTGGGCCCCATGCTGTCACAATTGATCCCTGGCCCTTTTACGCCCCCTGGTGTCAAATGGGATCCTGGGATTATTAGCCTCCATTGGGTCACAATGGATCCTTGCTTCTCTTAACCCCTGTGGTGTCACAATGCATCCCATGCCCTTTTAGGCCACTTGATGTCACAATGAATTATTTGATTCTTGGCCTCCATGGTGGCATAATAGATCCTTGCTTCTATTGGTCCCTGTGCTGTAACAATTCCTCCCTGGCCCTTTTAGGCCCATTGGTGTCACAAGGGATCATTAGATTGTTAGCCTCCATTGGGTCACAATGGTTCCTTGCTTCTCTTAACCCCTGTGGTGTCACAATGCATCCCATGCCCTTTTAGGCCACTTGATGTCACAATGAATCATTTGATTCTTGGCCTCCATGGTGGCATAATTGTACCAGGTTTTACTTGGGCCCCATGCTTTCACAATTCATCCCTGCCCCTTTTAGGCCCATTGGTGTCACAAGGGATCATTAGATTGTTAGCCTGCATTGGGTCACAATGGTTCCTTGCTTCTCTTAACCTCTGTGGTGTCACAATGCATCCCATGCCCTTTTAGGCCACTTGATGTCACAATGAATCATTTGATTCTTGGCTTCCATGTTGTCATAATTGTTCCTTGTTTCTATTGGGCCCCATGCTGTCACAATTCATCCCTGGCCCTTTTACACCCCCTGGTGTCAAATGGGATCCTGGGATTATTAGCCTCCATTGGGTCACAATGGATCCTTGCTTCTCTTAACCTCTGTGGTGTCACAATGCATCCCATGCCCTTTTAGGCCACTTGATGTCACAATGAATCATTTGATTCTTGGCCTCCACGGTGGCATAATAGATCCTTGCTTCTATTGGTCCCCGTGCTGTAACAATCCATCCCTGGCCCTTTTTATACCCCTGGTGCCACAAGGGATCATTAGATTGCTAGCCTGCATTGGGTCACAATGGTTCCTTGCTTCTCTTATCCTCTGTGGTGTCACAATGCATCCCATGCCCTTTTAGGCCACTTGATGTCACAATGAATCATTTGATTCTTGGCCTCCACGGTGGCATAATAGATCCTTGCTTCTATTGGTCCCTGTGCTGTAACAATCCATCCCTCTCCCTTTTTATAACCCCTGGTGCCTCAAGGGATCATTAGATTGCTAGCCTGCATTGGGTCACAATGGTTCCTTGCTTCTCTTAACCTCTGTGGTGTCACAATGCATTCCAAGCCCTTTTAGGCCACTTGATGTCACAATGAATCATTTGATTCTTGGCCTCCATGGTGTCATAATGGTTCCTTGTTTCTATTGGGCCCCATGCTGTCACAATTGATCCCTGGCCCTTTTACGCCCCCTGGTGTCAAATGGGATCCTGGGATTATTAGCCTCCATTGGGTCACAATGGATCCTTGCTTCTCTTAACCCCTGTGGTGTCACAATGCATCCCATGCCCTTTTAGGCCACTTGATGTCACAATGAATTATTTGATTCTTGGCCTCCATGGTGGCATAATAGATCCTTGATTCTATTGGTCCCTGTGCTGAAACAATTCCTCCCTGGCCCTTTTAGGCCCATTGGTGTCACAAGGGATCATTAGATTGCTAGCCTGCATTGGGTCACAATGGTTCCTTGCTTCTCTTAACCTCTGTGGTCTCACAATGCATTCCAAGCCCTTTTAGGCCACTTGGTCTTACAATGAACCATTTGATTCTTGGCCTTCATGGTGTCATAATGGTTCCTTGCTTCCATAGGTCCCCATGTTGTCAGAGTCGATCCGTGGTCCTTTTGCGCCCCCTGGTGTCAAAATGGATTCTTAGATTGTTAGCCTGCATTGGGTCACAATGGTTCCTTGCTTCTCTTAACCCCTGTGCTGTCACAATGCATCCCATGCCCTTTTAGGCCACTTGATGTCACAATGAATCATTTGATTCTTGGCCTCCATGGTGGCATAATTGTACCAGGTTTTACTTGGGCCCCATGCTTTCACAATTCATCCCTGCCCCTTTTAGGCCCATTGGTGTCACAAGGGATCATTAGATTGTTAGCCTGCATTGGGTCACAATGGTTCCTTGCTTCTCTTAACCTCTGTGGTGTCACAATGCATCCCATGCTCTTTTAGGCCACTTGATGTCACAATGAATCATTTGATTCTTGGCTTCCATGTTGTCATAATTGTTCCTTGTTTCTATTGGGCCCCATGCTGTCACAATTCATCCCTGGCCCTTTTACACCCCCTGCTGTCAAATGGGATCCTGGGATTATTAGCCTCCATTGGGTCAGAATGGATCCTTGCTTCTCTTAACCTCTGTGGTGTCACAATGCATCCCATGCCCTTTTAGGCCACTTGATGTCACAATGAATCATTTGATTCTTGGCCTCCACGGTGGCATAATAGATCCTTGCTTCTATTGGTCCCCGTGCTGTAACAATCCATCCCTGGCCCTTTTTATACCCCTGGTGCCACAAGGGATCATTAGATTGCTAGCCTGCATTGGGTCACAATGGTTCCTTGCTTCTCTTAACCTCTGTGGTGTCACAATGCATCCCATGCCCTTTTAGGCCACTTGATGTCACAATGAATCATTTGATTCTTGGCCTCCACGGTGGCATAATAGATCCTTGCTTCTATTGGTCCCTGTGCTGTAACAATCCATCCCTCTCCCTTTTTATAACCCCTGGTGCCTCAAGGGATCATTAGATTGCTAGCCTGCATTGGGTCACAATGGTTCCTTGCTTCTCTTAACCTCTGTGGTGTCACAATGCATTCCAAGCCCTTTTAGGCCACTTGATGTCACAATGAATCATTTGATTCTTGGCCTCCATGGTGTCATAATGGTTCCTTGTTTCTATTGGGCCCCATGCTGTCACAATTGATCCCTGGCCCTTTTACGCCCCCTGGTGTCAAATGGGATCCTGGGATTATTAGCCTCCATTGGGTCACAATGGATCCTTGCTTCTCTTAACCCCTGTGGTGTCACAATGCATCCCATGCCCTTTTAGGCCACTTGATGTCACAATGAATTATTTGATTCTTGGCCTCCATGGTGGCATAATAGATCCTTGCTTCTATTGGTCCCTGTGCTGTAACAATTCCTCCCTGCCCCTTTTAGGCCCATTGGTGTCACAAGGGATCATTAGATTGTTAGCCTCCATTGGGTCACAATGGTTCCTTGCTTCTCTTAACCCCTGTGGTGTCACAATGCATCCCATGCCCTTTTAGGCCACTTGATGTCACAATGAATCATTTGATTCTTGGCCTCCATGGTGGCATAATTGTACCAGGTTTTACTTGGGCCCCATGCTTTCACAATTCATCCCTGCCCCTTTTAGGCCCATTGGTGTCACAAGGGATCATTAGATTGTTAGCCTGCATTGGGTCACAATGGTTCCTTGCTTCTCTTAACCTCTGTGGTGTCACAATGCATCCCATGCCCTTTTAGGCCACTTGATGTCACAATGAATCATTTGATTCTTGGCTTCCATGTTGTCATAATTGTTCCTTGTTTCTATTGGGCCCCATGCTGTCACAATTCATCCCTGGCCCTTTTACACCCCCTGGTGTCAAATGGGATCCTGGGATTATTAGCCTCCATTGGGTCACAATGGATCCTTGCTTCTCTTAACCTCTGTGGTGTCACAATGCATCCCATGCCCTTTTAGGCCACTTGATGTCACAATGAATCATTTGATTCTTGGCCTCCACGGTGGCATAATAGATCCTTGCTTCTATTGGTCCCCGTGCTGTAACAATCCATCCCTGGCCCTTTTTATACCCCTGATGCCACAAGGGATCATTAGATTGCTAGCCTGCATTGGGTCACAATGGTTCCTTGCTTCTCTTATCCTCTGTGGTGTCACAATGCATCCCATGCCCTTTTAGGCCACTTGATGTCACAATGAATCATTTGATTCTTGGCCTCCACGGTGGCATAATAGATCCTTGCTTCTATTGGTCCCTGTGCTGTAACAATCCATCCCTCTCCCTTTTTATAACCCCTGGTGCCTCAAGGGATCATTAGATTGCTAGCCTGCATTGGGTCACAATGGTTCCTTGCTTCTCTTAACCTCTGTGGTGTCACAATGCATTCCAAGCCCTTTTAGGCCACTTGATGTCACAATGAATCATTTGATTCTTGGCCTCCATGGTGTCATAATGGTTCCTTGTTTCTATTGGGCCCCATGCTGTCACAATTCATCCCTGGCCCTTTTACGCCCCCTGGTGTCAAATGGGATCCTGGGATTATTAGCCTCCATTGGGTCACAATGGATCCTTGCTTCTCTTAACCCCTGTGGTGTCACAATGCATCCCATGCCCTTTTAGGCCACTTGATGTCACAATGAATTATTTGATTCTTGGCCTCCATGGTGGCATAATAGATCCTTGATTCTATTGGTCCCTGTGCTGAAACAATTCCTCCCTGGCCCTTTTAGGCCCATTGGTGTCACAAGGGATCATTAGATTGTTAGCCTGCATTGGGTCACAATGGTTCCTTGCTTCTCTTAACCCCTGTGGTGTCACAATGCATCCCATGCCCTTTTAGGCCACTTGATGTCACAATGAATCATTTGATTCTTGGCCTCCATGGTGGCATAATTGTACCAGGTTTTACTTGGGCCCCATGCTTTCACAATTCATCCCTGCCCCTTTTAGGCCCATTGGTGTCACAAGGGATCATTAGATTGTTAGCCTGCATTGGGTGACAATGGTTCCTTGCTTCTCTTAACCTCTGTGGTGTCACAATGCATCCCATGCACTTTTAGGCCACTTGATGTCACAATGAATCATTTGATTCTTGGCCTCCATGGTGTCATAATGGTTCCTTGTTTCTATTGGGCCCCATGCTGTCACAATTCATCCCTGGCCCTTTTACGCCCCCTGGTGTCAAATGGGATCCTGGGATTATTAGCCTCCATTGGGTCACAATGGATCCTTGCTTCTCTTAACCTCTGTGGTGGCACAATGCATCCCATGCCCTTTTAGGCCACTTGATGTCACAATGAATCATTTGATTCTTGGCCTCTACGGTGGCATAATAGATCGCTGCTTCTATTGGTCCCCGTGCTGTAACAATCCATCCCTGGCCCTTTTTATACCCCCTGGTGCCACAAGGGATCATTAGATTGTTAGCCTGCATTGGGTCACAATGGTTCCTTGCTTCTCTTAACCGCTGTGGTGTCACAATGCATTCCAAGACCTTTTAGGCCACTTGGTCTTACAATGAACCATTTGATTCTTGGCCTTCATGGTGTCATAATGGTTCCTTGCTTCCATAGGTCCCCATGTTGTCAGAGTCGATCCGTGGTCCTTTTGCGCCCCCTGGTGTCAAAAGGGATTCTTAGATTGTTAGCCTGCATGGTGTCACAATGGTTCCTTGCTTCTCTTAACCCCTGTGCTGTCACAATGCATCCCATGCCCTTTTAGGCCACTTGATGTCACAATGAATCATTTGATTCTTGGCCTCCATGGTGGCATAATTGTACCAGATTTTACTTGGGCCCCATGCTTTCACAATTCATCCCTGCCCCTTTTAGGCCCATTGGTGTCACAAGGGATCATTAGATTGTTAGCCTGCATTGGGTCACAATGGTTCCTTGCTTCTCTTAACCTCTGTGGTCTCACAATGCATCCCATGCCCTTTTAGGCCACTTGATGTCACAATGAATCATTTGATTCTTGGCCTCCATGGTGGCGTAATTGTACCAGGTTTTAATTGGGCCCCATGCTTTCACAATTCATCCCTGCCCCTTTTAGGCCAATTGTTGTCAAAAGGGATTATTATATTGTTAGCCTCCATTGGGTCATAATGGATCCTTGCTTCTCTTAACACCTGTGCTGTCACAATGCATCCCATGCCCTTTTAGGCCACATGATGTCACAATGAATTATTTGATTCTTGGCCTCCATGGTGGCATAATAGATCCTTGCTTCTATTGGTCCCTGTGCTGTAACAATTCCTCCCTGCCCCTTTTAGGCCCATTGGTGTCACAAGGGATCATTAGATTGTTAGCCTGCATTGGGTCACAATGGTTCCTTGCTTCTCTTAACCCCTGTGGTGTCACAATGCATCCCATGCCCTTTTAGGCCACTTGATGTCACAATGAATCTTTTGATTCTTGGCCTCCATGGTGTCATGATGGTTCCTTGTTTCTATTGGGCCCCATGCTGTCACAATTCATCCCTGGCCCTTTTACGCCCCCTGGTGTCAAATGGGATCCTGGGATTATTAGCCTCCATTGGGTCAGAATGGATCCTTGCTTCTCTTAACCCCTGTGGTGTCACAATGCATCCCATGCCCTTTTAGGCCACTTGATGTCACAATGAATCATTTGATTCTTGGCCTCCACGGTGGCATAATAGATCCTTGCTTCTATTGGTCCCTGTGCTGTAACAATCCATCCCTCTCCCTTTTTATACCCCCTGGTGCCTCAAGGGATCATTAGATTGCTAGCCTGCATTGGGTCACAATGGTTCCTTGCTTCTCTTAACCTCTGTGGTCTCACAATGCATTCCAAGCCCTTTTAGGCCACTTGGTCTTACAATGAACCATTTGATTCTTGGCCTTCATGGTGTCATAATGGTTCCTTGCTTCCATAGGTCCCCATGTTGTCAGAGTCGATCCGTGGTCCTTTTGCGCCCCCTGGTGTCAAAATGGATTCTTAGATTGTTAGCCTGCATTGGGTCACAATGGTTCCTTGCTTCTCTTAACCCCTGTGCTGTCACAATGCATCCCATGCCCTTTTAGGCCACTTGATGTCACAATGAATCATTTGATTCTTGGCCTCCATGGTGGCATAATTGTACCAGGTTTTACTTGGGCCCCATGCTTTCACAATTCATCCCTGCCCCTTTTAGGCCCATTGGTGTCACAAGGGATCATTAGATTGTTAGCCTGCATTGGGTCACAATGGTTCCTTGCTTCTCTTAACCTCTGTGGTGTCACAATGCATCCCATGCCCTTTTAGGCCACTTGATGTCACAATGAATCATTTGATTCTTGGCTTCCATGTTGTCATAATTGTTCCTTGTTTCTATTGGGCCCCATGCTGTCACAATTCATCCCTGGCCCTTTTACACCCCCTGCTGTCAAATGGGATCCTGGGATTATTAGCCTCCATTGGGTCACAATGGATCCTTGCTTCTCTTAACCCCTGTGCTGTCACAATGCATCCCATGCCCTTTTAGGCCACTTGATGTCACAATGAATCATTTGATTCTTGGCCTCCACGGTGGCATAATAGATCCTTGCTTCTATTGGTCCCCGTGCTGTAACAATCCATCCCTGGCCCTTTTTATACCCCCTGGTGCCACAAGGGATCATTAGATGGTTAGCCTGCATTGGGTCACAATGGTTGCTTGCTTCTCTTAACCTCTGTGGTGTCACAATGCATCCCAAGCCCTTTTAGGCCACTTGGTCTTACAATGAACCATTTGATTCTTGGCCTCCATGGTGTCATAATGGTTCCTTGCTTCTCTAGGTCCCCTTGCTGTCAGAGTTCATCCGTCGTCCTTTTTCGCCCCCTGGTGTCAAAAGGGATTCTTAGATTGTTAGCCTGCATTGGGTCACAATGGTTCCTTGCTTCTCTTAACCCCTGTGGTGTCACAATGCATCCCATGCCCTTTTAGGCCACTTGATGTCACAATGAATCATTTGATTCTTGGCCTCCATGGTGGCATATTTGTACCAGGGTTTACTTGGGCCCCATGCCTTCACAATTCATCCCTGCCCCTTTTAGGCCCATTGGTGTCACAAGGGATCATTAGATTGCTAGCCTGCATTGGGTCACAATGGTTCCTTGCTTCTCTTAACCCCTGTGCTGTCACAATGCATCCCATGCCCTTTTAGGCCACATGATGTCACAATGAATTATTTGATTCTTGGCCTCCATGGTGGCATAATAGATCCTTGCTTCTATTGGTCCCTGTGCTGTAACAATTCCTCCCTGGCCCTTTTAGGCCCATTGGTGTCACAAGGGATCATTAGATTGTTAGCCTGCATTGGGTCACAATGATTCCTTGCTTCTCTTAACCTCTGTGGTGTCACAATGCATCCCATGCCCTTTTAGGCCACTTGATGTCACAATGAATCATTTGATTCTTGGCCTCCATGGTGGCATATTTGTACCAGGGTTTAATTTGGCCCCATGCTTTCACAATTCATCCCTGCCCCTTTTAGGCCCATTGGTGTGACAAGGGATGATTAGATTGTTAGCCTGCATTGGGTCACAATGGTTCCTTGCTTCTCTTAACCCCTGTGCTGTCACAATGCATCCCATGCCCTTTTAGGCCACTTGATGTCACAATGAATCATTTGATTCTTGGCCTCCATGGTGGCATATTTGTACCAGGGTTTAATTGGGCCCCCTGCTTTCACAATTCATCCCTGCCCCTTTTAGGCCCATTGGTGTGACAAGGGATCATTAGATTGTTAGCCTGCATTGGGTCACAATGGTTCCTTGCTTCTCTTAACCCCTGTGCTGTCACAATGCATCCCATGCCCTTTTAGGCCACTTGATGTCACAATGAATCATTTGATTCTTGGCCTCCATGGTGGCATAATTGTACCAGGTTTTACTTGGGCCCCATGCTTTCACAATTCATCCCTGCCCCTTTTAGGCCCATTGGTGTCACAAGGGATCATTAGATTGTTAGCCTGCATTGGGTCACAATGGTTCCTTGCTTCTCTTAACCTCTGTGGTGTCACAATGCATCCCATGCACTTTTAGGCCACTTGATGTCACAATGAATCATTTGATTCTTGGCCTCCACGGAGGCATAATAGATCCTTGCTTCTCTTGGTCCCCGTGCTGTAACAATCCATCCCTGGCCCTTTTTATACCCCCTGGTGCCACAAGGGATCATTAGATTGCTAGCCTGCATTGGGTCACAATGGTTCCTTGCTTCTCTTAACCTCTGTGGTGTCACAATGCATCCCATGCCCTTTTAGGCCACTTGATGTCACAATGAATCATTTGATTCTTGGCCTCCATGGTGGCATATTTGTACCAGGGTTTAATTTGGCCCCATGCTTTCACAATTCATCCCTGCCCCTTTTAGGCCCATTGGTGTGACAAGGGATCATTAGATTGTTAGCCTGCATTGGGTCACAATGGTTCCTTGCTTCTCTTAACCCCTGTGCTGTCACAATGCATCCCATGCACTTTTAGGCCACTTGATGTCACAATGAATCATTTGATTCTTGACCTCCATGGTGGCGCAATTGTACCAGGTTTTAATTGGGCCCCATGCTTTCACAATTCATCCCTGCCCCTTTTAGGCCCATTGTTGTCAAAAGGGATTATTAGATTGTTAGCCTCCATTGGGTCATAATGGATCCTTGCTTCTCTTAACCCCTGTGCTGTCACAATGCATCCCATGCCCTTTTAGGCCACATGATGTCACAATGAATTATTTGATTCTTGGCCTCCATGGTGGCATAATAGATCCTTGCTTCTATTGGTCCCTGTGCTGTAACAATTCCTCCCTGCCCCTTTTAGGCCCATTGGTGTCACAAGGGATCATTAGATTGTTAGCCTGCATTGGGTCACAATGGTTCCTTGCTTCTCTTAACCCCTGTGGTGTCACAATGCATCCCATGCCCTTTTAGGCCACTTGATGGCACAATGAATCTTTTGATTCTTGGCCTCCATGGTGTCATAATGGTTCCTTGTTTCTATTGGGCCCCATGCTGTCGCAATTCATCCCTGGCCCTTTTACGCCCCCTGGTGTCAAATGGGATCCTGGGATTATTAGCCTCCATTGGGTCACAATGGATCCTTGCTTCTCTTAACCCCTGTGCTGTCACAATGCATCCCATGCCCTTTTAGGCCACTTGATGTCACAATGAATTATTTGATTCTTGGCCTCCATGGTGGCATAATAGATCCTTGATTCTATTGGTCCCTGTGCTGAAACAATTCCTCCCTGGCCCTTTTAGGCCCATTGGTGTCACAAGGGATCATTAGATTGTTAGCCTGCATTGGGTCACAATGGTTCCTTGCTTCTCTTAACCCCTGTGGTGTCACAATGCATCCCATGCCCTTTTAGGCCACTTGATGTCACAATGAATCATTTGATTCTTGGCCTCCATGGTGGCATAATTGTACCAGGTTTTACTTGGGCCCCATGCTTTCACAATTCATCCCTGCCCCTTTTAGGCCCATTGGTGTCACAAGGGATCATTAGATTGTTAGCCTGCATTGGGTGACAATGGTTCCTTGCTTCTCTTAACCTCTGTGGTGTCACAATGCATCCCATGCACTTTTAGGCCACTTGATGTCACAATGAATCATTTGATTCTTGGCCTCCATGGTGTCATAATGGTTCCTTGTTTCTATTGGGCCCCATGCTGTCACAATTCATCCCTGGCCCTTTTACGCCCCCTGGTGTCAAATGGGATCCTGGGATTATTAGCCTCCATTGGGTCACAATGGATCCTTGCTTCTCTTAACCTCTGTGGTGGCACAATGCATCCCATGCCCTTTTAGGCCACTTGATGTCACAATGAATCATTTGATTCTTGGCCTCTACGGTGGCATAATAGATCGCTGCTTCTATTGGTCCCCGTGCTGTAACAATCCATCCCTGGCCCTTTTTATACCCCCTGGTGCCACAAGGGATCATTAGATTGTTAGCCTGCATTGGGTCACAATGGTTCCTTGCTTCTCTTAACCGCTGTGGTGTCACAATGCATTCCAAGACCTTTTAGGCCACTTGGTCTTACAATGAACCATTTGATTCTTGGCCTTCATGGTGTCATAATGGTTCCTTGCTTCCATAGGTCCCCATGTTGTCAGAGTCGATCCGTGGTCCTTTTGCGCCCCCTGGTGTCAAAAGGGATTCTTAGATTGTTAGCCTGCATGGTGTCACAATGGTTCCTTGCTTCTCTTAACCCCTGTGCTGTCACAATGCATCCCATGCCCTTTTAGGCCACTTGATGTCACAATGAATCATTTGATTCTTGGCCTCCATGGTGGCATAATTGTACCAGATTTTACTTGGGCCCCATGCTTTCACAATTCATCCCTGCCCCTTTTAGGCCCATTGGTGTCACAAGGGATCATTAGATTGTTAGCCTGCATTGGGTCACAATGGTTCCTTGCTTCTCTTAACCTCTGTGGTCTCACAATGCATCCCATGCCCTTTTAGGCCACTTGATGTCACAATGAATCATTTGATTCTTGGCCTCCATGGTGGCGTAATTGTACCAGGTTTTAATTGGGCCCCATGCTTTCACAATTCATCCCTGCCCCTTTTAGGCCAATTGTTGTCAAAAGGGATTATTATATTGTTAGCCTCCATTGGGTCATAATGGATCCTTGCTTCTCTTAACACCTGTGCTGTCACAATGCATCCCATGCCCTTTTAGGCCACATGATGTCACAATGAATTATTTGATTCTTGGCCTCCATGGTGGCATAATAGATCCTTGCTTCTATTGGTCCCTGTGCTGTAACAATTCCTCCCTGCCCCTTTTAGGCCCATTGGTGTCACAAGGGATCATTAGATTGTTAGCCTGCATTGGGTCACAATGGTTCCTTGCTTCTCTTAACCCCTGTGGTGTCACAATGCATCCCATGCCCTTTTAGGCCACTTGATGTCACAATGAATCTTTTGATTCTTGGCCTCCATGGTGTCATGATGGTTCCTTGTTTCTATTGGGCCCCATGCTGTCACAATTCATCCCTGGCCCTTTTACGCCCCCTGGTGTCAAATGGGATCCTGGGATTATTAGCCTCCATTGGGTCAGAATGGATCCTTGCTTCTCTTAACCCCTGTGGTGTCACAATGCATCCCATGCCCTTTTAGGCCACTTGATGTCACAATGAATCATTTGATTCTTGGCCTCCACGGTGGCATAATAGATCCTTGCTTCTATTGGTCCCTGTGCTGTAACAATCCATCCCTCTCCCTTTTTATACCCCCTGGTGCCTCAAGGGATCATTAGATTGCTAGCCTGCATTGGGTCACAATGGTTCCTTGCTTCTCTTAACCTCTGTGGTCTCACAATGCATTCCAAGCCCTTTTAGGCCACTTGGTCTTACAATGAACCATTTGATTCTTGGCCTTCATGGTGTCATAATGGTTCCTTGCTTCCATAGGTCCCCATGTTGTCAGAGTCGATCCGTGGTCCTTTTGCGCCCCCTGGTGTCAAAATGGATTCTTAGATTGTTAGCCTGCATTGGGTCACAATGGTTCCTTGCTTCTCTTAACCCCTGTGCTGTCACAATGCATCCCATGCCCTTTTAGGCCACTTGATGTCACAATGAATCATTTGATTCTTGGCCTCCATGGTGGCATAATTGTACCAGGTTTTACTTGGGCCCCATGCTTTCACAATTCATCCCTGCCCCTTTTAGGCCCATTGGTGTCACAAGGGATCATTAGATTGTTAGCCTGCATTGGGTCACAATGGTTCCTTGCTTCTCTTAACCTCTGTGGTGTCACAATGCATCCCATGCCCTTTTAGGCCACTTGATGTCACAATGAATCATTTGATTCTTGGCTTCCATGTTGTCATAATTGTTCCTTGTTTCTATTGGGCCCCATGCTGTCACAATTCATCCCTGGCCCTTTTACACCCCCTGGTGTCAAATGGGATCCTGGGATTATTAGCCTCCATTGGGTCACAATGGATCCTTGCTTCTCTTAACCCCTGTGCTGTCACAATGCATCCCATGCCCTTTTAGGCCACTTGATGTCACAATGAATCATTTGATTCTTGGCCTCCACGGTGGCATAATAGATCCTTGCTTCTATTGGTCCCCGTGCTGTAACAATCCATCCCTGGCCCTTTTTATACCCCCTGGTGCCACAAGGGATCATTATATGGTTAGCCTGCATTGGGTCACAATGGTTGCTTGCTTCTCTTAACCTCTGTGGTGTCACAATGCATCCCAAGCCCTTTTAGGCCACTTGGTCTTACAATGAACCATTTGATTCTTGGCCTCCATGGTGTCATAATGGTTCCTTGCTTCTCTAGGTCCCCTTGCTGTCAGAGTTCATCCGTCGTCCTTTTTCGCCCCCTGGTGTCAAAAGGGATTCTTAGATTGTTAGCCTGCATTGGGTCACAATGGTTCCTTGCTTCTCTTAACCCCTGTGGTGTCACAATGCATCCCATGCCCTTTTAGGCCACTTGATGTCACAATGAATCATTTGATTCTTGGCCTCCATGGTGGCATATTTGTACCAGGGTTTACTTGGGCCCCATGCCTTCACAATTCATCCCTGCCCCTTTTAGGCCCATTGGTGTCACAAGGGATCATTAGATTGCTAGCCTGCATTGGGTCACAATGGTTCCTTGCTTCTCTTAACCCCTGTGCTGTCACAATGCATCCCATGCCCTTTTAGGCCACATGATGTCACAATGAATTATTTGATTCTTGGCCTCCATGGTGGCATAATAGATCCTTGCTTCTATTGGTCCCTGTGCTGTAACAATTCCTCCCTGGCCCTTTTAGGCCCATTGGTGTCACAAGGGATCATTAGATTGTTAGCCTGCATTGGGTCACAATGATTCCTTGCTTCTCTTAACCTCTGTGGTGTCACAATGCATCCCATGCCCTTTTAGGCCACTTGATGTCACAATGAATCATTTGATTCTTGGCCTCCATGGTGGCATATTTGTACCAGGGTTTAATTTGGCCCCATGCTTTCACAATTCATCCCTGCCCCTTTTAGGCCCATTGGTGTGACAAGGGATGATTAGATTGTTAGCCTGCATTGGGTCACAATGGTTCCTTGCTTCTCTTAACCCCTGTGCTGTCACAATGCATCCCATGCCCTTTTAGGCCACTTGATGTCACAATGAATCATTTGATTCTTGGCCTCCATGGTGGCATATTTGTACCAGGGTTTAATTGGGCCCCCTGCTTTCACAATTCATCCCTGCCCCTTTTAGGCCCATTGGTGTGACAAGGGATCATTAGATTGTTAGCCTGCATTGGGTCACAATGGTTCCTTGCTTCTCTTAACCCCTGTGCTGTCACAATGCATCCCATGCCCTTTTAGGCCACTTGATGTCACAATGAATCATTTGATTCTTGGCCTCCATGGTGGCATAATTGTACCAGGTTTTACTTGGGCCCCATGCTTTCACAATTCATCCCTGCCCCTTTTAGGCCCATTGGTGTCACAAGGGATCATTAGATTGTTAGCCTGCATTGGGTCACAATGGTTCCTTGCTTCTCTTAACCTCTGTGGTGTCACAATGCATCCCATGCACTTTTAGGCCACTTGATGTCACAATGAATCATTTGATTCTTGGCCTCCACGGAGGCATAATAGATCCTTGCTTCTCTTGGTCCCCGTGCTGTAACAATCCATCCCTGGCCCTTTTTATACCCCCTGGTGCCACAAGGGATCATTAGATTGCTAGCCTGCATTGGGTCACAATGGTTCCTTGCTTCTCTTAACCTCTGTGGTGTCACAATGCATCCCATGCCCTTTTAGGCCACTTGATGTCACAATGAATCATTTGATTCTTGGCCTCCATGGTGGCATATTTGTACCAGGGTTTAATTTGGCCCCATGCTTTCACAATTCATCCCTGCCCCTTTTAGGCCCATTGGTGTGACAAGGGATCATTAGATTGTTAGCCTGCATTGGGTCACAATGGTTCCTTGCTTCTCTTAACCCCTGTGCTGTCACAATGCATCCCATGCCCTTTTAGGCCACTTGATGTCACAATGAATCATTTGATTCTTGACCTCCATGGTGGCGCAATTGTACCAGGTTTTAATTGGGCCCCATGCTTTCACAATTCATCCCTGCCCCTTTTAGGCCCATTGTTGTCAAAAGGGATTATTAGATTGTTAGCCTCCATTGGGTCATAATGGATCCTTGCTTCTCTTAACCCCTGTGCTGTCACAATGCATCCCATGCCCTTTTAGGCCACATGATGTCACAATGAATTATTTGATTCTTGGCCTCCATGGTGGCATAATAGATCCTTGCTTCTATTGGTCCCTGTGCTGTAACAATTCCTCCCTGCCCCTTTTAGGCCCATTGGTGTCACAAGGGATCATTAGATTGTTAGCCTGCATTGGGTCACAATGGTTCCTTGCTTCTCTTAACCCCTGTGGTGTCACAATGCATCCCATGCCCTTTTAGGCCACTTGATGTCACAATGAATCTTTTGATTCTTGGCCTCCATGGTGTCATAATGGTTCCTTGTTTCTATTGGGCCCCATGCTGTCACAATTGATCCCTGGCCCTTTTACGCCCCCTGGTGTCAAATGGGATCCTGGGATTATTAGCCTCCATTGGGTCACAATGGATCCTTGCTTCTCTTAACCCCTGTGCTGTCACAATGCATCCCATGCCCTTTTAGGCCACTTGATGTCACAATGAATCATTTGATTCTTGGCCTTCACGGTGGCATAATAGATCCTTGCTTCTCTTGGTCCCCGTGCTGTAACAATCCATCCCTGGCCCTTTTTATACCCCCTGGTGCCACAAGGGATCATTAGATGGTTAGCCTGCATTGGGTCACAATGGTTCCTTGCTTCTCTTAACCCCTGTGGTGTCACAATGCATCCCATGCCCTTTTAGGCCACTTGATGTCACAATGAATCATTTGATTCTTGGCCTCTACGGTGGCATAATAGATCGCTGCTTCTATTGGTCCCCGTGCTGTAACAATCCATCCCTGGCCCTTTTTATACCCCCTGGTGCCACAAGGGATCATTAGATTGTTAGCCTGCATTGGGTCACAATGGTTCCTTGCTTCTCTTAACCGCTGTGGTGTCACAATGCATTCCAAGACCTTTTAGGCCACTTGGTCTTACAATGAACCATTTGATTCTTGGCCTTCATGGTGTCATAATGGTTCCTTGCTTCCATAGGTCCCCATGTTGTCAGAGTCGATCCGTGGTCCTTTTGCGCCCCCTGGTGTCAAAAGGGATTCTTAGATTGTTAGCCTGCATTGGGTCACAATGGTTCCTTGCTTCTCTTAACCCCTGTGCTGTCACAATGCATCCCATGCCCTTTTAGGCCACTTGATGTCACAATGAATCATTTGATTCTTGGCCTCCATGGTGGCATAATTGCACCAGGTTTTACTTGGGCCCCATGCTTTCACAATTCATCCCTGCCCCTTTTAGGCCCATTGGTGTCACAAGGGATCATTAGATTGTTAGCCTGCATTGGGTCACAATGGTTCCTTGCTTCTCTTAACCTCTGTGGTCTCACAATGCATCCCATGCCCTTTTAGGCCACTTGATGTCACAATGAATCTTTTGATTCTTGGCCTCCATGGTGTCATAATGGTTCCTTGTTTCTATTGGGCCCCATGCTGTCACAATTCATCCCTGGCCCTTTTTATACCCCCTGGTGCCACAAGGGATCATTAGATGGTTAGCCTGCATTGGGTCACAATGGATCCTTGCTTCTCTTAACCCCTGTGCTGTCACAATGAATCCCATGCACTTTTAGGCCACTTGATGTCACAATGAATCATTTGATTCTTGGCCTCCAAGGTGGCATAATAGATCCTTGCTTCTATTGGTCCCCGTGCTGTAACAATCCATCCCTGGCCCTTTTTATACCCCCTGGTGCCACAAGGGATCATTAGATTGCTAGCCTGCATTGGGTCACAATGGTTCCTTGCTTCTCTTAACCTCTGTGGGGTCACAATGCATTCCAAGCCCTTTTAGGCCACTTGGTCTTACAATGAACCATTTGATTCTTGGCCTTCATGGTGTCAAAATGGTTCCTTGCTTCCATAGGTCCCCATGTTGTCAGAGTTCATCCGTGGTCCTTTTGCGCCCCCTGGTGTCAAAAGGGATTCTTAGATTGTTAGCCTGCATTGGGTCACAATGGTTCCTTGCTTCTCTTAACCCCTGTGCTGTCACAATGCATCCCATGCCCTTTTAGGCCACTTGATGTCACAATGAATCTTTTGATTCTTGGCCTCCATGGTGTCATAATGGTTCCTTGTTTCTATTGGGCCCCATGCTGTCACAATTCATCCCTGGCCCTTTTACGCCCCCTGGTGTCAAATGGGATCCTGGGATTATTAGCCTCCATTGGGTCACAATGGATCCTTGCTTCTCTTAACCCCTGTGCTGTCACAATGCATCCCATGCCCTTTTAGGCCACTTGATGTCACAATGAATCATTTGATTCTTGGCCTCCACGGTGGCATAATAGATCCTTGCTTCTATTGGTCCCCGTGCTGTAACAATCCATCCCTGGCCCTTTTTATACCCCCTGGTGCCACAAGGGATCATTAGATGGTTAGCCTGCATTGGGTCACAATGGTTCCTTGCTTCTCTTAACCCCTGTGGTGTCACAATGCATCCCATGCCCTTTTAGGCCACTTGATGTCACAATGAATCATTTGATTCTTGGCCTCCATGGTGGCGTAATTGTACCAGGTTTTAATTGGGCCCCATGCTTTCACAATTCATCCCTGCCCCTTTTAGGCCAATTGTTTTCAAAACGGATTATTATATTGTTAGCCTCCATTGGGTCATAATGGATCCTTGCTTCTCTTAACCCCTGTGCTGTCACAATGCATCCCATGCCCTTTTAGGCCACTTGATGTCACAATGAATTATTTGATTCTTGGCCTCCACGGTGGCATAATAGATCCTTGCTTCTATTGGTCCCTGTGCTGTAACAATCCATCCCTCTCCCTTTTTATACCCCCTGGTGCCTCAAGGGATCATTAGATTGCTAGCCTGCATTGGGTCACAATGGTTCCTTGCTTCTCTTAACCTCTGTGGTGTCACAATGCATTCCAAGCCCTTTTAGGCCACTTGGTCTTACAATGAACCATTTGATTCTTGGCCTTCATGGTGTCATAATGGTTCCTTGCTTCCATAGGTCCCCATGTTGTCAGAGTCGATCCGTGGTCCTTTTGCGCCCCCTGGTGTCAAAATGGATTCTTAGATTGTTAGCCTGCATTGGGTCACAATGGTTCCTTGCTTCTCTTAACCCCTGTGCTGTCACAATGCATCCCATGCCCTTTTAGGCCACTTGATGTCACAATGAATCATTTGATTCTTGGCCTCCATGGTGGCATAATTGTACCAGGTTTTACTTGGGCCCCATGCTTTCACAATTCATCCCTGCCCCTTTTAGGCCCATTGGTGTCACAAGGGATCATTAGATTGTTAGCCTGCATTGGGTCACAATGGTTCCTTGCTTCTCTTAACCTCTGTGGTGTCACAATGCATCCCATGCCCTTTTAGGCCACTTGATGTCACAATGAATCATTTGATTCTTGGCTTCCATGTTGTCATAATTGTTCCTTGTTTCTATTGGGCCCCATGCTGTCACAATTCATCCCTGGCCCTTTTACACCCCCTGGTGTCAAATGGGATCCTGGGATTATTAGCCTCCATTGGGTCAGAATGGATCCTTGCTTCTCTTAACCTCTGTGGTGTCACAATGCATCCCATGCCCTTTTAGGCCACTTGATGTCACAATGAATCATTTGATTCTTGGCCTCCACGGTGGCATAATAGATCCTTGCTTCTATTGGTCCCCGTGCTGTAACAATCCATCCCTGGCCCTTTTTATACCCCTGGTGCCACAAGGGATCATTAGATTGCTAGCCTGCATTGGGTCACAATGGTTCCTTGCTTCTCTTAACCTCTGTGGTGTCACAATGCATCCCATGCCCTTTTAGGCCACTTGATGTCACAATGAATCATTTGATTCTTGGCCTCCACGGTGGCATAATAGATCCTTGCTTCTATTGGTCCCTGTGCTGTAACAATCCATCCCTCTCCCTTTTTATAACCCCTGGTGCCTCAAGGGATCATTAGATTGCTAGCCTGCATTGGGTCACAATGGTTCCTTGCTTATCTTAACCTCTGTGGTGTCACAATGCATTCCAAGCCCTTTTAGGCCACTTGATGTCACAATGAATCATTTGATTCTTGGCCTCCATGGTGTCATAATGGTTCCTTGTTTCTATTGGGCCCCATGCTGTCACAATTCATCCCTGGCCCTTTTACGCCCCCTGGTGTCAAATGGGATCCTGGGATTATTAGCCTCCATTGGGTCACAATGGATCCTTGCTTCTCTTAACCCCTGTGGTGTCACAATGCATCCCATGCCCTTTTAGGCCACTTGATGTCACAATGAATTATTTGATTCTTGGCCTCCATGGTGGCATAATAGATCCTTGCTTCTATTGGTCCCTGTGCTGTAACAATTCCTCCCTGGCCCTTTTAGGCCCATTGGTGTCACAAGGGATCATTAGATTGTTAGCCTCCATTGGGTCACAATGGTTCCTTGCTTCTCTTAACCCCTGTGGTGTCACAATGCATCCCATGCCCTTTTAGGCCACTTGATGTCACAATGAATCATTTGATTCTTGGCCTCCATGGTGGCATAATTGTACCAGGTTTTACTTGGGCCCCATGCTTTCACAATTCATCCCTGCCCCTTTTAGGCCCATTGGTGTCACAAGGGATCATTAGATTGTTAGCCTGCATTGGGTCACAATGGTTCCTTGCTTCTCTTAACCTCTGTGGTGTCACAATGCATCCCATGCCCTTTTAGGCCACTTGATGTCACAATGAATCATTTGATTCTTGGCTTCCATGTTGTCATAATTGTTCCTTGTTTCTATTGGGCCCCATGCTGTCACAATTCATCCCTGGCCCTTTTACACCCCCTGGTGTCAAATGGGATCCTGGGATTATTAGCCTCCATTGGGTCACAATGGATCCTTGCTTCTCTTAACCTCTGTGGTGTCACAATGCATCCCATGCCCTTTTGGGCCACTTGATGTCACAATGAATCATTTGATTCTTGGCCTCCACGGTGGCATAATAGATCCTTGCTTCTATTGGTCCCCGTGCTGTAACAATCCATCCCTGGCCCTTTTTATACCCCTGGTGCCACAAGGGATCATTAGATTGCTAGCCTGCATTGGGTCACAATGGTTCCTTGCTTCTCTTAACCTCTGTGGTGTCACAATGCATCCCATGCCCTTTTAGGCCACTTGATGTCACAATGAATCATTTGATTCTTGGCCTCCACGGTGGCATAATAGATCCTTGCTTCTATTGGTCCCTGTGCTGTAACAATCCATCCCTCTCCCTTTTTATAACCCCTGGTGCCTCAAGGGATCATTAGATTGCTAGCCTGCATTGGGTCACAATGGTTCCTTGCTTCTCTTAACCTCTGTGGTGTCACAATGCATTCCAAGCCCTTTTAGGCCACTTGATGTCACAATGAACCATTTGATTCTTGGCCTCCATGGTGGCATAATGGTTCCTTGTTTCTATTGGGCCCCATGCTGTCACAATTGATCCCTGGCCCTTTTACGCCCCCTGGTGTCAAATGGGATCCTGGGATTATTAGCCTCCATTGGGTCACAATGGATCCTTGCTTCTCTTAACCCCTGTGGTGTCACAATGCATCCCATGCCCTTTTAGGCCACTTGATGTCACAATGAATTATTTGATTCTTGGCCTCCATGGTGGCATAATAGATCCTTGATTCTATTGGTCCCTGTGCTGTAACAATTCCTCCCTGGCCCTTTTAGGCCCATTGGTGTCACAAGGGATCATTAGATTGTTAGCCTGCATTGGGTCACAATGGTTCCTTGCTTCTCTTAACCCCTGTGGTGTCACAATGCATCCCATGCCCTTTTAGGCCACTTGATGTCACAATGAATCATTTGATTCTTGGCCTCCATGGTGGCATAATTGTACCAGGTTTTACTTGGGCCCCATGCTTTCACAATTCATCCCTGCCCCTTTTAGGCCCATTGGTGTCACAAGGGATCATTAGATTGTTAGCCTGCATTGGGTGACAATGGTTCCTTGCTTCTCTTAACCTCTGTGGTGTCACAATGCATCCCATGCACTTTTAGGCCACTTGATGTCACAATGAATCATTTGATTCTTGGCCTCCATGGTGGCGTAATTGTACCAGGTTTTAATTGGGCCCCATGCTTTCACAATTCATCCCTGCCCCTTTTAGGCCCATTGTTGTCAAAAGGGATTATTATATTGTTAGCCTCCATTGGGTCATAATGGATCCTTGCTTCTCTTAACCCCTGTGCTGTCACAATGCATCCCATGCCCTTTTAGGCCACATGATGTCACAATGAATTATTTGATTCTTGGCCTCCATGGTGGCATAATAGATCCTTGCTTCTATTGGTCCCTGTGCTGTAACAATTCCTCCCTGGCCCTTTTAGGCCCATTGGTGTCACAAGGGATCATTAGATTGTTAGCCTGCATTGGGTCACAATGGTTCCTTGCTTCTCTTAACCCCTGTGGTGTCACAATGCATCCCATGCCCTTTTAGGCCATTTGATGTCACAATGAATCTTTTGATTCTTGGCCTCCATGGTGTCATAATGGTTCCTTGTTTCTATTGGGCCCCATGCTGTCACAATTCATCCCTGGCCCTTTTACGCCCCCTGGTGTCAAATGGGATCCTGGGATTATTAGCCTCCATTGGGTCACAATGGATCCTTGCTTCTCTTAACCTCTGTGGTGGCACAATGCATCCCATGCCCTTTTAGGCCACTTGATGTCACAATGAATCATTTGATTCTTGGCCTCTACGGTGGCATAATAGATCGCTGCTTCTATTGGTCCCCGTGCTGTAACAATCCATCCCTGGCCCTTTTTATACCCCCTGGTGCCACAAGGGATCATTAGATTGTTAGCCTGCATTGGGTCACAATGGTTCCTTGCTTCTCTTAACCGCTGTGGTGTCACAATGCATTCCAAGACCTTTTAGGCCACTTGGTCTTACAATGAACCATTTGATTCTTGGCCTTCATGGTGTCATAATGGTTCCTTGCTTCCATAGGTCCCCATGTTGTCAGAGTCGATCCGTGGTCCTTTTGCGCCCCCTGGTGTCAAAAGGGATTCTTAGATTGTTAGCCTGCATGGTGTCACAATGGTTCCTTGCTTCTCTTAACCCCTGTGCTGTCACAATGCATCCCATGCCCTTTTAGGCCACTTGATGTCACAATGAATCATTTGATTCTTGGCCTCCATGGTGGCATAATTGTACCAGATTTTACTTGGGCCCCATGCTTTCACAATTCATCCCTGCCCCTTTTAGGCCCATTGGTGTCACAAGGGATCATTAGATTGTTAGCCTGCATTGGGTCACAATGGTTCCTTGCTTCTCTTAACCTCTGTGGTCTCACAATGCATCCCATGCCCTTTTAGGCCACTTGATGTCACAATGAATCATTTGATTCTTGGCCTCCATGGTGGCGTAATTGTACCAGGTTTTAATTGGGCCCCATGCTTTCACAATTCATCCCTGCCCCTTTTAGGCCAATTGTTGTCAAAAGGGATTATTATATTGTTAGCCTCCATTGGGTCATAATGGATCCTTGCTTCTCTTAACACCTGTGCTGTCACAATGCATCCCATGCCCTTTTAGGCCACATGATGTCACAATGAATTATTTGATTCTTGGCCTCCATGGTGGCATAATAGATCCTTGCTTCTATTGGTCCCTGTGCTGTAACAATTCCTCCCTGGCCCTTTTAGGCCCATTGGTGTCACAAGGGATCATTAGATTGTTAGCCTGCATTGGGTCACAATGGTTCCTTGCTTCTCTTAACCCCTGTGCTGTCACAATGCATCCCATGCCCTTTTAGGCCACTTGATGTCACAATGAATCTTTTGATTCTTGGCCTCCATGGTGTCATGATGGTTCCTTGTTTCTATTGGGCCCCATGCTGTCACAATTCATCCCTGGCCCTTTTACGCCCCCTGGTGTCAAATGGGATCCTGGGATTATTAGCCTCCATTGGGTCACAATGGATCCTTGCTTCTCTTAACCCCTGTGGTGTCACAATGCATCCCATGCCCTTTTAGGCCACTTGATGTCACAATGAATCATTTGATTCTTGGCCTCCACGGTGGCATAATAGATCCTTGCTTCTATTGGTCCCTGTGCTGTAACAATCCATCCCTCTCCCTTTTTATACCCCCTGGTGCCTCAAGGGATCATTAGATTGCTAGCCTGCATTGGGTCACAATGGTTCCTTGCTTCTCTTAACCTCTGTGGTCTCACAATGCATTCCAAGCCCTTTTAGGCCACTTGGTCTTACAATGAACCATTTGATTCTTGGCCTTCATGGTGTCATAATGGTTCCTTGCTTCCATAGGTCCCCATGTTGTCAGAGTCGATCCGTGGTCCTTTTGCGCCCCCTGGTGTCAAAATGGATTCTTAGATTGTTAGCCTGCATTGGGTCACAATGGTTCCTTGCTTCTCTTAACCCCTGTGCTGTCACAATGCATCCCATGCCCTTTTAGGCCACTTGATGTCACAATGAATCATTTGATTCTTGGCCTCCATGGTGGCATAATTGTACCAGGTTTTACTTGGGCCCCATGCTTTCACAATTCATCCCTGCCCCTTTTAGGCCCATTGGTGTCACAAGGGATCATTAGATTGTTAGCCTGCATTGGGTCACAATGGTTCCTTGCTTCTCTTAACCTCTGTGGTGTCACAATGCATCCCATGCCCTTTTAGGCCACTTGATGTCACAATGAATCATTTGATTCTTGGCTTCCATGTTGTCATAATTGTTCCTTGTTTCTATTGGGCCCCATGCTGTCACAATTCATCCCTGGCCCTTTTACACCCCCTGGTGTCAAATGGGATCCTGGGATTATTAGCCTCCATTGGGTCACAATGGATCCTTGCTTCTCTTAACCCCTGTGCTGTCACAATGCATCCCATGCCCTTTTAGGCCACTTGATGTCACAATGAATCATTTGATTCTTGGCCTCCACGGTGGCATAATAGATCCTTGCTTCTATTGGTCCCCGTGCTGTAACAATCCATCCCTGGCCCTTTTTATACCCCCTGGTGCCACAAGGGATCATTAGATGGTTAGCCTGCATTGGGTCACAATGGTTGCTTGCTTCTCTTAACCTCTGTGGTGTCACAATGCATCCCAAGCCCTTTTAGGCCACTTGGTCTTACAATGAACCATTTGATTCTTGGCCTCCATGGTGTCATAATGGTTCCTTGCTTCTATAGGTCCCCTTGCTGTCAGAGTTCATCCGTCGTCCTTTTTCGCCCCCTGGTGTCAAAAGGGATTCTTAGATTGTTAGCCTGCATTGGGTCACAATGGTTCCTTGCTTCTCTTAACCCCTGTGGTGTCACAATGCATCCCATGCCCTTTTAGGCCACTTGATGTCACAATGAATCATTTGATTCTTGGCCTCCATGGTGGCATATTTGTACCAGGGTTTACTTGGGCCCCATGCCTTCACAATTCATCCCTGCCCCTTTTAGGCCCATTGGTGTCACAAGGGATCATTAGATTGCTAGCCTGCATTGGGTCACAATGGTTCCTTGCTTCTCTTAACCCCTGTGCTGTCACAATGCATCCCATGCCCTTTTAGGCCACATGATGTCACAATGAATTATTTGATTCTTGGCCTCCATGGTGGCATAATAGATCCTTGCTTCTATTGGTCCCTGTGCTGTAACAATTCCTCCCTGGCCCTTTTAGGCCCATTGGTGTCACAAGGGATCATTAGATTGTTAGCCTGCATTGGGTCACAATGATTCCTTGCTTCTCTTAACCTCTGTGGTGTCACAATGCATCCCATGCCCTTTTAGGCCACTTGATGTCACAATGAATCATTTGATTCTTGGCCTCCATGGTGGCATATTTGTACCAGGGTTTAATTTGGCCCCATGCTTTCACAATTCATCCCTGCCCCTTTTAGGCCCATTGGTGTGACAAGGGATGATTAGATTGTTAGCCTGCATTGGGTCACAATGGTTCCTTGCTTCTCTTAACCCCTGTGCTGTCACAATGCATCCCATGCCCTTTTAGGCCACTTGATGTCACAATGAATCATTTGATTCTTGGCCTCCATGGTGGCATATTTGTACCAGGGTTTAATTGGGCCCCCTGCTTTCACAATTCATCCCTGCCCCTTTTAGGCCCATTGGTGTGACAAGGGATCATTAGATTGTTAGCCTGCATTGGGTCACAATGGTTCCTTGCTTCTCTTAACCCCTGTGCTGTCACAATGCATCCCATGCCCTTTTAGGCCACTTGATGTCACAATGAATCATTTGATTCTTGGCCTCCATGGTGGCATAATTGTACCAGGTTTTACTTGGGCCCCATGCTTTCACAATTCATCCCTGCCCCTTTTAGGCCCATTGGTGTCACAAGGGATCATTAGATTGTTAGCCTGCATTGGGTCACAATGGTTCCTTGCTTCTCTTAACCTCTGTGGTGTCACAATGCATCCCATGCACTTTTAGGCCACTTGATGTCACAATGAATCATTTGATTCTTGGCCTCCACGGAGGCATAATAGATCCTTGCTTCTCTTGGTCCCCGTGCTGTAACAATCCATCCCTGGCCCTTTTTATACCCCCTGGTGCCACAAGGGATCATTAGATTGCTAGCCTGCATTGGGTCACAATGGTTCCTTGCTTCTCTTAACCCCTGTGGTGTCACAATGCATCCCATGCCCTTTTAGGCCACTTGATGTCACAATGAATCATTTGATTCTTGGCCTCCATGGTGGCATAATTGTACCAGGTTTTACTTGGGCCCCATGCTTTCACAATTCATCCCTGCCCCTTTTAGGCCCATTGGTGTCACAAGGGATCATTAGATTGTTAGCCTGCATTGGGTGACAATGGTTCCTTGCTTCTCTTAACCTCTGTGGTGTCACAATGCATCCCATGCACTTTTAGGCCACTTGATGTCACAATGAATCATTTGATTCTTGGCCTCCATGGTGTCATAATGGTTCCTTGTTTCTATTGGGCCCCATGCTGTCACAATTCATCCCTGGCCCTTTTACGCCCCCTGGTGTCAAATGGGATCCTGGGATTATTAGCCTCCATTGGGTCACAATGGATCCTTGCTTCTCTTAACCTCTGTGGTGGCACAATGCATCCCATGCCCTTTTAGGCCACTTGATGTCACAATGAATCATTTGATTCTTGGCCTCTACGGTGGCATAATAGATCGCTGCTTCTATTGGTCCCCGTGCTGTAACAATCCATCCCTGGCCCTTTTTATACCCCCTGGTGCCACAAGGGATCATTAGATTGTTAGCCTGCATTGGGTCACAATGGTTCCTTGCTTCTCTTAACCGCTGTGGTGTCACAATGCATTCCAAGACCTTTTAGGCCACTTGGTCTTACAATGAACCATTTGATTCTTGGCCTTCATGGTGTCATAATGGTTCCTTGCTTCCATAGGTCCCCATGTTGTCAGAGTCGATCCGTGGTCCTTTTGCGCCCCCTGGTGTCAAAAGGGATTCTTAGATTGTTAGCCTGCATGGTGTCACAATGGTTCCTTGCTTCTCTTAGCCCCTGTGCTGTCACAATGCATCCCATGCCCTTTTAGGCCACTTGATGTCACAATGAATCATTTGATTCTTGGCCTCCATGGTGGCATAATTGTACCAGATTTTACTTGGGCCCCATGCTTTCACAATTCATCCCTGCCCCTTTTAGGCCCATTGGTGTCACAAGGGATCATTAGATTGTTAGCCTGCATTGGGTCACAATGGTTCCTTGCTTCTCTTAACCTCTGTGGTCTCACAATGCATCCCATGCCCTTTTAGGCCACTTGATGTCACAATGAATCATTTGATTCTTGGCCTCCATGGTGGCGTAATTGTACCAGGTTTTAATTGGGCCCCATGCTTTCACAATTCATCCCTGCCCCTTTTAGGCCAATTGTTGTCAAAAGGGATTATTATATTGTTAGCCTCCATTGGGTCATAATGGATCCTTGCTTCTCTTAACACCTGTGCTGTCACAATGCATCCCATGCCCTTTTAGGCCACATGATGTCACAATGAATTATTTGATTCTTGGCCTCCATGGTGGCATAATAGATCCTTGCTTCTATTGGTCCCTGTGCTGTAACAATTCCTCCCTGCCCCTTTTAGGCCCATTGGTGTCACAAGGGATCATTAGATTGTTAGCCTGCATTGGGTCACAATGGTTCCTTGCTTCTCTTAACCCCTGTGGTGTCACAATGCATCCCATGCCCTTTTAGGCCACTTGATGTCACAATGAATCTTTTGATTCTTGGCCTCCATGGTGTCATGATGGTTCCTTGTTTCTATTGGGCCCCATGCTGTCACAATTCATCCCTGGCCCTTTTACGCCCCCTGGTGTCAAATGGGATCCTGGGATTATTAGCCTCCATTGGGTCAGAATGGATCCTTGCTTCTCTTAACCCCTGTGGTGTCACAATGCATCCCATGCCCTTTTAGGCCACTTGATGTCACAATGAATCATTTGATTCTTGGCCTCCACGGTGGCATAATAGATCCTTGCTTCTATTGGTCCCTGTGCTGTAACAATCCATCCCTCTCCCTTTTTATACCCCCTGGTGCCTCAAGGGATCATTAGATTGCTAGCCTGCATTGGGTCACAATGGTTCCTTGCTTCTCTTAACCTCTGTGGTGTCACAATGCATTCCAAGCCCTTTTAGGCCACTTGGTCTTACAATGAACCATTTGATTCTTGGCCTTCATGGTGTCATAATGGTTCCTTGCTTCCATAGGTCCCCATGTTGTCAGAGTCGATCCGTGGTCCTTTTGCGCCCCCTGGTGTCAAAATGGATTCTTAGATTGTTAGCCTGCATTGGGTCACAATGGTTCCTTGCTTCTCTTAACCCCTGTGCTGTCACAATGCATCCCATGCCCTTTTAGGCCACTTGATGTCACAATGAATCATTTGATTCTTGGCCTCCATGGTGGCATAATTGTACCAGGTTTTACTTGGGCCCCATGCTTTCACAATTCATCCCTGCCCCTTTTAGGCCCATTGGTGTCACAAGGGATCATTAGATTGTTAGCCTGCATTGGGTCACAATGGTTCCTTGCTTCTCTTAACCTCTGTGGTGTCACAATGCATCCCATGCCCTTTTAGGCCACTTGATGTCACAATGAATCATTTGATTCTTGGCTTCCATGTTGTCATAATTGTTCCTTGTTTCTATTGGGCCCCATGCTGTCACAATTCATCCCTGGCCCTTTTACACCCCCTGGTGTCAAATGGGATCCTGGGATTATTAGCCTCCATTGGGTCACAATGGATCCTTGCTTCTCTTAACCCCTGTGCTGTCACAATGCATCCCATGCCCTTTTAGGCCACTTGATGTCACAATGAATCATTTGATTCTTGGCCTCCACGGTGGCATAATAGATCCTTGCTTCTATTGGTCCCCGTGCTGTAACAATCCATCCCTGGCCCTTTTTATACCCCTGGTGCCACAAGGGATCATTAGATGGTTAGCCTGCATTGGGTCACAATGGTTACTTGCTTCTCTTAACCTCTGTGGTGTCACAATGCATCCCAAGCCCTTTTAGGCCACTTGGTCTTACAATGAACCATTTGATTCTTGGCCTCCATGGTGTCATAATGGTTCCTTGCTTCTCTAGGTCCCCTTGCTGTCAGAGTTCATCCGTCGTCCTTTTTCGCCCCCTGGTGTCAAAAGGGATTCTTAGATTGTTAGCCTGCATTGGGTCACAATGGTTCCTTGCTTCTCTTAACCCCTGTGGTGTCACAATGCATCCCATGCCCTTTTAGGCCACTTGATGTCACAATGAATCATTTGATTCTTGGCCTCCATGGTGGCATATTTGTACCAGGGTTTACTTGGGCCCCATGCCTTCACAATTCATCCCTGCCCCTTTTAGGCCCATTGGTGTCACAAGGGATCATTAGATTGCTAGCCTGCATTGGGTCACAATGGTTCCTTGCTTCTCTTAACCCCTGTGCTGTCACAATGCATCCCATGCCCTTTTAGGCCACATGATGTCACAATGAATTATTTGATTCTTGGCCTCCATGGTGGCATAATAGATCCTTGCTTCTATTGGTCCCTGTGCTGTAACAATTCCTCCCTGGCCCTTTTAGGCCCATTGGTGTCACAAGGGATCATTAGATTGTTAGCCTGCATTGGGTCACAATGATTCCTTGCTTCTCTTAACCTCTGTGGTGTCACAATGCATCCCATGCCCTTTTAGGCCACTTGATGTCACAATGAATCATTTGATTCTTGGCCTCCATGGTGGCATATTTGTACCAGGGTTTAATTTGGCCCCATGCTTTCACAATTCATCCCTGCCCCTTTTAGGCCCATTGGTGTGACAAGGGATGATTAGATTGTTAGCCTGCATTGGGTCACAATGGTTCCTTGCTTCTCTTAACCCCTGTGCTGTCACAATGCATCCCATGCCCTTTTAGGCCACTTGATGTCACAATGAATCATTTGATTCTTGGCCTCCATGGTGGCATATTTGTACCAGGGTTTAATTGGGCCCCCTGCTTTCACAATTCATCCCTGCCCCTTTTAGGCCCATTGGTGTGACAAGGGATCATTAGATTGTTAGCCTGCATTGGGTCACAATGGTTCCTTGCTTCTCTTAACCCCTGTGCTGTCACAATGCATCCCATGCCCTTTTAGGCCACTTGATGTCACAATGAATAATTTGATTCTTGGCCTCCATGGTGGCATAATTGTACCAGGTTTTACTTGGGCCCCATGCTTTCACAATTCATCCCTGCCCCTTTTAGGCCCATTGGTGTCACAAGGGATCATTAGATTGTTAGCCTGCATTGGGTCACAATGGTTCCTTGCTTCTCTTAACCTCTGTGGTGTCACAATGCATCCCATGCACTTTTAGGCCACTTGATGTCACAATGAATCATTTGATTCTTGGCCTCCACGGAGGCATAATAGATCCTTGCTTCTCTTGGTCCCCGTGCTGTAACAATCCATCCCTGGCCCTTTTTATACCCCCTGGTGCCACAAGGGATCATTAGATTGCTAGCCTGCATTGGGTCACAATGGTTCCTTGCTTCTCTTAACCTCTGTGGTGTCACAATGCATCCCATGCCCTTTTAGGCCACTTGATGTCACAATGAATCATTTGATTCTTGGCCTCCATGGTGGCATATTTGTACCAGGGTTTAATTTGGCCCCATGCTTTCACAATTCATCCCTGCCCCTTTTAGGCCCATTGGTGTGACAAGGGATCATTAGATTGTTAGCCTGCATTGGGTCACAATGGTTCCTTGCTTCTCTTAACCCCTGTGCTGTCACAATGCATCCCATGCACTTTTAGGCCACTTGATGTCACAATGAATCATTTGATTCTTGACCTCCATGGTGGCGCAATTGTACCAGGTTTTAATTGGGCCCCATGCTTTCACAATTCATCCCTGCCCCTTTTAGGCCCATTGTTGTCAAAAGGGATTATTAGATTGTTAGCCTCCATTGGGTCATAATGGATCCTTGCTTCTCTTAACCCCTGTGCTGTCACAATGCATCCCATGCCCTTTTAGGCCACATGATGTCACAATGAATTATTTGATTCTTGGCCTCCATGGTGGCATAATAGATCCTTGCTTCTATTGGTCCCTGTGCTGTAACAATTCCTCCCTGCCCCTTTTAGGCCCATTGGTGTCACAAGGGATCATTAGATTGTTAGCCTGCATTGGGTCACAATGGTTCCTTGCTTCTCTTAACCCCTGTGGTGTCACAATGCATCCCATGCCCTTTTAGGCCACTTGATGTCACAATGAATCATTTGATTCTTGGCCTTCACGGTGGCATAATAGATCCTTGCTTCTCTTGGTCCCCGTGCTGTAACAATCCATCCCTGGCCCTTTTTATACCCCCTGGTGCCACAAGGGATCATTAGATGGTTAGCCTGCATTGGGTCACAATGGTTCCTTGCTTCTCTTAACCCCTGTGGTGTCACAATGCATCCCATGCCCTTTTAGGCCACTTGATGTCACAATGAATCATTTGATTCTTGGCCTCTACGGTGGCATAATAGATCGCTGCTTCTATTGGTCCCCGTGCTGTAACAATCCATCCCTGGCCCTTTTTATACCCCCTGGTGCCACAAGGGATCATTAGATTGTTAGCCTGCATTGGGTCACAATGGTTCCTTGCTTCTCTTAACCGCTGTGGTGTCACAATGCATTCCAAGACCTTTTAGGCCACTTGGTCTTACAATGAACCATTTGATTCTTGGCCTTCATGGTGTCATAATGGTTCCTTGCTTCCATAGGTCCCCATGTTGTCAGAGTCGATCCGTGGTCCTTTTGCGCCCCCTGGTGTCAAAAGGGATTCTTAGATTGTTAGCCTGCATTGGGTCACAATGGTTCCTTGCTTCTCTTAACCCCTGTGCTGTCACAATGCATCCCATGCCCTTTTAGGCCACTTGATGTCACAATGAATCATTTGATTCTTGGCCTCCATGGTGGCATAATTGCACCAGGTTTTACTTGGGCCCCATGCTTTCACAATTCATCCCTGCCCCTTTTAGGCCCATTGGTGTCACAAGGGATCATTAGATTGTTAGCCTGCATTGGGTCACAATGGTTCCTTGCTTCTCTTAACCTCTGTGGTCTCACAATGCATCCCATGCCCTTTTAGGCCACTTGATGTCACAATGAATCTTTTGATTCTTGGCCTCCATGGTGTCATAATGGTTCCTTGTTTCTATTGGGCCCCATGCTGTCACAATTCATCCCTGGCCCTTTTTATACCCCCTGGTGCCACAAGGGATCATTAGATGGTTAGCCTGCATTGGGTCACAATGGATCCTTGCTTCTCTTAACCCCTGTGCTGTCACAATGAATCCCATGCACTTTTAGGCCACTTGATGTCACAATGAATCATTTGATTCTTGGCCTCCAAGGTGGCATAATAGATCCTTGCTTCTATTGGTCCCCGTGCTGTAACAATCCATCCCTGGCCCTTTTTATACCCCCTGGTGCCACAAGGGATCATTAGATTGCTAGCCTGCATTGGGTCACAATGGTTCCTTGCTTCTCTTAACCTCTGTGGGGTCACAATGCATTCCAAGCCCTTTTAGGCCACTTGGTCTTACAATGAACCATTTGATTCTTGGCCTTCATGGTGTCAAAATGGTTCCTTGCTTCCATAGGTCCCCATGTTGTCAGAGTTCATCCGTGGTCCTTTTGCGCCCCCTGGTGTCAAAAGGGATTCTTAGATTGTTAGCCTGCATTGGGTCACAATGGTTCCTTGCTTCTCTTAACCCCTGTGCTGTCACAATGCATCCCATGCCCTTTTAGGCCACTTGATGTCACAATGAATCTTTTGATTCTTGGCCTCCATGGTGTCATAATGGTTCCTTGTTTCTATTGGGCCCCATGCTGTCACAATTCATCCCTGGCCCTTTTACGCCCCCTGGTGTCAAATGGGATCCTGGGATTATTAGCCTCCATTGGGTCACAATGGATCCTTGCTTCTCTTAACCCCTGTGGTGTCACAATGCATCCCATGCCCTTTTAGGCCACTTGATGTCACAATGAATCATTTGATTCTTGGCCTCCACGGTGGCATAATAGATCCTTGCTTCTATTGGTCCCCGTGCTGTAACAATCCATCACTGGCCCTTTTTATACCCCCTGGTGCCACAAGGGATCATTAGATGGTTAGCCTGCATTGGGTCACAATGGTTCCTTGCTTCTCTTAACCCCTGTGGTGTCACAATGCATCCCATGCCCTTTTAGGCCACTTGATGTCACAATGAATCATTTGATTCTTGGCCTCCATGGTGGCGTAATTGTACCAGGTTTTAATTGGGCCCCATGCTTTCACAATTCATCCCTGCCCCTTTTAGGCCAATTGTTTTCAAAACGGATTATTATATTGTTAGCCTCCATTGGGTCATAATGGATCCTTGCTTCTCTTAACCCCTGTGCTGTCACAATGCATCCCATGCCCTTTTAGGCCACTTGATGTCACAATGAATTATTTGATTCTTGGCCTCCACGGTGGCATAATAGATCCTTGCTTCTATTGGTCCCTGTGCTGTAACAATCCATCCCTCTCCCTTTTTATACCCCCTGGTGCCTCAAGGGATCATTAGATTGCTAGCCTGCATTGGGTCACAATGGTTCCTTGCTTCTCTTAACCTCTGTGGTGTCACAATGCATTCCAAGCCCTTTTAGGCCACTTGGTCTTACAATGAACCATTTGATTCTTGGCCTTCATGGTGTCATAATGGTTCCTTGCTTCCATAGGTCCCCATGTTGTCAGAGTCGATCCGTGGTCCTTTTGCGCCCCCTGGTGTCAAAATGGATTCTTAGATTGTTAGCCTGCATTGGGTCACAATGGTTCCTTGCTTCTCTTAACCCCTGTGCTGTCACAATGCATCCCATGCCCTTTTAGGCCACTTGATGTCACAATGAATCATTTGATTCTTGGCCTCCATGGTGGCATAATTGTACCAGGTTTTACTTGGGCCCCATGCTTTCACAATTCATCCCTGCCCCTTTTAGGCCCATTGGTGTCACAAGGGATCATTAGATTGTTAGCCTGCATTGGGTCACAATGGTTCCTTGCTTCTCTTAACCTCTGTGGTGTCACAATGCATCCCATGCCCTTTTAGGCCACTTGATGTCACAATGAATCATTTGATTCTTGGCTTCCATGTTGTCATAATTGTTCCTTGTTTCTATTGGGCCCCATGCTGTCACAATTCATCCCTGGCCCTTTTACACCCCCTGGTGTCAAATGGGATCCTGGGATTATTAGCCTCCATTGGGTCAGAATGGATCCTTGCTTCTCTTAACCTCTGTGGTGTCACAATGCATCCCATGCCCTTTTAGGCCACTTGATGTCACAATGAATCATTTGATTCTTGGCCTCCACGGTGGCATAATAGATCCTTGCTTCTATTGGTCCCCGTGCTGTAACAATCCATCCCTGGCCCTTTTTATACCCCTGGTGCCACAAGGGATCATTAGATTGCTAGCCTGCATTGGGTCACAATGGTTCCTTGCTTCTCTTAACCTCTGTGGTGTCACAATGCATCCCATGCCCTTTTAGGCCACTTGATGTCACAATGAATCATTTGATTCTTGGCCTCCACGGTGGCATAATAGATCCTTGCTTCTATTGGTCCCTGTGCTGTAACAATCCATCCCTCTCCCTTTTTATAACCCCTGGTGCCTCAAGGGATCATTAGATTGCTAGCCTGCATTGGGTCACAATGGTTCCTTGCTTATCTTAACCTCTGTGGTGTCACAATGCATTCCAAGCCCTTTTAGGCCACTTGATGTCACAATGAATCATTTGATTCTTGGCCTCCATGGTGTCATAATGGTTCCTTGTTTCTATTGGGCCCCATGCTGTCACAATTCATCCCTGGCCCTTTTACGCCCCCTGGTGTCAAATGGGATCCTGGGATTATTAGCCTCCATTGGGTCACAATGGATCCTTGCTTCTCTTAACCCCTGTGGTGTCACAATGCATCCCATGCCCTTTTAGGCCACTTGATGTCACAATGAATCATTTGATTCTTGGCCTCCATGGTGGCATAATAGATCCTTGCTTCTATTGGTCCCTGTGCTGTAACAATTCCTCCCTGGCCCTTTTAGGCCCATTGGTGTCACAAGGGATCATTAGATTGTTAGCCTCCATTGGGTCACAATGGTTCCTTGCTTCTCTTAACCCCTGTGGTGTCACAATGCATCCCATGCCCTTTTAGGCCACTTGATGTCACAATGAATCATTTGATTCTTGGCCTCCATGGTGGCATAATTGTACCAGGTTTTACTTGGGCCCCATGCTTTCACAATTCATCCCTGCCCCTTTTAGGCCCATTGGTGTCACAAGGGATCATTAGATTGTTAGCCTGCATTGGGTCACAATGGTTCCTTGCTTCTCTTAACCTCTGTGGTGTCACAATGCATCCCATGCCCTTTTAGGCCACTTGATGTCACAATGAATCATTTGATTCTTGGCTTCCATGTTGTCATAATTGTTCCTTGTTTCTATTGGGCCCCATGCTGTCACAATTCATCCCTGGCCCTTTTACACCCCCTGGTGTCAAATGGGATCCTGGGATTATTAGCCTCCATTGGGTCACAATGGATCCTTGCTTCTCTTAACCTCTGTGGTGTCACAATGCATCCCATGCCCTTTTGGGCCACTTGATGTCACAATGAATCATTTGATTCTTGGCCTCCACGGTGGCATAATAGATCCTTGCTTCTATTGGTCCCCGTGCTGTAACAATCCATCCCTGGCCCTTTTTATACCCCTGGTGCCACAAGGGATCATTAGATTGCTAGCCTGCATTGGGTCACAATGGTTCCTTGCTTCTCTTAACCTCTGTGGTGTCACAATGCATCCCATGCCCTTTTAGGCCACTTGATGTCACAATGAATCATTTGATTCTTGGCCTCCACGGTGGCATAATAGATCCTTGCTTCTATTGGTCCCTGTGCTGTAACAATCCATCCCTCTCCCTTTTTATAACCCCTGGTGCCTCAAGGGATCATTAGATTGCTAGCCTGCATTGGGTCACAATGGTTCCTTGCTTCTCTTAACCTCTGTGGTGTCACAATGCATTCCAAGCCCTTTTAGGCCACTTGATGTCACAATGAATCATTTGATTCTTGGCCTCCATGGTGGCATAATGGTTCCTTGTTTCTATTGGGCCCCATGCTGTCACAATTGATCCCTGGCCCTTTTACGCCCCCTGGTGTCAAATGGGATCCTGGGATTATTAGCCTCCATTGGGTCACAATGGATCCTTGCTTCTCTTAACCCCTGTGGTGTCACAATGCATCCCATGCCCTTTTAGGCCACTTGATGTCACAATGAATCATTTGATTCTTGGCCTCCATGGTGGCATAATTATACCAGGTTTTACTTGGGCCCCATGCTTTCACAATTCATCCCTGCCCCTTTTAGGCCCATTGGTGTCACAAGGGATCATTAGATTGTTAGCCTGCATTGGGTCACAATGGTTCCTTGCTTCTCTTAACCTCTGTGGTGTCACAATGCATCCCATGCACTTTTAGGCCACTTGATGTCACAATGAATCATTTGATTCTTGGCCTCCATGGTGGCGTAATTGTACCAGGTTTTAATTGGGCCCCATGCTTTCACAATTCATCCCTGCCCCTTTTAGGCCCATTGTTGTCAAAAGGGATTATTATATTGTTAGCCTCCATTGGGTCATAATGGATCCTTGCTTCTCTTAACCCCTGTGCTGTCACAATGCATCCCATGCCCTTTTAGGCCACATGATGTCACAATGAATTATTTGATTCTTGGCCTCCATGGTGGCATAATAGATCCTTGCTTCTATTGGTCCCTGTGCTGTAACAATTCCTCCCTGGCCCTTTTAGGCCCATTGGTGTCACAAGGGATCATTAGATTGTTAGCCTGCATTGGGTCACAATGGTTCCTTGCTTCTCTTAACCCCTGTGGTGTCACAATGCATCCCATGCCCTTTTAGGCCATTTGATGTCACAATGAATCTTTTGATTCTTGGCCTCCATGGTGTCATAATGGTTCCTTGTTTCTATTGGGCCCCATGCTGTCACAATTCATCCCTGGCCCTTTTACGCCCCCTGGTGTCAAATGGGATCCTGGGATTATTAGCCTCCATTGGGTCACAATGGATCCTTGCTTCTCTTAACCTCTGTGGTGGCACAATGCATCCCATGCCCTTTTAGGCCACTTGATGTCACAATGAATCATTTGATTCTTGGCCTCTACGGTGGCATAATAGATCGCTGCTTCTATTGGTCCCCGTGCTGTAACAATCCATCCCTGGCCCTTTTTATACCCCCTGGTGCCACAAGGGATCATTAGATTGTTAGCCTGCATTGGGTCACAATGGTTCCTTGCTTCTCTTAACCGCTGTGGTGTCACAATGCATTCCAAGACCTTTTAGGCCACTTGGTCTTACAATGAACCATTTGATTCTTGGCCTTCATGGTGTCATAATGGTTCCTTGCTTCCATAGGTCCCCATGTTGTCAGAGTCGATCCGTGGTCCTTTTGCGCCCCCTGGTGTCAAAAGGGATTCTTAGATTGTTAGCCTGCATGGTGTCACAATGGTTCCTTGCTTCTCTTAACCCCTGTGCTGTCACAATGCATCCCATGCCCTTTTAGGCCACTTGATGTCACAATGAATCATTTGATTCTTGGCCTCCATGGTGGCATAATTGTACCAGATTTTACTTGGGCCCCATGCTTTCACAATTCATCCCTGCCCCTTTTAGGCCCATTGGTGTCACAAGGGATCATTAGATTGTTAGCCTGCATTGGGTCACAATGGTTCCTTGCTTCTCTTAACCTCTGTGGTCTCACAATGCATCCCATGCCCTTTTAGGCCACTTGATGTCACAATGAATCATTTGATTCTTGGCCTCCATGGTGGCGTAATTGTACCAGGTTTTAATTGGGCCCCATGCTTTCACAATTCATCCCTGCCCCTTTTAGGCCAATTGTTGTCAAAAGGGATTATTATATTGTTAGCCTCCATTGGGTCATAATGGATCCTTGCTTCTCTTAACACCTGTGCTGTCACAATGCATCCCATGCCCTTTTAGGCCACATGATGTCACAATGAATTATTTGATTCTTGGCCTCCATGGTGGCATAATAGATCCTTGCTTCTATTGGTCCCTGTGCTGTAACAATTCCTCCCTGGCCCTTTTAGGCCCATTGGTGTCACAAGGGATCATTAGATTGTTAGCCTGCATTGGGTCACAATGGTTCCTTGCTTCTCTTAACCCCTGTGCTGTCACAATGCATCCCATGCCCTTTTAGGCCACTTGATGTCACAATGAATCTTTTGATTCTTGGCCTCCATGGTGTCATGATGGTTCCTTGTTTCTATTGGGCCCCATGCTGTCACAATTCATCCCTGGCCCTTTTACGCCCCCTGGTGTCAAATGGGATCCTGGGATTATTAGCCTCCATTGGGTCACAATGGATCCTTGCTTCTCTTAACCCCTGTGGTGTCACAATGCATCCCATGCCCTTTTAGGCCACTTGATGTCACAATGAATCATTTGATTCTTGGCCTCCACGGTGGCATAATAGATCCTTGCTTCTATTGGTCCCTGTGCTGTAACAATCCATCCCTCTCCCTTTTTATACCCCCTGGTGCCTCAAGGGATCATTAGATTGCTAGCCTGCATTGGGTCACAATGGTTCCTTGCTTCTCTTAACCTCTGTGGTCTCACAATGCATTCCAAGCCCTTTTAGGCCACTTGGTCTTACAATGAACCATTTGATTCTTGGCCTTCATGGTGTCATAATGGTTCCTTGCTTCCATAGGTCCCCATGTTGTCAGAGTCGATCCGTGGTCCTTTTGCGCCCCCTGGTGTCAAAATGGATTCTTAGATTGTTAGCCTGCATTGGGTCACAATGGTTCCTTGCTTCTCTTAACCCCTGTGCTGTCACAATGCATCCCATGCCCTTTTAGGCCACTTGATGTCACAATGAATCATTTGATTCTTGGCCTCCATGGTGGCATAATTGTACCAGGTTTTACTTGGGCCCCATGCTTTCACAATTCATCCCTGCCCCTTTTAGGCCCATTGGTGTCACAAGGGATCATTAGATTGTTAGCCTGCATTGGGTCACAATGGTTCCTTGCTTCTCTTAACCTCTGTGGTGTCACAATGCATCCCATGCCCTTTTAGGCCACTTGATGTCACAATGAATCATTTGATTCTTGGCTTCCATGTTGTCATAATTGTTCCTTGTTTCTATTGGGCCCCATGCTGTCACAATTCATCCCTGGCCCTTTTACACCCCCTGGTGTCAAATGGGATCCTGGGATTATTAGCCTCCATTGGGTCAGAATGGATCCTTGCTTCTCTTAACCCCTGTGCTGTCACAATGCATCCCATGCCCTTTTAGGCCACTTGATGTCACAATGAATCATTTGATTCTTGGCCTCCACGGTGGCATAATAGATCCTTGCTTCTATTGGTCCCCGTGCTGTAACAATCCATCCCTGGCCCTTTTTATACCCCTGGTGCCACAAGGGATCATTAGATGGTTAGCCTGCATTGGGTCACAATGGTTGCTTGCTTCTCTTAACCTCTGTGGTGTCACAATGCATCCCAAGCCCTTTTAGGCCACTTGGTCTTACAATGAACCATTTGATTCTTGGCCTCCATGGTGTCATAATGGTTCCTTGCTTCTATAGGTCCCCTTGCTGTCAGAGTTCATCCGTCGTCCTTTTTCGCCCCCTGGTGTCAAAAGGGATTCTTAGATTGTTAGCCTGCATTGGGTCACAATGGTTCCTTGCTTCTCTTAACCCCTGTGGTGTCACAATGCATCCCATGCCCTTTTAGGCCACTTGATGTCACAATGAATCATTTGATTCTTGGCCTCCATGGTGGCATATTTGTACCAGGGTTTACTTGGGCCCCATGCCTTCACAATTCATCCCTGCCCCTTTTAGGCCCATTGGTGTCACAAGGGATCATTAGATTGCTAGCCTGCATTGGGTCACAATGGTTCCTTGCTTCTCTTAACCCCTGTGCTGTCACAATGCATCCCATGCCCTTTTAGGCCACATGATGTCACAATGAATTATTTGATTCTTGGCCTCCATGGTGGCATAATAGATCCTTGATTCTATTGGTCCCTGTGCTGTAACAATTCCTCCCTGGCCCTTTTAGGCCCATTGGTGTCACAAGGGATCATTAGATTGTTAGCCTGCATTGGGTCACAATGATTCCTTGCTTCTCTTAACCTCTGTGGTGTCACAATGCATCCCATGCCCTTTTAGGCCACTTGATGTCACAATGAATCATTTGATTCTTGGCCTCCATGGTGGCATATTTGTACCAGGGTTTAATTTGGCCCCATGCTTTCACAATTCATCCCTGCCCCTTTTAGGCCCATTGGTGTGACAAGGGATGATTAGATTGTTAGCCTGCATTGGGTCACAATGGTTCCTTGCTTCTCTTAACCCCTGTGCTGTCACAATGCATCCCATGCCCTTTTAGGCCACTTGATGTCACAATGAATCATTTGATTCTTGGCCTCCATGGTGGCATATTTGTACCAGGGTTTAATTGGGCCCCCTGCTTTCACAATTCATCCCTGCCCCTTTTAGGCCCATTGGTGTGACAAGGGATCATTAGATTGTTAGCCTGCATTGGGTCACAATGGTTCCTTGCTTCTCTTAACCCCTGTGCTGTCACAATGCATCCCATGCCCTTTTAGGCCACTTGATGTCACAATGAATCATTTGATTCTTGGCCTCCATGGTGGCATAATTGTACCAGGTTTTACTTGGGCCCCATGCTTTCACAATTCATCCCTGCCCCTTTTAGGCCCATTGGTGTCACAAGGGATCATTAGATTGTTAGCCTGCATTGGGTCACAATGGTTCCTTGCTTCTCTTAACCTCTGTGGTGTCACAATGCATCCCATGCACTTTTAGGCCACTTGATGTCACAATGAATCATTTGATTCTTGGCCTCCACGGAGGCATAATAGATCCTTGCTTCTCTTGGTCCCCGTGCTGTAACAATCCATCCCTGGCCCTTTTTATACCCCCTGGTGCCACAAGGGATCATTAGATTGCTAGCCTGCATTGGGTCACAATGGTTCCTTGCTTCTCTTAACCTCTGTGGTGTCACAATGCATCCCATGCCCTTTTAGGCCACTTGATGTCACAATGAATCATTTGATTCTTGGCCTCCATGGTGGCATATTTGTACCAGGGTTTAATTTGGCCCCATGCTTTCACAATTCATCCCTGCCCCTTTTAGGCCCATTGGTGTGACAAGGGATCATTAGATTGTTAGCCTGCATTGGGTCACAATGGTTCCTTGCTTCTCTTAACCCCTGTGCTGTCACAATGCATCCCATGCCCTTTTAGGCCACTTGATGTCACAATGAATCATTTGATTCTTGACCTCCATGGTGGCGCAATTGTACCAGGTTTTAATTGGGCCCCATGCTTTCACAATTCATCCCTGCCCCTTTTAGGCCCATTGTTGTCAAAAGGGATTATTAGATTGTTAGCCTCCATTGGGTCATAATGGATCCTTGCTTCTCTTAACCCCTGTGCTGTCACAATGCATCCCATGCCCTTTTAGGCCACATGATGTCACAATGAATTATTTGATTCTTGGCCTCCATGGTGGCATAATAGATCCTTGCTTCTATTGGTCCCTGTGCTGTAACAATTCCTCCCTGCCCCTTTTAGGCCCATTGGTGTCACAAGGGATCATTAGATTGTTAGCCTGCATTGGGTCACAATGGTTCCTTGCTTCTCTTAACCCCTGTGGTGTCACAATGCATCCCATGCCCTTTTAGGCCACTTGATGTCACAATGAATCTTTTGATTCTTGGCCTCCATGGTGTCATAATGGTTCCTTGTTTCTATTGGGCCCCATGCTGTCACAATTCATCCCTGGCCCTTTTACGCCCCCTGGTGTCAAATGGGATCCTGGGATTATTAGCCTCCATTGGGTCACAATGGATCCTTGCTTCTCTTAACCCCTGTGCTGTCACAATGCATCCCATGCCCTTTTAGGCCACTTGATGTCACAATGAATCATTTGATTCTTGGCCTCCACGGTGGCATAATAGATCCTTGCTTCTATTGGTCCCCGTGCTGTAACAATCCATCCCTGGCCCTTTTTATACCCCCTGGTGCCACAAGGGATCATTAGATGGTTAGCCTGCATTGGGTCACAATGGTTCCTTGCTTCTCTTAACCCCTGTGGTGTCACAATGCATCCCATGCCCTTTTAGGCCACTTGATGTCACAATGAATCATTTGATTCTTGGCCTCTACGGTGGCATAATAGATCGCTGCTTCTATTGGTCCCCGTGCTGTAACAATCCATCCCTGGCCCTTTTTATACCCCCTGGTGCCACAAGGGATCATTAGATTGTTAGCCTGCATTGGGTCACAATGGTTCCTTGCTTCTCTTAACCGCTGTGGTGTCACAATGCATTCCAAGACCTTTTAGGCCACTTGGTCTTACAATGAACCATTTGATTCTTGGCCTTCATGGTGTCATAATGGTTCCTTGCTTCCATAGGTCCCCATGTTGTCAGAGTCGATCCGTGGTCCTTTTGCGCCCCCTGGTGTCAAAAGGGATTCTTAGATTGTTAGCCTGCATTGGGTCACAATGGTTCCTTGCTTCTCTTAACCCCTGTGCTGTCACAATGCATCCCATGCCCTTTTAGGCCACTTGATGTCACAATGAATCATTTGATTCTTGGCCTCCATGGTGGCATAATTGCACCAGGTTTTACTTGGGCCCCATGCTTTCACAATTCATCCCTGCCCCTTTTAGGCCCATTGGTGTCACAAGGGATCATTAGATTGTTAGCCTGCATTGGGTCACAATGGTTCCTTGCTTCTCTTAACCTCTGTGGTCTCACAATGCATCCCATGCCCTTTTAGGCCACTTGATGTCACAATGAATCTTTTGATTCTTGGCCTCCATGGTGTCATAATGGTTCCTTGTTTCTATTGGGCCCCATGCTGTCACAATTCATCCCTGGCCCTTTTACGCCCCCTGGTGTCAAATGGGATCCTGGGATTATTAGCCTCCATTGGGTCACAATGGATCCTTGCTTCTCTTAACCCCTGTGCTGTCACAATGCATCCCATGCACTTTTAGGCCACTTGATGTCACAATGAATCATTTGATTCTTGGCCTCCAAGGTGGCATAATAGATCCTTGCTTCTATTGGTCCCCGTGCTGTAACAATCCATCCCTGGCCCTTTTTATACCCCCTGGTGCCACAAGGGATCATTAGATTGCTAGCCTGCATTGGGTCACAATGGTTCCTTGCTTCTCTTAACCTCTGTGGGGTCACAATGCATTCCAAGCCCTTTTAGGCCACTTGGTCTTACAATGAACCATTTGATTCTTGGCCTTCATGGTGTCAAAATGGTTCCTTGCTTCCATAGGTCCCCATGTTGTCAGAGTTCATCCGTGGTCCTTTTGCGCCCCCTGGTGTCAAAAGGGATCCTTAGATTGTTAGCCTGCATTGGGTCACAATGGTTCCTTGCTTCTCTTAACCCCTGTGCTGTCACAATGCATCCCATGCCCTTTTAGGCCACTTGATGTCACAATGAATCTTTTGATTCTTGGCCTCCATGGTGTCATAATGGTTCCTTGTTTCTATTGGGCCCCATGCTGTCACAATTCATCCCTGGCCCTTTTACGCCCCCTGGTGTCAAATGGGATCCTGGGATTATTAGCCTCCATTGGGTCACAATGGATCCTTGCTTCTCTTAACCCCTGTGCTGTCACAATGCATCCCATGCCCTTTTAGGCCACTTGATGTCACAATGAATCATTTGATTCTTGGCCTCCACGGTGGCATAATAGATCCTTGCTTCTATTGGTCCCCGTGCTGTAACAATCCATCCCTGGCCCTTTTTATACCCCCTGGTGCCACAAGGGATCATTAGATGGTTAGCCTGCATTGGGTCACAATGGTTCCTTGCTTCTCTTAACCCCTGTGGTGTCACAATGCATCCCATGCCCTTTTAGGCCACTTGATGTCACAATGAATCATTTGATTCTTGGCCTCCATGGTGGCGTAATTGTACCAGGTTTTAATTGGGCCCCATGCTTTCACAATTCATCCCTGCCCCTTTTAGGCCAATTGTTTTCAAAACGGATTATTATATTGTTAGCCTCCACTGGGTCATAATGGATCCTTGCTTCTCTTAACCCCTGTGCTGTCACAATGCATCCCATGCCCTTTTAGGCCACATGATGTCACAATGAATTATTTGATTCTTGGCCTCCATGGTGGCATAATAGATCCTTGCTTCTATTGGTCCCTGTGCTGTAACAATTCCTCCCTGGCTCTTTTAGGCCCATTGGTGTCACAAGGGATCATTAGATTGTTAGCCTGCATTGGGTCACAATGGTTCCGTGCTTCTCTTAACCCCTGTGGTGTCACAATGCATCCCATGCCCTTTTAGGCCACTTGATGTCACAATGAATCATTTGATTCTTGGCCTCCATGGTGTCATAATGGTTCCTTGTTTCTATTGGGCCCCATGCTGTCACAATTCATCCCTGGCCCTTTTACGCCACCTGGTGTCAAATGGGATCCTGGGATTATTAGCCTCCATTGGGTCACAATGGATCCTTGCTTCTCTTAACCCCTGTGCTGTCACAATGCATCCCATGCCCTTTTAGGCCACTTGATGTCACAATGAATCATTTGATTCTTGGCCTCTACGGTGGCATAATAGATCGTTGATTCTATTGGTCCCCGTGCTGTAACAATCCTTCCCTGGCCCTTTTTATACCCCCTGGTGCCACAAGGGATCATTAGATTGTTAGCCTGCATTGGGTCACAATGGTTCCTTGTTTCTCTTAACCTCTGTGGTGTCACAATGCATTCCAAGACCTTTTAGGCCACTTGGTCTTACAATGAACCATTTGATTCTTGGCCTTCATGGTGTCATAATGGTTCCTTGCTTCCATAGGTCCCCATGTTGTCAGAGTCGATCCGTGGTCCTTTTGCGCCCCCTGGTGTCAAAAGGGATTCTTAGATTGTTAGCCTGCATTGGGTCACAATGGTTCCTTGCTTCTCTTAACCCCTGTGCTGTCACAATGCATCCCATGCCCTTTTAGGCCACTTGATGTCACAATGAATCATTTGATTCTTGGCCTCCATGGTGGCATAATTGTACCAGGTTTTACTTGGGCCCCATGCTTTCACAATTCATCCCTGCCCCTTTTAGGCCCATTGGTGTGACAAGGGATCATTAGATTGTTAGCCTGCATTGGGTCACAATGGTTCCTTGCTTCTCTTAACCTCTGTGGTCTCACAATGCATCCCATGCCCTTTTAGGCCACTTGATGTCACAATGAATCATTTGATTCTTGGCCTCCATGGTGTCATAATGGTTCCTTGTTTCTATTGGGCCCCATGCTGTCACAATTCATCCCTGGCCCTTTTACGCCCCCTGGTGTCAAATGGGATCCTGGGATTATTAGCCTCCATTGGGTCACAATGGATCCTTGCTTCTCTTAACCCCTGTGCTGTCACAATGCATCCCATGCCCTTTTAGGCCACTTGATGTCACAATGAATCATTTGATTCTTGGCCTCCAAGTTGGCATAATAGATCCTTGCTTCTATTGGTCCCCGTGCTGTAACAATCCATCCCTGGCCCTTTTTATACCCCCTGGTGCCACAAGGGATCATTAGATTGCTAGCCTGCATTGGGTCACAATGGTTCCTTGCTTCTCTTAACCTCTGTGGTGTCACAATGCATTCCAAGCCCTTTTAGGCCACTTGGTCTTACAATGAACCATTTGATTCTTGGCCTTCATGGTGCCAAAATGGTTCCTTGCTTCCATAGGTCCCCATGTTGTCAGAGTTCATCCGTGGTCCTTTTGCGCCCCCTGGTGTCAAAAGGGATTCTTAGATTGTTAGCCTGCATTGGGTCACAATGGTTCCTTGCTTCTCTTAACCCCTGTGGTGTCACAATGCATCCCATGCCCTTTTAGGCCACATGATGTCACAATGAATTATTTGATTCTTGGCCTCCATGGTGGCATAATAGATCCTTGCTTCTATTGGTCCCTGTGCTGTAACAATTCCTCCCTGGCCCTTTTAGGCCCATTGGTGTCACAAGGGATCATTAGATTGTTAGCCTGCATTGGGTCACAATGGTTCCTTGCTTCTCTTAACCCCTGTGGTGTCACAATGCATCCCATGCCCTTTTAGGCCACTTGATGTCACAATGAATCTTTTGATTCTTGGCCTCCATGGTGTCATAATGGTTCCTTGTTTCTATTGGGCCCCAAGCTGTCACAATTCATCCCTGGCCCTTTTACGCCCCCTGGTGTCAAATGGGATCCTGGGATTATTAGCCTCCATTGGGTCACAATGGATCCTTGCTTCTCTTAACCCCTGTGCTGTCACAATGCATCCCATGCCCTTTTAGGCCACTTGGTCTTACAATGAACCATTTGATTCTTGGCCTTCATGGTGTCATAATGGTTCCTTGCTTCCATAGGTCCCCATGTTGTCAGAGTCGATCTGTGGTCCTTTTGCGCCCCCTGGTGTCAAAAGGGATTCTTAGATTGTTAGCCTGCATTGGGTCACAATGGATCCTTGCTTCTCTTAACCCCTGTGCAGTCACAATGCATCCCATGCCCTTTTAGGTCACATGGTGTCACAATGAATTATTTGATTCTTGGCCTCCATGGTGGCATAATAGATCCTTGCTTCTATTGGTCCCTGTGCTGTAACAATTCCTCCCTGACCCTTTTAGGCCCATTGGTGTGACAAGGGATCATTAGATTGTTAGCCTGCATTGGGTCACAATGGTTCCTTGCTTCTCTTAACCCCTGTGCTGTCACAATGCATCCCATGCCCTTTTTGGCCACTTGATGTCACAATGAATCATTTGATTCTTGGCCTCCATGGTGGCATAATTGTACCAGGTTTTACTTGGGCCCCATGCTTTCACAATTCCTCCCTGGCACTTTTAGGCCCATTGGTGTCACAAGGGATCATAAGATTGTTAGCCTGCATTGGGTCACAATGGTTCCTTGCTTCTCTTAACCCCTGTGGTGTCACAATGCATCCCATGCCCTTTTAGGCCACTTGATGTCACAATGAATCATTTGATTCTTGGCCTCCATGGTGTCATAATGGTTCCTTGTTTCTATTGGGCCCCATGCTGTCACAATTCATCCCTGGCCCTTTTACGCCCCCTGGTGTCAAATGGGATCCTGGGATTATTAGCCTCCATTGGGTCACAATGGATCCTTGCTTCTCTTAACCCCTGTGGTGTCACAATGCATCCCATGCCCTTTTAGGCCACTTGATGTCACAATGAATCATTTGATTCTTGGCCTCCATGGTGGCATATTTGTACCAGGGTTTACTTGGGCCCCATGCTTTCACAATTCATCCCTGCCCCTTTTAGGCCCATTGGTGTCACAAGGGATCATTAGATTGTTAGCCTGCATTGGGTCACAATGGTTCCTTGCTTCTCTTAACCCCTGTGCTGTCACAATGCATCCCATGCCCTTTTAGGCCACATGATGTCACAATGAATTATTTGATTCTTGGCCTCCATGGTGGCATAATAGATCCTTGATTCTATTGGTCCCCAAGCTGTCACAATTCATCCCTGGCCCTTTTACGCCCCCTGGTGTCAAATGGGATCCTGGGATTATTAGCCTCCATTGGGTCACAATGGATCCTTGCTTCTCTAAACCCCTGTGGTGGCACAATGCATCCCATGCCCTTTTAGGCCACTTGATGTCACAATGAATCATTTGATTCTTGGCCTCCACGGAGGCATAATAGATCCTTGCTTCTATTGGTCCCCGTGCTGTAACAATCCATCCCTGGCCCTTTCTATACCCCCTGGTGCCACAAGGGATCATTAGATTGCTAGCCTGCATTGGGTCACAATGGTTCCTTGCTTCTCTTAACCTCTGTGGTGTCACAATGCATTCCAAGCCCTTTTAGGCCACTTGGTATTACAATGAACCATTTGATTCTTGGCCTCCATGGTGTCATAATGGTTCCTTGTTTCTATTAGGCCCCATGCTGTCACAATTCATCCCTGGCCCTTTTATGCCCCCTGGTGTCATATGGGATCCTGGGATTATTAGCCTCCATTGGGTCACAATGGATCCTTGCTTCTCTTAACCCCTGTGGTGTCACAATGCATCCCATGCCCTTTTAGGCCACTTGATGTCACAATGAATCATTTGATTCTTGGCCTCCATGGTGGCATAATTGTACCAGGTTTTACTTGGGCCCCATGCTTTCACAATTCATCCCTGCCCCTTTTAGGCCCATTGGTGTCACAAGGGATCATTAGATTGTTAGCCTGCATTGGGTCACAATGGTTCCTTGCTTCTCTTAACCTCTGTGGTGTCACAATGCATCCCATGCACTTTTAGGCCACTTGATGTCACAATGAATCATTTGATTCTTGGCCTCCATGGTGGCGTAATTGTACCAGGTTTTAATTGGGCCCCATGCTTTCACAATTCATCCCTGCCCCTTTTAGGCCCATTGTTGTCAAAAGGGATTATTATATTGTTAGCCTCCATTGGGTCATAATGGATCCTTGCTTCTCTTAACCCCTGTGCTGTCACAATGCATCCCATGCCCTTTTAGGCCACATGATGTCACAATGAATTATTTGATTCTTGGCCTCCATGGTGGCATAATAGATCCTTGCTTCTATTGGTCCCTGTGCTGTAACAATTCCTCCCTGGCCCTTTTAGGCCCATTGGTGTCACAAGGGATCATTAGATTGTTAGCCTGCATTGGGTCACAATGGTTCCTTGCTTCTCTTAACCCCTGTGGTGTCACAATGCATCCCATGCCCTTTTAGGCCACTTGATGTCACAATGAATCTTTTGATTCTTGGCCTCCATGGTGTCATGATGGTTCCTGGTTTCTATTGGGCCCCATGCTGTCACAATTCATCCCTGGCCCTTTTACGCCCCCTGGTGTCAAATCGGATCCTGGGATTATTAGCCTCCATTGGGTCACAATGGATCCTTGCTTCTCTTAACCCCTGTGGTGGCACAATGCATCCCATGCCCTTTTAGGCCACTTGATGTCACAATGAATCATTTGATTCTTGGCCTCTTCTGTGGCATAATAGATCGCTGCTTCTATTGGTCCCCGTGCTGTAACAATCCATCCCTGGCCCTTTTTATACCGCCTGGTGCCACAAGGGATCATTAGATTGTTAGCCTGCATTGGGTCACAATGGTTCCTTGCTTCTCTTAACCGCTGTGGTGTCACAATGCATTCCAAGACCTTTTAGGCCACTTGGTCTTACAATGAACCATTTGATTCTTGGTCTTCATGGTGTCATAATGGTTCCTTGCTTCCATAGGTCCCCATGTTGTCAGAGTCGATCCGTGGTCCTTTTTCGCCCCCTGGTGTCAAAAGGGATTCTTAGATTGTTAGCCTGCATTGGGTCACAATGGTTCCTTGCTTCTCTTAACCCCTGTGCTGTCACAATGCATCCCATGCCCTTTTATGCCACATGATGTCACAATGAATTATTTGATTCTTGGCCTCCATGGTGGCATAATTGTACCAGGTTTTACTTGGGCCCCATGCTTTCACAATTCATCCCTGCCCCTTTTAGGCCCATTGTTGTCAAAAGGGATTATTAGATTGTTAGCCTCCATTGGGTCATAATGGATCCTTGCTTCTCTTAACCCCTGTGCTGTCACAATGCATCCCATGCCCTTTTAGGCCAAATGATGTCACAATGAATTATTTGATTCTTGGCCTCCATGGTGGCATAATAGATCCTTGCTTCTATTGGTCCCTGTGCTGTAACAATTCCTCCCTGCCCCTTTTAGGCCCATTGGTGTCACAAGGGATCATTAGATTGTTAGCCTGCATTGGGTCACAATGGTTCCTTGCTTCTCTTAACCCCTGTGGTGTCACAATGCATCCCATGCCCTTTTAGGCCACTTGATGTCACAATGAATCTTTTGATTCTTGGCCTCCATGGTGTCATAATGGTTCCTTGTTTCTATTGGGCCCCATGCTGTCACAATTCATCCCTGGCCCTTTTACGCCCCCTGGTGTCAAATGGGATCCTGGGATTATTAGCCTCCATTGGGTCACAATGGATCCTTGCTTCTCTTAACCCCTGTGCTGTCACAATGCATCCCATGCCCTTTTAGGCCACTTGATGTCACAATGAATCATTTGATTCTTGGCCTCCACGGTGGCATAATAGATCCTTGCTTCTATTGGTCCCCGTGCTGTAACAATCCATCCCTGGCCCTTTTTATACCCCCTGGTGCCACAAGGGATCATTAGATGGTTAGCCTGCATTGGGTCACAATGGTTCCTTGCTTCTCTTAACCCCTGTGGTGTCACAATGCATCCCATGCCCTTTTAGGCCACTTGATGTCACAATGAATCATTTGATTCTTGGCCTCTACGGTGGCATAATAGATCGCTGCTTCTATTGGTCCCCGTGCTGTAACAATCCATCCCTGGCCCTTTTTATACCCCCTGGTGCCACAAGGGATCATTAGATTGTTAGCCTGCATTGGGTCACAATGGTTCCTTGCTTCTCTTAACCGCTGTGGTGTCACAATGCATTCCAAGACCTTTTAGGCCACTTGGTCTTACAATGAACCATTTGATTCTTGGCCTTCATGGTGTCATAATGGTTCCTTGCTTCCATAGGTCCCCATGTTGTCAGAGTCGATCCGTGGTCCTTTTGCGCCCCCTGGTGTCAAAAGGGATTCTTAGATTGTTAGCCTGCATTGGGTCACAATGGTTCCTTGCTTCTCTTAACCCCTGTGCTGTCACAATGCATCCCATGCCCTTTTAGGCCACTTGATGTCACAATGAATCATTTGATTCTTGGCCTCCATGGTGGCATAATTGCACCAGGTTTTACTTGGGCCCCATGCTTTCACAATTCATCCCTGCCCCTTTTAGGCCCATTGGTGTCACAAGGGATCATTAGATTGTTAGCCTGCATTGGGTCACAATGGTTCCTTGCTTCTCTTAACCTCTGTGGTCTCACAATGCATCCCATGCCCTTTTAGGCCACTTGATGTCACAATGAATCTTTTGATTCTTGGCCTCCATGGTGTCATAATGGTTCCTTGTTTCTATTGGGCCCCATGCTGTCACAATTCATCCCTGGCCCTTTTACGCCCCCTGGTGTCAAATGGGATCCTGGGATTATTAGCCTCCATTGGGTCACAATGGATCCTTGCTTCTCTTAACCCCTGTGCTGTCACAATGCATCCCATGCCCTTTTAGGCCACTTGATGTCACAATGAATCATTTGATTCTTGGCCTCTACGGTGGCATAATAGATCCTTGCTTCTATTGGTCCCCATGCTGTAACAATCCATCCCTGGCCCTTTTTATATCCCCTGGTGCCACAAGGGATCATGAGATTGTTAGCCTCCATTGGGTCACAATGCTTCCTTGCTTCTCTTAACCTCTGTGGTGCCACAATGCATTCCAAGCCCTTTTAGGCCACTTGGTCTTACAATGAACCATTTGATTCTTGGCCTTCATGGTGTCATAATGGTTCCTTGCTTCTATAGGTCCCCATGCTGTCAGAGTTCATCCCTGGCCCTTTTACGCCCTCTGGTGTCAAATGGGATCCTGGGATTATAAGCCTCCATTGGATCACAATGGATCCTTGCTTCTCTTAACCTCTGTGGTGTCACAATGCATCCCATGCCCTTTTAGGCCACATGATGTCACAATGAATTATTTGATTCTTGGCCTCCATGGTGGCATAATAGATCCTTGATTCTATTGGTCCCCGTGCTGCAATAATTCATCCCTGGCCTTTTTAGGCCCATTGATGTCACAAGGGATCATTAGATTGTTAGCCTGCATTGGGTCACAATGGTTCCTTGCTTCTCTTAACCTCTGTGGTGTCACAATGCATTCCAAGCCCTTTTAGGCCACTTGATGTCACAATGAATCATTTGATTCTTGGCCTCCATGGTGCCATAATTGTACCAGGTTTTAATTGGGCCCCATGCTGTCACAATTCATCCCTGGCCCTTTTACGCCCCCTGGTGTCAAATGGGATCCTGGGATTATTAGCCTCCATTGGATCACAATGGATCCTTGCTTCTCTTAACCCCTGTGGTGTCACAATGCATCCCATGCCCTTTTAGGCCACTTGATGTCACAATGAATCATTTGATTCTTGGCCTCCACGGTGGCATAATAGATCCTTGCTTCTATTGGTCCCCGTGCTGTAACAATCCATCCCTGGCCCTTTTTATACCCCCTGGTGCCACAAGGGACATGAGATTGTTAGCCTGCATTGGGTCACAATGGTTCCTTGTTTCTCTTAACCTCTGTGGTGTCACAATGCACTCCAAGCCCTTTTAGGCCACTTGATGTCACAATGAACCATTTGATTCTTGGCCTTCATGGTGTCATAATGGTTCCTTGCTTCTATAGGTCCCCATGCTGTCAGCGTTCATCCGTGGTCCTTTTGCGCCCCCTGGTGTCAAAAGGGATTCTTAGATTGTTAGCCTGCATTGGGTCACAATGGTTCCTTGCTTCTCTTAACCCCTGTGCTGTCACAATGCATCCCATGCCCTTTTAGGCCACTTGATGTCACAATGAATCATTTGATTCTTGGCCTCCATGGTGCCATAATTGTACCAGGTTTTAATTGGGCCCCATGCTTTCACAATACAATCCTGCCTCTTTTAGGCCCATTAGTGTCAAATGGGATCCTGGGATTATTAGCCTCTATTGGGTCACAATGGATCCTTGCTTCTCTTAACCTCTGTGGTGGCACAATGCATCCCATGCCCTTTTAGGCCACTTGATGTCACAATGAATCATTTGATTCTTGGCCTCCACTGTGGCATAATAGATCCTTGCTTCTATTGGTCCCCGTGCGGTAACAATCCATCCCTGGCTCTTTTTATACCCCCTGGTGCCACAAGGTATCATGAGATTGTTAGCCTGCATTGGGTCACAATGGTTCCTAGCTTCTCTTAACCTCTGTGGTGTCACAATGCATTCCAAGCCCTTTTAGGCCACTTGATGTCACAATGAACCATTTGATTCTTGGCCTTCATGGTGTCATAATGGTTCCTTGCTTCTATAGGTCCCCATGCTGTCAGCGTTCATCCGTGGTCCTTTTGCGCCCCCTGGTGTCAAATGGGATCCTGGGATTATTAGCCTGCATTGGGTCACAATGGTTCCTTGCTTCTCTTAACCTCTGTGGTGTCACAATGCATTCCAAGACCTTTTAGGCCACTTGATGTCACAATGAACCATTTGATTCTTGGCCTTCATGGTGTCATAATGGTTCCTTGCTTCTACAGGTCCCCATGCTGTCAGAGTTCATCCGTGGTCCTTTTTCGCCCCCTGGTGTCAAAAGTGATTATTAGATTGTTAGCCTGCATTGGGTCACAATGGATCCTTGCTTCTCTTAACCCCTGTGGTGTCACAATGCATCCCATGCCCTTTTAGGCCACTTGATGTCACAATGAATCATTTGATTCTTGGCCTCCACGGTGGCATAATAGATCCTTGCTTCTATTGGTCCCCGTGCTGTAATAATCCATCCCTGGCACTTTTTATACCCCCTGGTGCCACAAGGGATCATTAGATTGTTAGCCTGCATTGGGTCACAATGGATCCTTGCTTCTCTTAACCTCTGTGGTGTCACAATGCATTCCAAGCCATTTAAGGCCACTTGATGTCACAATGAATCATTTGATTCTTGGCCTCCATGGTGGCGTAATTGTACCAGGTTTTAATTGGGCCCCATGCTTTCACAATACAATCCTGCCCCTTTTAGGCCCATTAGTGTCAAAAGGGATCATTCGATTGTTAGCCTGCATTGGGTCACAATGGTTCCTTGTTTCTCTTAACCTCTGTGGTGTCACAATGCATCCCATGCCCTTTTAGGCCACTTGATGTCACAATGAATCATTTGATTCTTGGCCTCCATGGTGTCATAATGGTTCCTTGTTTCTATCGGGCCCCATGCTGTCACAATTCATCCCTGGCTCTTTTACGCCCCCTGGTGTCAAATGGGATCCTGGGATTATTAGCCTCTATTGGGTCACAATGGATCCTTGCTTCTCTTAACCCCTGTGCTGTCACAAGGCATCCCATGCCCTTTTAGGCCACTTGATGTCACAATGAATCATTTGATTCTTGGCCTCCACGGTGGCATAATAGATCCTTGATTCTATTGGTCCCCGTGCTGTAACAATCCATCCCTGGCCCTTTTTATACCCCCTGGTGCAACAAGGGATCATGAGATTGTTAGCCTCCATTGGGTCACAATGGTTCCTTGCTTCTCTTAACCTCTGTGGTGTCACAATGCATTCCAAGCCCTTTTAGGCCACTTGATGTCACAATGAACCATTTGATTCTTGGCCTTCATGGTGTCATAATGGTTCCTTGCTTCTATAGGTCCCCATGGTGTCAGAGTTCATCCGTGGTCCTTTTGCGCCCCCTGGTGTCAAAAGGGATTCTTAGATTGTTAGCCTGCATGGGGTCACAATGGTTCCTTGCTTCTCTTAACCCCTGTGGTGTCACAATGCATCCCATGCCCTTTTAGGCCACTTGATGTCACAATGAATCATTTGATTCTTGGCCTCCATGGTGTCATAATGGTTCCTTGTTTCTATTGGGCGCCATGCTGTCACAATTCATCCCTGGCCCTTTTACGCCCCCTGGTGTCAAATGGGATCCTGGGATTATTAGCCTCCATTGGATCACAATGGATCCTTGATTCTCTTAACCCCTGTGGTGTCACAATGCATCCCATGCACTTTTAGGCCACTTGATGTCACAATGAATCATTTGATTCTTGGCCTCCATGGTGGCGTAATTGTACCAGGTTTTAATTGGGCCCCATGCTTTCACAATACAATCCTGCCCCTTTTAGGCCCATTAGTGTCAAATGGGATCATTCAATTGTTAGCCTGCATTGGGTCACAATGGTTCCTTGTTTCTCTTAACCTCTGTGGTGTCACAATGCATCCCATGCCCTTTTAGGCCACTTGATGTCACAATGAATCATTTGATTCTTGGCCTCCATGGTGTCATAATGGTTCCTTGTTTCTATCGGGCCCCATGCTGTCACAATTCATCCCTGGCCCTTTTATGCCCCCTGGTGTCAAATGGGATCCTGGGATTATTAGCCTCCATTGGGTCACAATGGATCCTTGCTTCTCTTAACCCCTGTGCTGTCACAATGCATCCCATGCCCTTTTAGGCCACTTGATGTCACAATGAATCATTTGATTCTTGGCCTCCACTGTGGCATAATAGATCCTTGCTTCTATTGGTCCCCGTGCTGTAACAATCCATCCCTGGCCCTTTTTATACCCCCTGGTGCCACAAGGGATCATGAGATTGTTAGCCTCCATTGGGTCACAATGGTTCCTTGCTTCTCTTAACCTCTGTGCTGTCACAATGCATCCCATGCCATTTTAGGCCACTTGATGTCACAATGAATCATTTGATTCTTGGCCTCCACTGTGGCATAATAGATCCTTGCTTCTATTGGTCCCCGTGCTGTAACAATCCATCCCTGGCCCTTTTTATACCCCCTGGTGCCACAAGGGATCATGAGATTGTTAGCCTCCATTGGGTCACAATGGTTCCTTGCTTCTCTTAACCTCTGTGGTGTCACAATGCATTCCAAGCCCTTTTAGGCCACTTGGTCTTACAATGAACCATTTGATTCTTGGCCTTCATGGTGTCATAATGGTTCCTTGCTTCTATAGGTCCCCATGCTGTCAGAGTTCATCCGTGGTCCTTTTGCCCACCCTGGTGTCAAATGGGATCCTGGCATTATTAGCCTCCATTGGGTCACAATGGATCCTTGCTTCTCTTAACCCCTGTGGTGTCACAATGCATCCCATGCCCTTTTAGGCCACTTGATGTCACAATGAATCATTTGATTCTTGGCCTCCATGGTGCCATAATTGTACCAGGTTTTAATTGGGCCCCATGCTGTCACAATTCATCCCTGGCCCTTTTAGGCCCATTGGTGTCAAAAGGGATTCTTAGATTGTTAGCCTGCATTGGGTCACAATGGTTCCTTGCTTCTCTTAACCCCTGTGGTGTCACAATGCATCCCATGCCATTTTAAGCCACTTGATGTCACAATGAATCATTTGATTCTTGGCCTCCATGGTGTCATAATGGTTCCTTGTTTCTATTGGGCCCCATGCTGTCACAATTCACCCCTGGCCCTTTTACGCCCCCTGGTGTCAAATGGGATCCTGGGATTATTAGCCTCCATTGGATCACAATGGATCCTTGCTTCTCTTAACCCCTGTGCTGTCACAATGCATCCCATGCCCTTTTAGGCCACTTGATGTCACAATGAATCATTTGATTCTTGGCCTCCATGGTGCCATAATTGTACCAGGTTTTAATTGGGCCCCATGCTTTCACAATTAATCCCAGCCCCTTTTAGGCCCCCTGGTGTCAAAAGGGATAATTAGATTGTTAGCCTCCATTGGGTCACAATGGATCCTTGCTTCTCTTAACCCCTGTGCTGTCACAATGCATCCCATGCCCTTTTAGGCCACTTGATGTCACAATGAATCATTTGATTCTTGGCCTCCACTGTGGCATAATAGGTCCTTGCTTCTATTGGTCCCCGTGCTGTAACAATCCATCCCTGGCCCTTTTTATACCCCCTGGTGCCACAAGGTATCATGAGATTGTTAGCCTGCATTGGGTCACAATGGTTCCTTGTTTCTCTTAACCTCTGTGGTGTCACAATGCATTCCAAGCCCTTTTAGGCCACTTGATGTCACAATGAACCATTTGATTCTTGGCCTTCATGGTGTCATAATGGTTCCTTGCTTCTATAGGTCCCCATGCTGTCAGCGTTCATCCGTGGTCCTTTTGCGCCCCCTGGTGTCAAAAGTGATTATTAGATTGTTAGCCTGCATTGGGTCACAATGGATCCTTGCTTCTCTTAACCCCTGTGGTGTCACAATGCATCCCATGCCCTTTTAGGCCACTTGATGTCACAATGAATCATTTGATTCTTGGCCTCCACGGTGGCATAATAGATCCTTGCTTCTATTGGTCCCCGTGCTGTAACAATCCATCCCTGGCACTTTTTATACCCCCTGGTGCCACAAGGGATCATTGGATTGTTAGCCTGCATTGGGTCACAATGGATCCTTGCTTCTCTTAACCTCTGTGGTGTCACAATGCATTCCAAGCCATTTAAGGCCACTTGATGTCACAATGAATCATTTGATTCTTGGCCTCCATGGTGTCATAATGGTTCCTTGTTTCTATTGGGCCCCATGCTGTCACAATTCATCCCTGGCCCTTTTACGCCCCCTGGTGTCAAATGGGATCCTGGGATTATTAGCCTCCATTGGATCACAATGGATCCTTGCTTCTCTTAACCCCTGTGGTGTCACAAGGCATCCCATGCCCTTTTAGGCCGCTTGATGTCACAATGAATCATTTGATTCTTGGCCTCCATGGTGCCATAATTGTACCAGGTTTTAATTGGGCCCCATGCTTTCACAATTAATCCCAGCCCTTTTTAGGCCCCCTGGTGTCAAAAGGGATAATTAGATTGTTAGCCTCCATTGGGTCACAATGGATCCTTGCTTCTCTTAACCCCTGTGCTGTCACAATGCATCCCATGCCCTTTTAGGCCACTTGATGTCACAATGAATCATTTGATTCTTGGCCGCCATGGTGGCATAATTGTACCAGGTTTTAAATGGGCCCCATGCTTTCACAATACATCCCTGCCCTTTTTAGGCCCATTAGTGCCAAAAGGGATCATTAGATTGTTAGCCTGCATTGGGTCACAATGGTTCCTTGCTTCTCTTAACCCCTGTGGTGTCACAATGCATCCCATGCCCTTTTAGGCCACTTGATGTCACAATGAATCATTTGATTCTTGGCCTCCACGGTGGCATAATAGATCCTTGCTTCTATTGGTCCCCGTGCTGTAACAATCCATCCCTGGCCCTTTTTATACCCCCTGGTGCCACAAGGGATCATTAGATTGTTAGCCTGCATTGGGTCACAACGGTTCCTTGCTTCTCTTAACCTCTGTGGTGTCACAATGCATTCCAAGCCCTTTTAGGCCACTTGATGTCACAATGAATCATTTGATTCTTGGCCTCCATGGTGCCATAATTGTACCAGGTTTTAATTGGGCCCCATGCTGTCACAATTCATCCCTGGCCCTTTTACGCCCCCTGGTGTCAAATGGGATCCTGGGATTATTAGCCTCCTTTGGATCAAAATGGATCCTTGCTTCTCTTAACCCCTGTGGTGTCACAATGCATCCCATGCCCTTTTAGGCCACTTGATGTCACAATGAATCATTTGATTCTTGGCCTCCACGGTGGCATAATAGATGCTTGCTTCTATTGGTCCCCGTGCTGTAACAATCCATCCCTGGCCCTTTTTATAACCCCTGGTGCCACAAGGGATCATGAGATTGTTAGCCTGCATTGGGTCACAATTGATCCTTCTTTCTCTTTACCTCTGTGGTGTCACAATGCATTCCAAGCCCTTTTAGGCCACTTGATGTCACAATGAACCATTTGATTCTTGGCCTTCATGGTGTCATAATGGTTCCTTGCTTCTATAGGTCCCCATGCTGTCAGCGTTCATCCGTGGTCCTTTTGCGCCCCCTGGTGTCAAAAGGGATTCTTAAATTGTTAGCCTGCATTGGGTCACAATGGTTCCTTGCTTCTCTTAACCCCTGTGGTGTCACAATGCATCCCATGCCCTTTTAGGCCACTTGATGTCACGATGAATCATTTGATTCTTGGCCTCCATGGTGTCATAATGGTTCCTTGTTTCTATTGGGCCCCATGCTGTCTCAATTCATCCCTGGCCCTTTTACGCAGCCTGGTGTCAAAAGGGATCCTGGGATTATTCGCCTCCATGGGATCACAATGGATCCTTGCTTCTCTTAACCCCTGTGCTGTCACAATGCATCCCATGCCCTTTTAGGCCACTTGATGTCACAATGAATCATTTGATTCTTGGCCTCCATGGTGCCATAATTGTACCAGGTTTTAATTGGGCCCCATGCTTTCACAATTAATCCCAGCCCTTTTTAGGCCCCCTGGTGTCAAAAGGGATCATTAGATTGTTAGCCTGCATTGGGTCACAATGGTTCCTTGCTTCTCTTAACCCCTGTGGTGTCACAATGCATCCCATGCCCTTTTAGGCCACTTGATGTCACAATGAATCATTTGATTCTTGGCCGCCATGGTGGCATAATTGTACCAGGTTTTAAATGGGCCCCATGCTTTCACAATACATCCCTGCCCCTTTTAGGCCCATTAGTGCCAAAAGGGATCATTAGATTGTAGCCTGCATTGGGTCACAATGGTTCCTTGCTTCTCTTAACCCCTGTGGTGTCACAATGCATCCCATGCCCTTTTAGGCCACTTGATGTCACAATGAATCATTTGATTCTTGGCCTCCATGGTGGCGTTATGGTTCCTTGTTTCTATCGGGCCCCATGCTGTCACAATTCATCCCTGCCCCTTTTAGGCCCCCTGGTGTCAAATGGGATCCTGGGATTATTAGCCTCCTTTGGATCAAAATGGATCCTTGCTTCTCTTAACCTCTGTGGTGTCACAATGCATCCCATGCCCTTTTAGGCCACTTGATGTCACAATGAATCATTTGATTCTTGGCCTCCACTGTGGCATAATAGATCCTTGCTTCTATTGGTCCCCGTGCTGTAACAATCCATCCCTGGCCCTTTTTATACCCCCTGGTGCCACAAGGGATCATGAGATTGTTAGCCTGCATTGGGTCACAATGGTTCCTTGTTTCTCTTAACCTCTGTGGTGTCACAATGCATTCCAAGCCCTTTTAGGCCACTTGATGTCACAATGAACCATTTGATTCTTGGCCTTCATGGTGTCATAATGGTTCCTTGCTTCTATAGGTCCCCATGCTGTCAGCGTTCATCCGTGGTCCTTTTGCGCCCCCTGGTGTCAAAAGGGATTCTTAGATTGTTAGCCTGCATTGGGTCACAATGGTTCCTTGCTTCTCTTAACCCCTGTGGTGTCACAATGCATCCCATGCCATTTTAGGCCACTTGATGTCACGATGAATCATTTGATTCTTGGCCTCCATGGTGTCATAATGGTTCCTTGTTTCTATTGGGCCCCATGCTGTCACAATTCATCCCTGGCCCTTTTACGCCCCCTGGTGTCAAATGGGATCCTGGGATTATTAGCCTCCATTGGATCACAATGGATCCTTGCTTCTCTTAACCCCTGTGGTGTCACAATGCATCCCATGCCCTTTTAGGCCACTTGATGTCACAATGAATCATTTGATTCTTGGCCTCCATGGTGCCATATTTGTACCAGGTTTTAATTGGGCCCCATGCTTTCACAATTAATCCCAGCCCCTTTTAGGCCCCCTGGTGTCAAAAGGGATCATTAGATTGTTAGCCTCCATTGGGTCACAATGGATCCTTGCTTCTCTTAACCTCTGTGGTGTCACAATGCATCCCATGCCCTTTTAGGCCACTTGATGTCACAATGAATCATTTGATTCTTGGCCGCCATGGTGGCATAATTGTACCAGGTTTTAAATGGGCCCCATGCTTTCACAATACATCCCTGCCCCTTTTAGGCCCATTAGTGCCAAAAGGGATCATTAGATTGTTAGCCTGCATTGGGTCACAATGGTTCCTTGCTTCTCTTAACCCCTGTGGTGTCACAATGCATCCCATGCCCTTTTAGGCCACTTGATGTCACAATGAATCATTTGATTCTTGGCCTCCATGGTGGCGTAATGGTTCCTTGTTTCTATCGGGCCCCATGCTGTCACAATTCATCCCTGGCCCTTTTACGCCCCCTGGTGTCAAATGGGATCCTGGGATTATTAGCCTCCTTTGGATCAAAATGGATCCTTGCTTCTCTTAACCCCTGTGGTGTCACAATGCATCCCATGCCCTTTTAGGCCACTTGATGTCACAATGAATCATTTGATTCTTGGCCTCCACGGTGGCATAATAGATCCTTGCTTCTATTGGTCCCCGTGCTGTAACAATCCATCCCTGGCCCTTTTTATACCCCCTGGTGCCACAAGGGATCATGAGATTGTTAGCCTGCATTGGGTCACAATGGTTCCTTGTTTCTCTTAACCTCTGTGGTGTCACAATGCATTCCAAGCCCTTTTAGGCCACTTGATGTCACAATGAACCATTTGATTCTTGGCCTTCATGGTGTCATAATGGTTCCTTGCTTCTATAGGTCCCCATGCTGTCAGCGTTCATCCGTGGTCCTTTTGCGCCCCCTGGTGTCAAAAGGGATTCTTAGATTGTTAGCCTGCATTGGGTCACAATGGTTCCTTGCTTCTCTTAACCCCTGTGGTGTCACAATGCATCCCATGCCATTTTAGGCCACTTGATGTCACGATGAATCATTTGATTCTTGGCCTCCATGGTGTCATAATGGTTCCTTGTTTCTATTGGGCCCCATGCTGTCACAATTCATCCCTGGCCCTTTTACACCCCCTGGTGTCAAATGGGATCCTGGGATTATTAGCCTCCATTGGATCACAATGGATCCTTGCTTCTCTTAACCCCTGTGCTGTCACAATGCATCCCATGCCCTTTTAGGCCACTTGATGTCACAATGAATCATTTGATTCTTGGCCGCCATGGTGGCATAATTGTACCAGGTTTTAAATGGGCCCCATGCTTTCACAATACATCCCTGCCCCTTTTAGGCCCATTAGTGCCAAAAGGGATCATTAGATTGTTAGCCTGCATTGGGTCACAATGGTTCCTTGCTTCTCTTAACCTCTGTGGTGTCACAATGCATCCCATGCCCTTTTAGGCCACTTGATGTCACAATGAATCATTTGATTCTTGGCCTCCATGGTGGCGTAATGGTTCCTTGTTTCTATCGGGCCACATGCTGTCACAATTCATCCCTGGCCCTTTTACGCCCCCTGGTGTCAAATGGGATCCTGGGATTATTAGCCTCCTTTGGATCAAAATGGATCCTTGCTTCTCTTAACCCCTGTGGTGTCACAATGCATCCCATGCCCTTTTAGGCCACTTGATGTCACAATGAATCATTTGATTCTTGGCCTCCACTGTGGCATAATAGATCCTTGCTTCTATTGGTCCCCGTGCTGTAAGAATCCATCCCTGGCCCTTTTTATACCCCCTGGTGCCACAAGGGATCATGAGATTGTTAGCCTGCATTGGGTCACAATGGTTCCTTGCTTCTCTTAACCTCTGTGGTGTCACAATGCAATCCAAGCCCTTTTAGGCCACTTGATGTCACAATGAACCATTTGATTCTTGGCCTTCATGGTGTCATAATGGTTCCTTGCTTCTATAGGTCCCCATGCTGTCAGCGTTCATCCGTGGTCCTTTTGCGCCCCCTGGTGTCAAAAGGGATTCTTAGATTGTTAGCCTGCATTGGGTCACAATGGTTCCTTGCTTCTCTTAACCCCTGTGGTGTCACAATGCATCCCATGCCCTTTTAGGCCACTTGATGTCACAATGAATCATTTGATTCTTGGCCTCCATGGTGCCATAATTGTACCAGGTTTTAATTGGGCCCCATGCTTTCACAATTAATCCCTGCCCCTTTTAGGCCCCCTGGTGTCAAAAGGGATCTTTAGATTGTTAGCCTCCATTGGGTCACAGTGGATCCTTGCTTCTCTTAACCCCTGTGCTGTCACAATGCATCCCATGCCCTTTTAGGCCACTTGATGTCACAATGAATCATTTGATTCTTGGCCGCCATGGTGGCATAATTGTACCAGGTTTTAATTGGGCCCCATGCTTTCACAATACATCCCTGCCCCTTTTAGGCCCATTAGTGTCAAAAGGGATCATTAGATTGTTAGCCTGCATTGGGTCACAATGGTTCCTTGTTTCTCTTAACCTCTGTGGTGTCACAATGCATCCCATGCCCTTTTAGGCCACTTGATGTCACAATGAATCATTTGATTCTTGGCCTCCATGGTGTCATAATGGTTCCTTGTTTCTATCGGGCACCATGCTGTCACAATTCATCCCTGGCCCTTTTACGCCCCCTGGTGTCAAATGGGATCCTGGGATTATTAGCCTCCATTGGGTCACAATGGATCCTTGCTTCTCTTAACCCCTGTGGTGTCACAATGCATCCCATGCCCTTTTAGGCCACTTGATGTCACAATGAATCATTTGATTCTTGGCCTTCATGGTGTCATAATGGTTCCTTGCTTCTATAGGTCCCCATGCTGTCAGAGTTCATCCGTGGTCCTTTTGCGCCCCCTGGTGTCAAATGGGATCATGAGATTGTTAGCCTCCATTGGATCACAATGGATCCTTGCTTCTCTTAACCCCTGTGGTGTCACAATGCATCCCATGCCCTTTTAGGCCACTTGATGTCACAATGAATCATTTGATTCTTGGCCTCCATGGTGGCATAATAGATCCTTGATTCTATTGGTCTCCGTGCTGCAATAATTCATCCCTGGCCCTTTTAGGCCCATTGGTGTCACAAGGGATCATTAGATTGTTAGCCTGCATTGGGTCACAATGGTTCCTTGCTTCTCTTAACCTCTGTGGTGTCACAATGCATTCCAAGCCCTTTTAGGCCACTTGATGTCACAATGAATCATTTGATTCTTGGCCTCCATGGTGTCATAATGGTTCCTTGTTTCTATTCGGCCACATGCTGTCACAATTCATCCCTGGCCCTTTTACGCCCCCTGGTGTCAAATGGGATCCTGGGATTATTAGCCTCCATTGGATCACAATGGATCCTTGCTTCTCTTAACCCCTGTGGTGTCACAATGCATCCCATGCCCTTTTAGGCCACTTGATGTCACAATGAATCATTTGATTCTTGGCCTCCATGGTGGCGTAATTGTACCAGGTTTTAATTGGGCCCCATGCTTTCACAATACATCCCTGCTCATTTTAGGCCCATTAGTGTCAAAAGGGATCATTAGATTGTTAGCCTGCATTGGGTCACAATGGATCCTTGCTTCTCTTAACCCCTGTGGTGTCACAATGCATCCCATGCCCTTTTAGGCCACTTGATGTCACAATGAATCATTTGATTCTTGGCCTCCATGGTGCCATAATTGTACCAGGTTTTAATTGGGCCCCATGCTGTCACAATTAATCCCTGCCCCTTTTAGGCCCCCTGGTGTCAAAAGGGATCATTAGATTGTTAGCCTCCGTTGGGTCACAATGGATCCTTGCTTCTCTTAACCCCTGTGGTGTCACAATGCATCCCATGCCCTTTTAGGCCACTTGATGTCACAATGAATTATTTGATTCTTGGCCTCCATGGTGGCATAATAGATCCTTGATTCTATTGGTCCCCTTGCTGCAATAATTCATCCCTGGCCCTTTTAGGCCCATTGGTGTCACAAGGGATCATTAGATTGTTAGCCTGCATTGGGTCTCAATGGTTCCTTGCTTCTCTTAACCTCTGTGGTGTCACAATGCATTCCAAGCCCTTTTAGGCCACTTGATGTCACAATGAATCATTTGATTCTTGGCCTCCATGGTGTCATAATAGTTCCTTGTTTCCATTGGGCCACATGCTGTCACAATTCATCCTTTGCACTTTTACGCCCCCTGGTGTCAAATGGGATCCTGGGATTATTAGCCTCCATTGGATCACAATGGATCCTTGCTTCTCTTAACCCCTGTGGTGTCACAATGCATCCCATGCCCTTTTAGGCCACTTGATGTCACAATGAATCATTTGATTCTTGGCCTCCATGGTGCCATAATTGTACCAGGTTTTAATTGGGCCCCATGCTGTCACAATTAATCCCTGCCCCTTTTAGGCCCCCTGGTGTCAAAAGGGATCATTAGATTGTTAGCCTGCATTGGGTCACAATGGTTCCTTGTTTCTCTTAACCTCTGTGGTGTCACAATGCATCCCATGCCCTTTTAGGCCACTTGATGTCACAATGAATCATTTGATTCTTGGCCGCCATGGTGGCATAATAGATCCTTGCTTCTATTGGTCCCCGTGCTGTAACAATCCATCCCTGGCCCTTTTTATACCCCCTGGTCCCACAAGGGATCATGAGATTGTTATCCTGCATTGGGTCACAATGGTTCCTTGCTTCTCTTAACCTCTGTGGTGTCACAATGCATCCCATGCCCTTTTAAGCCACTTGATGTCACAATGAATCATTTGATTCTTGGCCGCCATGGTGGCATAATGGTTCCTTGCTTCTATTGGTCCCCGTGCTGTAACAATCCATCCCTGGCCCTTTTTATACCCCCTGGTGCCAGAAGGGATCATTAGATTGTTAGCCTGCATGGGGTCACAATGGTTCCTTGCTTCTCTTAACCCCTGTGGTGTCCCAATGCATTCCAGGCCCTTTTAGGCCACTTGATATCACAATGAATCATTTGATTCTTGGCCTCCAAGGTGGCATAATAGATCCTTGCTTCTATTGGGCCCCATGCTGTCAAAATTCATCCCTGGCCCTTTTACGACCCCTGGTGTCAAAAGGGATCCTGGGATTATTACCCTCCGTTGGGTCACAATGGATCCTTGCTTCTCTTAACCCCTGTGGTGTCACAATGCATCCCATGCCCTTTTAGGCCACTTGATGTCACAATGAATTATTTGATTCTTGGCCTCAGCGGTGGCATAATAGATCCTTGCTTCTATTGGTCCCCGTGCTGTAACACTCCATCCCTGGCCCTTTATATACGACCTGGTGCCACAATGGATCATTAGATTGTTAGCCTGCATTGGGTCACAATGATTCCTTGCTTCTCTTAACCTCTGTGGTGTCACAATGCATTCCAAGCCCTTTCAGGCTACTTGGTCTTACAATGAACCATTTGATTCTTGGCCTCCATTGTGGCATAATACATCCTTGCTTCTATTGGTCCCCGTGGGGTAACAATTCATCCCTGGCCCTTTTAGGCCCATTGGTGTTCACAAGGGATCATTAGATTGTTAGCCTCCATTGGGTCACAATGGTTCCTTCCTTCTCTTAACCTCTGTGCTGTCACAATTCATCCCATGCCCTTTTAGGCCACTTGATGTCACAATGAATCATTTGTTTCTTGGCCTCCATGGTGGCATAATTATAGCAGGTTTTAATTGGGCCCCATGCTTTCACAATTCATCCCTGCCCCTTTCAGGCCCATTGGTGTCACAATGGATCATTAGATTGTTAGCCTCCATTGGGTCACAATGGCTCCTTGCTTCTCTTAACCTCTGAGGTGTCACAATGAATCCCATGCCCTTTTAGGCCACTTGATGTCACAATGAATTATTTGATTCTTGGCCTCCACGGTGGCATAGTGGTTCCTTGCTTCTATTGGTCCCCGTGCTGTAACAATCCATCCCTGGCCCTTTTAGGCCCATTGGTGTCACAAGGGATCATTAGATTGTTAGCCTGCATTGGGTCACAATGGTTCCTTGCTTCTCTTAACCTCTGTGCTGTCACAATGCATCCCATGCCATTTTAGGCCACTTGATGTCAAAATGAAAAACTTGATTCTTGGCCTCCATGGTGTCATAATGGTTCCTTGTTTCTATTGGGCCCCATGCTGTCACAATTCATCACTGGCCCTTTTACGCCCCCTGGTGTCAAAAGAGATCCTGGGATTATTAGCCTCCATTAGGTCACAATGGATCCCTGCTTCTCTTAACCCCTCAGCTGGCACAATGCATCCCCTGCCCTTTTAGGCCACATGATGTCACAATGAATTATTTGATTCTTGGCGTCCACGGTGGCATAATGGTTCCTTGCTTCTATTGGTCCCCGTGTGGTAACAATTCATCCCTGGCCCTTTTAGGCACATTGGTGTCAAAAGGGATCATTAGATTGTTAGCCTCCATTGGGTCACAATGGATCCTTGCTTCTCTTAACCCCTGTGGTGTCACAATGCATCCCATGCCCTTTTAGGCCACTTGATGTCACAATGAATCATTTGATTCTTGGCCTCCATGGTGGCATAATAGATCCTTGCTTCTCTTGGTCCCCGTGCCGTAACAATTCATCCCTGCCACTTTTAGGCCCATTGGTGTCAAATGGGATCCTGGGATTGTTAGCCTCCATTGGGTCACAATGGTTCCTTGCTTCTCTTAACCTCTGTGGTCTCACAATGCATCCCATTACCCTTTTAGGCCACTTGATGTCACAATGAATCATTTGATTCTTGGCCTCCATGTTGGCATAATAGATCCTTGCTTCTATAGGTCCCCGTGCTGTAACAATCCATCCCTGGCCATTTTTATACCCCCTGGTGCCACAAGGGACCATTAGATCGTTAGCCTGCATGGGGTCACAATGGGTCCTTGCTTCTCTTAACCCCTGTGGTGTCACAATGCATCCCATGCCCTTTTAGGCCACTTGATGTCACAATGAATCATTTGATTCTTGGCCTCCATGGTGTCATAATGGTTCCTTGTATCTATTGGGCACCATGCTGTCACAATTCATCCCTGGACCTTTTTATACCCCCTGGTGTCACAAGGGATCATTAGATTGTTAGCCTGCATTGGGTCACAATGGATCCTTGCTTCTCTTAACCTCTGTGGTGTCACAATGCATCCCATGCCCTTTTAGGCCACTTGATGTCACAATGAATCATTTGATTCTTGGCTCCATGGTGGCATAATTGTACCAGGTTTTAATTATGCCTCATGCTTTCACAGTACATCCCTGGCCCTTTTAGGCCCATTGGTGTCACAAGGGAACATTAGATTGTTAGCCTCCGTTGGGTCACAATGGTTCCTTGCTTCTATTAACTGCTGTGGCGTCGCAATGCATCCCATGCCCTTTAAGGCCACTGGGTGTTACAATGAATCATTTGAGACTTGGCCTCCATGGTGGCATAATGTTTCCATGTTTTTATTGGGCCCCATGCTTTTACAATTCACCCCTGGCCCTATTACAACCCCTGGTGTCACAATGGATCATTAGTTTGTTAGCCTGCATTGGGTCACAATGGTTCCTTGTTTCTCTTAACCTCTGTGGTGTCACAATGCATCCCATGCCGTTTTAGGCCACTTGATGTCACAATGAATCATTTGATTCTTGGCCTCCATGGTGTCATAATGGTTCCTTGTTTCTATTGGGCCCCATGCTGTCACAATTCATCCCTGGCCCTTTTACGACCCCTGGTGTCAAATGGGATCCTGGGATTATTAGCCTCCATTGGGTCACAATGGATCCTTGCTTCTCTTAACCCCTGTGGTGTCACAATGCATTCCATGCCCTTTTAGGCCACTTGATGTCACAATGAATCATTTGATTCTTGGCCTCCGCGGTGGCATAATACATCCTTGCTTCTATTGGTCCCCGTGATATAAAAATTCATCCCTGGCCCTTTTAGGCCCTTTGGTGTCAAAAGAAATCATTAGATTGTTGGCCTCCATTGGGTCACAATGGTTCCTTGCTTCTCTTAACCTCTGTGGTTTCACAATGCATTCCAAGCCCTTTTAGGCCACTTGGTCTTACAATGAACCATTTGATTCTTGGCCTCCATGGTGTCATAATGGTTCCTTGCTTCTATAGGTCCCCTTTCTGTCACAGTTCATCCCAGGTCATTTGCGCCCCCTGGTGTCAAAAGTGATTCTTAGATTGTTAGCCTCCTTTGGGTCACAATGGTTCCTTGCTTCTCTTAACCCCTGTGGAGTCGCAATGCATCCCATGCACTTTTAGGCCACTTGATGCCACAATGAATCATTTGATTCTTGGCGTCCATGGTGGCATAATAGATCCTTGCTTCTATTGGTCCCTGTGCTGTAAAAATCCATCACTGGGCCTATTACGACCCCTGGTGTCACAAGGGATCATTAGATTGTTAGCCTCCATAGGGTCAAAATGGATCCTTGCTTCTCTTAACCTCTGTGGTGTCACAATGCATCCCATGCCCTTTTAGGCCACTTGGTGTTACAATGAATCATTTGAGCCTTGGCCTCCAAGGTGTCATAATATTTCCTTGTTTTTTGGTGCCCCATGCTTTCACAATTCATCCCGTGCCCTATTACAACCCCTGGTGTCACAAGGGATCATTAGATTGTTAGCCTGCATTGGGTCACAATGGATCCTTGATTCTCTTAACCCCTGTGGTGTCACAATGCATCCCATGCCCTTTTAGGCCACATGATGTCACAATGAATTATTTGATTCTTTGCCTCCACGGTGGCATAATAGATCCTTGCTTCTATAGGCCCCCGTGCTGTAACAATTCATCCCTGGCCCTTTTAGGCCCATTGGTGTCACAAGGGACCATTAGATGGTTAGCCTGCATTGGGTCACAATGGTTCCTTGCTTCTCTTAACCTCTGTGGTGTCACAATGCATCCCATGCCCTTTTAGGCCACTTGATGTCACAATGAATAATTTGATTCTTGGCCTCCATGGTGGCATAATTCTACCAGGTTTTAATTGGGCCCCATGCTTTCACAATTCATCCCTGGCAATTTTAGGCCCATTGGTGTCACAAGGGATCATTAGATTGTTAGCCTCCATTGGGTCACAATGGTTGCTTTCTTCTCCTAACCCCTGTGGTGTCACAATGCATCCCATGCCCTTTTAGGCCACTTGATGTCACAATGAATCATTTGATTCTTGGCCTCCATGGTGGCATAATGGTTCCTTGTTTCTATTGGGCCCCATACTGTCACAATTCTTCCCTGGCCCTTATACGCCCCCTGGTGTCAAATGGGATTTTGGGATTTTTAGCCTGCATTGGGTCACAGTGGATCCTTGCTTCTCTTAACCCCTGTTGTGTCGCAATGCTTCCCATGCCCTATTAGGCCACATGATGTCACAATGAATCATTTGATTCTTGGCCTCCATGGTGGCATAATAGATCCTTGCTTCTATTGGTCCCCGTGCTGTAACAATCCATCCCTGGCCCTTTTTCTACCCCCTGGTGCCACAAGGGATCATTAGATTGTTATCCTGCATTGGGTCACAATGGTTCCTTGCTTCTCTTAACCCCTGAGGTGTCACAATGCATCCCATGCCCTTTTAGGCCACTTGATGTCACAATGAATCATTTGATTCTTGGTCTCAATGGTTGCATAATTGTACCAGGTTTTACTTGGCCCCCATGTTTTCACAATTCATCCCTGGCACTTTTAGGCCCATTGGTGTCAAAAGGGATCATTAGATTGTTAGCCTGCATTGGGTCACAATGGTTCCTTGCTTCTCTTAGCCCCTGTGGTGTCACAATGCATCCCATGCCCTTTTAGGCCACTTGATGTTACAATGAATCCTTTTATTCTTGGCCTTCATGGTGTAATAATTTTTTCTTGATTCTATTGGTCCCCGTGCTGTAACAATCCATCCGTCGCCATTTTTATACCCCCTGGTGCCACAAGGGATCATGAGATTGTTAGCCTGCATTGGGTCACAATGGTTCCTTGCTTCTCTTAACCTCTGTGGTGTCACAATGCATTCCAAGCCCTTTTAGGCCACTTGGTCTTACAATGAACCATTTGATTCTTGGCCTTCATGGTGTCATAATGGTTCCTTGCTTCTATTGGTCCCCGTGCTGTAACAATGCATCCCTGGCCCTTTTTATACCCCCTGGTGCCACAAGGGATCATTAGATTGTTAGCCTGCATGGGGTCACAATGGTTCCTTGCTTCTCTTAACCCCTGTGGTGTCCCAATGCATTCCAGGCCCTTTTAGGCCACTTGATATCACAATGAATCATTTGATTCTTGGCCTCCAAGGTGGCATAATAGATCCTTGCTTCTATTGGGCCCCATGCTGTCAAAATTCATCCCTGGCCCTTTTACGACCCCTGGTGTCAAAAGGGATCCTGGGATTATTACCCTCCGTTGGGTCACAATGGATCCTTGCTTCTCTTAACCCCTGTGGTGTCACAATGCATCCCATGCCCTTTTAGGCCACATGATGTCACAATGAATCATTTGATTCTTGGCCTCCATGGTGGCATAATTGATTCTTGCTTCTATTGGTCCCCGTGCTGTAACAATCCATCCCTGGCCCTTTTTATACCCCCTGGTGCCACAAGGGATCATTAGATTGTTAGCCTGCATTGGGTCACAATGGTTCCTTGCTTCTCTTAACCCCTGTGCTTTCACAATGCATCCCATCCCCTTTTAGGCCACGTGGTGTTACAATGAATCATTTGAGTCTTGGCCTCTATGGTGTCATAATTGTTCCTTGCTTCTATACGACCCCATGCTGTCAGAGTTCATCCGTGGTCCTTTTGTGCCCCTGGTGTCACAATGGGTCCTTAGATTGTTAGCCTGCATTGGGTCACAATGGTTCCTTGCTTCTCTTAACCCCTGTGGTGCCAAAATGCATCCCATGCCCTTTTAGGCCACTTGCTGTTACAATGAATCGTTTGAGTCTTGGCCTCTATGGTGTCATAATATTTCCATGTTTTATTGTGCCCCATGCTTTCACAATTCATCCCTGGTCCTATTACAACCCCTGGTGTCACAAGGGATCATTAGATTGTTAGCCTGCATTGGGTCACAATGGTTCCTGGCTTCTCCTAACACCTGTGGTGTCACAATGCATCCCATGTCCTTTTAGGCCACATGATGTCACAATGAATTGTTTGATTCTTGGCCTCCACGGTGGCAGAATCGATCCTTGCTTCTATTGGTCCCCGTGCTGTAACAATTCCTCCCTCTCCCTTTTAGGCCCATTGGTGTCACAAGGGATCATTAGATTGTTAGCCTGCATTGGGTCACAATGGTTCCTTGCTTCTCTTAACCCCTGTGGTGTCACAATGCATCCCATGCCCTTTTAGGCCACATGATGTCACAATGAATTATTTGATTCTTGGCCTCCACGGTGGCATAATAATTCCTTGCTTCTATTGGTCCCCATGATGAAACAATTCATCCCTGCCCCTTTTAGGCCCATTGGTGTCTCAAGGGATCATTAGATTTTTAGCCTGCATTGGGTCACAATGATTCCCTGCTTCTCTTAACCCCTGTGATGTCACAATGCATTCCATGCCATTTTAGGCCACTTGATGTTACAATGAATCATTTGATTCTTGTCCTCTATGGTGTCATAATGTTTCCATGTTTTTCTTGGGCCCCATGCTGTAACAATTCATCCCTGGCCGTTTTACAACACCTTGTGTGACAAGGGATCATTAGATTGTTAGCCTGCATTGGGTCACAATGGTTCCTTGCTTCTCTGAACCTCTGTGGTGTCACAATGCATTCCAAGCCCTTTTAGGCCACTTGGTCTTACAATGAACCATTTGATTCTTGGCCTTCATGGTGTCATAATGGTTCCTTGCTTCTATAGGTCCCCATGCTGTCCGAGTTCATCCGTGGTCTTTCTACGCCCCCTGGTGTCGAAAGGGATTCTTAGCTTGTTAGGCTGCATTGGGTCACAATGGTTCCTTGCTTCTCTTAACCTCTGTGGTGTCACAATGCATCCCATGCCCTTTTAGGCCACTTGATGTCACAATGAATCATTTGTTTCTTGGCCTCCATGGTGCCATAATAGATCCTTGCTTCTATTGGTCCCCGTGCTGTAACAATCCATCCCTGGCCCTTTTTATACCCCCTGGTATCAAAAGGGATTCTTAGATTGTTAGCCTGCATTGGGTCACAATGGTTCCTTACTTCTCTTAGCCCCTGTGGTGTCACAATGCATCCCATGCCCTTTTAGGCCACTTGGTTTTACAATGTATCGTTTGAGTCTTGGCCTCTATGGTGTCATAATATTTCCATGTTTGTATTGTGCCCCATGCTTTCACAATACATCCCTGGCTCTATTACAACCCCTGGTGTCACAACGGATCATTAGATTGTTAGCCTGCATTGGGTCACAATGGTTCCTGGCTTCTCTTATCCCCCGTTGTGTCACAATGCATCCCATGTCCTTTTAGGCCACTTGATGTCACAATGAATCATTTGATTCTTGTCCTCCATGGTGGCATAACTGTACCAGGTTTAATTGGGCCCCATGCTTTCACAAGACATCCCTGCCCCTTTTAGGCCCATTGGTGTCTCAAGGGATAATTAGATTGTTACCCCCCATTGGGTCACAATGGATCCTTCCATCTCTTAACCTCTGTGGTGTCACAATGCATTCCATGCCCTTTTAGGCCACTTGATGTCACAATGAATCATTTGATTCTTGGCCTCCATGGTGGCATAATTGTACCAGGTTTTAATTGGGCCCCATGCTTTCACAATACATCCCTGCCCCTTTTAGGCCCATTAGTGTCAAAAGGGATCATGAGATTGTTAGCCTGCATTGGGTCACAATGGTTCCTTGTTACTCTTAGCCTCTGTGGTGTCACAATGCATTCCAAGACCTTTTAGGCCACTTGGTCTTACAATGAACCATTTGATTCTTGACCTTCTTGGTGTCATAATGGTTCCTTGGTTCTATAAGTCCCCTTGCTGTCACAGTACCTCCGTGGTCCTTTTTATACCCCCTGGTGTCAAAAGGGATTCTTAGATTTTTAGCCTGCATTGGGTCACAATGGTTCCTTGCTTCTCTTAGCCCCCGTGGTGTCACAATGCATCCCATGCCCTTTTAGGACACATGATGTCACAATGAATTATTTGATTCTTGGCCTCCACGGTGGCATAATAGATCCTTGCGTCTATTGGTCCCCGTGCTGTAACAATCCATCCCTGGCCCTTTTTATACCCCCTGGTGCCACAAGGGATCATTAGATTGTTAGCCTGCATTGGGTCAGAATGGTTCCTTGCTTCTCTACGCCTCTGTGGTGTCACAATGCATTCCAAGCCCTTTTAGGCCACTTGGTCTTACAATGAACCATTTGATTCTTGGCCTTCATGGTGTCATAATGGTTCCTTATTTCTATTGGGCCCCATGCTGTCACAATTCATCCCTGGCCCTTTTACGCCCCCTGGTGCAAAAGGGATCCTGGGATTATTAGCCTCCATTGGGTCACAATGGATCCTTGTTTCTCTTAACCTCTGTGGTGTCACAATGCATCCCATGCCCTTTTAGGCCACTTGGTGTTACAATGAATCATTTGATTCTTGGCCTCTATGCTGTCATAATGCTTCGATGTTTTTCTTGGGCCCCATGCTTTAACAATTCATCCCTGGTCCTTTTACGCCCCCTGGTGTCAAATGGGATCCTGGGATTATTAGCCTGCATTGGGTCACAATGGTTCCTTGCTTCTTTTAACCCCTGTGGTGTCACAATGCATCACATGCCCTTTTAGGCCACTTGGTGTTACAATGAATCATTTGAGTCTTGGCCTCTATGGTGTCATAATAATTCCATGTTTTTATTTTGCCCTATGCTTTCACAATTCATCCCTGGCCCTATTACAAACCCTGGTGTCACAATGGATCATTAGATTTTTAGCCTCCATTGGGTCACAATGGTTCCTTGCTTCTCTTAACCTCTGTGGTGTCAAAATGCATTCCAAGCCCTTTTAGGCCACTTGTGTCACAATGAATCATTTGATTCTTGGCCTCCATGGTGTCATAAGGGTTCCTTGCTTCTTCTATAGGTCCCCATGCTGTCACAGTAAATCCGTGTTCCTTTTGCGCCCCCTGGTGTCAAAAGGGATTCTTAGATTGTTAGCCTGCATTGGGTCACAATGGTTCCTTGCTTCTCTTAAACTCTGTGGTGTCACAATGCATGCCATGTGCTTTTAGGCCACTTGATGCCACATTGAATCATTTGATTCTTGGCCTTCATGGTGTCATAATATTTCCTTGTTTCTATTGGGCCCCTTGGGGTCACAATTCATTCCTGGCCATTTTAGGCGCATTGGAGACACAATGGATCATTAGATTGTTAGCCTGCATTGGGTCACAATGGATCCTTGCTTCTCTTAACCTCTGTGCTGTCACAATGCATCCCATGCCCTTTTAGGCCACTTGATGTCACAATGAATCATTTGATTCTTGGCCTCCATGGTGGCGTAATTGTACCAGGTTTTAATTGGGCCCCATGCTTTCACAATACATCCCTGGCCATTTCAGGCCCCCTGGTGTCACAAGGGATCATTAGATTGATAGCCTGCATTGGGTTACAATGGTTCCTTGCTTCTCTTAGCCCCTGTGGTGTCACAATGCATGCCATGCCCTTTTAGGCCACTTGGTGTTACAATGAATAATTTGAGTCTTGGCCTCCATGGTGTCATAATGGTTCCTTGTTTCTATTGTTCCCCATGCTGTCACAATTCATCCTTGGCCCATTTACGCCCCCTGATGTCAAAAGGGATCCTGGGATTATTAGCCTCCATTGGGTCACAATGGATCCTTGCTTCTCTTAACCCCTGTGGTGTCACAATGCATCCCATGCCCTTTTAGGCCACTTGATGTCACAATGAATTATTTCATTCTTGGCCTCCACGGTGGCATAATAGATCCTTGCTTCTATTGGTCCCCGTGCTGTAACAATTCATCCCTGGCCCTTTTAGGCCCATTGCTGTCTCAAGGGATATTTAGATTGTTAGCCTCCATTGGGTCACAATGGATCCTTTCTTCTCTTAATCTCTGTGGTGTCACAATGCATCCCATGCCCTTTTAGGCCACTTGATGTCACAATGAATCATTTGATTCTTGGCCTCCATGGTGTCATAAGGGTTCGTTGTTTCTATTGGGCCCCATGCTGTCACAATTCATCCCTGGCCCTTTTACGACCCTGGTGTCAAAAGGGATACTTGGATTATTAGCCTCCATTGGGTCACAAAGAATCCTTGCTTCTCTTAACCCCTGTGTTGTCACAATGCATCCCATGCCCTTTTAGGCCACTTGATGTCACAATGAATCATTTGATTCTTGGCCTCCATGGTGGCATAATAGATCATTGCTTCTTTTGGTCCCCGTGCTGTAACAATCCATCCCTGGCCCTTTTTATACCCCCTGGTGCCACAAGGGATCATTAGAGGGTTAGCCTGCGTTGGGTCACAATGGTTCCTTGCTTCTCTTAGCCCCAGTGGTGTCACAATGCATCCCATGCCCTTTTAGGCCACTTGATGTCACAATGAATCATTTGATTCTTGGCCTCCATGGTGGCATAATTGTACCAGGTTTTAATTGGGCCCCATGCTTCCACAATTCATCCCTGGCCCTTTTAGGCCCCCTGGTGTCACAAGGGATCATTAGATTGTTAGCCTCCATTGGGTCACAATGGATCCTTGCTTCTCTTAACCTCTGTGGTGTCAAAATGCATTCCAAGCCCTTTTAGGCCACTTGTGTCACAATGAATCATTTGATTCTTGGCCTTCATGGTGTCATAAGGGTTCCTTGCTTCTTCTATAGGTTCCCATGCTGTCAGAGTTCATCCGTGTTCCATTTGCGCCCCCTGGTGTCAAAAGGGATTCTTAGATTGTTAGCCTGCATTGGGTCACAATGGTTCCTTGCTTCTCTTAAACTCTGTGGTGTCACAATGCATGCCATGTGCTTTTAGGCCACTTGATGCCACATTGAATCATTTGATTCTTGGCCTTCATGGTGTCATAATATTTCCTTGTTTCTATTGTGCCCCTTGGGGTCACAATTCATTCCTGGCCATTTTAGGCGCATTGGAGACACAATGGATCATTAGATTGTTAGCCTGCATTGGGTCACAATGGTTCCTTGCTTCTCTTAACCTCTGTGGTGTCACAATGCATTCCAACACCTTTTAGGCCACTTGGTCTCTACAATGAACCATTTGATTCTTGGCCTTCATGGTGTCATAATGGTTCCTTGCTTCTATATGTCCCCATGCTGTAACAATCCATCCCTGGCCCTTTTCGACCCATTGGTGTCACAATGGATCATTAGATTGTTAGCCTGCATTGGGTCACAATGGTTCCTTGCTTCTCTTAACCTCTGTGGTGTCACAATGCATCCCATGCCCTTTTAGGCCACTTGGTGTCACAATGAATCATTTGAGTCTTGGCCTCCATGGTGTCATAATGGTTCCTTGTTTCTATTGTTCCCCATATTGTCACAATTCATCCTTGGCCCATTTACGCCCCCTGATGTCAAAAGGGATCCTGGGATTATTAGCCTCCATTGGGTCACAATGGATCCTTGCTTCTCTTAACCCCTGTGGTGTCACAATGCATCCCATACCCTTGTAGGCCACTTGATGTCACAATGAATCATTTGATTCTTGGCCTCCATGGTGGCATAATAGATCCTAGCTTCTATTGGTCCCCGTGCTGTAACAATCCATCCCTGGCCCTTTTTATACCCCCTGGTGTCAAAAGGGATTCTCAGATTGTTAGCCTGCATTGGGTCACAATGTTTCCTTGCTTCTCTTAACCCCTGTGGTGTCACAATGCATCCCATGCCCTTTTAGGCCACTTGATGTCACAATGAATCATTTGATTCTTGGCCTCCATGGTGGCATAATAGATCCTTGTTTCTATTGGTCCCCGTGCTGTAACAATCCATCCCTGGCCCTTTTTATACCCCCTGGTGCCACAAGGGATCATGAGATTGTTAGCCTGCATTGGGTCACAATGGTTCCTTGCTTCTCTTAACCTCTGTGGTGTCACAATGCATTCCAAGCCCTTTTAGGCTACTTGGTCTTACAATGAACCATTTGATACTTGGCCTTCATGGTGTCATAACGGTTCCTTGCTTCTATTGGTCCCCACGCTGTCACAGTTCATCCGTGGTCCTTTTTCGTCCCCTGGTGTCAAAAGGGATTCTTAGATTGTTAGCCTGCATTGGGTCACAATGCTTCCTTGCTTCTCTTAACCCCTGTGGTGTCACAATGCATCCCATGCCCTTTAGGCCACTTGATGTCACAATGAATCATTTGATTCTTGGCCTCCATGGTGGCATAATTGTACCAGGTTTTACTTGGGCCCCATGCTTTCACAATTCATCCCTGCCCCTTTTAGGCCCATTGGTGTCACAAGGGATCATTAGACATTTAGCCTGCATTGGGTCACAATGGTTCCTTGCTTCTCTTAACCCCTGTGGTGTCACAATGCATCCCATGCCCTTTTAGGCCACTTGATGTCACAATGAATCATTTGATTCTTGGCCACCATGGTGTCATAATAGTTCCTTGTATCTATTGGGCCCCATACTGTCACAATTCATTCCTGGACCTTTTACGCCCCCTGGTGTCAAAAGGGATCCTGGGATTATCAGCCTCAATCGGGTCACAATGGATCCTTGCTTCTCTTAACCCCTGTGGTGTCACAATGCATCCCATGCCCTTTTCGACCACTTGATGTCACAATGAATCGTTTGAGTCTTGGCCTCCATGGTGGCATAATAGATCCTAGCTTCTATTGATCCCCGTGCTGTAACAATCCATCCCTGGCCCTTTTTATACCCCCTGGTGTCAAAAGGGATTCTCAGATTGTTAGCCTGCATTGGGTCACAATGTTTCCTTGCTTCTCTTAACCCCTGTGGTGTCACAATGCAACCCATGCCCTTTTTGCCACTTGATGCCACAATGAATCGTTTGATTCTTGGCCTCCATGGTGGCAGAATAGATCCTTTATTCTATTGGTCCCCGTACTGTAACAATCCATCACTGGGCCTTTTACGGCCCCTGGTGTCTCAAGGGATCATTAGATTGTTAGCCTGCATTAGGTCACAATGGTTCCACACTTCTCTTAGCCCCTGTGGTGCCACAATGCATCCCATGCCCTTTTAGGCCACTTGCTGTTACAATGAATCGTTTGAGTCTTGGCCTCTATGGTGTCATAATATTTCCATGTTTTATTGTGCCCCATGCTTTCACAATTCATCCCTGGCCCTATTACAACCCCTGGTGTCACAAGGGATCATTAGATTGTTAGCCTGCATTGGGTCACAATGGTTCCTTGCTTCTCTTAACCTCTGTGGAGTCACAATGCATCCCATGCCCTTTTAGGCCACTTGATGTCACAATGAATCATTTCAATCTTGGCCTGCATTGTGTCATAATGTTTCCTTGTTTCTATTGGGCCCCATGCTGTCACAATTCATCCCTGGCCCTTTTACGCCCCCTGTTGTCAAATGGGATCCTGGGATTATTAGCCTCCATTGGGTCACAATGGTTCCTTGCTTCTCTTAACCCCTGTGGTGTCACAATGCATCCCATGCCCTTTTAGGCCACTTGATGTCACAATGAACCATTTGATTCTTGGCCTTCATGGTGTCATAATGGTTCCTTGCTTCTACAAGTCCCCATGCTGTCCGAGTTCATCTGTGGTCCTTTTGCGCCTCCTGGTGTCAAAAGGGATTCATAGATTGTTAGCCTGCATTGGGTCACAATGTTTCCTTGCTTCTCTTTACCTCTGTGGTGTCACAATGCATCCCATACGCTTTTAGGCCCCTTGGTCGTTCAATGAATCATTTGATTCTTGGCCTTCATAGTGTCATAATGGTTCCTTGCTTCTATAGGTCCCCATGCTGTCACAGTTCATCCCTGTTCCTTTTGCGTCCCCTGGTGTCAAAAGGGATTCTTAGATTAATACCCCCATTCTGTCACAATGGTTCCTTAGTTTCCTTAATCCCTGAGGTGTCACAATGCATCCCATGCCCTTTTAGGCCACTTGATGTCACAATGAATCATTTGATTCTTGGCCTCCATGGTGTCATAATAGTTCCTCGCTTCTTTTGGGCCCCATGCTTTCACAATTCATCCCTGGCCCTTTTACAACCCCTGGTGTCACAAGGGATCATTACATTGTTTGCCTGCATTGGGTCACAATGGTTCCTTGCTCCTCTTAACCCCTGTGGTGTCACAATGCATCCCAATCACTTTTAAGCCACTTGATGTCACAATGAATTATTTGATTCTTGGCCTCCATGGTGGCATAATAGATCCTTGCTTCTATTGGTCCCCGTGCTGTAGCAATTCATCCCTGGCCCTTTTAGGCCCATTGGTGTCACAAGGGATCATTAGATTGTTAGCCTGCATTGGGTCACAATGGTTCCTTGCTTCTCTTAACCTCTGTGGTGTCACAATGCATTCCAAGCCCTTTTAGGCCACTTGGTTTTACAATGAACCATTTGATTCTTGGCCTTCATGGTGTCATAATGGTTCCTTGCTTCTATAGGTCCCCATGCTGTCAGAGTTCATCCGTGGTCCTTTTGCGCCCCGTGGTGTCAAAAGGGATTCTTAGATTGTTAGTCTGCATTGGGTCACAATGCTTCCTTGCTTCTCTTAACCTCTGTGGTGTCACAATGCATTCCAAGACCTTTTTGGCCACTTGGTTTTACAATGAACCATTTGATTCTTGGCCTTCATGGTGTCATAATGGTTCCTTGCTTCTATAAGTCCCTATGCAAACAGAGTTCATCCATGGTCCTTTTGCGCCCCCTGGTGTCACAAGGGATCATTAGATTGTTAGCGTGCATTGGGTCACAATGGTTCCTTACTTCTCTTAACCTCTGTGGTGTCACAATGCATCCCATGCCCTTTTAGGCCACTTGATGTCACAATGAATCATTTGATTCTTGGCCTGCATGGTGTCATAATGGTTCCTTGTTTCTATTGGTCCCCATGCTGTCACAATTCATTCCTGGCCCTTTTACGCCCCCTGGTGTCAAAAGGGATCCTGGGATTATTAGCCTTCATTAGGTCACAATGGATCCTTGCTTCTCTTAACCTCTGTTGTGTCACAATGCATCCCATGCCCTTTTAGGCCACTTGATGTCACAATGAATCATTTGATTCTTGTCCTCCATGGTGGCATAATAGATCCTTGCTTCTATTGGTCCCCTTGCTGTAACAACCCATCCCTGGCCCTTTTTAGGTCACCTGGTTCCACAAGGGATTCTTAGATTGTTAGCCTGCATTGGGTAGCAATGGTTCCTTGCTTCTCTTAACCCCTGTGGTGTCACAATGCATCCCATGCCCTTTTAGGCCACTTGGTGTTACAATGAATCATTTGATCTTGGCCTCTATGGTGTCATAATATTTCCATGTTTTTATTGTGCCCCATGCTTTAACAATTCATCCCTGGCCCTTTTAGGCCCATTGGTGTCACAATGGATCATTAGATTGTTAGCCTGCATTGGGTCACAATGGTTCCTTGCTTCTCTTAACCTCTGTGGTGTCACAATGCATTCCAAGAAATTTTAGGCCCCTTGGTCTTACAATGAACCATTTGATTCTTGGCCTTCATGGTGTCATAATGGTTCCTTGCTTCTATAGGTCCCCATGCTGTCAGAGTTCATCCGTGGTCCTTTTGCGCCCCCTGGTGTCAGAAGGGATTCTTAGATTGTTAGCCTGCATTGGGTCACAATGGTTCCTTGTTTCTCTTAACCCCTGTGGTGTCACAATGCATCCCATGCCCTTTTAGGCCACTTGATGTCACAATGAATCATTTGATTCTTGGCCTCCACGGTGGCATAATAGATCCTTGCTTCTATTGGTGCCCGTGCTGTAACAATACATCACTGGCCCTTTTTATACTCCCTGGTGCCACAAGGGATCATTAGATTGTTAGCCTGCTTTGGGTCACAATGGTTCCTTGCTTCTCTTAACCCCTGTGGTGTCACAATGCATCCCATGCCCTTTTTAGGCCACTTGGTGTTACAATGAATCATTTGAGTCTTGGCCTCTATGGTGTCATAATATTTCCATGTTTTTATTGTGCCCCATGCTTTCACAATTCATCCCTGGCCCTTTTACAACACCTTGTGTGACAAGGGATTATTAGATTGTTACCCTCCCTTGGGTCACAATGGTTCCTTGCTTCTCTTAACCTCTGTGGTGTCACAATGCATCCCATGCCCTTTTAGGACACTTGATGTCACAATGAATCATTTGATTCTTGGCCTCCATGGTGGCATAATTGTACCCGGTTTTAATTGGGCCCCATGCTTTCACAATTCATTCCTGGCCCTTTTAGGCCCATTGGTGTCACAAGGGATCATTAGATTGTTAGCCTGCATTGGGTCACAATGGTTCCTTGCTTCTCTTAACCTCTGTGGTGTCACAATGCCTCCCATGACCTTTTAGGCCACTTGGTGTTACAATGAATCATTTGAGTCTTGGCCTCTATGGTGTCATAATATTTCCATGTTTTTATTGTGCCCCATGCTTTCACAATTCATCCCTTGCCCTTTTGCTCGATCCCAAAGAGTAAAACACAAATCAACAAAGTTGTTTTGTGCGGTGCTTTATTCAGGGCCCGGGGACCTGAGGACTAGCGTCCAAGTCAAAGTCCCAACCCCTTAGTGAATCTTACACAGTTTTATGCCCTTTTACAAATCTTGCTTCACCATGGCTACATGCTATGGTCCACATGCTTCACATCAAAGGCAGCAGTCATTTTCGAGATAACATTTCTAAAGGTTATAACTCTTGCACGCCTGCCTAAGTTAAGACAATAAGATACCTTTCTAACGGTTATAAATCCTACATGCTTGTCTAAACTAGAACTATAGATTAATCCCACACCTGTTTATTGTACTTCATCAGTAAATTCCCTACTGTTTCTATAAATAACCAGTTGGTCCTTCTTCGCCCCACTGGCCCTTAACTCATTATTCTGTAGTTCAGCACATTCCCAGGCTTAGTTCCCAGGGCCTACCTTGTACTAGCTACAAACTGCAGCCTTAGCATTACTAACACTAACTATTAAATCTATATGTATATGCTAACAACTCCCCCCTTTTGAGCATCCTTCAATCTTCTGCAAGGATGCTCAACTTCTTCCCTCCATTCTTCATGTAACCGTCTCTAAGCACGAAGGAGGCGGTGTATTCCCAGCCGGTTGTCCGTTCCTGGTCATAGCCTTCATTATTCTCCGGGTATGAATTCCTTCTCTGGTGATTACTCCTAGAAGACATCTGTAAACTCCATACATAACTCCAATTAATATCAACAGTATTATTGCATATTGAACAATTGAGGATATCCAACCAGAGACCTGGATCCCTAAAGAGCTGAATATTGCTCCAATCCGGTTATGTTTCGCATGTTTTGCTATTTCCCTAGTTTTAGATTCAATATTCTCCAATTGATCTATATCTTTTTCTACTTTGTCACATTTGGGATATGAATACAGCAATGATCTGTTTTCCCATGCAGATATCCACTAACTCCATGCTCTCTTAGTAACAGCATATCTAATGCCATCCGGTTTTGCAATGTCATCCGAGTAGTTGCCTGAAAATGTGAATTTAAATCTTTAAATCCCTTCTTGGTGTCTGCTGCTAATCTTTTGGTCTGTCCCAGGAGTCTATACAACATTTCCCTATTTCGATATGTGGAGATAGGTGCAAATAAAGATTCTAGTGCCCATCCGAATTTTACTCCCCCTGACGGTTCATGCCACTCATTTTCTTCAATAATTTCATCTCCTATGTCTCTCCTTTGCCTGGCCTGTATTTCTTGTTTATTAAATTTAGATTGTTTCCAGAACGGACATAAGGTAGGAACTCCTAAAGTTATTTGAGTTACCATCCCATCGATCGGTATATGAGTGGTCCATTTCCCATGTCCCATTACCCAGACCAAGTTACCAGGGCTTCTGAATGTGGTAGTTTTGCAATCTACTTGTTTGTTACCGGCCATCTCTCCCCTAATTGTATGATTGTACCCTCTACATTCACATCCCCACTTGAGTAACACTCTTACTGGTACCAAACCTATTTCTGCTTCAGGAGTATCACAAGTAATAACTCGTGAACAATTCCATATCTCTGTTGTCCCAGTTGATGTCCTCTGAGCTGTCTCTGTTGTCAGTACTCTAGTATAGGTCTGGTTCTTATTTCCTATCCATTGAATGCACCAATTCACGGTTCCTAGGTAACTATATGTCTCTAATAAACTTGGTCCCCAAATTGCTCCCCAATCGTCTTCTAAAGACTGTGATTGTGTAATGTTTTGACATACTTCTTCATTTCTCGTGCGTTTTACCTGCATCCAAACCTTATTACAGGGTTCCCTTATTGGTCCTTCCACAATGCATTTGTTCATTTTACTAACCCACGCATAGTAGCCTGGCATTTGCTGGCAATCTTTTTCCAACATATTCCTAATTAATTGGCATCCTTCCTTCTTTTCTACATACTCCTTTGGTATCAATTTACAACTCCAAGTAAAATCCACAAATGCCCTGGGTAAAGTTTTTACTGGGTTGATACCCCACGGTATCGGCTCCCCGGCTGCCTGTGGTAAAGGTAAACAGGCTGTAATCGAGGAAACATTCTGCACTTTGCCAAAGTCCCGAATTAATCCTACTATCAAATTTTCCTGTTCCTGACTGCGGGGAAATGTTACATCTATAGCTCGAGTTCTTCTGTGAGTTCCTCTGATGCTATTAAGATAAACTGCAGTTATTCCATGTCCCCGCCCACTATAGACCCCACGTTGGCCAGTGATTCCACCTCTCAAATGCGACCAAGCCCTGACGTTTCGTATTCCAAAGTCACCCATTTCTCCACATGAGACTATACACAAGTATCTACTTCCGAATTTCCCAATCTTCAGATCAGTAATATTTAACCATCCTCCTCCCACGGTTCCTTCGGACCACCAGCTAACTCCTTCGCTGATTTGATTCCACATTCCCTGAGAATTTTCCCTCCACCACTTAACTTGTATCCCATATTCACACTCGTTTTCCAATCGGAAAGTACAATTCATTCGCAAAGGAGGACTGTCCCACATGTCTACATAGGTTGAGGTTGGAATGACCTCAACATCCCCCTTCTTGGTACCATCCCCTAATAATGACATTACCCGTAATTTCAAGTCACCGTAGTCGAAACTATCTCTGATCCAGACTCCACATAAATACTTGTCTTCAGATCCCAATGTTACATTTATCAATTGTAGGGTAGTGTTTCCCATTTGTGTTTTCATATCCCAAGTTGTGACAATACCTGTGTCTACCCAATCCATATCCTTTTTCCATCTTACATTGACTTCTTCGGATCCAGCTCCCTGGTCATCGGTGAATGAACAAGTCAGATTTACATTCATTCCTTCAACCGCCATAATCACCGGCTCTGATGTGGACCCTCCCATGATTCCTTCAAGGGGTCCGTGCTCCAGTTCTTTACATACACCCGGTCTCCTGGTTGGATGTCATGGACTGGATTTTCCAGCGGCAGAGGGCGGTTCCACTGCAAAGCACCTCTCAAAGCTGTAAGAGTCTTGTTAAGAGATAGAACATAGTTAAAGAGCATTTGGTCCCCAACCACTCGAGGATCACCTTTTAATGTTGTTGCATGATATGGTCTGCCATATAGTATTTCATATGGACTTACTCCTACCTTTTCCCTGGGTTTAATCCTGATTCTTAACAAAGCCAATGGTAATGCTTGCGGCCATTGAATCTTAGCTTCTTGACAGATTTTCTTAATCTGACCTTTCAATGTCTGATTCATTCTTTCTACCTGCCCACTTGATTGAGGTCTCCATGGGGTATGTAAATTCCATTTAACATCAAGCACTCGTGCTATGTTTTGTACTATTCCGGCCACAAAATGTGGTCCCCTATCTGATGAAATTCCCAGGGGTACTCCAAACCTAGGAATAATTTCCCTTAATAAAGTTTTGACCACCTCCTTAGCCTGGTTAGTTCTGCACGGAAAAGCCTCGGGCCATCCCGAAAAAGTACATACATATGCCAGAAGGTATCTGTACCCTGAGCCCTGGGCAACTCTGAAAAGTCAACCTGCCAATAATCACCTGGCTCTGGTCCTACCTGTAATTTTCCTAATTGAATCTGCTTCCTCACTACGGGATTGTTCTTTATACAGACTGGGCACATTGCATTAACTCGTTTAGCTAAAGTCAACATCTGGTTAGAAATGATTTCTTTCTTTAAAAATTTAACCAATACCTCTGCCCCCCAGTGACATTTGTTGTGTTCTGCTTCTAAAATTATTTTCATGATCTTGACAGGTACTAATACTTGCCCTATGTCGGTCACATACCACCCTAACGCGTTCTTCTGGGCATTCACAAGTCTGGCCAGTCTTTCATCTTCTAAGGAGTAATTGGGCTTCTGCTCTAGGTGAGGAGTGACTGGGCTTACCTTTGTCGGAATCAATGCCAATTGTGTCCAAACCTCACGTGCCACTTTCCGAGCAGTAGCATCTGCTAGATTATTTCCTTGGAAAATTTTCCCTTCTTCCTTCTGATGTCCTCTCACATGCATTACTGCTACTGCAGCTGGTTTATGCACAGCATCCAAAAGAGATAGGATTTCGTTTCGATGTTTTATAGATGTCCCTTGAGAACTTAACAGTCCTCTTTCTTTCCATAATGCTCCATGGACATGCAGAAGTCCAAATGCATATTTAGAGTCAGTCCATATATTTACCTTCTTTCCTTACCTTCTCAAAACCAAGGCGCGAATCAAAGCCACAATCTCTGCTTTCTGCGCTGATGTTCCCGGGGTGAGGGCTTTAGCTTCCACGACCTGGAGAAGCGTTACCACCGCATAACCCGCGTACCTGGTCCCATTCTCGACGAAACTGGATCCATCTGTAAACAGTTCCCAGTCCGGAGACTCCAATGGCACGTCTTTCAGGTCAGTGCGGCTAGCAAAGACTTGTTCAATGAATTCTACACAGTCGTGGGTCAATTCACCTTCTTCCTGCTCACTGTGGAGAAATTCTGCTGGATTGATATGGTTAGTTACTTTTAGCTCAACATCATCTTGTTCCCTTAATATTGCTTGATATTGCAACATTCTGCTGGAGGACAACCAATGCCCCCCTTTTTATTCCAGAACTGTTATCACCATGTGAGGCACAAACACTTCTATTTTCTTACCCAAAGTCAATTTTCTTGATTCCTGAATCAATAGTACAGTAGCTGCCACGGCTCGCAAACAGGACGGCCATCCAGAGCTGACTGCATCTAGTTGTTTCGAAAAATAGCCGACCGGACGCTTCCATGATCCCAGCTTTTGTGTCAGTACTCCTAAAGCCAGTCTCTGTCTCTCATTTACATATAATTGAAAGTCCTTGGTTAAATCAGGTAGTCCCAATGCCGGGGCTTCTTCTAGTGCTTGCTTTAGCCCTTGGAATGCATTCTGCTGTGGCTTGTCCCACCGTAACTGTGTCTCTTTTAGTGCCTCATATAAGGGTTTGGCCAGGAGTCCGAAATTCGGGATCCACAGCCGGCACCATCCTACCATTCCTAGAAAGGATCTTAGTTCCTGATGATTTCGGGGAATAGGTATGGTGCAGATGGCTTCAATTCTATTTGCCCCTAATCGCCTTACTCCTTGTGTTATTTCACAGCCCAAATATAACACACTTGTCCGGATGAGCTGGGCCTTTTCTTTCGAGACCCGATATCCAGCCTGGCCTAGCATGTTCAATAAGCCTATAGTTAAATTCAGGCAAATGTCCCTTTCTTCTGTGGCCAGGAAAATGTCATCTGCATATTGAAGTATTACATGAGAAAAGGGAGATTCTTTTACCTGTGTTGTTTTCCATTCTTCCAATTCCTTGGCTAACTGGTTCCCAAATATTGTGGGGGAATTCTTGAATCCTTGCGGAAGTCATGTCCAAGTAAGCTGTTTCTTCCGGCCAGAGTCAGGGTCTTCCCACTCGAATACAAAATATTTCCTACTTTCAAATGCCAGAGGGATGCAGAAGAAAGCGTCTTTTAAATCAATTACTGTAAACCATTGAAATCTTTCAGACACAGATGTTAACAAAGTATAGGGGTTTGCCACCACTGGGTGGATATCCTTGGTTATATTATTTATAGCTCTCAGATCCTGAACTAACCTATATTTACCATTGGGTTTTCGTACTGGAAAAATTGGGGTATTAAATTCTGACTCACATTCTTGCAAAATACCTTGGATTAAGAATTGAGCAATCATGGGGGCTACTCCTTTCCTAGCTTCTAACTTAATCGGATATTGTCTAATCCTTACCGGTTGGACTCCCTCCTTTAGCTCAACCACTACTGGTTGAGCTGCCTTAGACTTACCTGGAGTGCCGGTTTCCCAAACCCAAGGTACCACTGCCTGTTCAACCTCTTCAGGAATTGGGGTGGGCTCTACCTCCTTAATCACAAATAGTCTAGATATCTCTTTATCAGGAATTTCTAATTTCACTCGTCCTCCTTCAAATAATATTCTCACGTTTAGAAGAGATAACAGATCTCTTCCAAACAGTGGCTCTGGGCAATTAGGCATATACAGGAATTGATGATCAAATTCTTTTCCCCCGAATTTTATGTCTAACGGCTGCAAAAATGTCCTCTCTTCTACTTGCCCAGTTGCCCCTATTACTTGAATTTTTACACCACTTAATAACCCTAATTTTGTATTCAAAACCGAATGTGTTGCTCCCGTATCAACTCTAAATTCTCGTTCTTGTCCCCCTACCTCCAATACTACCTTCAGATCCTGATCTAGTCAGCTCTGATTTTGATAGTTGCCTAACACAAATGCTTGAGCGACATCTACCGGCCCTGTGGTAGCTCCTGCGTTTCCCATAGAATTTACATTTCCCACATTACCCATTCCCCATTTGACTGGACATTCATTTTTCCAGTGTCCTAACTGTCTGCAGAAGGCGCATTGATTAGGACCCAATCTTCCTTGCCCCCCGAAGGGATTTCCCAATCCTCCCATTGCTCCCCTTCCCAAATTCTGCTGAATTATGCCCCTTCCTCGACCCATACCACCCCGGCCCCATCCTTGTCCTCTTGGGCTTCCTCCCGTAGCGTGTTGCAATACTGCTAAAATATTTGCCTGATGTCTCTTTGCTGTCTCTTTTTCTCTATTATTATATACCTTCCATGCCACTTCTAGCATTTTCTCTAGGTTCCGAGTGTCCTCCCCTTCTAACTTTTGCAGCTTTTTCCTAATATCATCCTGAGATTGCCCCATAAAAATCAAAGCCAACTGTAATTTCCCTGCCTCCCCGTCAACCTCTAAATTAGTAAATCTGTGTGCAGTTTCCTTCAGCAGCTCCAGGAATGCTGATGGGGACTCACTTTTATCCTGTCTTGTGGAATACAGTTTTGACCAATTCATTGTTTTTGGCATCCCCGTTCTAATCCCTTCTATTATTAATTCTTGATAAACTTGAAGTCTTTTCCAACCCCGACTGGTGTTAGGATCCCACCCGGGGTCCTCTCTCGGGACCAAGTCATTTAGAGTTCCATCCATCATTTGTACCCTCAACATTTCCCTGGCTCGTTCTGTCATTGCCCGTAACACCATCTCCTTCTCGGTTGAATCCATCAATGTATCTAGTAACACCTGTAAATCATTCCAATCAGGATTTTGTGTTTTTATTATCATTTTTACCACTCGAGCAACCTTGTCCGGATCCTCCCAGTATGACCCTGCTGCTTGTTTCCAAATTATCAGATCCCCAGGTGAGAACGGGACTTTAATAACCACCTTCTCACCCTGAGGTCCCATAGCTTCCCTTAAAGGGGCTATCAGTTGGGGTTTTTCCCTATTTTTCCTCCCTTGTCTAGTTCTTTCTGCAATAGGGGTTCTCGGTATATTACGGGTATGACCAGGAGATGGCTCCCCAGGACAAGGTATTATCGATTCCTGGGAGCCCTTCCCCATTTCTGGGGTTTGTATTATTTCTCTTTCTTCTTTATCACTATCTTCCTCTTCCGAAGCTAATTCTGCAGGAGGGGCACTAGGAGCTACAAGCAAAGATAGGTCCTCTTCCTGGCTTGTCAGCTTTGTCAAACAACCATTACACCTATTCCTTTGCCTACAACCTTGACAATTTTGTTCCTCTACCTGTAATACCATAATACCACATTCTTTCTGCCATTCGGGTTTGCCTTTTAGGGTATAAAACAAATCCAAATAAGGAATCTCATCCCATTTTTCATTTTCCCGTAAAAACTGCATTAACGGGGATATCACACCAGGGTCAATAGACCCATTAAGGGGCCACCCTGAACTTCCAGTTTCATATTGTGGCCACCAATGATTACAATAGTCAATCATCCTTTCCCTTTTTAACTCTTAATGGAACCCTTCTCTTTTCCAATGCACCAACAAACATCCTAACGGAGTATTTTCCGGAACCTTTTCATTAGATTGAACCAAAGCTTTAAACGTTTTAAATGGCATCATAATAACACAATCACACAATACTATCTCACAAACACACTTCCAACAGTCACAGCTACAACAGATATTGATTATCAAATTATTAACCAATAAACCAACAGATACTGATTATCGAATTATTAACCAACAAACCAACAGACACTGATTATCGAATTATTAACCAACAAACCAACAGACACTGATTATCAAATTATTAACCAACAAACCAAGAGACAGTCATTATCAAATTACTAACCAATAAACCAACAGACACTGATTATCAAATTATTTAACCAACAAACCAACAGACAGTGATTATCAAATTATTAACCAACAAACCAATAACCAACCAAACCTGCCACTTCTCGACGCCGCGATGGGCAAGTGCCGATCCTGCGCAGCTTTCGCCGCGTCTAACGGTCGGCGCCTAGGCTTTACCAACCAGAGACGTCTTCTGCCCAACCCTGCGAGGATCGCCGCCTCGACTTATCAGGCAGGCACCTAAACCAAATAATAAAGCACCTTCGGGCTTACCTGTTACAGTTGTCCGTCAGGCGCGGGGTCGGGCGCGGGTCGATGACTCCCCAGGAATCACCTGGTGCTGGCGTGGAGTGGATCAGCTCGCAAACCGCCCCAGCCACCTCCGGAGTCCTGCCGCGGTCGCCAAAAACTGCTGCCCGATCCCAAAGAGTAAAACACAAATCAACAAAGTTGTTTTGTGCGGTGCTTTATTCAGGGCCCGGGGACCTGAGGACTAGCGTCCAAGTCAAAGTCCCAACCCCTTAGTGAATCTTACACAGTTTTATACCCTTTTACAAATCTTGCTTCACCATGGCTACATGCTATGGTCCACATGCTTCACATCAAAGGCAGCAGTCATTTTCGAGATAACATTTCTAAAGGTTATAACTCTTGCACGCCTGCCTAAGTTAAGACAATAAGATACCTTTCTAACGGTTATAAATCCTACATGCTTGTCTAAACTAGAACTATAGATTAATCCCACACCTGTTTATTGTACTTCATCAGTAAATTCCCTACTGTTTCTATAAATAACCAGTTGGTCCTTCTTCGCCCCACTGGACCTTAACTCATTATTCTGTAGTTCAGCACATTCCCAGTCTTAGTTCCCAGGGCCTACCTTGTACTAGCTACAAACTGCAGCCTTAGCATTACTAACACTAACTATTAAATCTATATGTATATGCTACCAGCCTTTTTTACAACACCTTGTGTCAAAAGGGATCATTAGATTCTTAGCCTCCCTTGGGTCACAATGGTTCCTAGATTCTCTTAATCTCAGTGGTGTCACAATGCATCCCATGCCCTTTTAGGCCACTTGATGTCACAATGAATCATTTGATTCTTGGCCTCCATGGTGTCATAATAGTTCCTTGTATCTATTGAGCCCCATGCTGTCACAATTCATTCCTGGGCGTTTTACGCCGCCTGGTTTCAAAAGGGATCCTGGGATTATTAGCCTCCTTTGGGTCACAATGGATCCTTGCTTCTCTAAACCCCTGTGCTGTCACAATGCATCCCATGCCCTTTTAGGCCACTTGATGTCACAATGAATTATGTGATTCTTGGCCTCCACGGTGGGATAATAGATCCTTGCTTCTATTGGTCCCCGTGCTGTAATAATTCATCCCTGGCCCTTTTAGGCCCATTGGTGTCAAAAGGGATCATTAGATTGTTAGCCTGCATTGGGTCACAATGGTTTCTTGCTTCTCTTAACCTCTGTGGTGTCACAATGCATTCCAAGACATTTTAGGCCACTTGGTCTTACAATGAACCATTTGATTCTTGGCCTTCAAGGTGTCATAATATTTCCTTGTTTTTATGGTGCCACATGCTTTCACAATTCATCCCTGGCCCTATTACAACCCCTGGTGTCACAAGGGATCATTAGATTGTTAGCCTGCATTGGGTCACAATGGTTCCTTGCTTCTCTTAACCCCTGTGGTGTCACAATGCATCCCATGCCCTTTTAGGCCACTTGATGTCACAATGAATCATTTGATTCTTGGCCACCATGGTGGCATAATAGATCCTTGCTTCTATTGGTCCCCGTGCTGTAACAATCCATCCCTGGCCATTTTAGGCCCCCTGGTGTCACAAGGGATCATTAGATTGTTAGCCTC